>NC_141679.1:31951355-32551355 GCF_028749965.1 Puma concolor
GGGCACCTTGTGTCAGTAAGATTACGTAGTGTTTGAAAACCCATGCGGGGCCCACGACGACACTGCCATGCACTCAACCCTGAGAAACGAAAGTGTGGAGGAATCAGCTTAGGAACTGACACCGAGTTGCGGGAAGCCACAAGTTGGAAAACCCATGCCGACCTACACCCAAGGTGCCATGCACTCCACCGCACGACACGCCCTGGGCAAGCCATCTTTCCACTAGCGTCTTGTCTCACTGAGACTGCTGTGTCGAAAACGGATGCCGGGCTGGTGCGGCAAGTGCCATACCCTCGCATCTGGGAACAGCAGCGGGCCCTAAACAATCTTTCCAACTAAGTCTATCAAGGTTCCGCCGCGCACTGTTTTCACACGTACGCCTCAGGGCCTGCCTGCACGGTGAGTGCCGAACACTCACCTCTGTGAAACGACAGCGGGGGACCATCTTTCGAGACTCGTCCTCATTTCGTCGCGTTAGAAGGGTCCGAAAAATCCCTACGGGTCCCATGTTTGACCGCGCCATACCTAATGGACTCTGTCCAACTGCCCTTCGCAGACACCAACCTTTCCGCTACCATCTCGCATGGTAGGCACACCTAGGCAGGAACCATCTGGAAAGTGACACATACTCGCCCCAGTGAGAGAATACGCGGGAGAGACCATCTCGCAACCAGCATCACGGTTCGCTAACTTCGAAGGGTGGGAGGGAATACCAACGCGGGGCCCAGGCCCACAGTGCCACAGACTCCAGTCTGGGAAAGAACACTGTGGGGAAACCATCATTCGCCAAACCGGTCATCTCACTGAGTGAGACTTGATGCAAAACTCTGGAGGGCCTGTGCCGAGAGGGCCATGGGCTCTGTCGAACTGCGCTTTGCAGAAACAAAGGCCCTTTTTCAACGACCGTCTCGTATCACCAAGTTGGAAATGTTTGCAAAGCTATGCGGGGCCTCTGTGGACTGGACAGTGTCAAAATCCTCAAAGCTGGGAAACAACCCTTGCACTGCGGCGGAGCCGTCTTTCAACGAACATCCGCTTTCGCTGTTACAAGTGTTTGAAAACCTAGGAGAAGGAGACGAGGCAGGTGCCATAAACTCAACTCTCTGAAACCACACGGTCGTGAGAAAATTCTTTCCAGGAGCGTCTGGTCTCACGAAGTGAGGCAATGTGGAATCCCTCTGCGGGGCTTACACGCTGAGTGCCATAGACTCCATCCTGTGGTGCAACACTGCGGGGAACCCGTCATTCCGCCAACACGTCGTCTGGGCAAGTCGCAAGTGTTGGAGAAACTATGCAGGGCCTGTGCCGGTAGCGCCGTACCCTTGGTCAGACTGCACTTGGCGGAAGCCCCTTTTCAAAGAACACCTTGGATCACGAGGTGAGGAGCGTCTGAAAACCTCAACCGTGCGGGGCGTCGGTGGGAAGGGCCATACCTCGAATCTCTGAAACCACATTGTGGTGAAGCCCTCTTTCAACTACCCTGTGCTTTCACTCCATTAAAAGTGTTCGAAAACTCCCGGGACCTGTGGGGGTGGGGGTAGGGGTGAGGAAGTGTGCCACGTACCACTCAACTCTGTGATACAACACCGTGGGGAAAACATCGCTCAGGTAACATCTCTTTTCACTAAGTTAGAATTGTTTGAAGACAAAGGTAGGGCCCACAACGAGAGTTCCTCTGTGCCAACTCCATGAACCACTTCGTGGAGAGCACCTTTCCCCTAACATCTCGTTTCCCAAAGCTAGACGTGGTCTGAAACCTACGCGGGGCCTACACGGAAAGTGGCCTGTGCCGAACTCTGTGGAACAACAGGGTGGTGAGGCCATCCTTCAAGGAACGTCAGGGGTCACTCAGTTAGACGTGTCTGGAAACACCTGCGGAAAACCGTGGGCAAAGGGACATAATACGCGCCACCGTGTGGAAACAACTATCGGGGAGAAACTCTCTTTTGACTGAAATCTGGTTTCACGCTGTGCCTGACAGGCGTTTGAAAACGTACGCGGGGCCGATGGGGAAAGTGCCGCGTACTCAAGTCTCTCCAGCAACACGGTGCGGAATCCATGGTTTCACCTTAACTGCCCGTTTCACCAAGTTGGTACTGTTTGTGAAGGCCTGCGAGGAACTCGGAGGGAAGCGCCCGATACTCAAGTCTGCGAAACACCAGGGTGGTGACACCAGCGTGCCACTGGTCTGTGACGTCACGAACCTAGAAGGGCTTGAAACAGCAGGCGGGGCGGAAAGGGTGGAAAGGGTCACCTATGCTCAACTCTGCGAATCGACGCTGTGGGGTGACCATCCTTCCACTCGCACCTTGGGTCACTAGGTGACGAGCGTTTGAGATGCCTGCGGGTGCTCCACGGCAAGGGCCGTATACTCAGCTCTGGGAGACACCGGGGGACTGCCTTTCAACGATCGACTTGCTTCATTGAGTTAGAAGTGTCTGAAAACGAATGCAGGCCCTATGCAGAAAGGGCCTTGTACTCAGCGCTGCGAGACAACCCTCGGAGTGAGACGGTCTGTCGTCTAACATCTCATTTCACAGTTACAAGGGTTGGAGCACCCGTGGGGGCAGCTACACGGAAAGGGCCATATATACTCAACCCTTGGAAACAACACGGTTGGTGAAACATCCTTCGACTAACAGCTGGTTTGGCTGACACGTGTCTGAAAACCATGCGGGGCCCCTGAGGAAAGTGCCATAGAGTCAGTCAACTCTGTGAGACGACACTCTGTGTGTGTGGGTGTGTGTGTGTGTGTATGGGAGGGGGGAGGGGGGAGAGGGCGGAGGAGGAACGGGGGGTGGGGCGGGGAGAGACCATCTTTCCCCTCAGACATTGTTTCCGGAAGTCAGAAATGTTGGAAAGTGAACGCAGGGTCTACGTGGAAAGCGCCATGTACCCAACACAACGGACGCGGTCGGGAAACCGTCTTTCCACGGTCACCTCGTGTAAGTACAAGTGTCTGAAAACCTATGGCGTAGGCCTAGATGGAAACATGCCCCATGCTGAACTCTGTGAGACAGCACCGCGGGGAGGTCGTCGTTCAAGCACCGTCTGGCTTCGCTCTGCCGGATACGTTGGAAGACTCTACTCTGCAGGGCCTATGCGGAGCGGGCCAGCTACTCCACTCTCGGAAACGGCAGAGTGGGGAAACCGTGGTCGTTCAACTACCCTGAGTGTCCACTAATTTCGGAGGGCTAGAACGTCCTCGCGGGGCCTCAGCCTAAGGTGCCCTATACTCACCTCCGAGGAACAACACGGTGGGATCCCCGTCTTTCAAGGAACCTCTTGTTTCACTGCCTTGGAAGCGTTTGAAACCCAATGCCGGCAACCCTGGCGGCAAAGTGGCACATAGCCGACTCTGAAAGATCACTGTGAAGAAACCACCTTCCAGGCGAACGTCTGGTTTCCCCAAGTGAGAGGTGTTGGAACACCCGTGCGAGGACTCTGCCCCCCCCCCCCAAAAGGGCCGTACGCTCACCTCTTGGCAAAGAACAAGATGGCGAAACCATCTTTCAACGGGCACCTTGTGTCAGTAAGATTACGTAGTGTTTGAAAACCCATGCGGGGCCCACGACGACACTGCCATGCACTCAACCCTGAGAAACGAAAGTGTGGAGGAATCAGCTTAGGAACTGACACCGAGTTGCGGGAAGCCACAAGTTGGAAAACCCATGCCGACCTACACCCAAGGTGCCATGCACTCCACCGCACGACACGCCCTGGGCAAGCCATCTTTCCACTAGCGTCTTGTCTCACTGAGACTGCTGTGTCGAAAACGGATGCCGGGCTGGTGCGGCAAGTGCCATACCCTCGCATCTGGGAACAGCAGCGGGCCCTAAACAATCTTTCCAACTAAGTCTATCAAGGTTCCGCCGCGCACTGTTTTCACACGTACGCCTCAGGGCCTGCCTGCACGGTGAGTGCCGAACACTCACCTCTGTGAAACGACAGCGGGGGACCATCTTTCGAGACTCGTCTCATTTCGTCGCGTTAGAAGGGTCCGAAAAATCCCTACGGGTCCCATGTTTGACCGCGCCATACCTAATGGACTCTGTCCAACTGCCCTTCGCAGACACCAACCTTTCCGCTACCATCTCGCATGGTAGGCACACCTAGGCAGGAACCATCTGGAAAGTGACACATACTCGCCCCAGTGAGAGAATACGCGGGAGAGACCATCTCGCAACCAGCATCACGGTTCGCTAACTTCGAAGGGTGGGAGGGAATACCAACGCGGGGCCCAGGCCCACAGTGCCACAGACTCCAGTCTGGGAAAGAACACTGTGGGGAAACCATCATTCGCCAAACCGGTCATCTCACTGAGTGAGACTTGATGCAAAACTCTGGAGGGCCTGTGCCGAGAGGGCCATGGGCTCTGTCGAACTGCGCTTTGCAGAAACAAAGGCCCTTTTTCAACGACCGTCTCGTATCACCAAGTTGGAAATGTTTGCAAAGCTATGCGGGGCCTCTGTGGACTGGACAGTGTCAAAATCCTCAAAGCTGGGAAACAACCCTTGCACTGCGGCGGAGCCGTCTTTCAACGAACATCCGCTTTCGCTGTTACAAGTGTTTGAAAACCTAGGAGAAGGAGACGAGGCAGGTGCCATAAACTCAACTCTCTGAAACCACACGGTCGTGAGAAAATTCTTTCCAGGAGCGTCTGGTCTCACGAAGTGAGGCAATGTGGAATCCCTCTGCGGGGCTTACACGCTGAGTGCCATAGACTCCATCCTGTGGTGCAACACTGCGGGGAACCCGTCATTCCGCCAACACGTCGTCTGGGCAAGTCGCAAGTGTTGGAGAAACTATGCAGGGCCTGTGCCGGTAGCGCCGTACCCTTGGTCAGACTGCACTTGGCGGAAGCCCCTTTTCAAAGAACACCTTGGATCACGAGGTGAGGAGCGTCTGAAAACCTCAACCGTGCGGGGCGTCGGTGGGAAGGGCCATACCTCGAATCTCTGAAACCACATTGTGGTGAAGCCCTCTTTCAACTACCCTGTGCTTTCACTCCATTAAAAGTGTTCGAAAACTCCCGGGACCTGTGGGGGTGGGGGTAGGGGTGAGGAAGTGTGCCACGTACCACTCAACTCTGTGATACAACACCGTGGGGAAAACATCGCTCAGGTAACATCTCTTTTCACTAAGTTAGAATTGTTTGAAGACAAAGGTAGGGCCCACAACGAGAGTTCCTCTGTGCCAACTCCATGAACCACTTCGTGGAGAGCACCTTTCCCCTAACATCTCGTTTCCCAAAGCTAGACGTGGTCTGAAACCTACGCGGGGCCTACACGGAAAGTGGCCTGTGCCGAACTCTGTGGAACAACAGGGTGGTGAGGCCATCCTTCAAGGAACGTCAGGGGTCACTCAGTTAGACGTGTCTGGAAACACCTGCGGAAAACCGTGGGCAAAGGGACATAATACGCGCCACCGTGTGGAAACAACTATCGGGGAGAAACTCTCTTTTGACTGAAATCTGGTTTCACGCTGTGCCTGACAGGCGTTTGAAAACGTACGCGGGGCCGATGGGGAAAGTGCCGCGTACTCAAGTCTCTCCAGCAACACGGTGCGGAATCCATGGTTTCACCTTAACTGCCCGTTTCACCAAGTTGGTACTGTTTGTGAAGGCCTGCGAGGAACTCGGAGGGAAGCGCCCGATACTCAAGTCTGCGAAACACCAGGGTGGTGACACCAGCGTGCCACTGGTCTGTGACGTCACGAACCTAGAAGGGCTTGAAACAGCAGGCGGGGCGGAAAGGGTGGAAAGGGTCACCTATGCTCAACTCTGCGAATCGACGCTGTGGGGTGACCATCCTTCCACTCGCACCTTGGGTCACTAGGTGACGAGCGTTTGAGATGCCTGCGGGTGCTCCACGGCAAGGGCCGTATACTCAGCTCTGGGAGACACCGGGGGACTGCCTTTCAACGATCGACTTGCTTCATTGAGTTAGAAGTGTCTGAAAACGAATGCAGGCCCTATGCAGAAAGGGCCTTGTACTCAGCGCTGCGAGACAACCCTCGGAGTGAGACGGTCTGTCGTCTAACATCTCATTTCACAGTTACAAGGGTTGGAGCACCCGTGGGGGCAGCTACACGGAAAGGGCCATATATACTCAACCCTTGGAAACAACACGGTTGGTGAAACATCCTTCGACTAACAGCTGGTTTGGCTGACACGTGTCTGAAAACCATGCGGGGCCCCTGAGGAAAGTGCCATAGAGTCAGTCAACTCTGTGAGACGACACTCTGTGTGTGTGGGTGTGTGTGTGTGTGTATGGGAGGGGGGAGGGGGGAGAGGGCGGAGGAGGAACGGGGGGTGGGGCGGGGAGAGACCATCTTTCCCCTCAGACATTGTTTCCGGAAGTCAGAAATGTTGGAAAGTGAACGCAGGGTCTACGTGGAAAGCGCCATGTACCCAACACAACGGACGCGGTCGGGAAACCGTCTTTCCACGGTCACCTCGTGTAAGTACAAGTGTCTGAAAACCTATGGCGTAGGCCTAGATGGAAACATGCCCCATGCTGAACTCTGTGAGACAGCACCGCGGGGAGGTCGTCGTTCAAGCACCGTCTGGCTTCGCTCTGCCGGATACGTTGGAAGACTCTACTCTGCAGGGCCTATGCGGAGCGGGCCAGCTACTCCACTCTCGGAAACGGCAGAGTGGGGAAACCGTGGTCGTTCAA
The DNA here is from genome assembly GCF_028749965.1 of Puma concolor. Classification (NCBI taxonomy): domain Eukaryota; kingdom Metazoa; phylum Chordata; class Mammalia; order Carnivora; family Felidae; genus Puma; species Puma concolor. The sequence continues at coordinate 31,958,036 of NC_141679.1, forward strand.
CTACCCTGAGTGTCCACTAATTTCGGAGGGCTAGAACGTCCTCGCGGGGCCTCAGCCTAAGGTGCCCTATACTCACCTCCGAGGAACAACACGGTGGGATCCCCGTCTTTCAAGGAACCTCTTGTTTCACTGCCTTGGAAGCGTTTGAAACCCAATGCCGGCAACCCTGGCGGCAAAGTGGCACATAGCCGACTCTGAAAGATCACTGTGAAGAAACCACCTTCCAGGCGAACGTCTGGTTTCCCCAAGTGAGAGGTGTTGGAACACCCGTGCGAGGACTCTGCCCCCCCCCCCCAAAAGGGCCGTACGCTCACCTCTTGGCAAAGAACAAGATGGCGAAACCATCTTTCAACGGGCACCTTGTGTCAGTAAGATTACGTAGTGTTTGAAAACCCATGCGGGGCCCACGACGACACTGCCATGCACTCAACCCTGAGAAACGAAAGTGTGGAGGAATCAGCTTAGGAACTGACACCGAGTTGCGGGAAGCCACAAGTTGGAAAACCCATGCCGACCTACACCCAAGGTGCCATGCACTCCACCGCACGACACGCCCTGGGCAAGCCATCTTTCCACTAGCGTCTTGTCTCACTGAGACTGCTGTGTCGAAAACGGATGCCGGGCTGGTGCGGCAAGTGCCATACCCTCGCATCTGGGAACAGCAGCGGGCCCTAAACAATCTTTCCAACTAAGTCTATCAAGGTTCCGCCGCGCACTGTTTTCACACGTACGCCTCAGGGCCTGCCTGCACGGTGAGTGCCGAACACTCACCTCTGTGAAACGACAGCGGGGGACCATCTTTCGAGACTCGTCTCATTTCGTCGCGTTAGAAGGGTCCGAAAAATCCCTACGGGTCCCATGTTTGACCGCGCCATACCTAATGGACTCTGTCCAACTGCCCTTCGCAGACACCAACCTTTCCGCTACCATCTCGCATGGTAGGCACACCTAGGCAGGAACCATCTGGAAAGTGACACATACTCGCCCCAGTGAGAGAATACGCGGGAGAGACCATCTCGCAACCAGCATCACGGTTCGCTAACTTCGAAGGGTGGGAGGGAATACCAACGCGGGGCCCAGGCCCACAGTGCCACAGACTCCAGTCTGGGAAAGAACACTGTGGGGAAACCATCATTCGCCAAACCGGTCATCTCACTGAGTGAGACTTGATGCAAAACTCTGGAGGGCCTGTGCCGAGAGGGCCATGGGCTCTGTCGAACTGCGCTTTGCAGAAACAAAGGCCCTTTTTCAACGACCGTCTCGTATCACCAAGTTGGAAATGTTTGCAAAGCTATGCGGGGCCTCTGTGGACTGGACAGTGTCAAAATCCTCAAAGCTGGGAAACAACCCTTGCACTGCGGCGGAGCCGTCTTTCAACGAACATCCGCTTTCGCTGTTACAAGTGTTTGAAAACCTAGGAGAAGGAGACGAGGCAGGTGCCATAAACTCAACTCTCTGAAACCACACGGTCGTGAGAAAATTCTTTCCAGGAGCGTCTGGTCTCACGAAGTGAGGCAATGTGGAATCCCTCTGCGGGGCTTACACGCTGAGTGCCATAGACTCCATCCTGTGGTGCAACACTGCGGGGAACCCGTCATTCCGCCAACACGTCGTCTGGGCAAGTCGCAAGTGTTGGAGAAACTATGCAGGGCCTGTGCCGGTAGCGCCGTACCCTTGGTCAGACTGCACTTGGCGGAAGCCCCTTTTCAAAGAACACCTTGGATCACGAGGTGAGGAGCGTCTGAAAACCTCAACCGTGCGGGGCGTCGGTGGGAAGGGCCATACCTCGAATCTCTGAAACCACATTGTGGTGAAGCCCTCTTTCAACTACCCTGTGCTTTCACTCCATTAAAAGTGTTCGAAAACTCCCGGGACCTGTGGGGGTGGGGGTAGGGGTGAGGAAGTGTGCCACGTACCACTCAACTCTGTGATACAACACCGTGGGGAAAACATCGCTCAGGTAACATCTCTTTTCACTAAGTTAGAATTGTTTGAAGACAAAGGTAGGGCCCACAACGAGAGTTCCTCTGTGCCAACTCCATGAACCACTTCGTGGAGAGCACCTTTCCCCTAACATCTCGTTTCCCAAAGCTAGACGTGGTCTGAAACCTACGCGGGGCCTACACGGAAAGTGGCCTGTGCCGAACTCTGTGGAACAACAGGGTGGTGAGGCCATCCTTCAAGGAACGTCAGGGGTCACTCAGTTAGACGTGTCTGGAAACACCTGCGGAAAACCGTGGGCAAAGGGACATAATACGCGCCACCGTGTGGAAACAACTATCGGGGAGAAACTCTCTTTTGACTGAAATCTGGTTTCACGCTGTGCCTGACAGGCGTTTGAAAACGTACGCGGGGCCGATGGGGAAAGTGCCGCGTACTCAAGTCTCTCCAGCAACACGGTGCGGAATCCATGGTTTCACCTTAACTGCCCGTTTCACCAAGTTGGTACTGTTTGTGAAGGCCTGCGAGGAACTCGGAGGGAAGCGCCCGATACTCAAGTCTGCGAAACACCAGGGTGGTGACACCAGCGTGCCACTGGTCTGTGACGTCACGAACCTAGAAGGGCTTGAAACAGCAGGCGGGGCGGAAAGGGTGGAAAGGGTCACCTATGCTCAACTCTGCGAATCGACGCTGTGGGGTGACCATCCTTCCACTCGCACCTTGGGTCACTAGGTGACGAGCGTTTGAGATGCCTGCGGGTGCTCCACGGCAAGGGCCGTATACTCAGCTCTGGGAGACACCGGGGGACTGCCTTTCAACGATCGACTTGCTTCATTGAGTTAGAAGTGTCTGAAAACGAATGCAGGCCCTATGCAGAAAGGGCCTTGTACTCAGCGCTGCGAGACAACCCTCGGAGTGAGACGGTCTGTCGTCTAACATCTCATTTCACAGTTACAAGGGTTGGAGCACCCGTGGGGGCAGCTACACGGAAAGGGCCATATATACTCAACCCTTGGAAACAACACGGTTGGTGAAACATCCTTCGACTAACAGCTGGTTTGGCTGACACGTGTCTGAAAACCATGCGGGGCCCCTGAGGAAAGTGCCATAGAGTCAGTCAACTCTGTGAGACGACACTCTGTGTGTGTGGGTGTGTGTGTGTGTGTATGGGAGGGGGGAGGGGGGAGAGGGCGGAGGAGGAACGGGGGGTGGGGCGGGGAGAGACCATCTTTCCCCTCAGACATTGTTTCCGGAAGTCAGAAATGTTGGAAAGTGAACGCAGGGTCTACGTGGAAAGCGCCATGTACCCAACACAACGGACGCGGTCGGGAAACCGTCTTTCCACGGTCACCTCGTGTAAGTACAAGTGTCTGAAAACCTATGGCGTAGGCCTAGATGGAAACATGCCCCATGCTGAACTCTGTGAGACAGCACCGCGGGGAGGTCGTCGTTCAAGCACCGTCTGGCTTCGCTCTGCCGGATACGTTGGAAGACTCTACTCTGCAGGGCCTATGCGGAGCGGGCCAGCTACTCCACTCTCGGAAACGGCAGAGTGGGGAAACCGTGGTCGTTCAACTACCCTGAGTGTCCACTAATTTCGGAGGGCTAGAACGTCCTCGCGGGGCCTCAGCCTAAGGTGCCCTATACTCACCTCCGAGGAACAACACGGTGGGATCCCCGTCTTTCAAGGAACCTCTTGTTTCACTGCCTTGGAAGCGTTTGAAACCCAATGCCGGCAACCCTGGCGGCAAAGTGGCACATAGCCGACTCTGAAAGATCACTGTGAAGAAACCACCTTCCAGGCGAACGTCTGGTTTCCCCAAGTGAGAGGTGTTGGAACACCCGTGCGAGGACTCTGCCCCCCCCCCCCAAAGGGCCGTACGCTCACCTCTTGGCAAAGAACAAGATGGCGAAACCATCTTTCAACGGGCACCTTGTGTCAGTAAGATTACGTAGTGTTTGAAAACCCATGCGGGGCCCACGACGACACTGCCATGCACTCAACCCTGAGAAACGAAAGTGTGGAGGAATCAGCTTAGGAACCGACACCGAGTTGCGGGAAGCCACAAGTTGGAAAACCCATGCCGACCTACACCCAAGGTGCCATGCACTCCACCGCACGACACGCCCTGGGCAAGCCATCTTTCCACTAGCGTCTTGTCTCACTGAGACTGCTGTGTCGAAAACGGATGCCGGGCTGGTGCGGCAAGTGCCATACCCTCGCATCTGGGAACAGCAGCGGGCCCTAAACAATCTTTCCAACTAAGTCTATCAAGGTTCCGCCGCGCACTGTTTTCACACGTACGCCTCAGGGCCTGCCTGCACGGTGAGTGCCGAACACTCACCTCTGTGAAACGACAGCGGGGGACCATCTTTCGAGACTCGTCTCATTTCGTCGCGTTAGAAGGGTCCGAAAAATCCCTACGGGTCCCATGTTTGACCGCGCCATACCTAATGGACTCTGTCCAACTGCCCTTCGCAGACACCAACCTTTCCGCTACCATCTCGCATGGTAGGCACACCTAGGCAGGAACCATCTGGAAAGTGACACATACTCGCCCCAGTGAGAGAATACGCGGGAGAGACCATCTCGCAACCAGCATCACGGTTCGCTAACTTCGAAGGGTGGGAGGGAATACCAACGCGGGGCCCAGGCCCACAGTGCCACAGACTCCAGTCTGGGAAAGAACACTGTGGGGAAACCATCATTCGACAAACCGGTCATCTCACTGAGTGAGACTTGATGCAAAACTCTGGAGGGCCTGTGCCGAGAGGGCCATGGGCTCTGTCGAACTGCGCTTTGCAGAAACAAAGGCCCTTTTTCAACGACCGTCTCGTATCACCAAGTTGGAAATGTTTGCAAAGCTATGCGGGGCCTCTGTGGACTGGACAGTGTCAAAATCCTCAAAGCTGGGAAACAACCCTTGCACTGCGGCGGAGCCGTCTTTCAACGAACATCCGCTTTCGCTGTTACAAGTGTTTGAAAACCTAGGAGAAGGAGACGAGGCAGGTGCCATAAACTCAACTCTCTGAAACCACACGGTCGTGAGAAAATTCTTTCCAGGAGCGTCTGGTCTCACGAAGTGAGGCAATGTGGAATCCCTCTGCGGGGCTTACACGCTGAGTGCCATAGACTCCATCCTGTGGTGCAACACTGCGGGGAACCCGTCATTCCGCCAACACGTCGTCTGGGCAAGTCGCAAGTGTTGGAGAAACTATGCAGGGCCTGTGCCGGTAGCGCCGTACCCTTGGTCAGACTGCACTTGGCGGAAGCCCCTTTTCAAAGAACACCTTGGATCACGAGGTGAGGAGCGTCTGAAAACCTCAACCGTGCGGGGCGTCGGTGGGAAGGGCCATACCTCGAATCTCTGAAACCACATTGTGGTGAAGCCCTCTTTCAACTACCCTGTGCTTTCACTCCATTAAAAGTGTTCGAAAACTCCCGGGACCTGTGGGGGTGGGGGTAGGGGTGAGGAAGTGTGCCACGTACCACTCAACTCTGTGATACAACACCGTGGGGAAAACATCGCTCAGGTAACATCTCTTTTCACTAAGTTAGAATTGTTTGAAGACAAAGGTAGGGCCCACAACGAGAGTTCCTCTGTGCCAACTCCATGAACCACTTCGTGGAGAGCACCTTTCCCCTAACATCTCGTTTCCCAAAGCTAGACGTGGTCTGAAACCTACGCGGGGCCTACACGGAAAGTGGCCTGTGCCGAACTCTGTGGAACAACAGGGTGGTGAGGCCATCCTTCAAGGAACGTCAGGGGTCACTCAGTTAGACGTGTCTGGAAACACCTGCGGAAAACCGTGGGCAAAGGGACATAATACGCGCCACCGTGTGGAAACAACTATCGGGGAGAAACTCTCTTTTGACTGAAATCTGGTTTCACGCTGTGCCTGACAGGCGTTTGAAAACGTACGCGGGGCCGATGGGGAAAGTGCCGCGTACTCAAGTCTCTCCAGCAACACGGTGCGGAATCCATGGTTTCACCTTAACTGCCCGTTTCACCAAGTTGGTACTGTTTGTGAAGGCCTGCGAGGAACTCGGAGGGAAGCGCCCGATACTCAAGTCTGCGAAACACCAGGGTGGTGACACCAGCGTGCCACTGGTCTGTGACGTCACGAACCTAGAAGGGCTTGAAACAGCAGGCGGGGCGGAAAGGGTGGAAAGGGTCACCTATGCTCAACTCTGCGAATCGACGCTGTGGGGTGACCATCCTTCCACTCGCACCTTGGGTCACTAGGTGACGAGCGTTTGAGATGCCTGCGGGTGCTCCACGGCAAGGGCCGTATACTCAGCTCTGGGAGACACCGGGGGACTGCCTTTCAACGATCGACTTGCTTCATTGAGTTAGAAGTGTCTGAAAACGAATGCAGGCCCTATGCAGAAAGGGCCTTGTACTCAGCGCTGCGAGACAACCCTCGGAGTGAGACGGTCTGTCGTCTAACATCTCATTTCACAGTTACAAGGGTTGGAGCACCCGTGGGGGCAGCTACACGGAAAGGGCCATATATACTCAACCCTTGGAAACAACACGGTTGGTGAAACATCCTTCGACTAACAGCTGGTTTGGCTGACACGTGTCTGAAAACCATGCGGGGCCCCTGAGGAAAGTGCCATAGAGTCAGTCAACTCTGTGAGACGACACTCTGTGTGTGTGGGTGTGTGTGTGTGTGTATGGGAGGGGGGAGGGGGGAGAGGGCGGAGGAGGAACGGGGGGTGGGGCGGGGAGAGACCATCTTTCCCCTCAGACATTGTTTCCGGAAGTCAGAAATGTTGGAAAGTGAACGCAGGGTCTACGTGGAAAGCGCCATGTACCCAACACAACGGACGCGGTCGGGAAACCGTCTTTCCACGGTCACCTCGTGTAAGTACAAGTGTCTGAAAACCTATGGCGTAGGCCTAGATGGAAACATGCCCCATGCTGAACTCTGTGAGACAGCACCGCGGGGAGGTCGTCGTTCAAGCACCGTCTGGCTTCGCTCTGCCGGATACGTTGGAAGACTCTACTCTGCAGGGCCTATGCGGAGCGGGCCAGCTACTCCACTCTCGGAAACGGCAGAGTGGGGAAACCGTGGTCGTTCAACTACCCTGAGTGTCCACTAATTTCGGAGGGCTAGAACGTCCTCGCGGGGCCTCAGCCTAAGGTGCCCTATACTCACCTCCGAGGAACAACACGGTGGGATCCCCGTCTTTCAAGGAACCTCTTGTTTCACTGCCTTGGAAGCGTTTGAAACCCAATGCCGGCAACCCTGGCGGCAAAGTGGCACATAGCCGACTCTGAAAGATCACTGTGAAGAAACCACCTTCCAGGCGAACGTCTGGTTTCCCCAAGTGAGAGGTGTTGGAACACCCGTGCGAGGACTCTGCCCCCCCCCCCCAAAGGGCCGTACGCTCACCTCTTGGCAAAGAACAAGATGGCGAAACCATCTTTCAACGGGCACCTTGTGTCAGTAAGATTACGTAGTGTTTGAAAACCCATGCGGGGCCCACGACGACACTGCCATGCACTCAACCCTGAGAAACGAAAGTGTGGAGGAATCAGCTTAGGAACTGACACCGAGTTGCGGGAAGCCACAAGTTGGAAAACCCATGCCGACCTACACCCAAGGTGCCATGCACTCCACCGCACGACACGCCCTGGGCAAGCCATCTTTCCACTAGCGTCTTGTCTCACTGAGACTGCTGTGTCGAAAACGGATGCCGGGCTGGTGCGGCAAGTGCCATACCCTCGCATCTGGGAACAGCAGCGGGCCCTAAACAATCTTTCCAACTAAGTCTATCAAGGTTCCGCCGCGCACTGTTTTCACACGTACGCCTCAGGGCCTGCCTGCACGGTGAGTGCCGAACACTCACCTCTGTGAAACGACAGCGGGGGACCATCTTTCGAGACTCGTCTCATTTCGTCGCGTTAGAAGGGTCCGAAAAATCCCTACGGGTCCCATGTTTGACCGCGCCATACCTAATGGACTCTGTCCAACTGCCCTTCGCAGACACCAACCTTTCCGCTACCATCTCGCATGGTAGGCACACCTAGGCAGGAACCATCTGGAAAGTGACACATACTCGCCCCAGTGAGAGAATACGCGGGAGAGACCATCTCGCAACCAGCATCACGGTTCGCTAACTTCGAAGGGTGGGAGGGAATACCAACGCGGGGCCCAGGCCCACAGTGCCACAGACTCCAGTCTGGGAAAGAACACTGTGGGGAAACCATCATTCGCCAAACCGGTCATCTCACTGAGTGAGACTTGATGCAAAACTCTGGAGGGCCTGTGCCGAGAGGGCCATGGGCTCTGTCGAACTGCGCTTTGCAGAAACAAAGGCCCTTTTTCAACGACCGTCTCGTATCACCAAGTTGGAAATGTTTGCAAAGCTATGCGGGGCCTCTGTGGACTGGACAGTGTCAAAATCCTCAAAGCTGGGAAACAACCCTTGCACTGCGGCGGAGCCGTCTTTCAACGAACATCCGCTTTCGCTGTTACAAGTGTTTGAAAACCTAGGAGAAGGAGACGAGGCAGGTGCCATAAACTCAACTCTCTGAAACCACACGGTCGTGAGAAAATTCTTTCCAGGAGCGTCTGGTCTCACGAAGTGAGGCAATGTGGAATCCCTCTGCGGGGCTTACACGCTGAGTGCCATAGACTCCATCCTGTGGTGCAACACTGCGGGGAACCCGTCATTCCGCCAACACGTCGTCTGGGCAAGTCGCAAGTGTTGGAGAAACTATGCAGGGCCTGTGCCGGTAGCGCCGTACCCTTGGTCAGACTGCACTTGGCGGAAGCCCCTTTTCAAAGAACACCTTGGATCACGAGGTGAGGAGCGTCTGAAAACCTCAACCGTGCGGGGCGTCGGTGGGAAGGGCCATACCTCGAATCTCTGAAACCACATTGTGGTGAAGCCCTCTTTCAACTACCCTGTGCTTTCACTCCATTAAAAGTGTTCGAAAACTCCCGGGACCTGTGGGGGTGGGGGTAGGGGTGAGGAAGTGTGCCACGTACCACTCAACTCTGTGATACAACACCGTGGGGAAAACATCGCTCAGGTAACATCTCTTTTCACTAAGTTAGAATTGTTTGAAGACAAAGGTAGGGCCCACAACGAGAGTTCCTCTGTGCCAACTCCATGAACCACTTCGTGGAGAGCACCTTTCCCCTAACATCTCGTTTCCCAAAGCTAGACGTGGTCTGAAACCTACGCGGGGCCTACACGGAAAGTGGCCTGTGCCGAACTCTGTGGAACAACAGGGTGGTGAGGCCATCCTTCAAGGAACGTCAGGGGTCACTCAGTTAGACGTGTCTGGAAACACCTGCGGAAAACCGTGGGCAAAGGGACATAATACGCGCCACCGTGTGGAAACAACTATCGGGGAGAAACTCTCTTTTGACTGAAATCTGGTTTCACGCTGTGCCTGACAGGCGTTTGAAAACGTACGCGGGGCCGATGGGGAAAGTGCCGCGTACTCAAGTCTCTCCAGCAACACGGTGCGGAATCCATGGTTTCACCTTAACTGCCCGTTTCACCAAGTTGGTACTGTTTGTGAAGGCCTGCGAGGAACTCGGAGGGAAGCGCCCGATACTCAAGTCTGCGAAACACCAGGGTGGTGACACCAGCGTGCCACTGGTCTGTGACGTCACGAACCTAGAAGGGCTTGAAACAGCAGGCGGGGCGGAAAGGGTGGAAAGGGTCACCTATGCTCAACTCTGCGAATCGACGCTGTGGGGTGACCATCCTTCCACTCGCACCTTGGGTCACTAGGTGACGAGCGTTTGAGATGCCTGCGGGTGCTCCACGGCAAGGGCCGTATACTCAGCTCTGGGAGACACCGGGGGACTGCCTTTCAACGATCGACTTGCTTCATTGAGTTAGAAGTGTCTGAAAACGAATGCAGGCCCTATGCAGAAAGGGCCTTGTACTCAGCGCTGCGAGACAACCCTCGGAGTGAGACGGTCTGTCGTCTAACATCTCATTTCACAGTTACAAGGGTTGGAGCACCCGTGGGGGCAGCTACACGGAAAGGGCCATATATACTCAACCCTTGGAAACAACACGGTTGGTGAAACATCCTTCGACTAACAGCTGGTTTGGCTGACACGTGTCTGAAAACCATGCGAGGCCCCTGAGGAAAGTGCCATAGAGTCAGTCAACTCTGTGAGACGACACTCTGTGTGTGTGGGTGTGTGTGTGTGTGTATGGGAGGGGGGAGGGGGGAGAGGGCGGAGGAGGAACGGGGGGTGGGGCGGGGAGAGACCATCTTTCCCCTCAGACATTGTTTCCGGAAGTCAGAAATGTTGGAAAGTGAACGCAGGGTCTACGTGGAAAGCGCCATGTACCCAACACAACGGACGCGGTCGGGAAACCGTCTTTCCACGGTCACCTCGTGTAAGTACAAGTGTCTGAAAACCTATGGCGTAGGCCTAGATGGAAACATGCCCCATGCTGAACTCTGTGAGACAGCACCGCGGGGAGGTCGTCGTTCAAGCACCGTCTGGCTTCGCTCTGCCGGATACGTTGGAAGACTCTACTCTGCAGGGCCTATGCGGAGCGGGCCAGCTACTCCACTCTCGGAAACGGCAGAGTGGGGAAACCGTGGTCGTTCAACTACCCTGAGTGTCCACTAATTTCGGAGGGCTAGAACGTCCTCGCGGGGCCTCAGCCTAAGGTGCCCTATACTCACCTCCGAGGAACAACACGGTGGGATCCCCGTCTTTCAAGGAACCTCTTGTTTCACTGCCTTGGAAGCGTTTGAAACCCAATGCCGGCAACCCTGGCGGCAAAGTGGCACATAGCCGACTCTGAAAGATCACTGTGAAGAAACCACCTTCCAGGCGAACGTCTGGTTTCCCCAAGTGAGAGGTGTTGGAACACCCGTGCGAGGACTCTGCCCCCCCCCCCCCAAAGGGCCGTACGCTCACCTCTTGGCAAAGAACAAGATGGCGAAACCATCTTTCAACGGGCACCTTGTGTCAGTAAGATTACGTAGTGTTTGAAAACCCATGCGGGGCCCACGACGACACTGCCATGCACTCAACCCTGAGAAACGAAAGTGTGGAGGAATCAGCTTAGGAACTGACACCGAGTTGCGGGAAGCCACAAGTTGGAAAACCCATGCCGACCTACACCCAAGGTGCCATGCACTCCACCGCACGACACGCCCTGGGCAAGCCATCTTTCCACTAGCGTCTTGTCTCACTGAGACTGCTGTGTCGAAAACGGATGCCGGGCTGGTGCGGCAAGTGCCATACCCTCGCATCTGGGAACAGCAGCGGGCCCTAAACAATCTTTCCAACTAAGTCTATCAAGGTTCCGCCGCGCACTGTTTTCACACGTACGCCTCAGGGCCTGCCTGCACGGTGAGTGCCGAACACTCACCTCTGTGAAACGACAGCGGGGGACCATCTTTCGAGACTCGTCTCATTTCGTCGCGTTAGAAGGGTCCGAAAAATCCCTACGGGTCCCATGTTTGACCGCGCCATACCTAATGGACTCTGTCCAACTGCCCTTCGCAGACACCAACCTTTCCGCTACCATCTCGCATGGTAGGCACACCTAGGCAGGAACCATCTGGAAAGTGACACATACTCGCCCCAGTGAGAGAATACGCGGGAGAGACCATCTCGCAACCAGCATCACGGTTCGCTAACTTCGAAGGGTGGGAGGGAATACCAACGCGGGGCCCAGGCCCACAGTGCCACAGACTCCAGTCTGGGAAAGAACACTGTGGGGAAACCATCATTCGCCAAACCGGTCATCTCACTGAGTGAGACTTGATGCAAAACTCTGGAGGGCCTGTGCCGAGAGGGCCATGGGCTCTGTCGAACTGCGCTTTGCAGAAACAAAGGCCCTTTTTCAACGACCGTCTCGTATCACCAAGTTGGAAATGTTTGCAAAGCTATGCGGGGCCTCTGTGGACTGGACAGTGTCAAAATCCTCAAAGCTGGGAAACAACCCTTGCACTGCGGCGGAGCCGTCTTTCAACGAACATCCGCTTTCGCTGTTACAAGTGTTTGAAAACCTAGGAGAAGGAGACGAGGCAGGTGCCATAAACTCAACTCTCTGAAACCACACGGTCGTGAGAAAATTCTTTCCAGGAGCGTCTGGTCTCACGAAGTGAGGCAATGTGGAATCCCTCTGCGGGGCTTACACGCTGAGTGCCATAGACTCCATCCTGTGGTGCAACACTGCGGGGAACCCGTCATTCCGCCAACACGTCGTCTGGGCAAGTCGCAAGTGTTGGAGAAACTATGCAGGGCCTGTGCCGGTAGCGCCGTACCCTTGGTCAGACTGCACTTGGCGGAAGCCCCTTTTCAAAGAACACCTTGGATCACGAGGTGAGGAGCGTCTGAAAACCTCAACCGTGCGGGGCGTCGGTGGGAAGGGCCATACCTCGAATCTCTGAAACCACATTGTGGTGAAGCCCTCTTTCAACTACCCTGTGCTTTCACTCCATTAAAAGTGTTCGAAAACTCCCGGGACCTGTGGGGGTGGGGGTAGGGGTGAGGAAGTGTGCCACGTACCACTCAACTCTGTGATACAACACCGTGGGGAAAACATCGCTCAGGTAACATCTCTTTTCACTAAGTTAGAATTGTTTGAAGACAAAGGTAGGGCCCACAACGAGAGTTCCTCTGTGCCAACTCCATGAACCACTTCGTGGAGAGCACCTTTCCCCTAACATCTCGTTTCCCAAAGCTAGACGTGGTCTGAAACCTACGCGGGGCCTACACGGAAAGTGGCCTGTGCCGAACTCTGTGGAACAACAGGGTGGTGAGGCCATCCTTCAAGGAACGTCAGGGGTCACTCAGTTAGACGTGTCTGGAAACACCTGCGGAAAACCGTGGGCAAAGGGACATAATACGCGCCACCGTGTGGAAACAACTATCGGGGAGAAACTCTCTTTTGACTGAAATCTGGTTTCACGCTGTGCCTGACAGGCGTTTGAAAACGTACGCGGGGCCGATGGGGAAAGTGCCGCGTACTCAAGTCTCTCCAGCAACACGGTGCGGAATCCATGGTTTCACCTTAACTGCCCGTTTCACCAAGTTGGTACTGTTTGTGAAGGCCTGCGAGGAACTCGGAGGGAAGCGCCCGATACTCAAGTCTGCGAAACACCAGGGTGGTGACACCAGCGTGCCACTGGTCTGTGACGTCACGAACCTAGAAGGGCTTGAAACAGCAGGCGGGGCGGAAAGGGTGGAAAGGGTCACCTATGCTCAACTCTGCGAATCGACGCTGTGGGGTGACCATCCTTCCACTCGCACCTTGGGTCACTAGGTGACGAGCGTTTGAGATGCCTGCGGGTGCTCCACGGCAAGGGCCGTATACTCAGCTCTGGGAGACACCGGGGGACTGCCTTTCAACGATCGACTTGCTTCATTGAGTTAGAAGTGTCTGAAAACGAATGCAGGCCCTATGCAGAAAGGGCCTTGTACTCAGCGCTGCGAGACAACCCTCGGAGTGAGACGGTCTGTCGTCTAACATCTCATTTCACAGTTACAAGGGTTGGAGCACCCGTGGGGGCAGCTACACGGAAAGGGCCATATATACTCAACCCTTGGAAACAACACGGTTGGTGAAACATCCTTCGACTAACAGCTGGTTTGGCTGACACGTGTCTGAAAACCATGCGGGGCCCCTGAGGAAAGTGCCATAGAGTCAGTCAACTCTGTGAGACGACACTCTGTGTGTGTGGGTGTGTGTGTGTGTGTATGGGAGGGGGGAGGGGGGAGAGGGCGGAGGAGGAACGGGGGGTGGGGCGGGGAGAGACCATCTTTCCCCTCAGACATTGTTTCCGGAAGTCAGAAATGTTGGAAAGTGAACGCAGGGTCTACGTGGAAAGCGCCATGTACCCAACACAACGGACGCGGTCGGGAAACCGTCTTTCCACGGTCACCTCGTGTAAGTACAAGTGTCTGAAAACCTATGGCGTAGGCCTAGATGGAAACATGCCCCATGCTGAACTCTGTGAGACAGCACCGCGGGGAGGTCGTCGTTCAAGCACCGTCTGGCTTCGCTCTGCCGGATACGTTGGAAGACTCTACTCTGCAGGGCCTATGCGGAGCGGGCCAGCTACTCCACTCTCGGAAACGGCAGAGTGGGGAAACCGTGGTCGTTCAACTACCCTGAGTGTCCACTAATTTCGGAGGGCTAGAACGTCCTCGCGGGGCCTCAGCCTAAGGTGCCCTATACTCACCTCCGAGGAACAACACGGTGGGATCCCCGTCTTTCAAGGAACCTCTTGTTTCACTGCCTTGGAAGCGTTTGAAACCCAATGCCGGCAACCCTGGCGGCAAAGTGGCACATAGCCGACTCTGAAAGATCACTGTGAAGAAACCACCTTCCAGGCGAACGTCTGGTTTCCCCAAGTGAGAGGTGTTGGAACACCCGTGCGAGGACTCTGCCCCCCCCCCCCCAAAGGGCCGTACGCTCACCTCTTGGCAAAGAACAAGATGGCGAAACCATCTTTCAACGGGCACCTTGTGTCAGTAAGATTACGTAGTGTTTGAAAACCCATGCGGGGCCCACGACGACACTGCCATGCACTCAACCCTGAGAAACGAAAGTGTGGAGGAATCAGCTTAGGAACTGACACCGAGTTGCGGGAAGCCACAAGTTGGAAAACCCATGCCGACCTACACCCAAGGTGCCATGCACTCCACCGCACGACACGCCCTGGGCAAGCCATCTTTCCACTAGCGTCTTGTCTCACTGAGACTGCTGTGTCGAAAACGGATGCCGGGCTGGTGCGGCAAGTGCCATACCCTCGCATCTGGGAACAGCAGCGGGCCCTAAACAATCTTTCCAACTAAGTCTATCAAGGTTCCGCCGCGCACTGTTTTCACACGTACGCCTCAGGGCCTGCCTGCACGGTGAGTGCCGAACACTCACCTCTGTGAAACGACAGCGGGGGACCATCTTTCGAGACTCGTCTCATTTCGTCGCGTTAGAAGGGTCCGAAAAATCCCTACGGGTCCCATGTTTGACCGCGCCATACCTAATGGACTCTGTCCAACTGCCCTTCGCAGACACCAACCTTTCCGCTACCATCTCGCATGGTAGGCACACCTAGGCAGGAACCATCTGGAAAGTGACACATACTCGCCCCAGTGAGAGAATACGCGGGAGAGACCATCTCGCAACCAGCATCACGGTTCGCTAACTTCGAAGGGTGGGAGGGAATACCAACGCGGGGCCCAGGCCCACAGTGCCACAGACTCCAGTCTGGGAAAGAACACTGTGGGGAAACCATCATTCGACAAACCGGTCATCTCACTGAGTGAGACTTGATGCAAAACCCTGGAGGGCCTGTGCCGAGAGGGCCATGGGCTCTGTCGAACTGCGCTTTGCAGAAACAAAGGCCCTTTTTCAACGACCGTCTCGTATCACCAAGTTGGAAATGTTTGCAAAGCTATGCGGGGCCTCTGTGGACTGGACAGTGTCAAAATCCTCAAAGCTGGGAAACAACCCTTGCACTGCGGCGGAGCCGTCTTTCAACGAACATCCGCTTTCGCTGTTACAAGTGTTTGAAAACCTAGGAGAAGGAGACGAGGCAGGTGCCATAAACTCAACTCTCTGAAACCACACGGTCGTGAGAAAATTCTTTCCAGGAGCGTCTGGTCTCACGAAGTGAGGCAATGTGGAATCCCTCTGCGGGGCTTACACGCTGAGTGCCATAGACTCCATCCTGTGGTGCAACACTGCGGGGAACCCGTCATTCCGCCAACACGTCGTCTGGGCAAGTCGCAAGTGTTGGAGAAACTATGCAGGGCCTGTGCCGGTAGCGCCGTACCCTTGGTCAGACTGCACTTGGCGGAAGCCCCTTTTCAAAGAACACCTTGGATCACGAGGTGAGGAGCGTCTGAAAACCTCAACCGTGCGGGGCGTCGGTGGGAAGGGCCATACCTCGAATCTCTGAAACCACATTGTGGTGAAGCCCTCTTTCAACTACCCTGTGCTTTCACTCCATTAAAAGTGTTCGAAAACTCCCGGGACCTGTGGGGGTGGGGGTAGGGGTGAGGAAGTGTGCCACGTACCACTCAACTCTGTGATACAACACCGTGGGGAAAACATCGCTCAGGTAACATCTCTTTTCACTAAGTTAGAATTGTTTGAAGACAAAGGTAGGGCCCACAACGAGAGTTCCTCTGTGCCAACTCCATGAACCACTTCGTGGAGAGCACCTTTCCCCTAACATCTCGTTTCCCAAAGCTAGACGTGGTCTGAAACCTACGCGGGGCCTACACGGAAAGTGGCCTGTGCCGAACTCTGTGGAACAACAGGGTGGTGAGGCCATCCTTCAAGGAACGTCAGGGGTCACTCAGTTAGACGTGTCTGGAAACACCTGCGGAAAACCGTGGGCAAAGGGACATAATACGCGCCACCGTGTGGAAACAACTATCGGGGAGAAACTCTCTTTTGACTGAAATCTGGTTTCACGCTGTGCCTGACAGGCGTTTGAAAACGTACGCGGGGCCGATGGGGAAAGTGCCGCGTACTCAAGTCTCTCCAGCAACACGGTGCGGAATCCATGGTTTCACCTTAACTGCCCGTTTCACCAAGTTGGTACTGTTTGTGAAGGCCTGCGAGGAACTCGGAGGGAAGCGCCCGATACTCAAGTCTGCGAAACACCAGGGTGGTGACACCAGCGTGCCACTGGTCTGTGACGTCACGAACCTAGAAGGGCTTGAAACAGCAGGCGGGGCGGAAAGGGTGGAAAGGGTCACCTATGCTCAACTCTGCGAATCGACGCTGTGGGGTGACCATCCTTCCACTCGCACCTTGGGTCACTAGGTGACGAGCGTTTGAGATGCCTGCGGGTGCTCCACGGCAAGGGCCGTATACTCAGCTCTGGGAGACACCGGGGGACTGCCTTTCAACGATCGACTTGCTTCATTGAGTTAGAAGTGTCTGAAAACGAATGCAGGCCCTATGCAGAAAGGGCCTTGTACTCAGCGCTGCGAGACAACCCTCGGAGTGAGACGGTCTGTCGTCTAACATCTCATTTCACAGTTACAAGGGTTGGAGCACCCGTGGGGGCAGCTACACGGAAAGGGCCATATATACTCAACCCTTGGAAACAACACGGTTGGTGAAACATCCTTCGACTAACAGCTGGTTTGGCTGACACGTGTCTGAAAACCATGCGGGGCCCCTGAGGAAAGTGCCATAGAGTCAGTCAACTCTGTGAGACGACACTCTGTGTGTGTGGGTGTGTGTGTGTGTGTATGGGAGGGGGGAGGGGGGAGAGGGCGGAGGAGGAACGGGGGGTGGGGCGGGGAGAGACCATCTTTCCCCTCAGACATTGTTTCCGGAAGTCAGAAATGTTGGAAAGTGAACGCAGGGTCTACGTGGAAAGCGCCATGTACCCAACACAACGGACGCGGTCGGGAAACCGTCTTTCCACGGTCACCTCGTGTAAGTACAAGTGTCTGAAAACCTATGGCGTAGGCCTAGATGGAAACATGCCCCATGCTGAACTCTGTGAGACAGCACCGCGGGGAGGTCGTCGTTCAAGCACCGTCTGGCTTCGCTCTGCCGGATACGTTGGAAGACTCTACTCTGCAGGGCCTATGCGGAGCGGGCCAGCTACTCCACTCTCGGAAACGGCAGAGTGGGGAAACCGTGGTCGTTCAACTACCCTGAGTGTCCACTAATTTCGGAGGGCTAGAACGTCCTCGCGGGGCCTCAGCCTAAGGTGCCCTATACTCACCTCCGAGGAACAACACGGTGGGATCCCCGTCTTTCAAGGAACCTCTTGTTTCACTGCCTTGGAAGCGTTTGAAACCCAATGCCGGCAACCCTGGCGGCAAAGTGGCACATAGCCGACTCTGAAAGATCACTGTGAAGAAACCACCTTCCAGGCGAACGTCTGGTTTCCCCAAGTGAGAGGTGTTGGAACACCCGTGCGAGGACTCTGCCCCCCCCCCCCAAAGGGCCGTACGCTCACCTCTTGGCAAAGAACAAGATGGCGAAACCATCTTTCAACGGGCACCTTGTGTCAGTAAGATTACGTAGTGTTTGAAAACCCATGCGGGGCCCACGACGACACTGCCATGCACTCAACCCTGAGAAACGAAAGTGTGGAGGAATCAGCTTAGGAACTGACACCGAGTTGCGGGAAGCCACAAGTTGGAAAACCCATGCCGACCTACACCCAAGGTGCCATGCACTCCACCGCACGACACGCCCTGGGCAAGCCATCTTTCCACTAGCGTCTTGTCTCACTGAGACTGCTGTGTCGAAAACGGATGCCGGGCTGGTGCGGCAAGTGCCATACCCTCGCATCTGGGAACAGCAGCGGGCCCTAAACAATCTTTCCAACTAAGTCTATCAAGGTTCCGCCGCGCACTGTTTTCACACGTACGCCTCAGGGCCTGCCTGCACGGTGAGTGCCGAACACTCACCTCTGTGAAACGACAGCGGGGGACCATCTTTCGAGACTCGTCTCATTTCGTCGCGTTAGAAGGGTCCGAAAAATCCCTACGGGTCCCATGTTTGACCGCGCCATACCTAATGGACTCTGTCCAACTGCCCTTCGCAGACACCAACCTTTCCGCTACCATCTCGCATGGTAGGCACACCTAGGCAGGAACCATCTGGAAAGTGACACATACTCGCCCCAGTGAGAGAATACGCGGGAGAGACCATCTCGCAACCAGCATCACGGTTCGCTAACTTCGAAGGGTGGGAGGGAATACCAACGCGGGGCCCAGGCCCACAGTGCCACAGACTCCAGTCTGGGAAAGAACACTGTGGGGAAACCATCATTCGACAAACCGGTCATCTCACTGAGTGAGACTTGATGCAAAACCCTGGAGGGCCTGTGCCGAGAGGGCCATGGGCTCTGTCGAACTGCGCTTTGCAGAAACAAAGGCCCTTTTTCAACGACCGTCTCGTATCACCAAGTTGGAAATGTTTGCAAAGCTATGCGGGGCCTCTGTGGACTGGACAGTGTCAAAATCCTCAAAGCTGGGAAACAACCCTTGCACTGCGGCGGAGCCGTCTTTCAACGAACATCCGCTTTCGCTGTTACAAGTGTTTGAAAACCTAGGAGAAGGAGACGAGGCAGGTGCCATAAACTCAACTCTCTGAAACCACACGGTCGTGAGAAAATTCTTTCCAGGAGCGTCTGGTCTCACGAAGTGAGGCAATGTGGAATCCCTCTGCGGGGCTTACACGCTGAGTGCCATAGACTCCATCCTGTGGTGCAACACTGCGGGGAACCCGTCATTCCGCCAACACGTCGTCTGGGCAAGTCGCAAGTGTTGGAGAAACTATGCAGGGCCTGTGCCGGTAGCGCCGTACCCTTGGTCAGACTGCACTTGGCGGAAGCCCCTTTTCAAAGAACACCTTGGATCACGAGGTGAGGAGCGTCTGAAAACCTCAACCGTGCGGGGCGTCGGTGGGAAGGGCCATACCTCGAATCTCTGAAACCACATTGTGGTGAAGCCCTCTTTCAACTACCCTGTGCTTTCACTCCATTAAAAGTGTTCGAAAACTCCCGGGACCTGTGGGGGTGGGGGTAGGGGTGAGGAAGTGTGCCACGTACCACTCAACTCTGTGATACAACACCGTGGGGAAAACATCGCTCAGGTAACATCTCTTTTCACTAAGTTAGAATTGTTTGAAGACAAAGGTAGGGCCCACAACGAGAGTTCCTCTGTGCCAACTCCATGAACCACTTCGTGGAGAGCACCTTTCCCCTAACATCTCGTTTCCCAAAGCTAGACGTGGTCTGAAACCTACGCGGGGCCTACACGGAAAGTGGCCTGTGCCGAACTCTGTGGAACAACAGGGTGGTGAGGCCATCCTTCAAGGAACGTCAGGGGTCACTCAGTTAGACGTGTCTGGAAACACCTGCGGAAAACCGTGGGCAAAGGGACATAATACGCGCCACCGTGTGGAAACAACTATCGGGGAGAAACTCTCTTTTGACTGAAATCTGGTTTCACGCTGTGCCTGACAGGCGTTTGAAAACGTACGCGGGGCCGATGGGGAAAGTGCCGCGTACTCAAGTCTCTCCAGCAACACGGTGCGGAATCCATGGTTTCACCTTAACTGCCCGTTTCACCAAGTTGGTACTGTTTGTGAAGGCCTGCGAGGAACTCGGAGGGAAGCGCCCGATACTCAAGTCTGCGAAACACCAGGGTGGTGACACCAGCGTGCCACTGGTCTGTGACGTCACGAACCTAGAAGGGCTTGAAACAGCAGGCGGGGCGGAAAGGGTGGAAAGGGTCACCTATGCTCAACTCTGCGAATCGACGCTGTGGGGTGACCATCCTTCCACTCGCACCTTGGGTCACTAGGTGACGAGCGTTTGAGATGCCTGCGGGTGCTCCACGGCAAGGGCCGTATACTCAGCTCTGGGAGACACCGGGGGACTGCCTTTCAACGATCGACTTGCTTCATTGAGTTAGAAGTGTCTGAAAACGAATGCAGGCCCTATGCAGAAAGGGCCTTGTACTCAGCGCTGCGAGACAACCCTCGGAGTGAGACGGTCTGTCGTCTAACATCTCATTTCACAGTTACAAGGGTTGGAGCACCCGTGGGGGCAGCTACACGGAAAGGGCCATATATACTCAACCCTTGGAAACAACACGGTTGGTGAAACATCCTTCGACTAACAGCTGGTTTGGCTGACACGTGTCTGAAAACCATGCGGGGCCCCTGAGGAAAGTGCCATAGAGTCAGTCAACTCTGTGAGACGACACTCTGTGTGTGTGGGTGTGTGTGTGTGTGTATGGGAGGGGGGAGGGGGGAGAGGGCGGAGGAGGAACGGGGGGTGGGGCGGGGAGAGACCATCTTTCCCCTCAGACATTGTTTCCGGAAGTCAGAAATGTTGGAAAGTGAACGCAGGGTCTACGTGGAAAGCGCCATGTACCCAACACAACGGACGCGGTCGGGAAACCGTCTTTCCACGGTCACCTCGTGTAAGTACAAGTGTCTGAAAACCTATGGCGTAGGCCTAGATGGAAACATGCCCCATGCTGAACTCTGTGAGACAGCACCGCGGGGAGGTCGTCGTTCAAGCACCGTCTGGCTTCGCTCTGCCGGATACGTTGGAAGACTCTACTCTGCAGGGCCTATGCGGAGCGGGCCAGCTACTCCACTCTCGGAAACGGCAGAGTGGGGAAACCGTGGTCGTTCAACTACCCTGAGTGTCCACTAATTTCGGAGGGCTAGAACGTCCTCGCGGGGCCTCAGCCTAAGGTGCCCTATACTCACCTCCGAGGAACAACACGGTGGGATCCCCGTCTTTCAAGGAACCTCTTGTTTCACTGCCTTGGAAGCGTTTGAAACCCAATGCCGGCAACCCTGGCGGCAAAGTGGCACATAGCCGACTCTGAAAGATCACTGTGAAGAAACCACCTTCCAGGCGAACGTCTGGTTTCCCCAAGTGAGAGGTGTTGGAACACCCGTGCGAGGACTCTGCCCCCCCCCCCCAAAGGGCCGTACGCTCACCTCTTGGCAAAGAACAAGATGGCGAAACCATCTTTCAACGGGCACCTTGTGTCAGTAAGATTACGTAGTGTTTGAAAACCCATGCGGGGCCCACGACGACACTGCCATGCACTCAACCCTGAGAAACGAAAGTGTGGAGGAATCAGCTTAGGAACTGACACCGAGTTGCGGGAAGCCACAAGTTGGAAAACCCATGCCGACCTACACCCAAGGTGCCATGCACTCCACCGCACGACACGCCCTGGGCAAGCCATCTTTCCACTAGCGTCTTGTCTCACTGAGACTGCTGTGTCGAAAACGGATGCCGGGCTGGTGCGGCAAGTGCCATACCCTCGCATCTGGGAACAGCAGCGGGCCCTAAACAATCTTTCCAACTAAGTCTATCAAGGTTCCGCCGCGCACTGTTTTCACACGTACGCCTCAGGGCCTGCCTGCACGGTGAGTGCCGAACACTCACCTCTGTGAAACGACAGCGGGGGACCATCTTTCGAGACTCGTCTCATTTCGTCGCGTTAGAAGGGTCCGAAAAATCCCTACGGGTCCCATGTTTGACCGCGCCATACCTAATGGACTCTGTCCAACTGCCCTTCGCAGACACCAACCTTTCCGCTACCATCTCGCATGGTAGGCACACCTAGGCAGGAACCATCTGGAAAGTGACACATACTCGCCCCAGTGAGAGAATACGCGGGAGAGACCATCTCGCAACCAGCATCACGGTTCGCTAACTTCGAAGGGTGGGAGGGAATACCAACGCGGGGCCCAGGCCCACAGTGCCACAGACTCCAGTCTGGGAAAGAACACTGTGGGGAAACCATCATTCGACAAACCGGTCATCTCACTGAGTGAGACTTGATGCAAAACCCTGGAGGGCCTGTGCCGAGAGGGCCATGGGCTCTGTCGAACTGCGCTTTGCAGAAACAAAGGCCCTTTTTCAACGACCGTCTCGTATCACCAAGTTGGAAATGTTTGCAAAGCTATGCGGGGCCTCTGTGGACTGGACAGTGTCAAAATCCTCAAAGCTGGGAAACAACCCTTGCACTGCGGCGGAGCCGTCTTTCAACGAACATCCGCTTTCGCTGTTACAAGTGTTTGAAAACCTAGGAGAAGGAGACGAGGCAGGTGCCATAAACTCAACTCTCTGAAACCACACGGTCGTGAGAAAATTCTTTCCAGGAGCGTCTGGTCTCACGAAGTGAGGCAATGTGGAATCCCTCTGCGGGGCTTACACGCTGAGTGCCATAGACTCCATCCTGTGGTGCAACACTGCGGGGAACCCGTCATTCCGCCAACACGTCGTCTGGGCAAGTCGCAAGTGTTGGAGAAACTATGCAGGGCCTGTGCCGGTAGCGCCGTACCCTTGGTCAGACTGCACTTGGCGGAAGCCCCTTTTCAAAGAACACCTTGGATCACGAGGTGAGGAGCGTCTGAAAACCTCAACCGTGCGGGGCGTCGGTGGGAAGGGCCATACCTCGAATCTCTGAAACCACATTGTGGTGAAGCCCTCTTTCAACTACCCTGTGCTTTCACTCCATTAAAAGTGTTCGAAAACTCCCGGGACCTGTGGGGGTGGGGGTAGGGGTGAGGAAGTGTGCCACGTACCACTCAACTCTGTGATACAACACCGTGGGGAAAACATCGCTCAGGTAACATCTCTTTTCACTAAGTTAGAATTGTTTGAAGACAAAGGTAGGGCCCACAACGAGAGTTCCTCTGTGCCAACTCCATGAACCACTTCGTGGAGAGCACCTTTCCCCTAACATCTCGTTTCCCAAAGCTAGACGTGGTCTGAAACCTACGCGGGGCCTACACGGAAAGTGGCCTGTGCCGAACTCTGTGGAACAACAGGGTGGTGAGGCCATCCTTCAAGGAACGTCAGGGGTCACTCAGTTAGACGTGTCTGGAAACACCTGCGGAAAACCGTGGGCAAAGGGACATAATACGCGCCACCGTGTGGAAACAACTATCGGGGAGAAACTCTCTTTTGACTGAAATCTGGTTTCACGCTGTGCCTGACAGGCGTTTGAAAACGTACGCGGGGCCGATGGGGAAAGTGCCGCGTACTCAAGTCTCTCCAGCAACACGGTGCGGAATCCATGGTTTCACCTTAACTGCCCGTTTCACCAAGTTGGTACTGTTTGTGAAGGCCTGCGAGGAACTCGGAGGGAAGCGCCCGATACTCAAGTCTGCGAAACACCAGGGTGGTGACACCAGCGTGCCACTGGTCTGTGACGTCACGAACCTAGAAGGGCTTGAAACAGCAGGCGGGGCGGAAAGGGTGGAAAGGGTCACCTATGCTCAACTCTGCGAATCGACGCTGTGGGGTGACCATCCTTCCACTCGCACCTTGGGTCACTAGGTGACGAGCGTTTGAGATGCCTGCGGGTGCTCCACGGCAAGGGCCGTATACTCAGCTCTGGGAGACACCGGGGGACTGCCTTTCAACGATCGACTTGCTTCATTGAGTTAGAAGTGTCTGAAAACGAATGCAGGCCCTATGCAGAAAGGGCCTTGTACTCAGCGCTGCGAGACAACCCTCGGAGTGAGACGGTCTGTCGTCTAACATCTCATTTCACAGTTACAAGGGTTGGAGCACCCGTGGGGGCAGCTACACGGAAAGGGCCATATATACTCAACCCTTGGAAACAACACGGTTGGTGAAACATCCTTCGACTAACAGCTGGTTTGGCTGACACGTGTCTGAAAACCATGCGGGGCCCCTGAGGAAAGTGCCATAGAGTCAGTCAACTCTGTGAGACGACACTCTGTGTGTGTGGGTGTGTGTGTGTGTGTATGGGAGGGGGGAGGGGGGAGAGGGCGGAGGAGGAACGGGGGGTGGGGCGGGGAGAGACCATCTTTCCCCTCAGACATTGTTTCCGGAAGTCAGAAATGTTGGAAAGTGAACGCAGGGTCTACGTGGAAAGCGCCATGTACCCAACACAACGGACGCGGTCGGGAAACCGTCTTTCCACGGTCACCTCGTGTAAGTACAAGTGTCTGAAAACCTATGGCGTAGGCCTAGATGGAAACATGCCCCATGCTGAACTCTGTGAGACAGCACCGCGGGGAGGTCGTCGTTCAAGCACCGTCTGGCTTCGCTCTGCCGGATACGTTGGAAGACTCTACTCTGCAGGGCCTATGCGGAGCGGGCCAGCTACTCCACTCTCGGAAACGGCAGAGTGGGGAAACCGTGGTCGTTCAACTACCCTGAGTGTCCACTAATTTCGGAGGGCTAGAACGTCCTCGCGGGGCCTCAGCCTAAGGTGCCCTATACTCACCTCCGAGGAACAACACGGTGGGATCCCCGTCTTTCAAGGAACCTCTTGTTTCACTGCCTTGGAAGCGTTTGAAACCCAATGCCGGCAACCCTGGCGGCAAAGTGGCACATAGCCGACTCTGAAAGATCACTGTGAAGAAACCACCTTCCAGGCGAACGTCTGGTTTCCCCAAGTGAGAGGTGTTGGAACACCCGTGCGAGGACTCTGCCCCCCCCCCCCAAAGGGCCGTACGCTCACCTCTTGGCAAAGAACAAGATGGCGAAACCATCTTTCAACGGGCACCTTGTGTCAGTAAGATTACGTAGTGTTTGAAAACCCATGCGGGGCCCACGACGACACTGCCATGCACTCAACCCTGAGAAACGAAAGTGTGGAGGAATCAGCTTAGGAACTGACACCGAGTTGCGGGAAGCCACAAGTTGGAAAACCCATGCCGACCTACACCCAAGGTGCCATGCACTCCACCGCACGACACGCCCTGGGCAAGCCATCTTTCCACTAGCGTCTTGTCTCACTGAGACTGCTGTGTCGAAAACGGATGCCGGGCTGGTGCGGCAAGTGCCATACCCTCGCATCTGGGAACAGCAGCGGGCCCTAAACAATCTTTCCAACTAAGTCTATCAAGGTTCCGCCGCGCACTGTTTTCACACGTACGCCTCAGGGCCTGCCTGCACGGTGAGTGCCGAACACTCACCTCTGTGAAACGACAGCGGGGGACCATCTTTCGAGACTCGTCTCATTTCGTCGCGTTAGAAGGGTCCGAAAAATCCCTACGGGTCCCATGTTTGACCGCGCCATACCTAATGGACTCTGTCCAACTGCCCTTCGCAGACACCAACCTTTCCGCTACCATCTCGCATGGTAGGCACACCTAGGCAGGAACCATCTGGAAAGTGACACATACTCGCCCCAGTGAGAGAATACGCGGGAGAGACCATCTCGCAACCAGCATCACGGTTCGCTAACTTCGAAGGGTGGGAGGGAATACCAACGCGGGGCCCAGGCCCACAGTGCCACAGACTCCAGTCTGGGAAAGAACACTGTGGGGAAACCATCATTCGACAAACCGGTCATCTCACTGAGTGAGACTTGATGCAAAACCCTGGAGGGCCTGTGCCGAGAGGGCCATGGGCTCTGTCGAACTGCGCTTTGCAGAAACAAAGGCCCTTTTTCAACGACCGTCTCGTATCACCAAGTTGGAAATGTTTGCAAAGCTATGCGGGGCCTCTGTGGACTGGACAGTGTCAAAATCCTCAAAGCTGGGAAACAACCCTTGCACTGCGGCGGAGCCGTCTTTCAACGAACATCCGCTTTCGCTGTTACAAGTGTTTGAAAACCTAGGAGAAGGAGACGAGGCAGGTGCCATAAACTCAACTCTCTGAAACCACACGGTCGTGAGAAAATTCTTTCCAGGAGCGTCTGGTCTCACGAAGTGAGGCAATGTGGAATCCCTCTGCGGGGCTTACACGCTGAGTGCCATAGACTCCATCCTGTGGTGCAACACTGCGGGGAACCCGTCATTCCGCCAACACGTCGTCTGGGCAAGTCGCAAGTGTTGGAGAAACTATGCAGGGCCTGTGCCGGTAGCGCCGTACCCTTGGTCAGACTGCACTTGGCGGAAGCCCCTTTTCAAAGAACACCTTGGATCACGAGGTGAGGAGCGTCTGAAAACCTCAACCGTGCGGGGCGTCGGTGGGAAGGGCCATACCTCGAATCTCTGAAACCACATTGTGGTGAAGCCCTCTTTCAACTACCCTGTGCTTTCACTCCATTAAAAGTGTTCGAAAACTCCCGGGACCTGTGGGGGTGGGGGTAGGGGTGAGGAAGTGTGCCACGTACCACTCAACTCTGTGATACAACACCGTGGGGAAAACATCGCTCAGGTAACATCTCTTTTCACTAAGTTAGAATTGTTTGAAGACAAAGGTAGGGCCCACAACGAGAGTTCCTCTGTGCCAACTCCATGAACCACTTCGTGGAGAGCACCTTTCCCCTAACATCTCGTTTCCCAAAGCTAGACGTGGTCTGAAACCTACGCGGGGCCTACACGGAAAGTGGCCTGTGCCGAACTCTGTGGAACAACAGGGTGGTGAGGCCATCCTTCAAGGAACGTCAGGGGTCACTCAGTTAGACGTGTCTGGAAACACCTGCGGAAAACCGTGGGCAAAGGGACATAATACGCGCCACCGTGTGGAAACAACTATCGGGGAGAAACTCTCTTTTGACTGAAATCTGGTTTCACGCTGTGCCTGACAGGCGTTTGAAAACGTACGCGGGGCCGATGGGGAAAGTGCCGCGTACTCAAGTCTCTCCAGCAACACGGTGCGGAATCCATGGTTTCACCTTAACTGCCCGTTTCACCAAGTTGGTACTGTTTGTGAAGGCCTGCGAGGAACTCGGAGGGAAGCGCCCGATACTCAAGTCTGCGAAACACCAGGGTGGTGACACCAGCGTGCCACTGGTCTGTGACGTCACGAACCTAGAAGGGCTTGAAACAGCAGGCGGGGCGGAAAGGGTGGAAAGGGTCACCTATGCTCAACTCTGCGAATCGACGCTGTGGGGTGACCATCCTTCCACTCGCACCTTGGGTCACTAGGTGACGAGCGTTTGAGATGCCTGCGGGTGCTCCACGGCAAGGGCCGTATACTCAGCTCTGGGAGACACCGGGGGACTGCCTTTCAACGATCGACTTGCTTCATTGAGTTAGAAGTGTCTGAAAACGAATGCAGGCCCTATGCAGAAAGGGCCTTGTACTCAGCGCTGCGAGACAACCCTCGGAGTGAGACGGTCTGTCGTCTAACATCTCATTTCACAGTTACAAGGGTTGGAGCACCCGTGGGGGCAGCTACACGGAAAGGGCCATATATACTCAACCCTTGGAAACAACACGGTTGGTGAAACATCCTTCGACTAACAGCTGGTTTGGCTGACACGTGTCTGAAAACCATGCGGGGCCCCTGAGGAAAGTGCCATAGAGTCAGTCAACTCTGTGAGACGACACTCTGTGTGTGTGGGTGTGTGTGTGTGTGTATGGGAGGGGGGAGGGGGGAGAGGGCGGAGGAGGAACGGGGGGTGGGGCGGGGAGAGACCATCTTTCCCCTCAGACATTGTTTCCGGAAGTCAGAAATGTTGGAAAGTGAACGCAGGGTCTACGTGGAAAGCGCCATGTACCCAACACAACGGACGCGGTCGGGAAACCGTCTTTCCACGGTCACCTCGTGTAAGTACAAGTGTCTGAAAACCTATGGCGTAGGCCTAGATGGAAACATGCCCCATGCTGAACTCTGTGAGACAGCACCGCGGGGAGGTCGTCGTTCAAGCACCGTCTGGCTTCGCTCTGCCGGATACGTTGGAAGACTCTACTCTGCAGGGCCTATGCGGAGCGGGCCAGCTACTCCACTCTCGGAAACGGCAGAGTGGGGAAACCGTGGTCGTTCAACTACCCTGAGTGTCCACTAATTTCGGAGGGCTAGAACGTCCTCGCGGGGCCTCAGCCTAAGGTGCCCTATACTCACCTCCGAGGAACAACACGGTGGGATCCCCGTCTTTCAAGGAACCTCTTGTTTCACTGCCTTGGAAGCGTTTGAAACCCAATGCCGGCAACCCTGGCGGCAAAGTGGCACATAGCCGACTCTGAAAGATCACTGTGAAGAAACCACCTTCCAGGCGAACGTCTGGTTTCCCCAAGTGAGAGGTGTTGGAACACCCGTGCGAGGACTCTGCCCCCCCCCCCCCAAAGGGCCGTACGCTCACCTCTTGGCAAAGAACAAGATGGCGAAACCATCTTTCAACGGGCACCTTGTGTCAGTAAGATTACGTAGTGTTTGAAAACCCATGCGGGGCCCACGACGACACTGCCATGCACTCAACCCTGAGAAACGAAAGTGTGGAGGAATCAGCTTAGGAACCGACACCGAGTTGCGGGAAGCCACAAGTTGGAAAACCCATGCCGACCTACACCCAAGGTGCCATGCACTCCACCGCACGACACGCCCTGGGCAAGCCATCTTTCCACTAGCGTCTTGTCTCACTGAGACTGCTGTGTCGAAAACGGATGCCGGGCTGGTGCGGCAAGTGCCATACCCTCGCATCTGGGAACAGCAGCGGGCCCTAAACAATCTTTCCAACTAAGTCTATCAAGGTTCCGCCGCGCACTGTTTTCACACGTACGCCTCAGGGCCTGCCTGCACGGTGAGTGCCGAACACTCACCTCTGTGAAACGACAGCGGGGGACCATCTTTCGAGACTCGTCTCATTTCGTCGCGTTAGAAGGGTCCGAAAAATCCCTACGGGTCCCATGTTTGACCGCGCCATACCTAATGGACTCTGTCCAACTGCCCTTCGCAGACACCAACCTTTCCGCTACCATCTCGCATGGTAGGCACACCTAGGCAGGAACCATCTGGAAAGTGACACATACTCGCCCCAGTGAGAGAATACGCGGGAGAGACCATCTCGCAACCAGCATCACGGTTCGCTAACTTCGAAGGGTGGGAGGGAATACCAACGCGGGGCCCAGGCCCACAGTGCCACAGACTCCAGTCTGGGAAAGAACACTGTGGGGAAACCATCATTCGACAAACCGGTCATCTCACTGAGTGAGACTTGATGCAAAACCCTGGAGGGCCTGTGCCGAGAGGGCCATGGGCTCTGTCGAACTGCGCTTTGCAGAAACAAAGGCCCTTTTTCAACGACCGTCTCGTATCACCAAGTTGGAAATGTTTGCAAAGCTATGCGGGGCCTCTGTGGACTGGACAGTGTCAAAATCCTCAAAGCTGGGAAACAACCCTTGCACTGCGGCGGAGCCGTCTTTCAACGAACATCCGCTTTCGCTGTTACAAGTGTTTGAAAACCTAGGAGAAGGAGACGAGGCAGGTGCCATAAACTCAACTCTCTGAAACCACACGGTCGTGAGAAAATTCTTTCCAGGAGCGTCTGGTCTCACGAAGTGAGGCAATGTGGAATCCCTCTGCGGGGCTTACACGCTGAGTGCCATAGACTCCATCCTGTGGTGCAACACTGCGGGGAACCCGTCATTCCGCCAACACGTCGTCTGGGCAAGTCGCAAGTGTTGGAGAAACTATGCAGGGCCTGTGCCGGTAGCGCCGTACCCTTGGTCAGACTGCACTTGGCGGAAGCCCCTTTTCAAAGAACACCTTGGATCACGAGGTGAGGAGCGTCTGAAAACCTCAACCGTGCGGGGCGTCGGTGGGAAGGGCCATACCTCGAATCTCTGAAACCACATTGTGGTGAAGCCCTCTTTCAACTACCCTGTGCTTTCACTCCATTAAAAGTGTTCGAAAACTCCCGGGACCTGTGGGGGTGGGGGTAGGGGTGAGGAAGTGTGCCACGTACCACTCAACTCTGTGATACAACACCGTGGGGAAAACATCGCTCAGGTAACATCTCTTTTCACTAAGTTAGAATTGTTTGAAGACAAAGGTAGGGCCCACAACGAGAGTTCCTCTGTGCCAACTCCATGAACCACTTCGTGGAGAGCACCTTTCCCCTAACATCTCGTTTCCCAAAGCTAGACGTGGTCTGAAACCTACGCGGGGCCTACACGGAAAGTGGCCTGTGCCGAACTCTGTGGAACAACAGGGTGGTGAGGCCATCCTTCAAGGAACGTCAGGGGTCACTCAGTTAGACGTGTCTGGAAACACCTGCGGAAAACCGTGGGCAAAGGGACATAATACGCGCCACCGTGTGGAAACAACTATCGGGGAGAAACTCTCTTTTGACTGAAATCTGGTTTCGCGCTGTGCCTGACAGGCGTTTGAAAACGTACGCGGGGCCGATGGGGAAAGTGCCGCGTACTCAAGTCTCTCCAGCAACACGGTGCGGAATCCATGGTTTCACCTTAACTGCCCGTTTCACCAAGTTGGTACTGTTTGTGAAGGCCTGCGAGGAACTCGGAGGGAAGCGCCCGATACTCAAGTCTGCGAAACACCAGGGTGGTGACACCAGCGTGCCACTGGTCTGTGACGTCACGAACCTAGAAGGGCTTGAAACAGCAGGCGGGGCGGAAAGGGTGGAAAGGGTCACCTATGCTCAACTCTGCGAATCGACGCTGTGGGGTGACCATCCTTCCACTCGCACCTTGGGTCACTAGGTGACGAGCGTTTGAGATGCCTGCGGGTGCTCCACGGCAAGGGCCGTATACTCAGCTCTGGGAGACACCGGGGGACTGCCTTTCAACGATCGACTTGCTTCATTGAGTTAGAAGTGTCTGAAAACGAATGCAGGCCCTATGCAGAAAGGGCCTTGTACTCAGCGCTGCGAGACAACCCTCGGAGTGAGACGGTCTGTCGTCTAACATCTCATTTCACAGTTACAAGGGTTGGAGCACCCGTGGGGGCAGCTACACGGAAAGGGCCATATATACTCAACCCTTGGAAACAACACGGTTGGTGAAACATCCTTCGACTAACAGCTGGTTTGGCTGACACGTGTCTGAAAACCATGCGGGGCCCCTGAGGAAAGTGCCATAGAGTCAGTCAACTCTGTGAGACGACACTCTGTGTGTGTGGGTGTGTGTGTGTGTGTATGGGAGGGGGGAGGGGGGAGAGGGCGGAGGAGGAACGGGGGGTGGGGCGGGGAGAGACCATCTTTCCCCTCAGACATTGTTTCCGGAAGTCAGAAATGTTGGAAAGTGAACGCAGGGTCTACGTGGAAAGCGCCATGTACCCAACACAACGGACGCGGTCGGGAAACCGTCTTTCCACGGTCACCTCGTGTAAGTACAAGTGTCTGAAAACCTATGGCGTAGGCCTAGATGGAAACATGCCACATGCTGAACTCTGTGAGACAGCACCGCGGGGAGGTCGTCGTTCAAGCACCGTCTGGCTTCGCTCTGCCGGATACGTTGGAAGACTCTACTCTGCAGGGCCTATGCGGAGCGGGCCAGCTACTCCACTCTCGGAAACGGCAGAGTGGGGAAACCGTGGTCGTTCAACTACCCTGAGTGTCCACTAATTTCGGAGGGCTAGAACGTCCTCGCGGGGCCTCAGCCTAAGGTGCCCTATACTCACCTCCGAGGAACAACACGGTGGGATCCCCGTCTTTCAAGGAACCTCTTGTTTCACTGCCTTGGAAGCGTTTGAAACCCAATGCCGGCAACCCTGGCGGCAAAGTGGCACATAGCCGACTCTGAAAGATCACTGTGAAGAAACCACCTTCCAGGCGAACGTCTGGTTTCCCCAAGTGAGAGGTGTTGGAACACCCGTGCGAGGACTCTGCCCCCCCCCCCCCCAAAGGGCCGTACGCTCACCTCTTGGCAAAGAACAAGATGGCGAAACCATCTTTCAACGGGCACCTTGTGTCAGTAAGATTACGTAGTGTTTGAAAACCCATGCGGGGCCCACGACGACACTGCCATGCACTCAACCCTGAGAAACGAAAGTGTGGAGGAATCAGCTTAGGAACCGACACCGAGTTGCGGGAAGCCACAAGTTGGAAAACCCATGCCGACCTACACCCAAGGTGCCATGCACTCCACCGCACGACACGCCCTGGGCAAGCCATCTTTCCACTAGCGTCTTGTCTCACTGAGACTGCTGTGTCGAAAACGGATGCCGGGCTGGTGCGGCAAGTGCCATACCCTCGCATCTGGGAACAGCAGCGGGCCCTAAACAATCTTTCCAACTAAGTCTATCAAGGTTCCGCCGCGCACTGTTTTCACACGTACGCCTCAGGGCCTGCCTGCACGGTGAGTGCCGAACACTCACCTCTGTGAAACGACAGCGGGGGACCATCTTTCGAGACTCGTCTCATTTCGTCGCGTTAGAAGGGTCCGAAAAATCCCTACGGGTCCCATGTTTGACCGCGCCATACCTAATGGACTCTGTCCAACTGCCCTTCGCAGACACCAACCTTTCCGCTACCATCTCGCATGGTAGGCACACCTAGGCAGGAACCATCTGGAAAGTGACACATACTCGCCCCAGTGAGAGAATACGCGGGAGAGACCATCTCGCAACCAGCATCACGGTTCGCTAACTTCGAAGGGTGGGAGGGAATACCAACGCGGGGCCCAGGCCCACAGTGCCACAGACTCCAGTCTGGGAAAGAACACTGTGGGGAAACCATCATTCGACAAACCGGTCATCTCACTGAGTGAGACTTGATGCAAAACCCTGGAGGGCCTGTGCCGAGAGGGCCATGGGCTCTGTCGAACTGCGCTTTGCAGAAACAAAGGCCCTTTTTCAACGACCGTCTCGTATCACCAAGTTGGAAATGTTTGCAAAGCTATGCGGGGCCTCTGTGGACTGGACAGTGTCAAAATCCTCAAAGCTGGGAAACAACCCTTGCACTGCGGCGGAGCCGTCTTTCAACGAACATCCGCTTTCGCTGTTACAAGTGTTTGAAAACCTAGGAGAAGGAGACGAGGCAGGTGCCATAAACTCAACTCTCTGAAACCACACGGTCGTGAGAAAATTCTTTCCAGGAGCGTCTGGTCTCACGAAGTGAGGCAATGTGGAATCCCTCTGCGGGGCTTACACGCTGAGTGCCATAGACTCCATCCTGTGGTGCAACACTGCGGGGAACCCATCATTCCGCCAACACGTCGTCTGGGCAAGTCGCAAGTGTTGGAGAAACTATGCAGGGCCTGTGCCGGTAGCGCCGTACCCTTGGTCAGACTGCACTTGGCGGAAGCCCCTTTTCAAAGAACACCTTGGATCACGAGGTGAGGAGCGTCTGAAAACCTCAACCGTGCGGGGCGTCGGTGGGAAGGGCCATACCTCGAATCTCTGAAACCACATTGTGGTGAAGCCCTCTTTCAACTACCCTGTGCTTTCACTCCATTAAAAGTGTTCGAAAACTCCCGGGACCTGTGGGGGTGGGGGTAGGGGTGAGGAAGTGTGCCACGTACCACTCAACTCTGTGATACAACACCGTGGGGAAAACATCGCTCAGGTAACATCTCTTTTCACTAAGTTAGAATTGTTTGAAGACAAAGGTAGGGCCCACAACGAGAGTTCCTCTGTGCCAACTCCATGAACCACTTCGTGGAGAGCACCTTTCCCCTAACATCTCGTTTCCCAAAGCTAGACGTGGTCTGAAACCTACGCGGGGCCTACACGGAAAGTGGCCTGTGCCGAACTCTGTGGAACAACAGGGTGGTGAGGCCATCCTTCAAGGAACGTCAGGGGTCACTCAGTTAGACGTGTCTGGAAACACCTGCGGAAAACCGTGGGCAAAGGGACATAATACGCGCCACCGTGTGGAAACAACTATCGGGGAGAAACTCTCTTCTGACTGAAATCTGGTTTCGCGCTGTGCCTGACAGGCGTTTGAAAACGTACGCGGGGCCGATGGGGAAAGTGCCGCGTACTCAAGTCTCTCCAGCAACACGGTGCGGAATCCATGGTTTCACCTTAACTGCCCGTTTCACCAAGTTGGTACTGTTTGTGAAGGCCTGCGAGGAACTCGGAGGGAAGCGCCCTATACTCAAGTCTGCGAAACACCAGGGTGGTGACACCAGCGTGCCACTGGTCTGTGACGTCACGAACCTAGAAGGGCTTGAAACAGCAGGCGGGGCGGAAAGGGTGGAAAGGGTCACCTATGCTCAACTCTGCGAATCGACGCTGTGGGGTGACCATCCTTCCACTCGCACCTTGGGTCACTAGGTGACGAGCGTTTGAGATGCCTGCGGGTGCTCCACGGCAAGGGCCGTATACTCAGCTCTGGGAGACACCGGGGGACTGCCTTTCAACGATCGACTTGCTTCATTGAGTTAGAAGTGTCTGAAAACGAATGCAGGCCCTATGCAGAAAGGGCCTTGTACTCAGCGCTGCGAGACAACCCTCGGAGTGAGACGGTCTGTCGTCTAACATCTCATTTCACAGTTACAAGGGTTGGAGCACCCGTGGGGGCAGCTACACGGAAAGGGCCATATATACTCAACCCTTGGAAACAACACGGTTGGTGAAACATCCTTCGACTAACAGCTGGTTTGGCTGACACGTGTCTGAAAACCATGCGGGGCCCCTGAGGAAAGTGCCATAGAGTCAGTCAACTCTGTGAGACGACACTCTGTGTGTGTGGGTGTGTGTGTGTGTGTATGGGAGGGGGGAGGGGGGAGAGGGCGGAGGAGGAACGGGGGGTGGGGCGGGGAGAGACCATCTTTCCCCTCAGACATTGTTTCCGGAAGTCAGAAATGTTGGAAAGTGAACGCAGGGTCTACGTGGAAAGCGCCATGTACCCAACACAACGGACGCGGTCGGGAAACCGTCTTTCCACGGTCACCTCGTGTAAGTACAAGTGTCTGAAAACCTATGGCGTAGGCCTAGATGGAAACATGCCACATGCTGAACTCTGTGAGACAGCACCGCGGGGAGGTCGTCGTTCAAGCACCGTCTGGCTTCGCTCTGCCGGATACGTTGGAAGACTCTACTCTGCAGGGCCTATGCGGAGCGGGCCAGCTACTCCACTCTCGGAAACGGCAGAGTGGGGAAACCGTGGTCGTTCAACTACCCTGAGTGTCCACTAATTTCGGAGGGCTAGAACGTCCTCGCGGGGCCTCAGCCTAAGGTGCCCTATACTCACCTCCGAGGAACAACACGGTGGGATCCCCGTCTTTCAAGGAACCTCTTGTTTCACTGCCTTGGAAGCGTTTGAAACCCAATGCCGGCAACCCTGGCGGCAAAGTGGCACATAGCCGACTCTGAAAGATCACTGTGAAGAAACCACCTTCCAGGCGAACGTCTGGTTTCCCCAAGTGAGAGGTGTTGGAACACCCGTGCGAGGACTCTGCCCCCCCCCCCCCAAAGGGCCGTACGCTCACCTCTTGGCAAAGAACAAGATGGCGAAACCATCTTTCAACGGGCACCTTGTGTCAGTAAGATTACGTAGTGTTTGAAAACCCATGCGGGGCCCACGACGACACTGCCATGCACTCAACCCTGAGAAACGAAAGTGTGGAGGAATCAGCTTAGGAACCGACACCGAGTTGCGGGAAGCCACAAGTTGGAAAACCCATGCCGACCTACACCCAAGGTGCCATGCACTCCACCGCACGACACGCCCTGGGCAAGCCATCTTTCCACTAGCGTCTTGTCTCACTGAGACTGCTGTGTCGAAAACGGATGCCGGGCTGGTGCGGCAAGTGCCATACCCTCGCATCTGGGAACAGCAGCGGGCCCTAAACAATCTTTCCAACTAAGTCTATCAAGGTTCCGCCGCGCACTGTTTTCACACGTACGCCTCAGGGCCTGCCTGCACGGTGAGTGCCGAACACTCACCTCTGTGAAACGACAGCGGGGGACCATCTTTCGAGACTCGTCTCATTTCGTCGCGTTAGAAGGGTCCGAAAAATCCCTACGGGTCCCATGTTTGACCGCGCCATACCTAATGGACTCTGTCCAACTGCCCTTCGCAGACACCAACCTTTCCGCTACCATCTCGCATGGTAGGCACACCTAGGCAGGAACCATCTGGAAAGTGACACATACTCGCCCCAGTGAGAGAATACGCGGGAGAGACCATCTCGCAACCAGCATCACGGTTCGCTAACTTCGAAGGGTGGGAGGGAATACCAACGCGGGGCCCAGGCCCACAGTGCCACAGACTCCAGTCTGGGAAAGAACACTGTGGGGAAACCATCATTCGACAAACCGGTCATCTCACTGAGTGAGACTTGATGCAAAACCCTGGAGGGCCTGTGCCGAGAGGGCCATGGGCTCTGTCGAACTGCGCTTTGCAGAAACAAAGGCCCTTTTTCAACGACCGTCTCGTATCACCAAGTTGGAAATGTTTGCAAAGCTATGCGGGGCCTCTGTGGACTGGACAGTGTCAAAATCCTCAAAGCTGGGAAACAACCCTTGCACTGCGGCGGAGCCGTCTTTCAACGAACATCCGCTTTCGCTGTTACAAGTGTTTGAAAACCTAGGAGAAGGAGACGAGGCAGGTGCCATAAACTCAACTCTCTGAAACCACACGGTCGTGAGAAAATTCTTTCCAGGAGCGTCTGGTCTCACGAAGTGAGGCAATGTGGAATCCCTCTGCGGGGCTTACACGCTGAGTGCCATAGACTCCATCCTGTGGTGCAACACTGCGGGGAACCCGTCATTCCGCCAACACGTCGTCTGGGCAAGTCGCAAGTGTTGGAGAAACTATGCAGGGCCTGTGCCGGTAGCGCCGTACCCTTGGTCAGACTGCACTTGGCGGAAGCCCCTTTTCAAAGAACACCTTGGATCACGAGGTGAGGAGCGTCTGAAAACCTCAACCGTGCGGGGCGTCGGTGGGAAGGGCCATACCTCGAATCTCTGAAACCACATTGTGGTGAAGCCCTCTTTCAACTACCCTGTGCTTTCACTCCATTAAAAGTGTTCGAAAACTCCCGGGACCTGTGGGGGTGGGGGTAGGGGTGAGGAAGTGTGCCACGTACCACTCAACTCTGTGATACAACACCGTGGGGAAAACATCGCTCAGGTAACATCTCTTTTCACTAAGTTAGAATTGTTTGAAGACAAAGGTAGGGCCCACAACGAGAGTTCCTCTGTGCCAACTCCATGAACCACTTCGTGGAGAGCACCTTTCCCCTAACATCTCGTTTCCCAAAGCTAGACGTGGTCTGAAACCTACGCGGGGCCTACACGGAAAGTGGCCTGTGCCGAACTCTGTGGAACAACAGGGTGGTGAGGCCATCCTTCAAGGAACGTCAGGGGTCACTCAGTTAGACGTGTCTGGAAACACCTGCGGAAAACCGTGGGCAAAGGGACATAATACGCGCCACCGTGTGGAAACAACTATCGGGGAGAAACTCTCTTCTGACTGAAATCTGGTTTCGCGCTGTGCCTGACAGGCGTTTGAAAACGTACGCGGGGCCGATGGGGAAAGTGCCGCGTACTCAAGTCTCTCCAGCAACACGGTGCGGAATCCATGGTTTCACCTTAACTGCCCGTTTCACCAAGTTGGTACTGTTTGTGAAGGCCTGCGAGGAACTCGGAGGGAAGCGCCCGATACTCAAGTCTGCGAAACACCAGGGTGGTGACACCAGCGTGCCACTGGTCTGTGACGTCACGAACCTAGAAGGGCTTGAAACAGCAGGCGGGGCGGAAAGGGTGGAAAGGGTCACCTATGCTCAACTCTGCGAATCGACGCTGTGGGGTGACCATCCTTCCACTCGCACCTTGGGTCACTAGGTGACGAGCGTTTGAGATGCCTGCGGGTGCTCCACGGCAAGGGCCGTATACTCAGCTCTGGGAGACACCGGGGGACTGCCTTTCAACGATCGACTTGCTTCATTGAGTTAGAAGTGTCTGAAAACGAATGCAGGCCCTATGCAGAAAGGGCCTTGTACTCAGCGCTGCGAGACAACCCTCGGAGTGAGACGGTCTGTCGTCTAACATCTCATTTCACAGTTACAAGGGTTGGAGCACCCGTGGGGGCAGCTACACGGAAAGGGCCATATATACTCAACCCTTGGAAACAACACGGTTGGTGAAACATCCTTCGACTAACAGCTGGTTTGGCTGACACGTGTCTGAAAACCATGCGGGGCCCCTGAGGAAAGTGCCATAGAGTCAGTCAACTCTGTGAGACGACACTCTGTGTGTGTGGGTGTGTGTGTGTGTGTATGGGAGGGGGGAGGGGGGAGAGGGCGGAGGAGGAACGGGGGGTGGGGCGGGGAGAGACCATCTTTCCCCTCAGACATTGTTTCCGGAAGTCAGAAATGTTGGAAAGTGAACGCAGGGTCTACGTGGAAAGCGCCATGTACCCAACACAACGGACGCGGTCGGGAAACCGTCTTTCCACGGTCACCTCGTGTAAGTACAAGTGTCTGAAAACCTATGGCGTAGGCCTAGATGGAAACATGCCACATGCTGAACTCTGTGAGACAGCACCGCGGGGAGGTCGTCGTTCAAGCACCGTCTGGCTTCGCTCTGCCGGATACGTTGGAAGACTCTACTCTGCAGGGCCTATGCGGAGCGGGCCAGCTACTCCACTCTCGGAAACGGCAGAGTGGGGAAACCGTGGTCGTTCAACTACCCTGAGTGTCCACTAATTTCGGAGGGCTAGAACGTCCTCGCGGGGCCTCAGCCTAAGGTGCCCTATACTCACCTCCGAGGAACAACACGGTGGGATCCCCGTCTTTCAAGGAACCTCTTGTTTCACTGCCTTGGAAGCGTTTGAAACCCAATGCCGGCAACCCTGGCGGCAAAGTGGCACATAGCCGACTCTGAAAGATCACTGTGAAGAAACCACCTTCCAGGCGAACGTCTGGTTTCCCCAAGTGAGAGGTGTTGGAACACCCGTGCGAGGACTCTGCCCCCCCCCCCCCAAAGGGCCGTACGCTCACCTCTTGGCAAAGAACAAGATGGCGAAACCATCTTTCAACGGGCACCTTGTGTCAGTAAGATTACGTAGTGTTTGAAAACCCATGCGGGGCCCACGACGACACTGCCATGCACTCAACCCTGAGAAACGAAAGTGTGGAGGAATCAGCTTAGGAACCGACACCGAGTTGCGGGAAGCCACAAGTTGGAAAACCCATGCCGACCTACACCCAAGGTGCCATGCACTCCACCGCACGACACGCCCTGGGCAAGCCATCTTTCCACTAGCGTCTTGTCTCACTGAGACTGCTGTGTCGAAAACGGATGCCGGGCTGGTGCGGCAAGTGCCATACCCTCGCATCTGGGAACAGCAGCGGGCCCTAAACAATCTTTCCAACTAAGTCTATCAAGGTTCCGCCGCGCACTGTTTTCACACGTACGCCTCAGGGCCTGCCTGCACGGTGAGTGCCGAACACTCACCTCTGTGAAACGACAGCGGGGGACCATCTTTCGAGACTCGTCTCATTTCGTCGCGTTAGAAGGGTCCGAAAAATCCCTACGGGTCCCATGTTTGACCGCGCCATACCTAATGGACTCTGTCCAACTGCCCTTCGCAGACACCAACCTTTCCGCTACCATCTCGCATGGTAGGCACACCTAGGCAGGAACCATCTGGAAAGTGACACATACTCGCCCCAGTGAGAGAATACGCGGGAGAGACCATCTCGCAACCAGCATCACGGTTCGCTAACTTCGAAGGGTGGGAGGGAATACCAACGCGGGGCCCAGGCCCACAGTGCCACAGACTCCAGTCTGGGAAAGAACACTGTGGGGAAACCATCATTCGACAAACCGGTCATCTCACTGAGTGAGACTTGATGCAAAACCCTGGAGGGCCTGTGCCGAGAGGGCCATGGGCTCTGTCGAACTGCGCTTTGCAGAAACAAAGGCCCTTTTTCAACGACCGTCTCGTATCACCAAGTTGGAAATGTTTGCAAAGCTATGCGGGGCCTCTGTGGACTGGACAGTGTCAAAATCCTCAAAGCTGGGAAACAACCCTTGCACTGCGGCGGAGCCGTCTTTCAACGAACATCCGCTTTCGCTGTTACAAGTGTTTGAAAACCTAGGAGAAGGAGACGAGGCAGGTGCCATAAACTCAACTCTCTGAAACCACACGGTCGTGAGAAAATTCTTTCCAGGAGCGTCTGGTCTCACGAAGTGAGGCAATGTGGAATCCCTCTGCGGGGCTTACACGCTGAGTGCCATAGACTCCATCCTGTGGTGCAACACTGCGGGGAACCCGTCATTCCGCCAACACGTCGTCTGGGCAAGTCGCAAGTGTTGGAGA
Source organism: Puma concolor (assembly GCF_028749965.1). Lineage (NCBI taxonomy): Eukaryota > Metazoa > Chordata > Mammalia > Carnivora > Felidae > Puma > Puma concolor. Next base: position 31,998,347 of record NC_141679.1, read on the forward strand.
AACTATGCAGGGCCTGTGCCGGTAGCGCCGTACCCTTGGTCAGACTGCACTTGGCGGAAGCCCCTTTTCAAAGAACACCTTGGATCACGAGGTGAGGAGCGTCTGAAAACCTCAACCGTGCGGGGCGTCGGTGGGAAGGGCCATACCTCGAATCTCTGAAACCACATTGTGGTGAAGCCCTCTTTCAACTACCCTGTGCTTTCACTCCATTAAAAGTGTTCGAAAACTCCCGGGACCTGTGGGGGTGGGGGTAGGGGTGAGGAAGTGTGCCACGTACCACTCAACTCTGTGATACAACACCGTGGGGAAAACATCGCTCAGGTAACATCTCTTTTCACTAAGTTAGAATTGTTTGAAGACAAAGGTAGGGCCCACAACGAGAGTTCCTCTGTGCCAACTCCATGAACCACTTCGTGGAGAGCACCTTTCCCCTAACATCTCGTTTCCCAAAGCTAGACGTGGTCTGAAACCTACGCGGGGCCTACACGGAAAGTGGCCTGTGCCGAACTCTGTGGAACAACAGGGTGGTGAGGCCATCCTTCAAGGAACGTCAGGGGTCACTCAGTTAGACGTGTCTGGAAACACCTGCGGAAAACCGTGGGCAAAGGGACATAATACGCGCCACCGTGTGGAAACAACTATCGGGGAGAAACTCTCTTCTGACTGAAATCTGGTTTCGCGCTGTGCCTGACAGGCGCTTGAAAACGTACGCGGGGCCGATGGGGAAAGTGCCGCGTACTCAAGTCTCTCCAGCAACACGGTGCGGAATCCATGGTTTCACCTTAACTGCCCGTTTCACCAAGTTGGTACTGTTTGTGAAGGCCTGCGAGGAACTCGGAGGGAAGCGCCCTATACTCAAGTCTGCGAAACACCAGGGTGGTGACACCAGCGTGCCACTGGTCTGTGACGTCACGAACCTAGAAGGGCTTGAAACAGCAGGCGGGGCGGAAAGGGTGGAAAGGGTCACCTATGCTCAACTCTGCGAATCGACGCTGTGGGGTGACCATCCTTCCACTCGCACCTTGGGTCACTAGGTGACGAGCGTTTGAGATGCCTGCGGGTGCTCCACGGCAAGGGCCGTATACTCAGCTCTGGGAGACACCGGGGGACTGCCTTTCAACGATCGACTTGCTTCATTGAGTTAGAAGTGTCTGAAAACGAATGCAGGCCCTATGCAGAAAGGGCCTTGTACTCAGCGCTGCGAGACAACCCTCGGAGTGAGACGGTCTGTCGTCTAACATCTCATTTCACAGTTACAAGGGTTGGAGCACCCGTGGGGGCAGCTACACGGAAAGGGCCATATATACTCAACCCTTGGAAACAACACGGTTGGTGAAACATCCTTCGACTAACAGCTGGTTTGGCTGACACGTGTCTGAAAACCATGCGGGGCCCCTGAGGAAAGTGCCATAGAGTCAGTCAACTCTGTGAGACGACACTCTGTGTGTGTGGGTGTGTGTGTGTGTGTATGGGAGGGGGGAGGGGGGAGAGGGCGGAGGAGGAACGGGGGGTGGGGCGGGGAGAGACCATCTTTCCCCTCAGACATTGTTTCCGGAAGTCAGAAATGTTGGAAAGTGAACGCAGGGTCTACGTGGAAAGCGCCATGTACCCAACACAACGGACGCGGTCGGGAAACCGTCTTTCCACGGTCACCTCGTGTAAGTACAAGTGTCTGAAAACCTATGGCGTAGGCCTAGATGGAAACATGCCACATGCTGAACTCTGTGAGACAGCACCGCGGGGAGGTCGTCGTTCAAGCACCGTCTGGCTTCGCTCTGCCGGATACGTTGGAAGACTCTACTCTGCAGGGCCTATGCGGAGCGGGCCAGCTACTCCACTCTCGGAAACGGCAGAGTGGGGAAACCGTGGTCGTTCAACTACCCTGAGTGTCCACTAATTTCGGAGGGCTAGAACGTCCTCGCGGGGCCTCAGCCTAAGGTGCCCTATACTCACCTCCGAGGAACAACACGGTGGGATCCCCGTCTTTCAAGGAACCTCTTGTTTCACTGCCTTGGAAGCGTTTGAAACCCAATGCCGGCAACCCTGGCGGCAAAGTGGCACATAGCCGACTCTGAAAGATCACTGTGAAGAAACCACCTTCCAGGCGAACGTCTGGTTTCCCCAAGTGAGAGGTGTTGGAACACCCGTGCGAGGACTCTGCCCCCCCCCCCCCAAAGGGCCGTACGCTCACCTCTTGGCAAAGAACAAGATGGCGAAACCATCTTTCAACGGGCACCTTGTGTCAGTAAGATTACGTAGTGTTTGAAAACCCATGCGGGGCCCACGACGACACTGCCATGCACTCAACCCTGAGAAACGAAAGTGTGGAGGAATCAGCTTAGGAACCGACACCGAGTTGCGGGAAGCCACAAGTTGGAAAACCCATGCCGACCTACACCCAAGGTGCCATGCACTCCACCGCACGACACGCCCTGGGCAAGCCATCTTTCCACTAGCGTCTTGTCTCACTGAGACTGCTGTGTCGAAAACGGATGCCGGGCTGGTGCGGCAAGTGCCATACCCTCGCATCTGGGAACAGCAGCGGGCCCTAAACAATCTTTCCAACTAAGTCTATCAAGGTTCCGCCGCGCACTGTTTTCACACGTACGCCTCAGGGCCTGCCTGCACGGTGAGTGCCGAACACTCACCTCTGTGAAACGACAGCGGGGGACCATCTTTCGAGACTCGTCTCATTTCGTCGCGTTAGAAGGGTCCGAAAAATCCCTACGGGTCCCATGTTTGACCGCGCCATACCTAATGGACTCTGTCCAACTGCCCTTCGCAGACACCCACCTTTCCGCTACCATCTCGCATGGTAGGCACACCTAGGCAGGAACCATCTGGAAAGTGACACATACTCGCCCCAGTGAGAGAATACGCGGGAGAGACCATCTCGCAACCAGCATCACGGTTCGCTAACTTCGAAGGGTGGGAGGGAATACCAACGCGGGGCCCAGGCCCACAGTGCCACAGACTCCAGTCTGGGAAAGAACACTGTGGGGAAACCATCATTCGACAAACCGGTCATCTCACTGAGTGAGACTTGATGCAAAACCCTGGAGGGCCTGTGCCGAGAGGGCCATGGGCTCTGTCGAACTGCGCTTTGCAGAAACAAAGGCCCTTTTTCAACGACCGTCTCGTATCACCAAGTTGGAAATGTTTGCAAAGCTATGCGGGGCCTCTGTGGACTGGACAGTGTCAAAATCCTCAAAGCTGGGAAACAACCCTTGCACTGCGGCGGAGCCGTCTTTCAACGAACATCCGCTTTCGCTGTTACAAGTGTTTGAAAACCTAGGAGAAGGAGACGAGGCAGGTGCCATAAACTCAACTCTCTGAAACCACACGGTCGTGAGAAAATTCTTTCCAGGAGCGTCTGGTCTCACGAAGTGAGGCAATGTGGAATCCCTCTGCGGGGCTTACACGCTGAGTGCCATAGACTCCATCCTGTGGTGCAACACTGCGGGGAACCCGTCATTCCGCCAACACGTCGTCTGGGCAAGTCGCAAGTGTTGGAGAAACTATGCAGGGCCTGTGCCGGTAGCGCCGTACCCTTGGTCAGACTGCACTTGGCGGAAGCCCCTTTTCAAAGAACACCTTGGATCACGAGGTGAGGAGCGTCTGAAAACCTCAACCGTGCGGGGCGTCGGTGGGAAGGGCCATACCTCGAATCTCTGAAACCACATTGTGGTGAAGCCCTCTTTCAACTACCCTGTGCTTTCACTCCATTAAAAGTGTTCGAAAACTCCCGGGACCTGTGGGGGTGGGGGTAGGGGTGAGGAAGTGTGCCACGTACCACTCAACTCTGTGATACAACACCGTGGGGAAAACATCGCTCAGGTAACATCTCTTTTCACTAAGTTAGAATTGTTTGAAGACAAAGGTAGGGCCCACAACGAGAGTTCCTCTGTGCCAACTCCATGAACCACTTCGTGGAGAGCACCTTTCCCCTAACATCTCGTTTCCCAAAGCTAGACGTGGTCTGAAACCTACGCGGGGCCTACACGGAAAGTGGCCTGTGCCGAACTCTGTGGAACAACAGGGTGGTGAGGCCATCCTTCAAGGAACGTCAGGGGTCACTCAGTTAGACGTGTCTGGAAACACCTGCGGAAAACCGTGGGCAAAGGGACATAATACGCGCCACCGTGTGGAAACAACTATCGGGGAGAAACTCTCTTCTGACTGAAATCTGGTTTCGCGCTGTGCCTGACAGGCGCTTGAAAACGTACGCGGGGCCGATGGGGAAAGTGCCGCGTACTCAAGTCTCTCCAGCAACACGGTGCGGAATCCATGGTTTCACCTTAACTGCCCGTTTCACCAAGTTGGTACTGTTTGTGAAGGCCTGCGAGGAACTCGGAGGGAAGCGCCCTATACTCAAGTCTGCGAAACACCAGGGTGGTGACACCAGCGTGCCACTGGTCTGTGACGTCACGAACCTAGAAGGGCTTGAAACAGCAGGCGGGGCGGAAAGGGTGGAAAGGGTCACCTATGCTCAACTCTGCGAATCGACGCTGTGGGGTGACCATCCTTCCACTCGCACCTTGGGTCACTAGGTGACGAGCGTTTGAGATGCCTGCGGGTGCTCCACGGCAAGGGCCGTATACTCAGCTCTGGGAGACACCGGGGGACTGCCTTTCAACGATCGACTTGCTTCATTGAGTTAGAAGTGTCTGAAAACGAATGCAGGCCCTATGCAGAAAGGGCCTTGTACTCAGCGCTGCGAGACAACCCTCGGAGTGAGACGGTCTGTCGTCTAACATCTCATTTCACAGTTACAAGGGTTGGAGCACCCGTGGGGGCAGCTACACGGAAAGGGCCATATATACTCAACCCTTGGAAACAACACGGTTGGTGAAACATCCTTCGACTAACAGCTGGTTTGGCTGACACGTGTCTGAAAACCATGCGGGGCCCCTGAGGAAAGTGCCATAGAGTCAGTCAACTCTGTGAGACGACACTCTGTGTGTGTGGGTGTGTGTGTGTGTGTATGGGAGGGGGGAGGGGGGAGAGGGCGGAGGAGGAACGGGGGGTGGGGCGGGGAGAGACCATCTTTCCCCTCAGACATTGTTTCCGGAAGTCAGAAATGTTGGAAAGTGAACGCAGGGTCTACGTGGAAAGCGCCATGTACCCAACACAACGGACGCGGTCGGGAAACCGTCTTTCCACGGTCACCTCGTGTAAGTACAAGTGTCTGAAAACCTATGGCGTAGGCCTAGATGGAAACATGCCCCATGCTGAACTCTGTGAGACAGCACCGCGGGGAGGTCGTCGTTCAAGCACCGTCTGGCTTCGCTCTGCCGGATACGTTGGAAGACTCTACTCTGCAGGGCCTATGCGGAGCGGGCCAGCTACTCCACTCTCGGAAACGGCAGAGTGGGGAAACCGTGGTCGTTCAACTACCCTGAGTGTCCACTAATTTCGGAGGGCTAGAACGTCCTCGCGGGGCCTCAGCCTAAGGTGCCCTATACTCACCTCCGAGGAACAACACGGTGGGATCCCCGTCTTTCAAGGAACCTCTTGTTTCACTGCCTTGGAAGCGTTTGAAACCCAATGCCGGCAACCCTGGCGGCAAAGTGGCACATAGCCGACTCTGAAAGATCACTGTGAAGAAACCACCTTCCAGGCGAACGTCTGGTTTCCCCAAGTGAGAGGTGTTGGAACACCCGTGCGAGGACTCTGCCCCCCCCCCCCCAAAGGGCCGTACGCTCACCTCTTGGCAAAGAACAAGATGGCGAAACCATCTTTCAACGGGCACCTTGTGTCAGTAAGATTACGTAGTGTTTGAAAACCCATGCGGGGCCCACGACGACACTGCCATGCACTCAACCCTGAGAAACGAAAGTGTGGAGGAATCAGCTTAGGAACCGACACCGAGTTGCGGGAAGCCACAAGTTGGAAAACCCATGCCGACCTACACCCAAGGTGCCATGCACTCCACCGCACGACACGCCCTGGGCAAGCCATCTTTCCACTAGCGTCTTGTCTCACTGAGACTGCTGTGTCGAAAACGGATGCCGGGCTGGTGCGGCAAGTGCCATACCCTCGCATCTGGGAACAGCAGCGGGCCCTAAACAATCTTTCCAACTAAGTCTATCAAGGTTCCGCCGCGCACTGTTTTCACACGTACGCCTCAGGGCCTGCCTGCACGGTGAGTGCCGAACACTCACCTCTGTGAAACGACAGCGGGGGACCATCTTTCGAGACTCGTCTCATTTCGTCGCGTTAGAAGGGTCCGAAAAATCCCTACGGGTCCCATGTTTGACCGCGCCATACCTAATGGACTCTGTCCAACTGCCCTTCGCAGACACCAACCTTTCCGCTACCATCTCGCATGGTAGGCACACCTAGGCAGGAACCATCTGGAAAGTGACACATACTCGCCCCAGTGAGAGAATACGCGGGAGAGACCATCTCGCAACCAGCATCACGGTTCGCTAACTTCGAAGGGTGGGAGGGAATACCAACGCGGGGCCCAGGCCCACAGTGCCACAGACTCCAGTCTGGGAAAGAACACTGTGGGGAAACCATCATTCGACAAACCGGTCATCTCACTGAGTGAGACTTGATGCAAAACCCTGGAGGGCCTGTGCCGAGAGGGCCATGGGCTCTGTCGAACTGCGCTTTGCAGAAACAAAGGCCCTTTTTCAACGACCGTCTCGTATCACCAAGTTGGAAATGTTTGCAAAGCTATGCGGGGCCTCTGTGGACTGGACAGTGTCAAAATCCTCAAAGCTGGGAAACAACCCTTGCACTGCGGCGGAGCCGTCTTTCAACGAACATCCGCTTTCGCTGTTACAAGTGTTTGAAAACCTAGGAGAAGGAGACGAGGCAGGTGCCATAAACTCAACTCTCTGAAACCACACGGTCGTGAGAAAATTCTTTCCAGGAGCGTCTGGTCTCACGAAGTGAGGCAATGTGGAATCCCTCTGCGGGGCTTACACGCTGAGTGCCATAGACTCCATCCTGTGGTGCAACACTGCGGGGAACCCGTCATTCCGCCAACACGTCGTCTGGGCAAGTCGCAAGTGTTGGAGAAACTATGCAGGGCCTGTGCCGGTAGCGCCGTACCCTTGGTCAGACTGCACTTGGCGGAAGCCCCTTTTCAAAGAACACCTTGGATCACGAGGTGAGGAGCGTCTGAAAACCTCAACCGTGCGGGGCGTCGGTGGGAAGGGCCATACCTCGAATCTCTGAAACCACATTGTGGTGAAGCCCTCTTTCAACTACCCTGTGCTTTCACTCCATTAAAAGTGTTCGAAAACTCCCGGGACCTGTGGGGGTGGGGGTAGGGGTGAGGAAGTGTGCCACGTACCACTCAACTCTGTGATACAACACCGTGGGGAAAACATCGCTCAGGTAACATCTCTTTTCACTAAGTTAGAATTGTTTGAAGACAAAGGTAGGGCCCACAACGAGAGTTCCTCTGTGCCAACTCCATGAACCACTTCGTGGAGAGCACCTTTCCCCTAACATCTCGTTTCCCAAAGCTAGACGTGGTCTGAAACCTACGCGGGGCCTACACGGAAAGTGGCCTGTGCCGAACTCTGTGGAACAACAGGGTGGTGAGGCCATCCTTCAAGGAACGTCAGGGGTCACTCAGTTAGACGTGTCTGGAAACACCTGCGGAAAACCGTGGGCAAAGGGACATAATACGCGCCACCGTGTGGAAACAACTATCGGGGAGAAACTCTCTTTTGACTGAAATCTGGTTTCGCGCTGTGCCTGACAGGCGCTTGAAAACGTACGCGGGGCCGATGGGGAAAGTGCCGCGTACTCAAGTCTCTCCAGCAACACGGTGCGGAATCCATGGTTTCACCTTAACTGCCCGTTTCACCAAGTTGGTACTGTTTGTGAAGGCCTGCGAGGAACTCGGAGGGAAGCGCCCTATACTCAAGTCTGCGAAACACCAGGGTGGTGACACCAGCGTGCCACTGGTCTGTGACGTCACGAACCTAGAAGGGCTTGAAACAGCAGGCGGGGCGGAAAGGGTGGAAAGGGTCACCTATGCTCAACTCTGCGAATCGACGCTGTGGGGTGACCATCCTTCCACTCGCACCTTGGGTCACTAGGTGACGAGCGTTTGAGATGCCTGCGGGTGCTCCACGGCAAGGGCCGTATACTCAGCTCTGGGAGACACCGGGGGACTGCCTTTCAACGATCGACTTGCTTCATTGAGTTAGAAGTGTCTGAAAACGAATGCAGGCCCTATGCAGAAAGGGCCTTGTACTCAGCGCTGCGAGACAACCCTCGGAGTGAGACGGTCTGTCGTCTAACATCTCATTTCACAGTTACAAGGGTTGGAGCACCCGTGGGGGCAGCTACACGGAAAGGGCCATATATACTCAACCCTTGGAAACAACACGGTTGGTGAAACATCCTTCGACTAACAGCTGGTTTGGCTGACACGTGTCTGAAAACCATGCGGGGCCCCTGAGGAAAGTGCCATAGAGTCAGTCAACTCTGTGAGACGACACTCTGTGTGTGTGGGTGTGTGTGTGTGTGTATGGGAGGGGGGAGGGGGGAGAGGGCGGAGGAGGAACGGGGGGTGGGGCGGGGAGAGACCATCTTTCCCCTCAGACATTGTTTCCGGAAGTCAGAAATGTTGGAAAGTGAACGCAGGGTCTACGTGGAAAGCGCCATGTACCCAACACAACGGACGCGGTCGGGAAACCGTCTTTCCACGGTCACCTCGTGTAAGTACAAGTGTCTGAAAACCTATGGCGTAGGCCTAGATGGAAACATGCCCCATGCTGAACTCTGTGAGACAGCACCGCGGGGAGGTCGTCGTTCAAGCACCGTCTGGCTTCGCTCTGCCGGATACGTTGGAAGACTCTACTCTGCAGGGCCTATGCGGAGCGGGCCAGCTACTCCACTCTCGGAAACGGCAGAGTGGGGAAACCGTGGTCGTTCAACTACCCTGAGTGTCCACTAATTTCGGAGGGCTAGAACGTCCTCGCGGGGCCTCAGCCTAAGGTGCCCTATACTCACCTCCGAGGAACAACACGGTGGGATCCCCGTCTTTCAAGGAACCTCTTGTTTCACTGCCTTGGAAGCGTTTGAAACCCAATGCCGGCAACCCTGGCGGCAAAGTGGCACATAGCCGACTCTGAAAGATCACTGTGAAGAAACCACCTTCCAGGCGAACGTCTGGTTTCCCCAAGTGAGAGGTGTTGGAACACCCGTGCGAGGACTCTGCCCCCCCCCCCCCAAAGGGCCGTACGCTCACCTCTTGGCAAAGAACAAGATGGCGAAACCATCTTTCAACGGGCACCTTGTGTCAGTAAGATTACGTAGTGTTTGAAAACCCATGCGGGGCCCACGACGACACTGCCATGCACTCAACCCTGAGAAACGAAAGTGTGGAGGAATCAGCTTAGGAACCGACACCGAGTTGCGGGAAGCCACAAGTTGGAAAACCCATGCCGACCTACACCCAAGGTGCCATGCACTCCACCGCACGACACGCCCTGGGCAAGCCATCTTTCCACTAGCGTCTTGTCTCACTGAGACTGCTGTGTCGAAAACGGATGCCGGGCTGGTGCGGCAAGTGCCATACCCTCGCATCTGGGAACAGCAGCGGGCCCTAAACAATCTTTCCAACTAAGTCTATCAAGGTTCCGCCGCGCACTGTTTTCACACGTACGCCTCAGGGCCTGCCTGCACGGTGAGTGCCGAACACTCACCTCTGTGAAACGACAGCGGGGGACCATCTTTCGAGACTCGTCTCATTTCGTCGCGTTAGAAGGGTCCGAAAAATCCCTACGGGTCCCATGTTTGACCGCGCCATACCTAATGGACTCTGTCCAACTGCCCTTCGCAGACACCAACCTTTCCGCTACCATCTCGCATGGTAGGCACACCTAGGCAGGAACCATCTGGAAAGTGACACATACTCGCCCCAGTGAGAGAATACGCGGGAGAGACCATCTCGCAACCAGCATCACGGTTCGCTAACTTCGAAGGGTGGGAGGGAATACCAACGCGGGGCCCAGGCCCACAGTGCCACAGACTCCAGTCTGGGAAAGAACACTGTGGGGAAACCATCATTCGACAAACCGGTCATCTCACTGAGTGAGACTTGATGCAAAACCCTGGAGGGCCTGTGCCGAGAGGGCCATGGGCTCTGTCGAACTGCGCTTTGCAGAAACAAAGGCCCTTTTTCAACGACCGTCTCGTATCACCAAGTTGGAAATGTTTGCAAAGCTATGCGGGGCCTCTGTGGACTGGACAGTGTCAAAATCCTCAAAGCTGGGAAACAACCCTTGCACTGCGGCGGAGCCGTCTTTCAACGAACATCCGCTTTCGCTGTTACAAGTGTTTGAAAACCTAGGAGAAGGAGACGAGGCAGGTGCCATAAACTCAACTCTCTGAAACCACACGGTCGTGAGAAAATTCTTTCCAGGAGCGTCTGGTCTCACGAAGTGAGGCAATGTGGAATCCCTCTGCGGGGCTTACACGCTGAGTGCCATAGACTCCATCCTGTGGTGCAACACTGCGGGGAACCCGTCATTCCGCCAACACGTCGTCTGGGCAAGTCGCAAGTGTTGGAGAAACTATGCAGGGCCTGTGCCGGTAGCGCCGTACCCTTGGTCAGACTGCACTTGGCGGAAGCCCCTTTTCAAAGAACACCTTGGATCACGAGGTGAGGAGCGTCTGAAAACCTCAACCGTGCGGGGCGTCGGTGGGAAGGGCCATACCTCGAATCTCTGAAACCACATTGTGGTGAAGCCCTCTTTCAACTACCCTGTGCTTTCACTCCATTAAAAGTGTTCGAAAACTCCCGGGACCTGTGGGGGTGGGGGTAGGGGTGAGGAAGTGTGCCACGTACCACTCAACTCTGTGATACAACACCGTGGGGAAAACATCGCTCAGGTAACATCTCTTTTCACTAAGTTAGAATTGTTTGAAGACAAAGGTAGGGCCCACAACGAGAGTTCCTCTGTGCCAACTCCATGAACCACTTCGTGGAGAGCACCTTTCCCCTAACATCTCGTTTCCCAAAGCTAGACGTGGTCTGAAACCTACGCGGGGCCTACACGGAAAGTGGCCTGTGCCGAACTCTGTGGAACAACAGGGTGGTGAGGCCATCCTTCAAGGAACGTCAGGGGTCACTCAGTTAGACGTGTCTGGAAACACCTGCGGAAAACCGTGGGCAAAGGGACATAATACGCGCCACCGTGTGGAAACAACTATCGGGGAGAAACTCTCTTTTGACTGAAATCTGGTTTCACGCTGTGCCTGACAGGCGTTTGAAAACGTACGCGGGGCCGATGGGGAAAGTGCCGCGTACTCAAGTCTCTCCAGCAACACGGTGCGGAATCCATGGTTTCACCTTAACTGCCCGTTTCACCAAGTTGGTACTGTTTGTGAAGGCCTGCGAGGAACTCGGAGGGAAGCGCCCGATACTCAAGTCTGCGAAACACCAGGGTGGTGACACCAGCGTGCCACTGGTCTGTGACGTCACGAACCTAGAAGGGCTTGAAACAGCAGGCGGGGCGGAAAGGGTGGAAAGGGTCACCTATGCTCAACTCTGCGAATCGACGCTGTGGGGTGACCATCCTTCCACTCGCACCTTGGGTCACTAGGTGACGAGCGTTTGAGATGCCTGCGGGTGCTCCACGGCAAGGGCCGTATACTCAGCTCTGGGAGACACCGGGGGACTGCCTTTCAACGATCGACTTGCTTCATTGAGTTAGAAGTGTCTGAAAACGAATGCAGGCCCTATGCAGAAAGGGCCTTGTACTCAGCGCTGCGAGACAACCCTCGGAGTGAGACGGTCTGTCGTCTAACATCTCATTTCACAGTTACAAGGGTTGGAGCACCCGTGGGGGCAGCTACACGGAAAGGGCCATATATACTCAACCCTTGGAAACAACACGGTTGGTGAAACATCCTTCGACTAACAGCTGGTTTGGCTGACACGTGTCTGAAAACCATGCGGGGCCCCTGAGGAAAGTGCCATAGAGTCAGTCAACTCTGTGAGACGACACTCTGTGTGTGTGGGTGTGTGTGTGTGTGTATGGGAGGGGGGAGGGGGGAGAGGGCGGAGGAGGAACGGGGGGTGGGGCGGGGAGAGACCATCTTTCCCCTCAGACATTGTTTCCGGAAGTCAGAAATGTTGGAAAGTGAACGCAGGGTCTACGTGGAAAGCGCCATGTACCCAACACAACGGACGCGGTCGGGAAACCGTCTTTCCACGGTCACCTCGTGTAAGTACAAGTGTCTGAAAACCTATGGCGTAGGCCTAGATGGAAACATGCCCCATGCTGAACTCTGTGAGACAGCACCGCGGGGAGGTCGTCGTTCAAGCACCGTCTGGCTTCGCTCTGCCGGATACGTTGGAAGACTCTACTCTGCAGGGCCTATGCGGAGCGGGCCAGCTACTCCACTCTCGGAAACGGCAGAGTGGGGAAACCGTGGTCGTTCAACTACCCTGAGTGTCCACTAATTTCGGAGGGCTAGAACGTCCTCGCGGGGCCTCAGCCTAAGGTGCCCTATACTCACCTCCGAGGAACAACACGGTGGGATCCCCGTCTTTCAAGGAACCTCTTGTTTCACTGCCTTGGAAGCGTTTGAAACCCAATGCCGGCAACCCTGGCGGCAAAGTGGCACATAGCCGACTCTGAAAGATCACTGTGAAGAAACCACCTTCCAGGCGAACGTCTGGTTTCCCCAAGTGAGAGGTGTTGGAACACCCGTGCGAGGACTCTGCCCCCCCCCCCCAAAAGGGCCGTACGCTCACCTCTTGGCAAAGAACAAGATGGCGAAACCATCTTTCAACGGGCACCTTGTGTCAGTAAGATTACGTAGTGTTTGAAAACCCATGCGGGGCCCACGACGACACTGCCATGCACTCAACCCTGAGAAACGAAAGTGTGGAGGAATCAGCTTAGGAACTGACACCGAGTTGCGGGAAGCCACAAGTTGGAAAACCCATGCCGACCTACACCCAAGGTGCCATGCACTCCACCGCACGACACGCCCTGGGCAAGCCATCTTTCCACTAGCGTCTTGTCTCACTGAGACTGCTGTGTCGAAAACGGATGCCGGGCTGGTGCGGCAAGTGCCATACCCTCGCATCTGGGAACAGCAGCGGGCCCTAAACAATCTTTCCAACTAAGTCTATCAAGGTTCCGCCGCGCACTGTTTTCACACGTACGCCTCAGGGCCTGCCTGCACGGTGAGTGCCGAACACTCACCTCTGTGAAACGACAGCGGGGGACCATCTTTCGAGACTCGTCTCATTTCGTCGCGTTAGAAGGGTCCGAAAAATCCCTACGGGTCCCATGTTTGACCGCGCCATACCTAATGGACTCTGTCCAACTGCCCTTCGCAGACACCAACCTTTCCGCTACCATCTCGCATGGTAGGCACACCTAGGCAGGAACCATCTGGAAAGTGACACATACTCGCCCCAGTGAGAGAATACGCGGGAGAGACCATCTCGCAACCAGCATCACGGTTCGCTAACTTCGAAGGGTGGGAGGGAATACCAACGCGGGGCCCAGGCCCACAGTGCCACAGACTCCAGTCTGGGAAAGAACACTGTGGGGAAACCATCATTCGCCAAACCGGTCATCTCACTGAGTGAGACTTGATGCAAAACTCTGGAGGGCCTGTGCCGAGAGGGCCATGGGCTCTGTCGAACTGCGCTTTGCAGAAACAAAGGCCCTTTTTCAACGACCGTCTCGTATCACCAAGTTGGAAATGTTTGCAAAGCTATGCGGGGCCTCTGTGGACTGGACAGTGTCAAAATCCTCAAAGCTGGGAAACAACCCTTGCACTGCGGCGGAGCCGTCTTTCAACGAACATCCGCTTTCGCTGTTACAAGTGTTTGAAAACCTAGGAGAAGGAGACGAGGCAGGTGCCATAAACTCAACTCTCTGAAACCACACGGTCGTGAGAAAATTCTTTCCAGGAGCGTCTGGTCTCACGAAGTGAGGCAATGTGGAATCCCTCTGCGGGGCTTACACGCTGAGTGCCATAGACTCCATCCTGTGGTGCAACACTGCGGGGAACCCATCATTCCGCCAACACGTCGTCTGGGCAAGTCGCAAGTGTTGGAGAAACTATGCAGGGCCTGTGCCGGTAGCGCCGTACCCTTGGTCAGACTGCACTTGGCGGAAGCCCCTTTTCAAAGAACACCTTGGATCACGAGGTGAGGAGCGTCTGAAAACCTCAACCGTGCGGGGCGTCGGTGGGAAGGGCCATACCTCGAATCTCTGAAACCACATTGTGGTGAAGCCCTCTTTCAACTACCCTGTGCTTTCACTCCATTAAAAGTGTTCGAAAACTCCCGGGACCTGTGGGGGTGGGGGTAGGGGTGAGGAAGTGTGCCACGTACCACTCAACTCTGTGATACAACACCGTGGGGAAAACATCGCTCAGGTAACATCTCTTTTCACTAAGTTAGAATTGTTTGAAGACAAAGGTAGGGCCCACAACGAGAGTTCCTCTGTGCCAACTCCATGAACCACTTCGTGGAGAGCACCTTTCCCCTAACATCTCGTTTCCCAAAGCTAGACGTGGTCTGAAACCTACGCGGGGCCTACACGGAAAGTGGCCTGTGCCGAACTCTGTGGAACAACAGGGTGGTGAGGCCATCCTTCAAGGAACGTCAGGGGTCACTCAGTTAGACGTGTCTGGAAACACCTGCGGAAAACCGTGGGCAAAGGGACATAATACGCGCCACCGTGTGGAAACAACTATCGGGGAGAAACTCTCTTTTGACTGAAATCTGGTTTCACGCTGTGCCTGACAGGCGTTTGAAAACGTACGCGGGGCCGATGGGGAAAGTGCCGCGTACTCAAGTCTCTCCAGCAACACGGTGCGGAATCCATGGTTTCACCTTAACTGCCCGTTTCACCAAGTTGGTACTGTTTGTGAAGGCCTGCGAGGAACTCGGAGGGAAGCGCCCGATACTCAAGTCTGCGAAACACCAGGGTGGTGACACCAGCGTGCCACTGGTCTGTGACGTCACGAACCTAGAAGGGCTTGAAACAGCAGGCGGGGCGGAAAGGGTGGAAAGGGTCACCTATGCTCAACTCTGCGAATCGACGCTGTGGGGTGACCATCCTTCCACTCGCACCTTGGGTCACTAGGTGACGAGCGTTTGAGATGCCTGCGGGTGCTCCACGGCAAGGGCCGTATACTCAGCTCTGGGAGACACCGGGGGACTGCCTTTCAACGATCGACTTGCTTCATTGAGTTAGAAGTGTCTGAAAACGAATGCAGGCCCTATGCAGAAAGGGCCTTGTACTCAGCGCTGCGAGACAACCCTCGGAGTGAGACGGTCTGTCGTCTAACATCTCATTTCACAGTTACAAGGGTTGGAGCACCCGTGGGGGCAGCTACACGGAAAGGGCCATATATACTCAACCCTTGGAAACAACACGGTTGGTGAAACATCCTTCGACTAACAGCTGGTTTGGCTGACACGTGTCTGAAAACCATGCGGGGCCCCTGAGGAAAGTGCCATAGAGTCAGTCAACTCTGTGAGACGACACTCTGTGTGTGTGGGTGTGTGTGTGTGTGTATGGGAGGGGGGAGGGGGGAGAGGGCGGAGGAGGAACGGGGGGTGGGGCGGGGAGAGACCATCTTTCCCCTCAGACATTGTTTCCGGAAGTCAGAAATGTTGGAAAGTGAACGCAGGGTCTACGTGGAAAGCGCCATGTACCCAACACAACGGACGCGGTCGGGAAACCGTCTTTCCACGGTCACCTCGTGTAAGTACAAGTGTCTGAAAACCTATGGCGTAGGCCTAGATGGAAACATGCCCCATGCTGAACTCTGTGAGACAGCACCGCGGGGAGGTCGTCGTTCAAGCACCGTCTGGCTTCGCTCTGCCGGATACGTTGGAAGACTCTACTCTGCAGGGCCTATGCGGAGCGGGCCAGCTACTCCACTCTCGGAAACGGCAGAGTGGGGAAACCGTGGTCGTTCAACTACCCTGAGTGTCCACTAATTTCGGAGGGCTAGAACGTCCTCGCGGGGCCTCAGCCTAAGGTGCCCTATACTCACCTCCGAGGAACAACACGGTGGGATCCCCGTCTTTCAAGGAACCTCTTGTTTCACTGCCTTGGAAGCGTTTGAAACCCAATGCCGGCAACCCTGGCGGCAAAGTGGCACATAGCCGACTCTGAAAGATCACTGTGAAGAAACCACCTTCCAGGCGAACGTCTGGTTTCCCCAAGTGAGAGGTGTTGGAACACCCGTGCGAGGACTCTGCCCCCCCCCCCCAAAGGGCCGTACGCTCACCTCTTGGCAAAGAACAAGATGGCGAAACCATCTTTCAACGGGCACCTTGTGTCAGTAAGATTACGTAGTGTTTGAAAACCCATGCGGGGCCCACGACGACACTGCCATGCACTCAACCCTGAGAAACGAAAGTGTGGAGGAATCAGCTTAGGAACCGACACCGAGTTGCGGGAAGCCACAAGTTGGAAAACCCATGCCGACCTACACCCAAGGTGCCATGCACTCCACCGCACGACACGCCCTGGGCAAGCCATCTTTCCACTAGCGTCTTGTCTCACTGAGACTGCTGTGTCGAAAACGGATGCCGGGCTGGTGCGGCAAGTGCCATACCCTCGCATCTGGGAACAGCAGCGGGCCCTAAACAATCTTTCCAACTAAGTCTATCAAGGTTCCGCCGCGCACTGTTTTCACACGTACGCCTCAGGGCCTGCCTGCACGGTGAGTGCCGAACACTCACCTCTGTGAAACGACAGCGGGGGACCATCTTTCGAGACTCGTCTCATTTCGTCGCGTTAGAAGGGTCCGAAAAATCCCTACGGGTCCCATGTTTGACCGCGCCATACCTAATGGACTCTGTCCAACTGCCCTTCGCAGACACCAACCTTTCCGCTACCATCTCGCATGGTAGGCACACCTAGGCAGGAACCATCTGGAAAGTGACACATACTCGCCCCAGTGAGAGAATACGCGGGAGAGACCATCTCGCAACCAGCATCACGGTTCGCTAACTTCGAAGGGTGGGAGGGAATACCAACGCGGGGCCCAGGCCCACAGTGCCACAGACTCCAGTCTGGGAAAGAACACTGTGGGGAAACCATCATTCGCCAAACCGGTCATCTCACTGAGTGAGACTTGATGCAAAACTCTGGAGGGCCTGTGCCGAGAGGGCCATGGGCTCTGTCGAACTGCGCTTTGCAGAAACAAAGGCCCTTTTTCAACGACCGTCTCGTATCACCAAGTTGGAAATGTTTGCAAAGCTATGCGGGGCCTCTGTGGACTGGACAGTGTCAAAATCCTCAAAGCTGGGAAACAACCCTTGCACTGCGGCGGAGCCGTCTTTCAACGAACATCCGCTTTCGCTGTTACAAGTGTTTGAAAACCTAGGAGAAGGAGACGAGGCAGGTGCCATAAACTCAACTCTCTGAAACCACACGGTCGTGAGAAAATTCTTTCCAGGAGCGTCTGGTCTCACGAAGTGAGGCAATGTGGAATCCCTCTGCGGGGCTTACACGCTGAGTGCCATAGACTCCATCCTGTGGTGCAACACTGCGGGGAACCCATCATTCCGCCAACACGTCGTCTGGGCAAGTCGCAAGTGTTGGAGAAACTATGCAGGGCCTGTGCCGGTAGCGCCGTACCCTTGGTCAGACTGCACTTGGCGGAAGCCCCTTTTCAAAGAACACCTTGGATCACGAGGTGAGGAGCGTCTGAAAACCTCAACCGTGCGGGGCGTCGGTGGGAAGGGCCATACCTCGAATCTCTGAAACCACATTGTGGTGAAGCCCTCTTTCAACTACCCTGTGCTTTCACTCCATTAAAAGTGTTCGAAAACTCCCGGGACCTGTGGGGGTGGGGGTAGGGGTGAGGAAGTGTGCCACGTACCACTCAACTCTGTGATACAACACCGTGGGGAAAACATCGCTCAGGTAACATCTCTTTTCACTAAGTTAGAATTGTTTGAAGACAAAGGTAGGGCCCACAACGAGAGTTCCTCTGTGCCAACTCCATGAACCACTTCGTGGAGAGCACCTTTCCCCTAACATCTCGTTTCCCAAAGCTAGACGTGGTCTGAAACCTACGCGGGGCCTACACGGAAAGTGGCCTGTGCCGAACTCTGTGGAACAACAGGGTGGTGAGGCCATCCTTCAAGGAACGTCAGGGGTCACTCAGTTAGACGTGTCTGGAAACACCTGCGGAAAACCGTGGGCAAAGGGACATAATACGCGCCACCGTGTGGAAACAACTATCGGGGAGAAACTCTCTTTTGACTGAAATCTGGTTTCACGCTGTGCCTGACAGGCGTTTGAAAACGTACGCGGGGCCGATGGGGAAAGTGCCGCGTACTCAAGTCTCTCCAGCAACACGGTGCGGAATCCATGGTTTCACCTTAACTGCCCGTTTCACCAAGTTGGTACTGTTTGTGAAGGCCTGCGAGGAACTCGGAGGGAAGCGCCCGATACTCAAGTCTGCGAAACACCAGGGTGGTGACACCAGCGTGCCACTGGTCTGTGACGTCACGAACCTAGAAGGGCTTGAAACAGCAGGCGGGGCGGAAAGGGTGGAAAGGGTCACCTATGCTCAACTCTGCGAATCGACGCTGTGGGGTGACCATCCTTCCACTCGCACCTTGGGTCACTAGGTGACGAGCGTTTGAGATGCCTGCGGGTGCTCCACGGCAAGGGCCGTATACTCAGCTCTGGGAGACACCGGGGGACTGCCTTTCAACGATCGACTTGCTTCATTGAGTTAGAAGTGTCTGAAAACGAATGCAGGCCCTATGCAGAAAGGGCCTTGTACTCAGCGCTGCGAGACAACCCTCGGAGTGAGACGGTCTGTCGTCTAACATCTCATTTCACAGTTACAAGGGTTGGAGCACCCGTGGGGGCAGCTACACGGAAAGGGCCATATATACTCAACCCTTGGAAACAACACGGTTGGTGAAACATCCTTCGACTAACAGCTGGTTTGGCTGACACGTGTCTGAAAACCATGCGGGGCCCCTGAGGAAAGTGCCATAGAGTCAGTCAACTCTGTGAGACGACACTCTGTGTGTGTGGGTGTGTGTGTGTGTGTATGGGAGGGGGGAGGGGGGAGAGGGCGGAGGAGGAACGGGGGGTGGGGCGGGGAGAGACCATCTTTCCCCTCAGACATTGTTTCCGGAAGTCAGAAATGTTGGAAAGTGAACGCAGGGTCTACGTGGAAAGCGCCATGTACCCAACACAACGGACGCGGTCGGGAAACCGTCTTTCCACGGTCACCTCGTGTAAGTACAAGTGTCTGAAAACCTATGGCGTAGGCCTAGATGGAAACATGCCCCATGCTGAACTCTGTGAGACAGCACCGCGGGGAGGTCGTCGTTCAAGCACCGTCTGGCTTCGCTCTGCCGGATACGTTGGAAGACTCTACTCTGCAGGGCCTATGCGGAGCGGGCCAGCTACTCCACTCTCGGAAACGGCAGAGTGGGGAAACCGTGGTCGTTCAACTACCCTGAGTGTCCACTAATTTCGGAGGGCTAGAACGTCCTCGCGGGGCCTCAGCCTAAGGTGCCCTATACTCACCTCCGAGGAACAACACGGTGGGATCCCCGTCTTTCAAGGAACCTCTTGTTTCACTGCCTTGGAAGCGTTTGAAACCCAATGCCGGCAACCCTGGCGGCAAAGTGGCACATAGCCGACTCTGAAAGATCACTGTGAAGAAACCACCTTCCAGGCGAACGTCTGGTTTCCCCAAGTGAGAGGTGTTGGAACACCCGTGCGAGGACTCTGCCCCCCCCCCCCAAAAGGGCCGTACGCTCACCTCTTGGCAAAGAACAAGATGGCGAAACCATCTTTCAACGGGCACCTTGTGTCAGTAAGATTACGTAGTGTTTGAAAACCCATGCGGGGCCCACGACGACACTGCCATGCACTCAACCCTGAGAAACGAAAGTGTGGAGGAATCAGCTTAGGAACTGACACCGAGTTGCGGGAAGCCACAAGTTGGAAAACCCATGCCGACCTACACCCAAGGTGCCATGCACTCCACCGCACGACACGCCCTGGGCAAGCCATCTTTCCACTAGCGTCTTGTCTCACTGAGACTGCTGTGTCGAAAACGGATGCCGGGCTGGTGCGGCAAGTGCCATACCCTCGCATCTGGGAACAGCAGCGGGCCCTAAACAATCTTTCCAACTAAGTCTATCAAGGTTCCGCCGCGCACTGTTTTCACACGTACGCCTCAGGGCCTGCCTGCACGGTGAGTGCCGAACACTCACCTCTGTGAAACGACAGCGGGGGACCATCTTTCGAGACTCGTCTCATTTCGTCGCGTTAGAAGGGTCCGAAAAATCCCTACGGGTCCCATGTTTGACCGCGCCATACCTAATGGACTCTGTCCAACTGCCCTTCGCAGACACCAACCTTTCCGCTACCATCTCGCATGGTAGGCACACCTAGGCAGGAACCATCTGGAAAGTGACACATACTCGCCCCAGTGAGAGAATACGCGGGAGAGACCATCTCGCAACCAGCATCACGGTTCGCTAACTTCGAAGGGTGGGAGGGAATACCAACGCGGGGCCCAGGCCCACAGTGCCACAGACTCCAGTCTGGGAAAGAACACTGTGGGGAAACCATCATTCGCCAAACCGGTCATCTCACTGAGTGAGACTTGATGCAAAACTCTGGAGGGCCTGTGCCGAGAGGGCCATGGGCTCTGTCGAACTGCGCTTTGCAGAAACAAAGGCCCTTTTTCAACGACCGTCTCGTATCACCAAGTTGGAAATGTTTGCAAAGCTATGCGGGGCCTCTGTGGACTGGACAGTGTCAAAATCCTCAAAGCTGGGAAACAACCCTTGCACTGCGGCGGAGCCGTCTTTCAACGAACATCCGCTTTCGCTGTTACAAGTGTTTGAAAACCTAGGAGAAGGAGACGAGGCAGGTGCCATAAACTCAACTCTCTGAAACCACACGGTCGTGAGAAAATTCTTTCCAGGAGCGTCTGGTCTCACGAAGTGAGGCAATGTGGAATCCCTCTGCGGGGCTTACACGCTGAGTGCCATAGACTCCATCCTGTGGTGCAACACTGCGGGGAACCCATCATTCCGCCAACACGTCGTCTGGGCAAGTCGCAAGTGTTGGAGAAACTATGCAGGGCCTGTGCCGGTAGCGCCGTACCCTTGGTCAGACTGCACTTGGCGGAAGCCCCTTTTCAAAGAACACCTTGGATCACGAGGTGAGGAGCGTCTGAAAACCTCAACCGTGCGGGGCGTCGGTGGGAAGGGCCATACCTCGAATCTCTGAAACCACATTGTGGTGAAGCCCTCTTTCAACTACCCTGTGCTTTCACTCCATTAAAAGTGTTCGAAAACTCCCGGGACCTGTGGGGGTGGGGGTAGGGGTGAGGAAGTGTGCCACGTACCACTCAACTCTGTGATACAACACCGTGGGGAAAACATCGCTCAGGTAACATCTCTTTTCACTAAGTTAGAATTGTTTGAAGACAAAGGTAGGGCCCACAACGAGAGTTCCTCTGTGCCAACTCCATGAACCACTTCGTGGAGAGCACCTTTCCCCTAACATCTCGTTTCCCAAAGCTAGACGTGGTCTGAAACCTACGCGGGGCCTACACGGAAAGTGGCCTGTGCCGAACTCTGTGGAACAACAGGGTGGTGAGGCCATCCTTCAAGGAACGTCAGGGGTCACTCAGTTAGACGTGTCTGGAAACACCTGCGGAAAACCGTGGGCAAAGGGACATAATACGCGCCACCGTGTGGAAACAACTATCGGGGAGAAACTCTCTTTTGACTGAAATCTGGTTTCACGCTGTGCCTGACAGGCGTTTGAAAACGTACGCGGGGCCGATGGGGAAAGTGCCGCGTACTCAAGTCTCTCCAGCAACACGGTGCGGAATCCATGGTTTCACCTTAACTGCCCGTTTCACCAAGTTGGTACTGTTTGTGAAGGCCTGCGAGGAACTCGGAGGGAAGCGCCCGATACTCAAGTCTGCGAAACACCAGGGTGGTGACACCAGCGTGCCACTGGTCTGTGACGTCACGAACCTAGAAGGGCTTGAAACAGCAGGCGGGGCGGAAAGGGTGGAAAGGGTCACCTATGCTCAACTCTGCGAATCGACGCTGTGGGGTGACCATCCTTCCACTCGCACCTTGGGTCACTAGGTGACGAGCGTTTGAGATGCCTGCGGGTGCTCCACGGCAAGGGCCGTATACTCAGCTCTGGGAGACACCGGGGGACTGCCTTTCAACGATCGACTTGCTTCATTGAGTTAGAAGTGTCTGAAAACGAATGCAGGCCCTATGCAGAAAGGGCCTTGTACTCAGCGCTGCGAGACAACCCTCGGAGTGAGACGGTCTGTCGTCTAACATCTCATTTCACAGTTACAAGGGTTGGAGCACCCGTGGGGGCAGCTACACGGAAAGGGCCATATATACTCAACCCTTGGAAACAACACGGTTGGTGAAACATCCTTCGACTAACAGCTGGTTTGGCTGACACGTGTCTGAAAACCATGCGGGGCCCCTGAGGAAAGTGCCATAGAGTCAGTCAACTCTGTGAGACGACACTCTGTGTGTGTGGGTGTGTGTGTGTGTGTATGGGAGGGGGGAGGGGGGAGAGGGCGGAGGAGGAACGGGGGGTGGGGCGGGGAGAGACCATCTTTCCCCTCAGACATTGTTTCCGGAAGTCAGAAATGTTGGAAAGTGAACGCAGGGTCTACGTGGAAAGCGCCATGTACCCAACACAACGGACGCGGTCGGGAAACCGTCTTTCCACGGTCACCTCGTGTAAGTACAAGTGTCTGAAAACCTATGGCGTAGGCCTAGATGGAAACATGCCCCATGCTGAACTCTGTGAGACAGCACCGCGGGGAGGTCGTCGTTCAAGCACCGTCTGGCTTCGCTCTGCCGGATACGTTGGAAGACTCTACTCTGCAGGGCCTATGCGGAGCGGGCCAGCTACTCCACTCTCGGAAACGGCAGAGTGGGGAAACCGTGGTCGTTCAACTACCCTGAGTGTCCACTAATTTCGGAGGGCTAGAACGTCCTCGCGGGGCCTCAGCCTAAGGTGCCCTATACTCACCTCCGAGGAACAACACGGTGGGATCCCCGTCTTTCAAGGAACCTCTTGTTTCACTGCCTTGGAAGCGTTTGAAACCCAATGCCGGCAACCCTGGCGACAAAGTGGCACATAGCCGACTCTGAAAGATCACTGTGGAGAAACCATCTTCCAGGCTAATGTGTGGTTTCCCCAGGTGAGAAGTTTTGGTTGGATAACGTACACGGGGTGATGGTAAAGTGCCACGTACCCAACTCTCTTATGCAACACAATACATGCATGACTTGTATACTCTTCGCCGTCACCAAATAGATACAACACACATGTCCATCACAATTTCACGACACACACTTTACATACCTCACATGCAACATATACACCACCCTCACATTTCACGGTACTGCACTCAGGACACCGTACATATACACTACAACACATATTCACCAGAATATCACAGTATCCACATTACACCTATACCAGACACACACAGACATACCACATACACCAATCCTTATGATACATATAACAATGCATTTACACAACACACTTATGCCATACACACTGCATATATATAGCATTATCACACGTATGACATGCCTGTACACACTATGCACAGAATACATTGGGCACATATACCATACATATGCCACACACACAAACAGTATACACGTCACACCCTAACCACCCATATGGCACGCCCTCACAAATACCAGTATATCCCATTCACAGAAGTACACCACACACACAAATATCACACATACCACACACCACACAGACACACAAAAACACACTAGAAATCCTTACAGATATTATACGCATATGCCACACACATACAACACACACCACTCACATACACCACACAGAAAGACAATTTAGGCACAGGCTGAACTTACACTATGTGTACACAACCGCACATTACATATACACCATAAATATACCATAGAAAGCATACACACACACACCACACACACTTTGCATATACCCCAGACACACCACACATGCATACCCGCACACATACATCAGAAACAACTACACATACACCAAACCTATGACACACAAACTAAATATACCACATTTCACAGACATCACACAACATACACACCACAGTACACCATGCACAAAATATACATATGTCACACCGACACTACACACATTGCAGAAACATGTCACATACACCACACATAGGATGTGCATATATTACTCTCATACACCATACCCTCAACACACAAAAACACATAACTCCACATTTTCCACACACACACCACACCCATACCACACACACCACATAACACTCATATAACCACATACACATCATGCAAACACTTCAAACTTGTATTGTATATACCACACAAAACACATACAACAAACACCTACCACACACATACCAAGCACTCACTCACTACATATACCACCTATAATCCAAAAGCACCCAACATAAAACTCACATACAGCACACTAAACATGAACCACAAACACACCACATAATACCAAACACACACCACTCAAACAGCACAGGTGTAACACTGATTTGCACCCCCACATACACAATTGTTAAACCACAAACAGCATTCTTATGCCCCACACCTGTGAAAATACACACGACGCACACCTATCATGTTCATTATAATTATACTGCACTCACAAAAGCACACAACACAGTGCACATAAATCACACCGAATCCATACATGCACAAAACATACAGTTCACATTAAAACACTAGACACACACCACACAACTGCCACAAATATGCCATATGCACCAATGTCCACACATCAAAAACAGTACAGTACAAATTCCACACTTACACCAAAAATATACTACACACAGAAACTTGACATGCACATCACAATTACACTATACATATACGACACATACACCACATGTAGCCACCCATAAAACACACACCACACATACACACATCAAACACATACCACATATAAGCCACAATACAGGCACACATATACCAACCATACAAATATCACACAACACACAAACCAAGCACGCTACAAACACCAAAGATAGACACGACACATGTACCACATACAGAATCCACCTAACCCAGATGTCATACTGGTACCACACACAAACCACACCAACACACATATGACACACACAGATATATGCCACACAGGCAACAGAGTTACACCACAAACACCACACACTGATTATAAACCATACACACAACATATTCAACATAATTTTACCACACACACACATTGCACACATACACCATACCTAGTCCACACATATACAACACATATACACATGGCAACAAGGGCCAGGAGTCCCCAACAACTACAGCTCAACCATTGCTGTTTCTATCCACTGATGGGCAAAATGGGAGAATACAGACAGAGCCAGGGATTTCAGGCTCCTATTGCTGGAAGAATTGCAGGCCAATTGCTAACAGGACTCCCAGGTATAGCTTGTAGAATGCTCCACTTGCTAAAGTTCATAGGCTTTTCTTATTCATGAGACAGCCATCCAGCTAGGAGATTGTTCTGGGTACTTCATTCTCAACATTCTCCCATTAACATCTCTAGGGAAGAATTCTAGCCACCCATGGTTTCTCTTTACACATTGTCTTTTTTAGGAAACAGCATTCTGCATAGTATCCATTCAGACTCAGTGTCTCAGAGTAATAATCTCTGTTTCAATCTGCGATTCTGGTGGTACCCTTGTGTCTGTGATATACGTTCTGCACTGGGCCCTTATCAGTTTGATTTCATACCTAGGTGGACATAGAGAGGCCTAGGGCATCTGAAGTTACCCAAAGGAAAATGTTTGGATATAGGTTAGTATAGAGGTCTGGGGAGGGTGCCAGCATTTTGCATGGGGTAAGAAGATAGTATCTCCTTCCTGGATTTAGCCCATGCCAAATAGGAAAAACCTTGGCCCTCCATGTACTCCACTACTGTTGTTGTTTTCCTATGTCACCATTCACATTCCTAGATCATGAGGCTGTCAGATATCCCAGGTCCAAGCATCATAGACGACTTACCAGTCAGTTCCTGGGCCCAGTGGGAGCTCAGTGTCTGATATTCCTAAGTAAATCCCACTTCCTGGCACTTAGCCAGCTAGAGTAATCTTAGTGAATGGAAGCCGGTTTACTTCCACCCATAGCTGATTTGTGAAACATTCAACCTGAAGATCAGAAATTTTGTGTAGGCACAGTATCCTCCAGGAACTATTCTGCATACTACCAGTCTCTTGAGTGAAGAGCACACCACAGCTGCATACCAAACATGTGACCATCGTCCAGGAGTACCTACCTATTACTGCTACACCTCTGCTGCCCCTGTCGATGGGATGGCAGAAAAGACATCAAAAACCAGGGCTTACCCTATGTATTTGAAGGAAAAATGGAAGCCTCATGATTACAATACTTCAGGTGTGGCCTTGAGAGAGTTCCCTTTACCAAAGTCCATGGCTGTTTCTAATTCTTGAGACAACTTGCTAAAAGATTGTGCAAGTCACTTCATTCACTACAGTCTCCCATTGCCATCTCTAATGAGTAACTTTAGCACACTATCATTTTGAACCCCTTTGCTCTAGTTTCAAAGGAGTTTCTCCCTGGGGTTCATTCTGAGTGAGTGTATCAGCAGAATATCCTCTGCTCTCAAGTGGAGTGTGTGGTGAATTCCTTGCGAGTGTGCAATGGGTTTTGTAACAGGACCATCCCTTCATTTGGTTTCAAAAGTATATAGACATCCAGAGGCCTGGGTGATTTGAAGATGCCCAGTGGAGAATGTTTGTATGTCTGCTGGGCCAGAGATTGCAGGAGAGAGCTGGCTTCCTTTATGGGCTGAGAAGAAAGGAAGTGAGACATTTCCTTTCCAGATTAATCTTATCCCATTTGGAGTGTCGAGTTTTGGTCCTTCTCCAAGCCATTTCATTCCCATGTTTTTGTTTTGAAATAAATTTTTGTTCACCCATAGGGCCACAGAACTCTTAACTGACACCCTGGGGTGGGCCACAGGTTCCCACTCTGGTCCTGTGCTCAGTGAGAGCTTTCAGGCTCTCATTTAACAAAAGAAAAATGGCCTTTAGTCCCTGAGTGTTTGGTGACCTGCTATGGTATGGAAGGTGAAGGGGAGCCAAACTACCTCGAGCAACTGGATGATTGAATTGCTTTCATTCTGAATAGCAGTTTTCACGTAGGCAGTATGGGCCAGAGGTGGTTCAGCATGGGGAATGCCCTTTCCAGGAACAGGGAACAATGTCCTTGTTCCAGAAGCTTTAGCAATAGCCAGCAGAACCCAATAGCTACAGCTCACACACTGCTACCTCCATCAACTGATAGAAATATTGGGAGGGACAAAGTCAGAAATCTCTAGCTCCTCAAGAAAGAACGCAGGCTTCTTGTTGACACGGCTCCCAGCTGCAGTCATTCTGCCTTTGCCTACACACAGGCATTTCTTATTCTGGACACAACCAGGTTGATAGGAGACTGTGATGGGTACTTTATTTTCAACATTTTCCGCAAATCATGTGTGAGGAAGAACTCTGGCAGTCTTTTTCTCTATGTGCAGCAATTAACCTGTTTTTTAAATAAGTTTCCAAATGGTATCTATTCAAAGCCAGTGTCTTATAGTTATATCCCCTTCTTCTGCTTGGGAGTTTGCTGTTGTCCTTGTGATGGTATGTATATGTATTGTAATGGGCCCCTCTCAATTAAGAACCAAAATTATATGTAACCATACCCAAACCTAGGATGTGTGAAGGTGCCCAGGGACAATTCTTATGGGTAGGCTCAGCCAGAGGTTAGGGCTGGATCCTGCTTCATGTGTGAGAAGAGGGTAGGGAGATAGGTATCTCATACCTCGATTTTATCCATGCCCATTTGAATGCAGAGCTTTGACTGGCCTGGAAGTCACTCCTATCCCATTGCTGCTATTCTAACTTGGTCTCAGTTCACACACCAAGACCATGGGACTGTGCCATACACAACCAAGGTACAAGGTTTGATGGTGAGTTCCCAAGGCTTGTCCTGAACCAATGCAGGCCTCTAAGTGTCTGATATCCGAGAGAACCTCTAACACTCCTGTCCCTGAGCCCTCAGTGTTTGTTTGGCAGTCTACAATGATCCTGCTAATGGGTAGCCACATGGACTCCTACCCCTTATTAATGGAGACACCCTCATTAAGAAGGACAGTCGATCTGTACATGTGCAGTATGCTCCATGACCTGATCAGCACACAAAAATCCTTTTGAAAAAATACTGCACCAAGGCCTCATTCCCACATCTTGATCATCACATGGAAGCACCTTCTTCATAACTCAGAGTCACTGCTGCTCCTATCTACCGAGAAGGTGGGCAGAAAGGCACCACAAGCGAGTTTCCTTCAGCTTTTGCTGGGTGCACATGAGATGGCCCACATCTATGAAATTTGGCCTGAGATCTTGTGGGACTTACCCCACGTGCCATTGCCAGTGTGCTGGATCAGAATCCTGGGGGCTGATTCAGATTTAGTGGAGTGGGTGTGTTCCCAGCTATCCAAAATCCAAAAAAGACCTTCCAGGCCTCCTTCAAATTCCGTGACTGGGGCTCAGTATGGTGTCCTACCTCTTGTTCATTGTCCATGTGAGATGGTGCCCAAGATATAACAAGTTTGGGGCTGAGCCCTCAGGAGATTTGCCTGAGGGTTACACCAGATGTGTCATGATAGAAGCCAGCCAGTCGAATCAGTGGGGTGGGTGTGCTCCCACTGACTTTAAGACTGGAAAGGCTTTCTGCACCTTGTTGCCCTACACTAACAAGGCTCGATTAGGAAGGTCTGGCTCTTGCCAGGTGGATACCTCTGATATGGTGCCCCAGATCTCCATGGTTTGGCCTGAGATCTCGAGGGATTTACACCTGTGTCAGGCATGCCTGGTGAGTGAAATGAAAAGCCAGGTGGTTGACTCAATGCAGCGGGTGTGTTCCCCACAGGTGTGAAGATAGAGAAGGATTTCTGGACCTCATGTGCCCCTGTGAAACAGGCTTGACAAACAATTTCAGTCTTAACTGTGCCCCCAAGATGTCACCCGAGATCTCTATGGTCTGGCCTAAGATTTCTCAAGATTTGCCACTGGTTCGACTATTTCCAAATGCAAACCAGGCTGCCTTTCAAGGGAGCACGGGTGATCCCTGTGGTCACTCATCTGCTGAAAAGGCCTTGTGGGCCATTTTGACTACCAGGAAACAGGTGCAGCCTCATAAGGAGTTCCAGCACTTGAATACTTGCACGGAAGGTGCCATAGATCTCATGATATTTGACCCTAGATCACAGGAAGTTTGTCAGAATGGAAACCAGGCTGTGTTTCAGGGGATCAGGGGTACTCCCAACATTCCTGAATCCGCGGAACAGCAATTTCAGGGCTTTTTCATATCCAAGAACAAGGCTCACCAGGAAATTCCAGCACTTGCCAGGTGCCCAAAAGACACAAGGAGGCAGTGATATTGTGAGTTTTGTCCAACATCTTGCAACATTTGCCTCTGGGTTACACGAAGTGTGAAAAAATGAAAGCCAGGCTGTATTTCAGGGAAGCAAGGGTATTCCTGACAATG
This sequence comes from Puma concolor, assembly GCF_028749965.1. NCBI lineage: Eukaryota > Metazoa > Chordata > Mammalia > Carnivora > Felidae > Puma > Puma concolor. The sequence continues at coordinate 32,027,922 of NC_141679.1, forward strand.
CAGAATCAGCAAAAAGGAATTCAGGGTCTCTATTGCCTCCAGGAATGAGCCTCTGCATGGCGGTTCTGGGTCTTCCCAGATACCCGCCAGTTGGCTCCCTAGATCTTGAAAGATTTGGAATAAAACCTCGCGAAATTTGACCCTGGGTAGGCAAGCTTCTTCCAACAGGAATCCTGGCTGCCTTTCAGGGGAGCACAGGTATCCCCCCATGGTACCTCATTTGCTGAAAATGCCTTGCAGGCCATTTTCACCTACAGAAAACATGATCAGCTAGCGAGTTCCAGTGCTTGCTGGGTATCTGCCAGAGGGCACTGGAGATCTGCTGAAATTTGCCCCTGGATCCTGGGAGATGTGTCCAAATGGAAGCCAGGCTGCTTCTCAAGAACGCAGTAGTCATGATCTTCCTGAAAGACTGGAAAAGTAATTCAGGACCTTTTCCACGTCCAGCAACCTCAGCTACAGCTCTTCTGCTGTGGCCTGGTGTCCTCTTGGCGCACTAGATCTCGCGAGATGTGGACTGAGGTCACACAAGATTTACCACAGGGTCACAGAGAGGTTTGTCAAAATGGGAGCCAGGCTGAGTTTCATGGGAGCAGGGGTTTCCCAAACCATCTCAAATCTGCTGAAAAAATGCTGCAAAGGGCAAGCTTGCCTCCGGGAAGGAGGCTCTGCTAGGGAGTTGTGGCTCTTGTCGAGTGCACACTACATGTTGGCCAAGGTCTCAGGAGATGTGGCTCAAGATCCCGCGTGTTTGACCCCTGGCACGTGATTTGTGCATGGAAATGGAAGTTAGGTTGGCGTTTCAGGAAAGCGGCCATGTTTCCCACGGTCCCACTTCTGCGGAAAATGAATTCCGGGGCTTTTTCACCTCCAGGCAAGAGCCTCGGCTAGGGAATTCCAGTTCTTGGTGGGGGCCTGTCCGATGGGTGCCGGAGATGTCACGATATTTGGCCTGACAAATAGCTATATTTAGCCCTGGGTCCCGCGTGCACCATTGAGGTTTGTCAAAACAGAAAGCAGGCTGTGTTTAGGTGGGGAGCAGGACTATTTTCTTCCTTAAGAAAAAATATAGAAACCTCTTGGGTTTGGAACAAACTGAGGGTTGATGGGGGGTGGAAGGGAAGGGAGGGTGGGTGATGGGTATTGAGGAGGGCACCTTTTGGGATGAGCACTGGGTGTTGTATGGAAACCAATTTGACAATAAATTTCATATATTAAAAAATAAAATAAAATAAAAAAGAAACCTCTTGGGTTTGGCTGTTTTGCCTTCCTTTCCCATCAGTATACAGAAGTAGCAGTGATTCAGAGGTGCATGCCAGTTCTCCCAGGTAATGATCAAGTACTTGGGACAGGGCCCTGATGCATTAGTCTCTAAAAAGGTCTTTCTGCTCTAAAAATGTCCTGGGGCATATGTAACAAGCACAAACCTTATGCTCCTCAGCCTGAAGGCATCTCAGTCAACCAGGAAAGGAGGCAAGCTTGCTACACATCACTCCTTACACCATCTTGGAAAGCACAATGGGTCAGGAACCAGAGGGACATTGTTTTTTGGGTGTGGTTATCACAAACTAGTTGCTCTAACTAGCAAAAAACCAGAGGGAGAACTAGTCAGCAATCCCTGGGTGTTGGCTATGTGACAACTGCATTACCTGTGAATGTGAATGAACATAGAAAAACAACAAGGCAATGGGAATGGCTCAAGAAAAGCCAAAGTTATACATTTCAAATGGGAATGGTATAATCCAGTAAATGAGGTCTGTAATGTCATTTCCCCTTACCCCAGAAATGAGGTCATCTCCTTCTCATAACCTCTGGCTGATTCTACACACAGACATTCTCTGCTGGGTAACTTCAAATGCCCTAGCTCTCAGATGTCAACGTAGTTTTGCAGCCAAGTAACAAACAGGAAGTCCTGTGGCCCATACCATCCCATAGTTCAAAGGACTTGTCCCTTTACCAAGTTTAACAGAGAATGTTGTTCTAAGACACTGGCTCTGAAAGGGCCCAAAGGAGAACCACCTATAAAAAAAGACAAAGGGGATGTGATGTGATACATGGAGGGTCAAATATCTTCATAAGAATAGGATAATGCTGAGAATGGAGTAGTACAATCAGAAGTCCAGTTAGCTTAAGACCATTATTCTTCCTTTACAAACAGTGGGAAAGCTTCTGACATTGAATTTTCACCCTACCTTTCCTTCAGTGGATAGAGGTAGCAGTGATAGAAGGGTAGCAGGTTGTTTCTCCCACCTGATGAAGTTTTTAGAAACAGTCCTTGGTGTCACATTCCTTTAAAAAAGATCTTTTTGTTCTAAATAGATTGTGGAGCATAGTAGGCATGTGCCAACACCCTGTTCTTCAGAATGAAATCATTTCAATCAGCCATAAAAGAAAGGCAAGCTGGTTCACTTTACTGAACTTACATCAGCTATCAAAACGAAGCATCCAAGGACAAGAGGACCATCTTTCCTTTGGTATATCAAACACTAGTTGCTCTCACTTTGCACAGAACCACAATGGGAATTTTCCATCAATATATGGGTGTTGTCTGTGTGAGTGACCGCCCATTACTATTAACATGACCCAAGACCTAATTAAAGATACATCAAGGTATTGGAAATGAATAAAAGGATTGCTAAAGTTCTACACTTTAAATTGGATTTGAGGGGCGCCTGGGTGGCGTAGTCGGTTAAGCATCCGACTTCAGCCAGGTCACGATCTCGCGGTCCGTCAGTTCCAGCCCCGCGTCAGGCTCTGGGCTGATGGCTCAGAGCCTGGAGCCTGTTTCCGATTCTGTGTCTCCCTCTCTCTCTGCCCCTCCCCCGTTCATGCTCTGTCTCTCTCTGTCCCAAAAATAAAAATAAATGCTGAAAAAAAAATTTTTTTAATTGGATTTGAATAAATTTGAGAATGACATGTACCGTTTTGTTTATCCTTGACCAAGAAATTTGGCCAGATCTTTCTCAAAACCTTTCTCTGAGCCTACACAGATATATTATCTGCTGGGCACCTTCAGGTGTCCTGGGCCTACTGATGTCAACATAGATCTGAAACAAAATTATGGATGGCCTTGTGAGCCAAATACCCCCACAGTCACAAAGACTCAGCCAGACTCCCCAGTTTAAAGCAGAGATGATTGCTTTGAAACACTTGTTCTAAGAGGTCCCCTTGAAGAACCTAGTTTGTAAAAAGAGCAAAAGGATGGAAATGATACAGGGAGGGCAATATTATTTATCAGAGATGAGAATGGAATAATGTGTGTGGTTTACATGTGTTTTATACATGTACTGCATGTATGGTACATGTGTGTTATTTGGTGTAGGTGTGGGGGTATCTGAGTAAATGTGGGGTGTATGTGTGGTATCCATTGTATGTGATGTGTGTGTGTTGTTTGTATTGTCTATTGTATCTGTGATCTGTGTTGTGTGCATGTGTTTATGTGTGATGTGTGTGTGGTGTATGTTTAGTGAGTTTTTGTGGTATGTGTTTGTGTCATATATGTATTGTGTTTGTGATGTATGTGTAGTAAATGTGTCATGTATTTATGGTGTGAACGTGGTGTGCTTATGGTGTATGAGTGGATTGTGTTGTTTACGTGTGAGTGTATGTAGTGCTTGTTTTGTATACTGAAGTATGTGTGGTGTGCATTGTGTGTTTTGTTGTCTGTGTGGTGTGTGTTCTATGATGCATGTGTGTTGTATGTGAGGTGTGTGTGTGATGGAGGTTCCCTGAGTATGGTGACAGTTTGATGTGTGTATGTGGTGTATGTTTGGTTTGTGTGTGGTGTTTGTGTGTTAGCATGGTGTATGTGTGAATGTGTAGTATATGTGTAGCATATTTGTTTCTGTCATTTATGTGGTGTTTGTGTTGTATGTTTGCTGTCACCGTACTAAATATGTTGAGTGTGTTGACTGTGTGTGGTTTATTTGTGGTTTGTGTGTTCAGTATATGTGTGTGTAGGGTGGTGCATGTGCATTGGTAGTGTTTCTGTGAGTGTGTGATATAAGTTTAGTGTTTGCAATGTATGTGTGGTGTGTGTATAATGTTTATGGTGTGCCTGTTTGTATGTGTTTGGTATCTGCTGCATGTGTGATGCCTGTGTGATTTATGTGTGTGTGTCTTATATGTGTTGTCTGTGTAGTGTATATGTGATGTATTTGTGTTGTGTTTGTGATGTGTATGTGTTTGTAGTATATGTTTTGTGTGTGTGCATTATGTGTGAGTTTTTAAAGTGTTGTATGTGTGAGGTATGTGTGGTAAATGTAATTATCATCTTGGGTGTGAATGTGGTGTATGTGTGTGAGGTACATACATAGGTGTGTGATGTGTGTGCTGTGGGTGGCATTTTTATGCTGTATGGTAATGGGCATGTGGTATACATTGTGTGTGTATTATAAGTGGAGTGTGTATGGCGTATGTTTTCTGTGTTCTGTATTTCTGCTACACATGTGTGGTGAGTGGTGTGTATGTGTGGTGATTGTGTGGAGTATGTGTGTTATGTGTATGCCCTGCAGTTGTGGTGTGCATATTGTATGTGTGCTGTGGCATTTATAGGTGTAATGTGTGAGTGTGGTATATATATGTGTGTTTTGTTTATGAATTGTGTATATGGTGTATGTCTAGTATGAGGATGATATATGTGTGGTGTGTGTGTGGCATATGTGTTTGTCGCATTGGGGTGTTTATGTGATGTATTTCTGTTATGTATGTGGTATATGTGTTGTTTGGTGAAAATGTGTGTATTTGTTGCTGGTGTGTGAGGTAAGTGTGATAGGTGCCTCATGTATTTGTGGTCTATGTGTAATATGTGTGTGGCATATACATGTGTAAGTGTGTTGTAGGCATGTTGTCTGGTGTATGTGTGGTTTGTATGTGGAATATGTGTGTTGTATGTATGGTTTAAGTGAAGGGGGTGTTGTGTTCATGGTGTATGTTTGGTGTGTATGTGTAGTGTATATGTGTGAGATGTATTTGTGTGTTGTGTTTCAGTTGATTGGTGTGTGTGCAATGTTTTGTGGTATAAGTGTGTTCTGTGTGTTTTATGTATGGTGTGAATGTTTTATGTATGTAGTGTATATGGGGTGTATTTGTTATGTGTAATGAATGTGTAGTATATACAATGTGTGTGTGTGGTATATATGTGGTGTGTGGGATGTATGTGTTGTTGACTGCTGTATTTGTGTGGTGTTGTATTTTGTATATATGTACCGTATGTGTAGTATATGTGTATTTTGTGGTGTATGTGTGTGGGTGGTGAATGTGTGAATGTGTGGTTTATGCATGGTGTCCGTGTTTGCTCTATGCAGTGTGTGGGTTGTGTGTGTGTCCATTGCATGTGTGTTGTGTTTGGTGTATATCTGTATATCTGTGTTGTATATGTGTTGTGTGATTGGTGTATGTGTAATGTGCATTTGTATGTCGTATATGGGTTAGTGTATATTGAATGTTTATTGTGTGTGGTATTGCAGAAATTGTTTTGTGTATTTTAAGAGTAGTAACTGTTCTATGTGTGGTATAATGTGTATTCTGTGTTTGTGTATGGCATATTTGTGTGCAAGTTTGGTGCACGCATGGTATGTGCATTATTTGTAGGCTATGTGTGTCGTGTATTGTGGTATGTATTTTTGTGGTATATGTGTGCTGAGTATGGTGTATGTGTGGTGCGGTTTTGTGAGGTATATGTGTTGTGTTTGGGTGATGTATGTGAGGGGGTGTGATATTGTATGTGTGGTGTGTGTGAGGTGTATATGTGGAATGCTTTTGTATATGTTTAAAGTGTGTGTGTTATATGTGTGGTGGGTTTTTATTTTGTAGTGTGGTGTCTTTTTGTATTATGTTTGGGTGTGTGTTGTATGTATTTTTGTGTGGTATATGTGTTGTATATGTGGTGTGTGTGGTTTATGTGGTTTCAGTTTGTCTTGTGTATGTGTTATATGTTTCATGCACATGTTGTGTTTCTGGTGTATGTGTAGAAAATGTGACACATATGTGTTGTGTGAATGTGGTGTATGTGTCATATACTGTTGTGTGTGGGTTCTTTGTGCAGTGATTGTGTTGTGTATTGTAGTTCGTGTTGTGTGTTGTGTGGAGGATAAGTAGGTAGGGCTGGAACATTCCTGGATTGGGGAAACCTGGGAAAACGTGGGAACACCTCGGGTCTCACAAAGTCCCCCTTGATGTCACCATGTAAACATTCAAGATACCTCCCTAATAATTCCAGTCTGTCTGCATCTTAGATGTTGTGGGCAGAACACCAGATCACAGAAAGAGGGACTAATGGACCAGCCCAGCCCATTATTCACATTAAATTAGAGGTGCAAGAAGCAGGGGAGATGGATATGTGCAGAAAAGCAAAGTGCAGAGGAACCAGTCCTTCTGAACACTCAGTCTCCCTGGGATGTTTGTCAGGCTTTGGATACTTAAGGGAAGTCTGTGTCCTATTCCCCCAAAAACAGCCACTTCTTTCTTGTTGCCAGGTCTCAGGTGACCTAGGGACAAATCTCAGGAGATGTAAGGCTAAATCTCATTGGGAACATAGCAAGAGGAGCAAATGCCTAGCTTAGTCTCCTTTGTGCTGGATAAGTAGGAAGGGCTGGGACATTATTGTATTGGGGACACCTGGGAACACCTAATGTCCCACAAATACTCCCTGACACCACCAGCACAAAGACACAAAGTATCTCACACATATTTCCTGCCTCTCTCAGCATCCTGGGTAAAGTAGGAGTAACAAGAGACTACTGAAATAAGGATTAATGGTTTGGGTGGCTGGTTATTCACCCTAAAGTTGACAGTAACAGTAGGGGAAGGGTGTGGGGAGAAACAAGTGCACAGAGGTGGGCTCCTTTAAACACACAGGCAGTCTCTGTTTTTTTGTTCCATGCTTTGGAATCTTCAGAGCAACATGAGTCTGTCCTTCCCCCAAAGAAAGCTCCAACTTCTTCCCTGAGACCTGATCTCACATGATGAAGGGCCCAATCTCATGAGATCTACAGCAAAATCTTGCAATCTCAAGCCAAAGTTCATGGAAACTCAGCACTAGGAGAAACTCCTTAGCTTACCACCTTTTGTGCATAAGTAGGTAGGGCTCGGACATTCCTGTTACTCATGCTAAAGTAGAGGTGATAGCAACAGGAGGTCAGGGGGTGGGAGATGCAAAGTGCACAGGAGCTGGCTCCACTGAACACACAGGCAGGCTGCCATTTATCCTTCCAGGCTTAGGAAACTTCAGGACAGTCTCTGTCCTGCCCTTAAGGAAAACAGCCACCTATTTTCTGTTGACAGATCTCACATGATCTAGGTGCAAGTCATGTGAGATCAAAGGACAAATATTGCAAGATCTCAGACCAAACACTGCAGAAAGGATGCTAGATCCTAGATGTGTTTTGGTCTGGTTGTTGAAAGAAGCTTGATAGATTAGAGAAAAAAAGGGAAAGATAAGAAAAGAAGAAAAGTAGGGAAAAAAGGAAGCCATTTGAAAATTTGAAAAATGAACACAAAATAGAATAAAATGAAATGATAAAGTAAATATAATTTTAAAAATTTACAAAAAATAAAAATAAACATTTATAAAAAAGTAAAAATTATAGTAGAAAAACTTAAAGAAAAATCTTTTTAATAAAAATGGAAAATAAAAGTAAAATTTTCTCTTTCTGTATTCAAGAAAAAGAAAAAATTGAATAAATGGACCAGCAAACAGAATGAAATACGACTGAAATTACATTTGGTTTCCTGGAGAAGTCAAACTATGAAGCACTTTATAGTCTGTAAACCAAGCAGATGGAGAGACTTGTGATGTTCATCAAGAGTGCAGTTGGCCCAGCTGGGTGCAGCTTAGTATAATAGCAATCAGACAACACAAGGTAATGCTGGCTTCATAGAAAGAGTTTGGAAGTTTTCCTTCCATTACCTTGATTTCAAAACCAGACAAAGACCCCACTAAAAAGGAGAACTATAGACCAATATCCCTGATGAACATGGATGCGAAAATCCTCAACAAGATATTAGCCAAACGGATCCAACAATACGTTAAAAAAATTATTCACCACAACCAACTAGTATTTATACTTAGGATGCAGGGCTGGTTCAATATCTGCGAAACAATCAATGTGGTATGTCACATCAATAAAAGAAAGGACAAGAACCACATGATTCTCTCAATAGATGCAGAGAAATCATTTGATGAAATACAGCATCCTTTCTTGATAAAAACCCTCAAGAAAGTAGGGATAGAAGGATCATACCTTGAGATCATAAAACCCGTATATGAAAGACCCAACGCTAATATCATCCTCCATGGGGAAAAACTGAGAGATTTCCCCCTAAGGTCAGGAACAAGACAGAGATGTCCACTCTCTCCACTGTTCAACATTGTATTGGAAGTCTTAGCAGCTCTGTTTTCCACTAGATGGCACTGCTTAGCTTACTGGGGTGGATAGTTGTGGCGCTTGCAGGTGTTTTTGTGCATGCATGGGAGGGGTGAAAATGGCATCACCTAGCTACCCAGTCTCTGGTATTGGAACTCTGTGCTCTCCCTGACCAGCAATGAAGCACACCTCCTTTGACTCCAGCTTCCATCCACTCCCTGCTTTTACACTGTCCATGACCAAGCCATCAGGGTGCCAGATGGCACATCCCTCCTGAGTTTTATCTCAGATGTGTCTGTGTTTCCCAACCCCTTACTTCTGAGGGGGGACCCACTCAGACCTTCTGGGGGAGGGTCTCACTGAGCAATGGCCGGGTGCCCGCCCACCCCCAGGAACATTTGTAGGACCGTGCTGCTGCAGATGCCCAGAAACTGTGGCTAGGTGCCAGCCCACCCCAGAGGTTCACGCAGTCATGTAGCAGCAGAATTTCAGGGTTTATGGAAAATCACAACACGCATCTGGCTCCAGGCTTCCCCCTTAACGTCTTTGTTCCAGCACATGAATGTGGTTTTCTCCAGGGTCCACTGGGACCTTTGCCTGTGGGGTGGCCACACATCTTCTATCAAATGTCCTTCCAGCAGGGGAACCACCTCTCCCCATTTGGCCCAAAGACCCCTTGGACCTTGCTGTTTGCTCTGGGTTTCATCTTTCCCACCAGAGTACCACCAGGTATCGGTCTGTGGAGTTTCAGACTCTGCACCCCCGCCCCCAGTTTATAGAGTCTTAATGGAATTTAAACCCTCTCCTTTTCTCCTTTATCCCTTTTTTGTTCAGTTCCTGAAGCTGTTTCCACGTTTCCACTTTCTTTTCAGCTGCTTACGGGGGGGGTTGCTTTTCCCATACTCTCCCCCATCTCAGTCCTCTCTCAGCAAGCAAAAACAGCTCCCTGCCCCCCACAGCTTCTTTCTCTCCCAGTTCACCTCTCCATGCCATATATCTGCTGAGTTCTGTGGTTCAGGTTGTGCATATTGCATTAATCCTCAGTTTTCTAGGGGTGCAGGATGGTTTAGTGTTGATCTGACTGCATTTCAGGGATGAGAAATACAAAACAAACAAAACTTCCATACTGTTCTGCCATCTTGGTCCCTCCAGCCCATTCGTTTTCTATTTATTTGGTACATGTTTACAGTTCTGCACCTGGAATACTGAAGGGCAGGATGTATGAGCAAGGTACTTCATGTGTTAGTGCTGTTGCCATCTGCATGTGTTTGTGGGAACCTGGTTGTTACCAGGAGTCCCCAGTCCAGAAATGTACCAGCACCACATATTTACCCTACACAAATGAGGGTAGGCTAGGGAGTTCCCATTCCTGCTGGGTTCCCAGGATATGTGTCCTGAGATCTCATGCACTTTGGACTTAGGTCTCATGAGGTTTTCCCCTAGATCATGCTAGATTTTTCAACAGGGAAGTCTGCCATGTTTTAGAGGAGCAGGACAGACACAGACTGCACTGAAATGTCCCAAGTCTGGGAAAGCTCACCACAGGGGGTCTGTTTGGGTGTTCACAGGAACCACTTCTCATGAACCACATTGTTTCTCCCTACCACTTCTGCCCTCTGGTTTCTATCATCTGTAGTTTAGCATGAAAAACACATTACAGCTCATTTGTTCCTATTTCATTGGTACTTTAGCCCTACTGCACCTAGAAAGCCAAGAGGCAGGGAGTATAGCTAGGCTCCCTGTGTGTTAGTGCTGGTGGCCTCTATGGGCTTTTGTTTGACCCAGGTTGTACCCAGTAGTCTGCAGTCCAGGAATGATCCAGCCCCACCAATTTACCTTTCACAAAAGAAGCTAGGTTAGGGAGTTCCTGTTCCTGCCCAGTACCCTCAAGATTTTCCCTGATATCTCATGAGATTCAGCCTTAGATCTATGATAATTGCCCTTAGATCATGCAAGATTTGTCACCATGAAGTGTGACTACATTTTACTGGGGGCATGACAGACATGGACTGTGATGAAATGTCCCAAACCTGGGAAAGCTCTCAGAGAGTCTCTGTGTTTATAGGAGCCAGTTCCTGTGCACGTTGTTTCTCCCTAACATCATTACCTCTGGTTTTCATAACTTATAGTTTAGGGTGAAAAACTGATGGTCTGGCCAATTCCTTTGTATTTCATTGGTACGTGTTTATCATACTGCACCTGGAATGCAGAGAGGCAGTAAATATGTACAAGGAACCCCATGTGTTAGTGCTGGTGGCATCTCTGGGCATTTGTGGGAACCTGGCTGTTTCAAGCAGTCCCCAATTCAGAAATATCCTAGCCCTGCCGATTTACCCTGCACAAAAGAGGCTAAGCTAGGGAGTTCCCACTCCTGCCTAGATCCTGTGAGATTTGTCTCAAGATTCATGAGTTTGGGCTTTAGAGCTTGAAGATTTGCCCCTAAATTATTCCATATTTGTCAACAAGGACTGGCTGCACTTTGGGTGGACAGGATAGACACAGAGTGCCCTGAAATGCCCAAAGCCTGGGAAAGCTCTTGGGGAGTCTGTGTGTTCACAGGCACCAGGTCCTGGGCAAATTGTTTCTTCCTACCTTTCTAGCCCCCCCCCCCCCGGTTTCTATTACCTGTAGTTTAGATTGAACAATGGATGGTCTGATATATTTGTTCCTCTTTCATTGTTATGTGTTTAGCCCTACTGCACCAGGAAAGCTGAGAGGCTGGAAGGATGAGTGAAGCACCTTGTGTAGAAATGTTGGTAGCATATGTGAGATTTTGTGTGACTCTGATTTTCCCAGCAGTCCATAATCCAGGAATGTCCCAAACCTGCCAATTTACCCCGCAGGAATGAGGCTAAGCTGGGGAGTTCTTGCCCCCGCCAAGTTTATGCAGCATTTGGTCTGAGGTCTTGTGAGTTTTGGGCTTACATCTCCCAAGATTTGCCCCTAAATCATGATAATTTGTCAACAGGGAAGACTGGCTGCACTTTTGGAGGGCAGGACATATACAGCCTGTGCCACAATGTCCAAATACTTAGAGCTCTCAGGGAGACAGTTTGTGTGTTTACAGAAGCTGGTTCCTGTGCATCCTACTTCTGCCTATACCTTCTGCTTTCCTGTATCATTCATATGTTAGCCTGACTAATGAGCCATCTAATCCATACATTCTTATTTCATCAGTGTGTTGTTAGCATTATCTCCCCTAGAATACTCAGAGGCAGGAAGTATGAGCAAGGCACCCCATATATTTGTTCTGTTACCATCTGCATGTGTTTGTGGGATGCCAGGTGTTCCCAGCAGTTCTCAATCCAGAAACATCCCAGCCCTATTTACCTTATACAACTGAGGCTAGGCTAGTGAGTTTCCTTTCCTTATGAGTCCCTGAAATATGTGGCATGAGCTATCACAAGATTTGGACTTACATCTCATGACATTTTGCCTTAGATATTGCAAGATTTGCTGCTAGATAATGCAAGATTTGTAACAGTGAAGTGTGGCTGCGTTTTAGGGGCAAGACAGATAAAGAATGTGCTAAAATGTCCAAAACCTGGGAAAATTCTCATGGAGCCTGTGTGTTCACAGGAGGCAATTATTTTACATGTTGTTTCACCCTACCCCTCCTGACCTCTGGTTACTATCACCTGTAGTTTATGTAAAAAGAAAAACAAACAAACAAAAAATGGGTGGTCTCGCCCATTCATTCCTATTTTATTGGTACATGTTTAACTACTCTACCAGGAATGCCAAGAGGCAGGAAGTATGAGAGAGGCACCTCATGGGTTAGTGCTGGTAACATCCATAGTTTTTTTGGATCCAGATGTTCACAACAGTCACCAATAAAGGAATGTTTCCACCCTGCCAATTTACACTGCACTAATGGGATCTAAGTCCAAATCTCGTGAGATGGTGAGATCTCAGGCCAAATCCCATGGGAATTTGGCAAGAGCAGGAAATACTCCTTAGCTCAGCTTCATTCCTACAGGTTAAATTGTAAACGCTGTGACATTCCTAGATTAGGGACTACTGGATACAATTGTGGTCAAAGGCCAACAGATGCCACCAGCACTAACAAAGTGCCTCATTCATGCTTCCTGCCACTTGGCGTTCTAAATGTAGTAGGGCTAAACATGACTAAACATGGAATAGGAATGAATGGACCTGAATACCTATTTTCCCTGATAAAGTACAGGTGATAAAATCAGAGGGCAGGAGGGGTAGGGGAAAACAACATACATTGGAACTGGGTCCTGTGAACACAAAAATAGACTCCCTGAGTGCTCTCCCAGGCTTTGGACATTTCAATGCATCTTTGTCCTGTCCCGTCTATCCTAAAATACAGCAACACTTCCCTTTTCATTAATCTGATCTAGAGGCAAATCCTCCCAATATCTAAGGTCAAAGAAAGAGAGACCTAAGTCTAAATATTGAGAGAATTGGCAGGAGTGGGAATTCCCTAGACTAGCCTCATTCTTGCAATAAAATAAGTAAGGCTGGGACACTCCTGCATTGGAGATGGCTGGGAACACACCCAACCTGCTGAAATGCAGCCAGGCTTTCCTCTTGGCAAGTCTCCCCAGGTCTAAGGCCAAATCTCACAAGATCTAAGTCCAAATCTCGACAGATTTCAGATGATATAATGAGGGCACTTGGGAGGAGTGGGAACTCCCTAGACTATCCTTGTTCATGCAAGGTAGATAGGCAAGGGTGGCCATTTCCAGGTTGGGAACTGCTGGGAACACACCAGCCTCCCTGAAACACAGCTAGTCTTCCCTTTCGGCAAATCTCCCATAATGTAGGGGCAAATCTCATGAGATCTAAGGCCCAATCTCAGGAGATCTTGGGCGACATATAGTGGGAACTCATAAGGAGCAGGAAATACCTGGTCTAGTCTCATTTCTGCTAAGGGATACAAGCAAGGATGGCCATTTCTGGACTGGGGACTCCTGGGAACACACACCCCCTGAAATGCAGCCAGGCTTCCCTTTTGGCAAATCTCATGCGATCTAGGGGAAAATATCATGAGATATAAGGTCAAATCTTTCAAGAGCCCAGGTGACATAAGAAGAAAACTCAGCAGGAGTAGGAACTCTCTAGGCTAGAGACTTTCATGCAGGGGAAATATTCGGGGATGACTATTTCCAGATTAGGCAGAGCCTGGAGCACCTGGAGTCCCATGAGGCTCATAGACAGCAACAGCACAAATATCAGAGGGGACATGCTCATACTTCTTCCCTCTCTCAGCAGTTTTGGTGCAGTGGACTCAACACTGACCAATAAAATAGGAACAAACAGGCCACATGGCTCATTATTCATGCTAAACTAGAGGTGATAGAAACAGGAAGGTGGCAGCTATAGGAAAAAGCATCATGCACTGGAATCAGTTCTAGTCTCAAGAGACTTGGACTTAGATCTCGCAAAATTTGCATCCAGATCATGTGAGATTTGCCAAAAGGGAAGCCTGACTGTGTTTCATGGAGGCAGGTGTGTTCCCATCAGTTCCCAATCAGCAAAAGGCAATCCTTCCTATTTCCACTTCAGAAGTGAGGCTATACTAGGTATTTCCCACTCCTGATGAGATTCCCCAAAATCTTGTGAGATTTGGACTTAGATCTTGAGATATTTAGCCCTAGATCTCATGAGGTTTGACCCAACATCATCAAAGATTTGCTAAAAGGGAAGCCTGGCTGCATTAAAGGGGGGGGGGGGGAGTGTGTTCCCAGCAGTCCTCAATCCAGAAATGACCATCCTTGTCTATTACACTGCATGAATGGGCTAGACTAGGTATTTTCCACTCATGAAGAGTCCCCATGATATGTCTGCTGAGATTTTGTGAGATTTGAACATAGATCTTGTGAGATTTGCCCCTACAACCATGTGATATTTGCCATCTGGGGTATCTGGCTGTGTTTCAGTAGGGCAGTGCAGACCCAGACTGCACTGAAATATCTGAAGCCTGGAAGCTCTCAGGGAGTCTGTGTGTTAACAAGAGATGGTTCCAGGATGCAGTGCTGCTCCCTATGCTTCCCACCTTCCTATCTCCTCCAGTTTAGCATGAATAATGGGACATATAACCCATTTGTTCCTATTTCACTCGTCCATGTTTATTTCTGCTGTACCAATGAGGCTGAGAGAGGCAGGGCATATAAGCGTGACACCACCAGTATATGACCTGTGTCCATCTGTGATCCTTCCTGGGACCCCAGGTGTTCCAGTTAGTCCACAATGTGGAAATTGCCATCCCTGAATATTTTCCCTACATGAATGAGGGTAGGCTAGGGGGTTCATGCTCCTGCCGAGTTCTCATGATATATTGCCCTAGAGCTCCTGAGAGTTGGACTAAGATCACAAGAGATTTTGTCTTAGATCTCATGAAATTTGTCCCAAATAATGCAAGATTTGCCAAAATGGAAGCCTTGCTGTGTTTCAGGGGGCAGGTGTTTTCCTAGCAGTCCCCAATCCTGAAATGGCCATCACTTCCTATGTCCCCTGCAATGAAGAGTCTATACTAGGTACCTTGCATTCCTGATGTGTTCCTGTGTATGCCCTCTGAGATCTCCCAAGATTTGGATTTAAGTACCATGAGATTTGGCCTCAGATCTCTTGAGACTTGCCCCTAGGTCATGAAAGATTTACCAAAAAGTAGCCCTGGATGCATTTCAGGGAGGCAGGAGTGTTCCCAGAAGTCCCAAATCTGGATGGCCATCTTTGCCTTTTTCCGTTGTACAGAGGAGGCTACATTAGGTATTTCCTACTCCTTACGAGTTCCATCAATATGTCGGCCAAGATCTCGTGAGATTTGGCCTTAGATCTCATGAAATTCCCCCCCACATCATGTGAGATTTGCCAACTGGGATATCTGGCTATATTTCAGTGGGGCCAGGCAGATGCAGAGTGTGCTGGCATGTCCAAAGCGTGGAAGATCTTAGGGAGTGTGTTTGTATGTTAAGAAGAGCTGATTCCAGGATGTGGTGCTTCTTCCTACAGTTCCCACCATCCTGTTTCTATCATCTCTAGTTTAGCATGAATAATGGACCACCCAGACCATTTGTTCCTATTTCATTGGTCCATGTTTGCCTTTAGTGCACTGAGAAGTCTAAGGGGCACCTGGGTGGCTCAGTCGGTTAAGCATCCAATTTTGTCTCAGGTCATGATCTCACAATTTGTGAGTTCAAGCCCTGTATTGGGCTCTGTGATGACAGCTTGGAGCCTGGAATCTGCTTCAGATTCTGTGTCTCCCTCTCTCCCTGCCCCTCCCCTGCTCTCTCTCTCTCTCTCTCTCAAAACTAAACATTAAAAAATAAGTCAGAGAGGCAGGAAATATGACCATAGAACCTGTGGTATTTGTGCTGTTGCCATCTTTCAGTGTCTGTGGGACCCACGTGTTCCAGGCAGTCTCCAATCCGTAAATAGCCATCCCTGTATATTTGCCCTGCATGAATAAGTCTAGGCTAGGTAGTTTCCTTGCATGAACTGTGCTAGGCCAAGGAGTTCCTGCCCCTGCCTATTTCCCACAATATGTTGCCAGAGATCTGTTGAGATTTGGCCTTAGATCTCATGAGATTTGCCAACAGAGAAGCCAAGGTGCCTTTCAGGGGGTGGCTGTGTTCCCAGAAGTTCCCAATCCATAAATGGCAATCTCTGCTTATTTCTCCTGCAATAACAAGGCTAACCAGGAAGTTTCTGCTCCCATCCTTTTCCTGTAACATGTCACCTGTGATATCCTGAGATTTGGAGTTTGAGCTCATAAGATTTGTCCCTTGATCTCAAGGAATTAGCCAAGAAGGAAGCTTTTCTGTTTCTTGAGGTGGTGTGCTCCCAGTCATCCCTAATCTGGAAATGGCCATCCCTGCCTGTTTCCAGGACATGGAAGGTTCCTGCTAAGGAACCTGCTCTTGCTAGTTTCCCCTGATATATCACCCAATATTGTACGAATTTTTACTTAGATTTCACAAAATTTGCTCCTAGACCATGCCAGATTTGCCAAAAGAGAAGTCTGGCTGCATTTTGGAGGGGCAGGTGTATTCGTGGAAATCCCCAATCTGGAAATGGCCATCGTTCCTTCTTTTCTGTGCATAAATGAGACTAGGCTAGGGAATTCTCACACCTGCCCACTTCCTGAGATATGCCGCCTGAGATCTTGTGGGATTTGGACCCAGATCTCTCTAGATCTGCCAACAAGGAAGCCTGGTTGCATAAAAGAGTGTCAGATGTGTTCCCAGCTATTCCCAATCCGCAAATGGCCATCCTTGCCTATTCCCCTTCATGAAGAAGGCTAGGCTAGGGACTTCCCACTCCTGTCAAATTTCCTTGTAATGCTTCCAGAGATCTCGTGTAGTTTGGGCTTAAATCTCACATGATTTCACCTTAGGTCTCACAAAAATTTTCCCCTAGATCATGCGAGATTTGCTAAGAGGGAAGACTGGCTGCCTTTCATGGGGTTGGATTGTAGCAGGATTCTCACAGAGAGTCATGACACTGAGTCATTTCTTTCCAGGATGCAACTTTATTCATGCCAGCACTGCTCATTTGGGTTCATACCCAAACAACTGAGCCCTGAACACCATGTGGTGTAGTTTTTTATTCCTTTTTTTTTTTTTTTTTACTTCTTTGTCTCCCATATATAGTAACACACAAATATGTAGTCTGATTAAGTAGTCTCATGTTATAAGGTCATGAGGAATGTTGTCATGTACACGTATAACCAGGTTGACTTGAGATTTTTTTTTTCCTTAGTGAGGGGACCCTACCACATTTCCCCCTCTGATGCTTGTATCTCTCTATTTTAGGTCAAAGAGCATCATCTTGGTTTAGAGGTTTATATTTCTATAACATCATTACATGAGTGGCCATCTTTTTTAAAATCATGGCCTCAGTGAGACTGAAGACAGACTGTACAATCAGGGGAGCTAAGCAAGGTAGGATTAAGCAACCTCCCAGATTTAGGAGGATAATTTTTGTGAGAGTTTTGAATCTCCCAAAAGTTGAAAAACATCCTCTAAATAACTTCCTGGGGTTTCAACCATCCCAGGTCTGGACGGGGACTTGCATAGTCCTTTTTATTTGATTTGTGATCTCTATGACTTTTTTCTCATTATCTATTTGTAGGCAGCAGTTGCTTAGGTTAAAACTTTTTATAAACTTTTTTCTCAGACACAAGTAGGTAATCTAAGACTGAGTGATTTTGATAGATAGCATTGCGTGTTTTGGTTTGCTGCTTGGCTAATAAGTTAAGAGCTCCAGCAGGTTTGTTGGTTATAATTTTTATAACTGCTTGTAGTCTGATTATGTGGGAGCATGTAAATGGGAGTGTAGTAGACCAAGAACCCATCCTCTGCCCAGGTGTCAGAGCCATAATATTGCATAATATGCTCAGGAGACCATTTATCATCTTTTTAATTGCCAATTTGTAAGTCACACCACTTCCTTTGAGTCTCCCTATCCTCATACACTTGAACTCCCAAATGTTTCCCTCTGGCCAGTGGGAGCAAGAAGAAAGATGGATAAATAGTTTCCAGCAAATATGACCCTGACGAGACTGAGGGAAGTGCTACATAGGTTGTCCTTCCACATATCTAGTATAGTCCCTCTGGGGTCTGCCATTTGATAGCTGCATTGACATTGTCCCAGGCCTCTCAGAGATGAGACAAGGGTGGGGATCTGGCTCAGGGTGATCTGGGGCCCCCCACCATTGGGTTTTCTGGATAGTTCAGTTATAAAATCTTTGGCCTAGGCATGTTAAGTTTTTAAGAGAGACAATGATGAATTTTACCCCACCAGGCAAGACAGTTTTTCCAAATATTTGAGCTTTTGAGGAGCCAAACCCCAGTAGCAGGACTGGGGTATTTTGTTTTACTATAAGGCCTGTGGGGATCTAATTTTCTAGTCTCTTATGGCCATTGTTTCCCCCATGTTGGTACAAACGAAGCATCCTATTCACAAAAGGAAGGTGAGTGCTAACAGAAACCTCTCACTTCACTTCCAGTTGGCTGGGGTGACCTTGGCCAACCCTATGGCAAAGAGTAGAGCAAGACTCACAATAATAGTGAGAAACAGTGCATCACAGTAAGAAAACAGATGTAGAAAATGAGGACAGTTGTTTTTTCAGACCATCGATTTCTCAAGATTCTGCTGTACATAAATTAGTCAGCTTCCAGAGTGACTAAAGCAGGCCTGCAATTTCCTGGAGGCTCTGGAGTTGCAGATTGCTTTTTCTGTATGGTCAGCTTGCACAGCATTGATGGATCAGGAATTAACTTTCAGTTTCAAGATGCTGGCTTCACTCTGCTGTGATGAATCCAGGAACCCACCTCAGCTACCTTTACTGCATTAAGGGTGGACAAAATGATAGTGAACAGGCCCCTCCAGAGGGATTTTAGGTGTTGGACATTTTAGTCCTTTATCTATATCGTATCTCCTAGTTTAAAAAGGTGGGCATCTGTGGTCAGACTCACAGGTAATCACTCCCTCTCCCAGTGGTGTGAGGTGGTTAGGGTAGAGCCAAGGGCCCACATCTGTTGCCTTAGGGTTAGATTGCCTATCTTATTTAGAACCCCAGTTATGCCTTTGATAATGGGGAGAGGGTGCCCATAAGGGATTTCATAAAGGGAGAACCCCATCTGCTTTTTTAGCCTTCCACTTGCAGCTGTAGTCTGCCTCCCTGAAGGTCCCTTATCTCTCCTTGCTTAATGTTAACTCTTTTCCTATTTATTTCCGCCCCCCCCCCGGAATAGGGCCCCTAAGTGCTGTTAGGGAACAGGAATGATGACCATTCTGGCTTCTTCTAGCTGATAAAGGAGAATGTAGGGGTACAGCAATTAGAGGCTACCCAAGGGTTGGTCTAGTGGTCCCTGGCATGGTTCTACCTTGGAAGGCTAACAGGCATGAGGCAGCATAAACATTAGCAGATACAAAGAGAAAAACACAAAGTAAAGATTACACTGACCAAAAAGATGGTATGTTAAGATAATGTCCCCAGCTTCCAAACCTGTCAAACAATCTAGGAGATACCCTAACTTTGTACACAACATATTTCAGGGAATCACTCATAACCCAGGTGATGGAGGAGCAGGAGGAGTATTAATGGTGGCTCTATTTTCAAGAGTTTGGCCCTAATGATTTAAAAAATGTTTTTAAAGCATCTAATGCTTTTGAAGTGTAATTTAGAGTTTTTCTGAGTATGAGCAGTTTGCTTTATTTTGAGGTGTAAAACTTTTCCAATAACCAGGAGTTCTACTAGAGAAAGAGTCAAGGCAGCCATTTATCAGTATTAATTTGCAAATTTTTAGGTAAGCCAAACCTGGGTATTATTTTATAAAGCAGAACTTTTGTGACTTTTTGTACCTTTTTTGTCTTGCAGGGAAAGACCTTTACCCAATTAGTAAAAGTATCAACCCATACCAACAGATGTTGGAATTCCTTTGACCTTGGTATATGAGTGAACCTAATTGTCAGTCTTTCCTGGATAGCCTCCAGTTTCTTGATTGGGAGAGCAAGTTTGTGGTTGAAAGGATTGTTTCTAAGACATATTTCATAGGCTGATACTGTTGCATCCACACGACTCCTGAAACAGAATGCTATGGGCACCAGTGACAGTCACAACAAAATTTATTGCAATGAGAGGCAAGGCCAACCAATCAGGACCGACACTCTTGACCAGAGTGCGGTCTCAAACAGCCGGGTACAGAGTTTTTTAGAGCTGACCACATTGTTTTATCATCACCTGGGGACAGAACAAAGAAATAGTTCCCAGATGGGGGTGGAAACAGTTCAGACATGCCCTTGCCCCAATCCAATCAAACACTAAACCAGTTGATTTCCCTTAAACTTTTGTTCCCTTGATTGATAGGACAAGGCTATCTCTTAATCTACAGTGTTAAAACAAAGCTGTTATTTCTTAAGGCTACATGTTAGCCCTACACTACAATTTAACCCTTACAATACTACTCGCTGAACTGTCCTTGACAAATTTTTTTTCAGTAAACATCTTTTGGGCCATTTGATAAGTTTTGTCCCTCCCTAAATGAAAGGCTTGATGCTATGTTTTATGATCTTTTAGCTCTGTGAGCTCAATAATAGTAATTGCCCTGCTCTGTTTATAACCATTCCAAGTGCTGGAGACAGTGCCTATGAATCAGGCCCCAGTTTATTTTCTTGGAAGAGTAGGTAGGATTGAGTCTCCTTTAATAATTGATATAGCAGGCAAATTATTTTCCTGAACCCTGGTATCTACAGCCTACAATATCCAGTAATTCCCAAAACTTATACAATGGTTTGTTTTGGAGTTTGTAGTACTATAGTCTCTAATTTAGTTATAATGCCCCTTCCTAGCAAGGAAGTAAAGCTCTCTGGTATTATTAAAAAAGAGTGAGAAAAAATTAGTTTTTCCCATTTGTATCCCAGAGGCTGAGAGAAGTTTACTTATACGTTCATGCTACATTTGTATAGTTAGCCTAGAGTGGAAAGGAGGACAGAAAAGGTAACTGGTATCAAGAAAGAAATTAACCAGTTTTCCTTCTATAGTTACCTTCTAGTTACCCAAGGCTCTAGGTTTCTGATAGTTGGTTTAGGGGAGCTACCGCGAGGATACCCAGGTCCCATCAGTCCCTTCCAGGGACATTGGTTAATCTGAGCCATCACAGATAGAGGTCCCTGAGGGCATTCAGATCGCCAGCAATTGTCTCCACACAAGGGGCATGGCTTATGGGGTTTTCATCTTGGTTGTCCCGAGGACGTTCTCATTTTTAGTGCTCTGAATGACCATATAAATGGTACTTGGTGCTAGGACCTCGGGAAGTCTGGTCTGACGTAGTACGTAAGGCCACAACTAAGGCCTCAGATTTTTAAAAGCCTCCTTTTGTGTTTGTTTTATTCTCCTCTTGACCTTGGTTAGAATATACCCAATTGGCAGCTCATAAGAGCTCCTCCAGAGTCCCTTCCAGATCAACAGCCAGTTTTTGCATTTTTTTCTGAATATATGGTGCTGATCAAGTGACAAATTTGTCTTTTACAATCATCTCAGCCTCAGGGGTGTTAGGGGAGATAGCCATACATTTAATGAGAGGAAGGCCACTGGGGTTTTATTTTGTTTCTATAAGATAGTGGCTAATTTAACGTAATTTAAAGGTTTAACCTTAGACCTCCTGACCATATATAAAATTTCTTTTTAAAGATTTTTCTTTACAAATCTTTTACAACTTTGCTTTTAGATTTTTGACGTAAGAACCCCCCACCTCTTTTTTTTCCCAGTCTCATTTAGGACAAATTTACTCTTTTTTTACCTTTAACAAAAAATGTATTTGCATTCCTTATATATATTTTTATATATCTACTTTTTACATGCAGAGTTGCTTTCCTTATTTTCATTAATCTTAACTACATTTAGCAGAATTTTAAGTCTTAAAAATCTTGGTCTCCAGTGAAAACTAAGTAGTGACCAATTGTGAACTGTTGCATCACAATTTCTTAGATGGCAAACTTATGAATCAATTAAGCACAAAGCATGTTTTCCAACATATCCAAATACCCTTAGTTTTTCTGCAACAAGTCAAAAGCACAAACCTACATGTAAGAGGATTTAGCCTCTTATATTGTTAGATATCCAATGAATTCAATCCCAATTTATCATGCAAGCAAAAACTATAACATTTTAGGGTTACTAAAGACTTTAAAAGCAATCTTAACAATTACCCATGAAAACTATGTGACAAAGTTAACCATTAAGTCATCCTTTTGCTAACAAATTGGAACAGAGATAACATGAGCTTATTTGACCTTCAGCAAATCTAGGGAGAATAAAAAGTTATTTTAATTTAATGTTGATAAACATTGTCTATCTCAAAGCAACAAACTTAAATTAGTTTAAACACTGTTCCCCCATGGTTAATTTTTACCTAGAGCATTGGTGGGGAACTCTGAAATGGGTGGTCTTCACTCCATGACCTCTAGGGTGGAAGGAGGAGCTGATGGTTTCTGAGGCATTGAGGAGTCAGTTATGCAGGCTACCTCCCAGGTGGTGTAGAAACAGGAGCGGGAGAAGGGAAAGCAGAAGATGTGAGGTGCCAGCATAAGGCAGAGAAGGAGAATTCCTAGTTTTAAATCTTAGCTCAGACAGAGGAGCGGACTCCAGGTTTCTTTTCTTTTGTTTTGTTTTCTACTAGTGGAGTTAGGCAGTCCATGTCAGTCCGGAGAAGACAAGGAATTTCCCTGAAACAAAAGAAGTTTCGGTAGCTGCTTGGAAATAGTCCTTAAAGTCCTTGTTCTGAGGTAGAATAACCAGAGACAGTTGGCTCTAATTATCATAATCACTGACCCAGGAAATGAATGAGAGACAAGTCCCCACACACAGTTATACAGCGACTCCAACCTGCTGCCCAGCGCCTTAAGAGTTGTGTCTTCATTCCTCATCACTTGTGGAACTACTAGGACAACTCTCAGAGGTGATCAGGCTCCCCTTCTGCTTCTTAGGGGAAGGTCTGCCAAAACAAACCCAGGTTTCTATCAGTCTGATGGGCGGAGCTCCCTGAGCTGGTTCCTGGGCCTCAAGGGTTCCTTTGGTGCACACCAGGTCCTTGCCCTGGTCCACTGGTGCCAGGCAAGGTCACCTCTCCCAGCGCTCTGAGGTTCGTATCCCTGGTAGCAAAGGAGGTGGAAATGCACTGTCTCCGAATCCGGGATGTGAACCCCCAAGTAATGTAGCAGGATTCTCACACAGAGAGTCATGACACTGAGGCTTTTCTTTCCAGGAAGCAACTTTATGCATGCTGGCACTGCTCAGTTGGGTTTGTATCCAAAGAACTAACCTCCAAACACCACGTGGTGTAATTTTTTATACATTTTTTTTACTTCTTTGCCTCTCATATATAGAGGCACACAAACATGTAGTCTGATTAAGTAGTCTCATTACAACGTTGTAAGGGATATTGTCATGTACGTGTATAACCAGGTTGCCTTGAGGTTTTTTTTTTCTCGCTTAGGGAGGGGACCCTACCACAGGATGTATTCCCAGCAGTCTCCAAAATGGAAATGGCCATATACTTGCCTATTTACCCTGCGGAAAGGAGGCTAGGCTAGTGACCATTCCTGTAGTGTTTCCATGATCACCCAAGTTCTCTAGAGATTTGGACTTACATCTCATGAGATTTGGCCTTAGATCTTGAGAGAGCTGCTCATAGATCACATGAGAGCAAGGTTCCTTTTGTGTTAGTTCTGATGGAGTTTGTGGTCTTTTGTGTTACCCTGTTTTTATCCAGCAATCTCCAAGACAGCAATGTCCCAGCCCTGCCTGTTTGCATTGCAAGATTGAGGCTAATCTAAGGTGTTCTCCCACCTGCTGAGTTCCCTCAAGATGTGACCTGAGATACTGCAAGATTTAAACTTAGATCTTAGGTATTTGGCTTTAGATCTCAAGGGATTTGCCCCTGGATCACATAAGATTTGTAAACAGGGAAGAGTGACTGCTCTTTATGGGGACTGGAGACACACAGATTGTGCTGAAATGTCCAAAGTCTTGAAAAGTTTTCAGGAAGTCTGTGTTTGTGTTCAAAGTAGCCATTTGCTGTTTATTTCTCCCTACCCTCCTGACCTCCAGTTTCTATCACCTGTAGTTTAGCACAAAAAATGGGTGGTACAGCCCATTAGTTCCTATTTCATTGGCCCATGTTTATCCCTAATCCACCTAACCTCCAGAAGGCAGGAAGTAGGAGCAAGGCATATCATGTGTTAGTTTTGTTGGGATCTATGGGTTTTTGTTTGACCCTGTATGAACCCAGAAGTCCCCAACCCAGGAATGTCACAGCCTTGCCAATTTTCCCTGCAGTTACCAGGCTATGGCTAGGGGGTTCCCACTCCTGCCCAGTTCCTGTAAGATCTGGCCCCATATCTTTCAAGATCTGGACTTAGATCTTATGAGATTTAATCTTTGATCTTGCAAGATTGGCCCCTATATAACATGAGTTTTCTGAAAAGGGAAGCATGGCTGCATTTTCCAGGTCCAGGACAGACATGGACTTTGCTGAAATGAACAAAGCCTGGGAAAGCTCTCAGTGAGTCTGTTTGTGTCTTCACAGGATCCAGTTCATATGCGCATTGTTTCACCCTACCTCTCATCCCCTCTAATTCCTATCACCTGTAGTTTAGCTTGAAAACAGGGTGCTGTGGCCCATTCATTCTTATTTCATAGGTCTGTGTTTAGCCCTACTGCACCTAGACCACCAAGAGGCAGGAAGTATGAGCCAGGCACCATGTGTGCTAGTGCAGGTGGCATCTGTGGGCTTTTGTTTGACCCCCTTTGTAGCTAGCAATCTACAATCCAGGAATGTCCCCTGCTTGCCAATTTTTCCTGCAGGATTGAGGCTACTCTAGGGAGTTGCCATTCCTGCTGAATTCCATTGGATTTGGCCCAACATCTCTCCAGACTTGCCTTAGATACATCACGCAAGATTTGCCAACAGGGAAGTATGGCTATATTTTAGGAGGGTAGGAAAGAGACTGTGATGAAATGTCCAAAGTTGGGAAAGCTCTCAGGGAGTCTCTTTGTTCATAGGATCCAGTTCCAGTGCAAGTTGTTTCTCCCTACCCCTCATGCCTTCCAGTTTATATCACCTGTAGTTAAGCATGAAAAACTGGAAGTCTGGACCATTCACTCCTATTTCATAGGTCTGTATTTATCCCTGCTGCACCTAGAACACCAAGAGTCAGGGAGCATGAGTGAGGCACCTCGTGTTAGTGCTAGTGGCATCTGTAAGCTTTTCTTTGACTCCTTTTGTCCCCAGAAGTCCTCAATCCAGGAATGTCCCAGCTCTGGGACATTGCAAGATGATACAATGCTAGGGAGCTGTTCCAGTTAAATTTAGCTGAGCTCTCATGAGATTTGGACTTATATCTCATGAAATTTGCCCTTAGATCTCACTAGATTTCTTTCTAGAGCACACAAGAGTGAGGAAACTCATATGTTAGTGCTGATGTCCTCCGTGGGATTTTGTTTGACTCCCTTTGTCCAGTATTCCCCAACCCAGGAATGTCCCAGCCTTACCCACTTACCTAGCAGGAATGAGGCAACCCTAGGGAGTTCACACTCCTGACAAGTTCCCTGAAGGTTTGGCACTAGATCTCATGAGATTTGGCTTTAGATCTCTCGAGATTTGCTTCTAGAGCACCTGAGAGCCAGGCACCTTTTGTGTTGGTGCTGGTGGTGGATGTGGGCTTTTCTTTGACCCCATTTGTACCCAGTCACCCCCAATTCAGGAATATCAAGAATGAGGCTATGGTAGGGAGTTTGGGCGGCTAATCTGTTGCCACAGATTTAACACAAGATCTTCAAGATTTAGACTTATATTTCATGAAATTTGGCCTTAGATCTCCTGAGATTTCCTTCTAGAGCACATAAGAGTGAGGCATGCCCTAGTTTACTGCTGGTGGTAGCTGTGGGGTTTTGTTTGACACAGTTTATATCCATCAGTTTGCAATCCAGGAATGTTCCAGGCCTGCTATTTACCCAACAGGAATGAGGCTACTCTAGGGAGTTCGCACTCATTCCAAGATCACACAATATTTGCCTCAAGATATTGTGAGATATGGACATGTATCTCATGAGATTTAGCATTCAAACATAGGAGATTTGCTTCTAGAGCACACAAGAGCAAGGGACCTTGTGTGTTTGTGCTGGTGGTGTCTGTGGGCTTTTATTTTACCCCATTTGTACCTCGTATTCCCCCATCCAGAATGTCTCTTTACCCATTAGGAAAAGCAGTTATGCTAAGTTGCTGCTCCTAAGGAGACCTGCAATATTTGATCTGAGATCTCATGAAATGTGGATTTAAATCTCACGCGATTATCTTGAGATGACACGAGAGTTGCTTCTAGAGCACATGAGAGTGAGGCATCTCATGTGTTCCTGCTGGTGACTTCTGTGGGCTTTTTTTTTTTTTTTTTTACCCCATTTGTATCCAGCAGTCACCAATCCAGGAATGTCTAAACCCTACAAATTTACCCTGCAGGAATAAGGCCAGGCTAGGAAGTTCACACTCCTGCCACATTCTCATGGGATTTGGCCCAAATTTTGCAAGATTTGGACTTTGATCACGTGAGGTACGGCCTTAGATATCACAAGATTTGCCCCTAAATCACATGAGGTATGTCAACAGGGAAGCCTGGCTGCATTTTAGGCGGGGAGGACAGACGCAGTTTGCACTAAAGTGTCCAAAGCCTGGGAAAGTTCTCAGGGGGGTTGTTTCTGTGTCCACAGGAGCCAGGTCCTGTGCCCATCGTTTCTTCCTACACCTAATGAATTACACTTTCTGTTACCTGTAGTTTAGCCTGAAAAACTGGCTGCCCAGTCTATTTGTTCCTATATCATGCATCCGTGTTTAGATGTACTGCATGTAGAGCACCATGAGGCAGGAAGTATGAACGAGGCACCTCTTGTGTTAGTGCTGATGGTGTCTGTGGAATTCTGTTTTACCCCACTGGACCCAGCAGCCACTAATCTAGGAATGTCCTACCTTTGCCAATTTACCCTGCAGGAAGGATGCTAGGCATGGGAGTTCCTGTTCCTGCCATGTTCCCTCAAGATTTGGCACATTATCTCATGATATTTGGATTTAGATCTCTTGAGATGTGGCCTTACATCTCACAAGATTTGCCCCTAGATCACACCATATTTATCAACAGGGAAGCATGGCTGTGTTTTAGCATGGCAGGACAGACACTATATGTGCTGAAATGTCCAAAGCCTGGAAAAGCTCCCAGGGAGTCTGTGTTTTTGCAGGAGCCAGTTCCTGTGCACGTTGTTTCTCCCTACCCCACGTATCCTCCAGTTTCTATCACATCTAGTTTAGCATGAAAAATGGGTGATCTGGCCTATTTGTTCTATATACTTCGGTCCTTATTTAATCCTACTGCACCTAGATTGCCAAGAGGTATTAGTATGAGTGAGACACCATGTGTGTTAGTGTCAGCGGCCTCTGTGGGTTTTGTTTTATCCCATTTGTAACCAGCAGGCCGCAATCCAGGAATATCCCAACCCTGCCCATTTACCATGCAGGAATGAGCCTAGGCTAGGGTGTTACTGGTCCTGCCCATTCCCCAAGAGATTTGGCTTGAGCTATTGCAAGATTTGGATTTAAATCTCATAATATTTGGCCTTAGATCAAGCATAATTTGCCTCTAGAACACACAAGATTTGTGAAAAGGGAAGCATGGCTACGTTTTAGTGGGGTAGGACAGGCACAGACTGCGCTGAAATGTCCAACACCTGGCAAAGTGCTCAGGGAGACTCTTTGTGTATCGCAGGAGCAGGCTGTTAGTTCCTACCCCTCATGCCCTCCAGTCCTATCACCTGTAGTTTAGCATGAAAAATGGGCAGTGTGGCACATTAGTTCCAAATTCATTGTTCCTTGTTTAGCCCTACTACATCTAGAATGCCAAAAGACAGGATGTATGAGTGAGGCACCTCATGTGTTAGGGCTGGTGGCATCTGTTCGCTTTTGCTTTACCTTGTTTGTACCCAGCAGTCCACAGCCCTACTAATTTAACCTGTAACAATGAGGCTAGGCTAGTGAGTTCCTGCTGCTGCCAAGTTCCCACAAGATTTGGCCTGAAATCTCACAAGATTTAGACTTAGATATTGCAAGATTTGGCTTTGATCTCATAAGGTTTGCCCCTAGCTCACATGAGGTTTGTAATATGGAAGTGTGGCTACATTTGGGAGACCAGGACAGACACAGACTGAGCTGAAATATCCAAAGCCTGGGAAAGCTCTCAGGAGCTCTCTTTGTGTGTTCACAGGATCCAGTTCCTGTGCACACTGAACATAATTTCTCCTTACCTCTCAGCCACCCTGTTTCTATCACCTGTAGTTTAGCCTGAAAATAGTTGGTCCATCATATTCATTCTGATTTCATTGGTCTGTGTTTAGCCATACTGCACCTAGAGCCCCAAGAGGCAGGAAGTATGAGAGAGGTACTTCATGTGTTAGTGCTGGTGGTGTTTGTGAGCTTTTGTTTGACCTTGTTTGTACCCAATATTCTCCAATCCAGGAATGACATAGCATTGCCAAATTACCCTGCAGGAACAAGTCTAGGCTAGTGAGTTCCCACTACTCCTGAGTTCCCTCCAGACATTACCCAAAATCTTACAAAATTTGGCCTTATATCTTATGACATTTGCCCCTAGATCACACGAGAGTAAGGCACCATGTGTGTTAGTGCTGGTGGGGTTGACCTTGTTTGTACTCAGCATTGCCCAATCCAGGAATGTCCAAGCCCTGTCAATATACCTGCAGGAATGAGGCTTGGCTAGGGAGTTCCTGATCCTGCTAAGATCATGAAGGTTTTGGCCCAAGGTCTCACAAGATTTGGCTTTAGATCTCTTGAGATTTTCCTCTAGATCACACGCGATTTTTCAACAGGGAAGTGTAGCTGTGTTTTAGAGGGCCAGGAAAGACACAGACCATGCTGAAATATCCAAAGCCTGGAAAAACTCTAAAGGAGTCTGTGTATTCACAGGAGCCAGATTCTGTGCACACTGTTTCTCCCTACCCTCTATACCCTCCAGTTTCTATCACCTCTAGATCAGCTTGAAAAACAGGCAGTCCAGCCCAAAAGGCAGGAATTATGAGGGATGCACCTTGTTCATTAGTGCTAGTGACATTTGTGGACTTTTGTTTTATCCCTTTGGACCCAGCAGTACCCAATGAAGGAATGTCCAAACATCACCAATTTACCCTTCAAGAACAAGGCTAGGCTAGGTTGTTCCAAATCCTACTGTTTTCTGGCAAGATTTGTCCCTAGATTTCCCAAGATTTGGACTGAGATCTCACGATATTTGACCTTATATCTCACAAGATTTTCCTCTAGATCACAGGAGATTTGTCAACATCGAAGTGTGGCTGTGTTTTGGGGGCCAGGACACAGACTTCACAATCCAAATCCTAGGATTGCTCTGAGAGTTTGTGTTCACGGGAGCCAGTTCTTGTGCACATTGTTTCTCCCTACCTTTCATGCCCTCCAGTTTCTATCACCTGTAGTTTAGCCTAAAAAATGGAAGGCTTAACATATTTATTCCAATTTCATTGGTCAATGAAATTGACCCCTACAATCCCTACTGTACCTAGAATGCCATGAGGCAGAAAGTATAAGTGAGGCACCTCATGTGTTAGTGCTGATGGTGTCTGTGGGCTTTTATTTGACCCCACTTGTACCCAGCATTCCCCATTGCAGGAATGTCCCAGCCTTACCCATTTACCATGCAGTACCAAGCCTAGACTGGGGAGTGCACATTCGTCCCATATTCCCTCAAAAGATGGCCGGAGATCTTGTGAGATTTGGACTTAGATATACCCCATGATCACACAGGATTTGTCAACAGAAAAGTGTGACTACCTTTTAGTGGGTCAGGACAGACACAGACTTCACTGAAATGTCTAAAGCCTCAGAGCTGTCAGGAGGCTATGCATTTACAGGACACTTTTTCTATGCTCCTTGCTTGTCTCTACATCTCCTGCCTTCCTGTTTCTATCACATGTAGTTTTAACATGAATAATGGGCCATCCACCCCAGTCGTTCCTATTTTATTTGTCTTTGTCTAGCACTACTTCACCTAGAAGGCTGAGAGTGGCACGAAGAATGACTGCAGCACCTCCTGTATTTGCACTGTTGCCCTTGGCTTGCATTTCTGTGACATTAGTTGCTCTAAGCAGTCCCCAATCCAGAAATGTCTGAGCCCTATTTACCCTACACAAAATGGGTAACTGCACAAAATGGCTAAACTGCAGAGTTACCTGGCTGTCAAGTTCCTAAAATATACAGCCTGAGATCTCCCGAGATTTGGACTTAGATCTTGAGAGATTTGCCTGTAGATTACACAGATTTGTCAACAGGGAAGTCTTGCTGAGTTTTAGGGGGCCAGAATAGACACAGACTGGCTGAAATGTCAAAATTCTGGGAAAGCACTCAGCCATTCTGAGTGCTCACAGGAGCCCATTCCTATGCACATTCTTTCTCCCTACACCTCATACCCTGCAGTTTTTATCACCTGGAGTTTAGTATGAAAAATGAGCAGTCCGACCCATTGGTTTCTAATTCTTAACCTCCTGTGTTAGTGCTAGTGGTGTCTGTGTCATTTTGTTCAATTCTGTTTGTATCCAGCAGACCCCAATCCAGGAATGTTCCAGCCCTGCCAATTTACTCTGCAGGAAGGAGGCTAGGCAGGGGAGTTCCCATTCCTGCAGAGTTTTCGTGAGACTTGGCCCCATATCTTGTCATATTTGGAGTTAGATCTCATGGGATTTGCCTTTTGATCTCACAAGACTTGCCCCTAGATCACATGAGATTTGTCAACAGGTAAACCCTGCTGCATTTGGAAGGGGGGGAGTTGCGGAGCAGAATTGGAAAGGACTGGCTGAAATGTTCAAAGCCTGGGAAAGCTCTCAGGGTGTATGTGTGATCACAGGAGCTAGATCCTTTGCATATTGTTTCTCCCTACCCCTCATGCACTCTGGTCTCTATCATCTGTAGTTTAGCATGAAAAACATGTGGTCTGGCTCATTCATTCCTATTTTATTGGTATGTGTATAGCCCCTACTTCACCTGGAACACTAGATCATGGACGTATGAGTAACAAACCTCCTGTATTTGCACTGTTGCCTACTGTGTGCATTTGTGGGACCCTGGTTGTTCCCAGCAGTACCCAATCCAAGAAGGTCCCATCTCTGCAAATTTACCCTTCACAAACGAGGCGAGGATAGGGAGTCCCAACTCTTACCCACTTCCTATGAGATTTGGCCTGAGATCTCTCCAGTTTGGGCCTTGGATCTCAGGAGATTTGCCCCTAAATCGCATGAGATTTGTCAACATGGTAGACAAGCTGCACTTTACTGAGGCAGGACAGAGGCTGCATGAAATAATCAAAGCTTTGGAGCTCTCAGAGAGTCTGTTTATAGGAGCTGGTTCCCTAAGCATGTTGCTTCTCCCTACCCCTCGTGCCCTTCTGTTTCTATCATCTGTAGTTTAGCATGAAAAATGGGATGTCTGGCCCATCTGGTCCTATTTCATTGGTACATGTTTAGCCCTGCTGCACCCAGAATGCTGAGATCCTGGAAATATAAGCAAGCCACCTCCTGTATTTGCACTGTTGATATCTGTGTATGTTTGTGAAATCCAAGAATTTGCCAGCACTGTCAATTTACCCTCCATTAAGAGACTGGGTTAGGGAGTTACCATTACTCCCAGTTCCTGCAATATGTGCCCTAAGATCTCGTGATATTTGGACTTAGATCTCACAAGATTTGCCCCTAGATCACCTGAGATTTTACAACAGGGTAGCCTGGCTATGTTTTAGGGGGCAAGAGAGACACAGACTGCACTGAAATGTCCAAAGCCTGGGAAAGCTCTCTAAGAGTGTCGTTGTGTGTTGTCAGGAGCCAGTTCTTGTGCACATTATTTCTCCCTACCCCTCCTGTACCCCAGTTTCCATCTCCTGTGGTTTAACATGTAAAACAGGACATCCAGCCCATTCCTTCTCATTTCATTGGTCCATGTTTGGTCCTACTGTACCTAGAAGCCAGGGTTCCAGATGGGCCAGGAACAGATGGAAGTATGAGCAAGACACCTCCTGTGTTAGTGCTGGTGGTTGCCTGTAGGCTGTTGTGGGACCACAGTTGTTCCCAGCAGTCCTCAATCCAGGAACATCTCAGCCCTGCCAATTTACCCTGCATGAAAGAGTCTAGACCAGGGCATTCCCACTCTTTCTGAGATCCCAAGAAATTGGTCTGAGGTCTGGCAAGATTTGGCCTTAGGTCTTGAGACAGGAAGTATGAGGTCGATGCCTTGTGTCTTCTGCTGGTTACATGTATGGGACTCTTGTGGGTTCACGGGTTTTCCCTAGTTTTCCCAATTCAGGAATATCACAACCTACGTACTTACCTTGCAGAAAAGAAACTAGGGTAGGGTTTTCCCCCTTCTGCTGAGTTCTCACAAGATTTGGCATGAGGACTTGTGAGGTTTTGCCCTAGATCTCTGAGA
Source organism: Puma concolor (assembly GCF_028749965.1). Lineage (NCBI taxonomy): Eukaryota > Metazoa > Chordata > Mammalia > Carnivora > Felidae > Puma > Puma concolor. Next base: position 32,060,302 of record NC_141679.1, read on the forward strand.
CTTTGTCCCTAGATCATGCTAGATTTGTCAACAGGGAAGATGTGGCTGCCTTTTAGAGGAGAACAGACACAGACTCTCCTGAAGTGTCTAAATTTCTGGAAAGTGCCCAGGGAGTCTGTTTTTATGTTAACAGGAGCCAATTCCTATGCACTGTGCTTCTCCCCACACCTCTGGCACTCCTGTTTGTTGCACATCAACTTTATTGTGTATCACTGGTCTAGTGATAGATACCTATTGTGTATCACTGGCTAGTCTGGTCCATTGGCTCATCTTTATGTGGTGTTTAAGCCACTACACCTACAATGCTGAGACAGGAAGTTTGAGGGAGACGCTGGTGTCTTTCTGCTGGTTACATGTAGGGGACTATTGTGTGTCTGAAAGTTTTCCCTTGTGTCCCCAATCCAGGAATATTGCATCCCTACCTGGTTGCCCTGCAAAAAAGAGGCTGGACGAGGATATTACTACTCTTGCCATCTTCTCAAGATACTTGGCGTGAGATCTTGCAAGATTTTGCTTTAGATCTCAGGGAATTTGCCCCTAGATCATGAGAGATTTTTCAACAGGGAAGAGGTGGCTGCATTTTAGGGGTTGGGACAGACACAGACTGCCCTGAAATGTCTAAAGCCCAGGAAAATGCTTAGGGAGTCTTTCACAGAAGCCAATTCCTGTGCAATGTGCTTATTCCCTCACCTCTGACACTCCTGTTTCTTGCATGTCAACTTTTGTGTGTATCACAGACCAGTCTGATCCATTGGTACTCCTTTCTGTGTCCTGGTGTTTAGCCACTGAACCTAAGATGCAGAGAGAGACAGGGTGTATGAGGGAGATGCCTGTGTCTTTCTGCTCATTGCATGTATGAGACTGTTGCGGATCTGTGAGTTTTCTCTTGTGTCCCCAATCCAGGAGTATCACTATTCTATCTACTTACCCTGCAAAAAGAGGCTAGGCTTGGGTGTTCCCTCTCCTGCTCACTACCGTGAGATTTGCCTTGAGATCTTTCATGATTTCTCATTAGATCTTGGGAGATTTGCCCCTAAATCAGTGAAGTTTGTCCACAGGGAAAAGGTGGCTGTGTTTTGGGGGGCCAAGTCAACACAGACTCCCCCAAAATGTCCAAATCCTGGGAAAGTGCTCAGGAAGATTGTTTGTGTGTTCGCAGGAGCCAATCCTGTGCACTGTGCTTCTCCCCACGCCTCTGACACTCTAGTTTCTTGCATGTCAACTTTTGAGTATATCATTGTCCAGTCTGGTCCATTGGCGCTTCTTTCTGTAGTCTGGTGTTTCAACCACTGCACTTAAGATGCTGAGAGAGTCAGGAAGTATAAGGGAGATTCCTTGTGTCTTTCTGCTGTTTACATGTATAGGACACTTGTGGGTCCACAGGTTTTCCCTGGTGTCCCAAATCCAGGAATATGACAACCCTACCTAGTCACCCTCCAGAAAAGAGGATAAGCTTGGGTATTCCTGCTCATGCTGAAGTCCTGGGAGATTTGGCACTAGATATTGCAAGAACCTGGTTTAAATATCATGAGATTTGGCCTAGATCAAGCAAGACTTTTCAAAAGGGATGACTTTCTCAAGTGCCTAAAGCTTGGAGAAGTGCTCAGAAGTCTGTGTTCAGAGGAACTGATTCCTTTACACTGTGCTTCTCCCCACAACTCTAACATTTCAGTTTCTTGCATGTCAACTTTACTGTGTATCACAGGCCAGGCCGGTATGATTAATCAGCACCTGTTTCTTAGGCCTGGTGTTTCACCCACTGCCCTACGGTGCTGAGACAGATAGGAAGTGTGAAGAAGATGTCTTGTGTCTTCCTGCTGGTTACATGGAGGGGGCTCTTGTGGTTCTACATGTTTTCCCTGGTGTCCCCAATCCAGGAATATCCCAACCCTATCTAGTTACCCTGCAGAAAAGAGGCTAGGCTAGTGTGTTCCCTCACCTCTGACTTCTCACAAGATTTCACCTTAAATCTCTCAATGTTTGCCCCCTAGAGCACATGATATTTTCCAACAGGGAAGAGATAGCTGTGTTTGGGTGGCAGGACAAATAGAAATGGCCCTGAAGTGTCCAAACAGAAATTCATTAGCATTAATTACATACCTTCTATGTTTCCCAGCCTTTGAGTGTTCATGCAATTCTTTCATTTGAGGCATAATCTTTTCAACTCTTAACCACTTCACAGTAAACAACCCTCACCCCTACAACCAATATAATTTATGCTATTGAGGGATTCATACAGGAAAGGGGTGTATGTCTCACATTGTCCATGTATAGTCTGACATACTTCTCACATGTCACATAGTTTTCACATGACAGAGAGTGTTAGAGATTGAGAAAGGGAAAAAGCAACTCAAAAAAAATTTTTTTTTTTTTGGTGACTACTGAACAGAATCCAGTCCTTGGCATATGGTGGGTGTTCAACAAATATTTATTGACTGGATGAAAGAATTTGGCCAATGTCTCTGTTAGAAAATATGTACCATCAGAGTCAGTTATAAAGCCATCTCTTCATTCATTTATTGTTTTATTCATTGATTTAAAAACTAGCTGTAAAGCTCCTATTTCTTTGTGCCAGCAACTGGCAATGTAAAGATGAACAATACACAGTCTCTGCCGTTGAGAAAGCCAAGGAATAATCAACATGGATTGTTACTGAACACATGCTCAGTAACACATGAGTTTAGAACACATGTTCTAAATAAATAAATAAATAAATAAACCTGGGGAAGAGTAACCAGTCTTAAAGCTGTCTTATGCTGGACTGTGTTTAATTCTTGGGGAGTTTTCCCCTAGGGGAGGCGCCATGCTTAAGAATTGTAGTTTGGTGGGAATGCAAGCTGGTAAAGCCACTCTGGAAAACAGTATGGAGGTTCCTCAAAAAACTAAAAATAGAACTACCCTACGACCCAGCAATTGCACTACTAGGCATTTATCCACGGGATACAGGTGTGCTGATTTGAAGGGACACATGCACCCCTGTGTTTATAGCAGCACTATCAACAATATCCAAAGTATGGAAAGAGCCCAAATGTCCACTGATGGATGAATGGATAAAGAAGATGTGGTATATATATATATATACAATGGAGTATTACTTGGCAATCAAAAAAAAAATCAGTGTCTCCCTTTCTTTCTGTCCCTCCCCTGCTCTCTCTCTCTCTTTCAAGTAAGTAAACATTAAAAAAGAATAATTATAATGAGGTAATCTGTTTAAGCTTATTTAGTTCAGTAATTTCCAAACCTGTTAGTCCAATAGCATACTCTAAAAAAACCAAACTCCTGAAATTTAGACTTGAAAGCAAAATGTTGGGCAGAGAGAGATGGTTGGGTCCAGAGTCTCTGACTCTCCTCTGGGTTTTTCCCTCTCGTTAGGATCCTCTCAGCTTACTTTCTGCTGTTGACTCCAGGGCTGTTCTGATGCTTCATTAAAACCCTTTATTTTCTCCTAGCAGAGCTTATACTGGCTGAAAGATCTCAAAGACTTTAATGAACACCTCTAGAAAAATACAAAGAAATAAAAAACACACCAAGAGCCTGATTTCTGGAGTTCAAATCCCTGACCCTACCATATCCAGAAGCTCTCAGGCATTGTCCTCTTCAGATAGTAGCTGAGCTGGCTTATTTTGATCTCCAAAGGGCTGAACCTTACATGCATAGTAACTGGCAAAAGGAAATCTGTTCTTTTGATCAAACTCAACACCAATCCCCAAAGTACTGGAACTGGTCCTCTATAAAGGCTCACTGCAAAATAAAAGCTGAATGTTATTTTCACAAAAGCAAAAATATCTTTCAATTTCTTTAAGTTACAAAAAAAAAGGTACTAATGTAGATGTTTTGTAAAATCCAAGTGTTGCAATGTGCATGTTTTAAAAACAAAGGATACTTGTATTCTAAAAATACCAAGCTGGGACCTCTCCTTCAAATGATAACTCAAGTCAATTGGATTGTTTAACATAACATTCATAAAATATTTCTTAATATTCTTAAAAATGCTATGTGGAAATTTCTTTTCAAAAAGAAATCAGGGTTGGAAAGCTTGAGAAGATGGTGGACTAGGAGAACCCTAAGCTCACCCTGTCCACATTTACTACTAGATATCACTTGCATCCATGTAAATAAAGCAAAGATCAATCCAAAGACAGGCAGAACAAACTCTACAACTAAATGTAGTGAAGAAGCCACATTTGAGAGGTTAGGTAGTTCAGAAATAGTGGTCAGGAGCTGCCTGCAGGAGAGAGTGAGCTGCAGGCATGGAAAGGGGAAAGAAATGGTCCCTCACATCTGGAAACCCACTCAGGGAAGATGAATCACCACAACATTTAACTGAAATCCAGATGGACCAAATTCTCTGAGTTTGTATAACCATCAATCAGGACATGAAACCTGGAGCTTTAAAAGTCAGCTGACTCAGCATTGGGTGAGTCAAAGGCCAGTGATAGTTGGGTCCATGCCCTTAAAGAGACAGTAGCCTGCTGAGAGACAACATAGAAGAGATAGCCTGCACAATGCCTGGGGTAAACAGGTGGCAAATATGTTTATACTGATTTTGGAGCATGTTGGAAGACTTCCAGGAACAAAGGAACAGGCAGAATCATTTCCCTCCCTGCCCCACAGCTTAAATACAAGGCCATCTGCAGGGGGTGCTACTACACAAACACTTGTTACCTAAGCTGCTAGCAGTGCACCATGCCCATGCATTCTTCTGAGGACTTGTCCACTCCACGTCTGCTGGCCTTGGCCCTGGGCTCAGCACAAATTTTGGTAATAGCACACAAACATGCCCTGCCTAGCCACCAGGTATGCAGGCCTCCCACCCCTGGAGCCACCACCTTCACCTCCACATGCTATGACCCAGCAGCCACCATGCTTCAGGAGATCCAGCCTAGGACTAGCAGTGCAGCCCAAATTTTGCTAACACTGCTATTTTGCCCCTGGGCCCTCCTGTGGTCACACCCCTTCAGAGACCACCTTCTGGGCCCCACTAACACCACAGAGAGTGAGCACAGCCCACAATAGGTAGAGACTCAGTGAAGATATCTGGAGTGAAAGAATAAGACTCAGACATAATAACAGGGTGCAAATAATAGAAATAGGAGACTCTCCTGAAGTCCCAGTTTCTGGTGAACAGGGGACTGCACTGCAGGGCAATATAAGACCTCTTCTTCATAAAGCCACTACTTTAAACAGCAGAAGATGTAACTGATTTTCCTAACACAGACACACACACACACACACACACACACACACACACACACAGGTAGACAAAATGAGGAGACAGAGGTACATGTCCCAAATGAATGAAAAGGACAAAATCACAACAAGAGATTTAAGTGAGACAGAAATAAGTAGTATGCCTGATACAGATTTTAGAATAATGATCATAAAGACACTCACTGGACTTCAGAAAAGGGTAGAGGACATCAGTGAGACCCTTGACAAAGAGATAAAAGATAACAGATGAGAGTGATGAATTCAATAAATGAAATTAAAAGTACAATAGATGGAATAAATAATAGGCTACAGGAAACATGGGAATTTTTCAGTGACCTGGAGAATAGATTCATGGAAAGCAATCAGACTGAACAGGGGAGAGACAAAAAAATAACACTATATAATGGGAATAGACTTAGAGAAGGGGAGAGACAAAAAAATAACACTATATAATGGGAATAGACTTAGAGAACTCAGTAATTCCATTAAGTATAATAACATATGCATTCTATGGATCCCAGAAGGAAAAGAGAGAGAGAAGGGGGCAGAAGTGTATTTGAATAAATAATAGCTGAAAACTTCCTAAACCTGGAGAGAAACAGATTCAGGAGGCACAAAAATGACCCCAAAATGTAACCCAAGTAGGTCCACACCAAGACACAGTAATTGAAACAGCAAAAAATAAATAAAAATAAAAAATAAAAAAATAATAAATAAAATAGGAAAAAATAGTGATAATTTTAAATGTTGCAAGAGACACAATTACATAAAAAGAAAACCCCATAAGGCCATTAGCAGATTTTTCAGCAGAAATTTTGCAAGCCAGAAGGGAATGCCATGATATAGTCAAAGTGATGAAAGGAAAGTCTGCAGCCAAGAATACCCTGTCCAACAAGGCTATCATTCAGAACCCAGATAAACAGGAGTTAAAAGAATTCATGATTATTACACCAGCTCTACAAGAAATTTAAAGGGGGACTCTGACTAGAAAACAAAAACCACAAGTAAGTGTAAGAAAAATAGGAATCACAAAAGCCAAAAGAAAAAAGAAAAATTAAGTATACCTGTAACAATCAATCAAGAGAAGTACAACATAAAAGGATGTAAAATATCCTGTCAGAATGGCTAAAACTAACAACACAGAAACAACAGGTGCTGGTGAGGATGTGGAGAAAGGAAAACCCTCTTGCACTGTTGGTGGGAATGCAAACTAGTGCAGCCACCCTGGAAAACAGTATGGAGGTTCCTTAAAAAGTTAAAAATAGAACTGTTCTATGATCCAGCAATTGCACTACTAGGTATTTATCCAAAGTATACAAAGTACAGATTCAAAGGGTAATGTACCCCAATATTTATAGCAGCATTATCAACAACAGGCAAATGATGGAGAGAGTACAAATGTCCATTAACTGATTAATAAAGATGTGGTACACATACAATGGAATATTACTCAGCCATCAAAAATAATGGAATCATTCTATTTGCAATGATGTGGATGGAGCTAGAGTGTACAAAATAAGTCAGTCAGAGAAAGACAAATACCATATGATGTCACTCCTATGTGGAATTTAAGAAACAAAACGGATGAACATAGAAGAAGAGAAGGAAAAATAAGATAAAAATAGAGGGAGGCAAACCATAAGAGACTCTTAAATACAGAAAACAAACAGGGTTTCTGGAAGGGTGTTGGGTGGTGGAATGGGCTAAATGGGTGATGGGTATTAAAGAGGGCATTGTTGGGATGAGCACTGTGTGTTTGTTATATGTAAGTGATGAATCACTAAATTCTGCTCTTGAAAACTATACTACATGGTATGCTAACTAACTTAAATTTAAAGAAATAAAAAAAAGATGTAGTATAAATATACAATGGAATACTACTCAGCCATTAAAAGAATGAAATCCTGCCATTTGCAATGATGTGGACAGAGATAGAACGTATTACGCTAAGTGAGATAAGTCAATCAGAGGAAGACAAATGCCATGTGCAGAGAAAGAGGAAACTTCTTACACTGCTGGTAAGAATAAAAACTGGTAGAGCCACTCTGGAAAACAGTATGAAAGTTCTTCAAAAATATAAAAATAGAGTTACCCTATCACCTTTAATTGCATTATGAGGTTTTTATCCAAGGTATACAAAAACCACTGATTCAAAGGGGGACAGGCACCCCAATGTTTATAGCAGTGCTATGAACAATAGCCAAATTATGTAAAGAGCCCAAATTTCCATTGACTGATGAATGGATAAAGAATATGTGGTGTGTGTGTGAGTGTGTGTGTGTGTGTACATACACACACACAATGGAATATTACTCAGCCATCAAAAAGTTGAAATCTTGCCATTTGCAACAGCGTGGGTGGAACCAGAATGTATTATACTAAGCAAAATAAGTCAGTGTAAAGAAAGACAAATACCATATGATTTAACTCATATGTAGAATTTAAGAAGCAAAACAGATGAACATAGGGGAGGCAGGGAAGAGAAGGAAACAAACTATGAGAGACTTGTAAAGACAAACTGAAGGTTGATGGAGGGAGGTGGGTGGGAGATGGGCTATATGGGTGATAGGTTTTAAGAAGGGCACTTGTGATGAGCACTGGGTGTTGTATGTAAGTGAATCACTGAATTCTACTCCTGAAACCAATATTGCATTGTATGTTAACTAACTAGAATTTAAATTAAAAAATAGAAAAAAAGGATGCAAAATATGATACCAAATATCTGAAACATGGAAGGGAGAGAAGTAAAGAATGAGTTCAAAATTAAGTGACCATCAGATCACTACAGACTGACATATGCAGAATATGTTATATATAAACCGAATGATAACTACAAATAAAAAATGATAATAGATATGCAAAAAATAGGGAATAAGTAATCAAAGTATATCACTAAAGAAAACCAGCAAATCATGAGAGCATAAAGGATTAGAGAAAAACTACAAAAAGAACCACAAAATATGTAACAAAATGGCAACAAATTATATCTATCAATTGAATGTAAATGGACTAAGTGTTCCAATCAAAAGACAAGGGGTGGGAAGGAGTTAAGATGGCAGAGAAGTAGGGGGACACTAGGCTTTCCTAGTCCCTCAAACACAGCTGTGTTGAGGTCAAATAACTTGGTACACTCTGGAAATTGATCTGAGAACTGGCAGAAGGATCTCCACGGTTGGAGGGACACAGTATGGCAGGTGCAGGGTGAATGGAAGTTAATTGTGGGTGAGAAAATCAGTGGTGCCATGGAGGGGAGGGAACCCTTTCCATGGAGAGACAAAAGAGAAAGAAAGAGATGGGTTAAGAGAGTGAGGCATGGATTCACAGAAGAGGAAAACCTCTCTGGACCACAGACTGAGGAATAAGAAGTACTGAGTGTTACAGGGTTTTGTTGTTGTTGTTTCTTTGTTTCTTTGTTTGTTTGCAAACAGTGTTTGGAACTTAAACTCTGAGGTGTTGAAAGTGCTTGACTTTAGAGCAGAGCTGTGGCATGCACTCCTGGGGAGGAGGGAGCTGGCCCTGGAGTGCAAAACAGGGTGTGGAGATCTCATTGGGAGGAAACATTCCCCTTCCTGAAGTACTTTTGGAGGAGGGTTTATTGTCTCCCCAAGGACAAAAGTTCCACCAGACACCAGCAAAAGGCCTTTCATCAGCAGGCGATAGAGGCACACCCAGAGGGAATATAACTTTTGCTGCTTTTGCTGCACAGGTGTAGAACTGTTTTTCAGGGACAAAGGACTTCAGACACAGTGTGGAGAGCTCTACTCTGGAGGATGAGGATGGGCCAGCACCATGCCAGGTCCTTTAAGACTTCAAGTTTTAAATCCAAGTTTGTTTTTTTTTTTATAAATTTTTTTAAACGTTTATTTATTTTTGAGACAGAGAGAGACAGAGCATGAATGGGGGAGGGGCAGAGAGAGAGGGAGACACAGAATCTGAAACAGGCTCCAGGCTCTGAGCTGTCAGCACAGAGCCCGATGCGGGGCTCAAACTCACAGACCGTGAGATCATGACCCGAGCCGAAGTCGGACGCATAACCAACCAAGCCACCCAGGCGCCCCTAAATCCAAGTTTTAAAACTGCCTTGCTATTCTGTGAGAGCTGCCTGAATAGTGGGGGGTGAGATATTGGGGTATCAACATTTCCCCCCCAACACCAACATGATGGGACTTCAGAGAGAAACACAGAGACGCTCAGTGGAGATGGGGCCCACTTATACCAGTTACCACTCCCTGCTTATTTACATGGGCAAGACAGATCTTGAGCCAACACAGTGAGCCTCTCCTTGACAAGATCAGCATGGCCAGTACCCCACATGCACAAAGTGTACTGAAAATTGAATGTTTAAAATGATACCTGTGAGATGAGTTGAGATGGCAGAAAAGTAGGGGGACCAGGATTTTCCTTGTCCCTCAAAAACAGCTATATTGAGGTAAGATCACTTTGAACACCCAGGAAATCAATCTGTGAGTAGCATTCGTTATGAGTGCATATGGAATATTCTCCAGAGTAGATCACATACTGAGTCACAGATACAAAAAGATGGAGATCATACTGTGGATATTTTCAGATCACAACACTATGAAACTTGAAAACAACCAAAAGAACAAATTTGGAAAGCCCTCCAATACATGGAGGTTAAAGAACACCCTACTAAAGAATGAATGGATTGGGACATCTAGGTGACTCAGTTGGTTGAGCGTTCAACTTTTGGTTCAGGTCACGATCTCACAGTTCATGAATTTGAGCCCCGTGTCAGTCTCTGTGCTGACAGCTCAGAACCTGGAGCCTGCTTCAGATTCTGTGTCTGGCTCTCTCTTTGCTCCATGCCTCTTGCTCTATCCCCCAACTTGCTCATGAGCTATCTCTCTCTCTCTCTCTGTCAAAACTAAACATTATTTTTTTTTTACATGTAAGAGGAGATTTATTATAGGAATTGACTCATGTGGTTATGGAGGCCAGGAAGTCCTTGAACTTTTTCACATATATGTTGACATTCATGTTGGTGGGCAACCTGGGTTGCCAGTCTTTTTTTTTTAATATATGAAATTTATTGTCAAATTGGTTTCCATACAACAACCAGTGCTCATCCCAAAAGATGCCCTCTTCAATGCCCATCACCTAACCTACCCTCCCTCCCACCCCCCATCAACCCTCAGTTTGTTCTCAGTTTTTAAGAGTCTCTTATGCTTTGGCTATCTCCCACTCTAACCTCTTTTTTTTTTTCTTCCCCTCCCCCATGGGTTTCTGTTAAGTGTCTCAGGATCCACATAAGAGTGAAAACATATGGTAGCTGTCTTTCTATGTATGGCTTATTTCACTAACATAACACTCTCCAATTCCATCCACGTTGCTATGAAGAGCCATATTTCATTCTTTGTCATTGCCACGTAGTACTCCATTGTGTATATACACCACAATTTCTTTATCCATTCTTCAGTTGATAGACATGTAGGCTTTATCCACAATTTGGCTATTGTTGAGAGTGCTGTTTAAACATTGGGGTACAAGTGCCCCTATGCATCAGTACTCCTGTATCCCTTGGGTAAATTCCTAGCAGTGCTACTGCTGGGTCATAGGGTAGGTCTATTTTTAATTTTTTGAGGAACCTCCATACTGTTTTCCAGAGTGGCTGCACCAGTTTGCATTCCCACCAACAGTGCAAGAGGGTTCCCGTTTCTCCACATCCTCTCCAGCATCTATAGTCTCCTGATTTGTTCATTTTTGCCACTCTGACTGGCGTGAGGTGATATCTGAGTGTGGTTTTGATTTGTATCTCCCTGATGAGAAGCGATGTTGAGCATCTTTTATGTGCCTCTTGGCCACCTGGATGTCTTCTTTAGACAAGTGTCTATTCATGTTTTCTGCCCATTTCTTCACTGGGTTGTTTTTCGGGTGTGGAGTTTGGTGAGCTCTTTATAGATTTTGGATACTAGCCCTTTGTCCGATATGTCATTTGCAAATATCTTTTCCCATTCCGTTGGTTGCCTTTTAGTTTTGTTGATCATTTCCTTTGCTGTGCAGAAGTTTTTTATCTTAATGAGGTCCCAATAGTTCATTTTTGCTTTTACTTCCCTTGCCTTTGGGGATGTGTCAAGTAAGAAATTGCTGCGGCTGAGGTCAGAGAGGTCTTTTCCTCCTTTCTCCTCTAGGGTTTTGATGGTTTCCTGTCTCACATTCAGGTCCTTTATCCATTTTGAGTTTATTTTTGTGAATGGTTTAAGAAAGTGGTCTAGTTTCATTCTTCTGCATGTTGCTGTCCAGTTCTCCCAGCACCATTTGTTAAACAGACTGTCTGTTTTCCATTGGATATTCTTTCCTGCTGTGTCAAAGATTAGTTGGCCATACTTTTGTGGGTCTAGTTCTGGGGTTTCTATTCTATTCCATTGGTCTATGTGTCTGTTTTTGTGCCAATACCATGCTGTCTTGATGATGACAGCTTTGTAGTAGAGGCTAAAGTCTGGGATTGTGATGTCTCCTGCTTTGGTCTTCTTCTTCAAAATTTCTTTGGCTATTCGGGGCCTTTTGTGGTTCCATGTGAATTTTAGGATTTCTTGTTCTAGCTTCGAGAAGAATGCTGGTGCAATTTTGATTGGGATTGCATTGAATGTGTAGATAGCTTTGGGTAGTATTGACACTTTGACAATATTTATTCTTCTAACCCATGAGCACAGAATGTTTTTCCATTTCTTTATATCTTCTTCAATTTCCTTCATAAGCTTTCTATAGTTTTCAGCATACAGATCTTTTACATCTTTCATAGATTTATTCCTAGGTATTTTATGCTTCTTGGTGCAATTGTGAATGGGATCAGTTTCTCTATTTGTCTTTCTGTTGCTTCATTATTAGTGTATAAGAATGCAACTGATTTCTGTATATTGATTTTGTATCCTGCGACTTTGCTGAATTCATATATCAGTTCTAGCAGACTTTTGGTGGAGTCTATCGGATTTTCCATGTATAATATCATGTCATCTGCAAAAAGTGAAAGCTTGACTTCATCTTTGCCAATTTTGATGCCTTTGATTTCCTTTTGTTGTTTGATTGCTGATGCTAGCACTTCTAACACTATGTTAAACAACAGCGGTGAGAGTGGACATCCCTGTTGTGTTCCTGATCTCAGGGGAAAGCTCTCAGTTTTTCCCCATTGAGGATGATATTAGCTGTGGGCTTTTCATAAATGGCTTTTATGATGTTTAAATATGTTCCTTCTACCCCGACTTTCTCGAGGGTTTTTATTAACAAAAGATGCTGAATTTTGTCAGATGCTTTTTCTGCATCGATTAACAGGACCATATGGTTCTTCTCTTTTCTTTTATTAATGTGATGTATCACGTTGATTGATTTGTGAATGTTGAACCAGCCCTGCATCCCAGGAATGAATCCCATTTGATCATGGTGAATAATTCTTTTTATATGCTGTTGAATTCGATTTGCTAGTATCTTATTGAGAATTTTTGCTTCCATATTCATCAGGGATGTTGGCCTGTAGTTCTCTTTTTTTACTGGGTCTCTGTCTGGTTTAGGAATCCAAGTAATACTGGCTTCATAGAATGAGTCTGGAAGTTTTCCTTCCCTTTCTATTTTTTGGAATAGCTTGAGAAGGATAGGTATTATCTCTGCTTTAAACGTCTGGTAGAACTCCCCTGGGAAGCCATCTGGTCCTGGACTCTTATTTGTTGGGAGATTTTAGATGACTGATTGAATTTCTTTGCCGGTTATGGGTCTGTTCAAGCTTTCTATTTCCTCCTGATTGAGTTTTGGAAGTGTGTGGGTGTTTAGGAATTTGTCCATTTCTTCCAGGTTGTCCAGTTTGTTGGCATATAAATTTTCATAGTATTCCCTGATAATTGCTTGTATCTCTGAGGGATTGGTTGTAATAATTCCATTTTCATTCATGATTTTATCTGTTTGGGTCATCTCCCTTTTCTTTTTGAGAAGCCTGGCTAGAGGTTTATCAATTTTGTTTATTTTTTCAAAATACCAACTCTTGGTTTCATTGATCTGCTCTACAGTTTTTTTTAGAATCTATATTGTTTATTTCTGCTCTGATCTTTATTATTTCTCTTCTGCTGCTGGGTTTAGGCTGTCTTTGCTGTTCTGCTTCTATTTCCTTTAGGTGTGCTGTTAGATTTTGTATTTGGGATTTTTCTTGTTTCTTGAGATAGGCCTGGATTGCAATGTATTTTCCTCTCAGGTCTGCCTTTGCTGCATGCCAAAGCGTTTGGATTGTTGTATTTTCATTTTTGTTTGTTTCCATATATTTTTTAATTTCTTCTCTAATTGCCTGGTTGACCCACTCATTCTTTAGTAGGGTGTTCTTTACCCTGCATGCTTTTGGAGGTTTTCCAGACTTTTTCCTGTGGTTGATTTCAAGCTTTATCGCATTGTGGTCTGAAAGTATGCATGGTATGGTCTCCACTCTTGTATACTTATGAAGGGCTGTTTTGTGACACAGTAAGTGATCTATCTTGGAAAATGTTCCATGTGCACTCGAGAAGAAAGTATATTCCTTTGCTTTGGGATGCAGAGTTTGTTTTTTTTTAAGTTTTTTTTTCCAACGTTTATTTATTTTTGGGACAGAGAGAGACAGAGCATGAACGGGGGAGGGGCAGAGCATGAACAGAATCGGAAACAGGCTCCAGGCTCCGAGCCATCAGCCCAGAGCCTGACGCGGGGCTCGAACTCACGGACCGCGAGATCGTGACCTGGCTGAAGTCGGACGCTTAACCGGCTGCACCACCCAGGCGCCCCTGCAGAGTTCAAAATATATCTGTCAAGTCCATCTGATCCAGTGTAACATTCAGGGCTCTTGTTTCTTTATTGACCATGTGTCTAGATGATCTATCCATTGTTCTAAGTGGGGTATTAAAGTCCCCTGCAATTACCACATTCTTGTCAATAAGGTTGCTTATGTTAGTGAGTAATTGTTTTATATATTTCGGGGCTCCTGTAATCGGCACATAGACATTTATAATTGTTAGTTCTTCTTGATGGATAAACCTTGTAATTATTATATAATGCCCTTCTTTATCTCTTGTTACAGCCTTTAATTTAAAGTCTAGTTTGTCTGATATGAGTATGGCTACTCCAGCTTTCTTTTGACTTCCAGTAGCATGATAAATAGTTCTCCATCCCCTCACTTTCAACCTGAAGGTGTCCTCAGGTCTACAATGAGTCTCTTGTAGACAGCAAATAGATGGGCTTGTTTTTTTTTTTTTAATCCATTCTGATACCCTATGTATTTTGGTTGGAGCATTTAGTCTATTTACGTTCAGTGTTATTATAGAAAGATATGGGTTTAGAGTCATTGTGATGTCTGTAGGTTTCGTGCTTGTAGCGATGTCTCTGGTATTTTGTCTCACAGGATCCCCCTTAGGATCTCTTGTAGGGCTGGTTTAGTGGTGATGAATTCCTTCAGTTTTTGTTTGTTTGGGAAGACCTTTATTTCTCCTTCTATTTAAATGACAGATTCGCTGGATAGAGGATTCTCGGCTGCATATTTTTTCTGTTCGTCACATGGAAGATTTCCTGCCATTTCTTTCTGACCTGCCAAGTTTCAGTAGAGAGATCCTTCACTAGTTATATCAGTCTCCCTTTATATGTTAGAGCACGTTTATCCCTAGCTGCTTTCAGAATTTTCTCTTTATCCTTGTATTTTGCCAGTTTCACTATGATATGTCATGCAGAAGATCGATTCAAGTTACGTCTGAAGGGAGTTCTCTGTGCCTCTTGGATTTCAATGCCTTTTTCATTCCTCAGATCAGGGAAGTTCTCAGCTATGATTTCTTCAAGTACACCTTCAGCACCTTTCCATCTCTCTTCCTCCTCTGGAATACGAATTACGTGTAGATTATTTCTCTTTAGTGTATCACTTAGGTCTCTAATTTTGCCCTCATACTCCTGGATTTTTTTTATCTCTCTTCTTCTCAGCTTCTTCTTTTTCCATAATTTTATCTTCTAGTTCACCTCTTTTCTCCTCTGCCTCTTCAATCCGAGCTGTGGTTGTCTCCATTTTATTTTGCAGCTCATTAATAGCATTTTTTAGCTCCTCATGGCTGTTCCTTAGTCCCTTGATCTCTGTAGCAATAGATTCTCTGCTGTCCTCTATACTGTTTTCAAGCCCAGTGATTAATTTTATGACTATTATTCTAAATTCCCTTTCTGTTATATTTTTTAAATCGTTTTTGATCAGTTCGTTAGCTGTGGTTATTTCCTGGAGGTTTTTTTGATGGGGATTCTTCTGTTTCATCATTTTGGATAGTCCCTGGAGTTGTGTAGAACTGCAGGACACTTCCCCTGTGCTGTCTTGAATAACTTGCTTTGGTAAGTGGGGCTGCAGTCAGACCTGATGTCTGCCCCCAACTCACCACAGTCAGACTGGTGTGTACCTTCTCTTCCCCTCTCCTAGGGGCGGGATTCACTGTGGGGTGGCATGGCCCATCTGGGCTACTTGCACACTGCCAGGGCTTGTGGTGCTGGGGATCTGGTGTATTAGCTGGGGTGGATTGGCAAGGTGCATGGGGGGGAGGGGCAGGCTCAGCTTGCTTTTGCTTCAGAGATCCCTTCAGGAGGGGCCCTGTGGCACCTGGAGGGAGTCAGACCCGCCGGAGGGATGGATCCACAGAAGCACAGCGTTGGGTGTTTGCGTGGTGCAAGCAAGTTCCCTGACAGGAACTGGTTCCCTTTGGGATTTTGGCTGGGAGATGGGTGAGGGAGATGGCCCTGGTGAGCGCCTTTGTTCCCTGCCCAAGCTGTGCTATGTTGTCCGGGGCTCAACAACTCCCCTCCCCCCCCCCATTGTCCTGCAGCCCTCCCGTTCTCTGAGCAGATCTGGTAACTTATAACCTTCCAGATGTTAAGTCCCGCTTGCTGTCAGAACATACTCTGTCTGGCCCCTCTGTTTTTGCAAGCCAGACTCGGAGCTCTGCTTTGCCAGCGGGCTGCCCCTCTGTCCCGGCTCCCTCCCGCCAGTCCTTGTAGGGCGCACCACCTCTCCACCCTTCCTACCCTCTTCTGTGGACATCTTGTCTATGCTTGGCTCTGGAGAATCCGTTCTGCTAGTCTTCTGGCAATTTTCTGGGTTATAGGCAGGTGTGGGTGAAATCTAAGTGATCTGCAGGACACGGTGAGCCCAGCGTCCTCCTATGCCGCCATCTTCCCAGAAGCCTCAAGATTTTTTTAATTAAAAAAAAAAAGAATGAATGAGTTAACCAAGAAATTAAAGAAGAAATTTTTTAAAAATACATGAAAGCTGATTAAAATGAAAGTAAAATAATCCAAACCCTTTGGGATGCAGCAAAGGCAGTCCTAAGAGGAAAGTATATTGCAATCCAGGCCTATCCCAAGAAGCAAGAAAGGTCTCAAGTACACAGTCTAAACTTACACCTAAAAAACTAGCAATGGAACATCCAATAAAGCCCAAATCCATCAGAAGAAGGAAATAATAAAGGTGAGAGCAGATATAAACAATATAGAAACAAACAAAAAAACAGGACAGATCAATGAAACCAAGAGCTGGTTCTTTGAGAGAATAATCAAAATTGATAAATCCCTAGCCAGTCCTATCAAAAAGAAAATAGAAAGGGCCCATATAGATAAAATCACAAATGAGAGAGGGGAGATTACAACCAACACCACAGAAATACAAACAAGTATAAGAGAGTATTATGAACAGTTATATGCCACAAACTGGGCAATATGGAAGAAACGGACAAATTCCTAGAAACTCACACACTACAAAAAATGAATCAGGAAGAAATAGGAAAATTTGAGCAGGCCCATAACAAGCAAAGAAATGGAATCAGTTATCAAAAATGTCTCAACAAACAAGAGTCCTGGGCCAGATTGCTTCCCAGGGGAATTCTACTAGACATTTAAAAAAGAGTTAATACCTATTCCTCTCAAACCATGCCAAAAAATAGAAATGGAAGGAAAGCTGTCAAGCTTATTCTATGAAGCCAGCACTATCTGATTTCAAATACAAAGACCCCACTAAAAAAGAGAATTACAGGCCAATATCCCTGATAAACCTGGATGCAAAATTCTCAACAAGATTCTAGATTCTAGCAAACCGAATTCAAAAGTACATTAAAAGAATTACTCACCATGATCTATTGGGGTTTATTTATGGGCTACAGGGGTGGTTCAATATTCACGAAACAATCAACATGATACATCAGATTAATGAAAGAAAGGATAAGAAACATATGATCGTCTCAATAGATACAGAAAAACATTTGACAAAATATAGCATCCTTTCTTGATAAAAACCATCAAGAAAGAAGGGTAGGAAGGAACATACCTCAATATCATAAAGGCTGTATATGGAAGGCCCACAGCTACTATCATCCTCAGTAGGAAAAAACTGACAGCTTTCCCTCTAAGGTCAGGAATGCGACAGGGATGTCCACTCTCACCACTCTCACCACTGTTCCACATAGTACTGGAAATCCTAGTGTCAGCAATAAGACAAGAAAACTAAATAAAAGACATACAAATTGGGAGGAGTTAAGATGGCAGAGCAGCATGAAGACCCTGAACTTGTTTCACCCCTGAAAGGCAACTAAATCAGTACCAAACCATTTTGAACACCTAGAATATTGTTGTGAGGATTAATGCAACAATCTGCATAACTTGAGCCACACAACTCAGCAGGTACATGGTGCAGAAAGTTGAACTGAGGGAGAAAAAACAGAAGAGGGTAAGGAGACATTTTTTAAATTTTTTAAAATGTTTATTTTTGAGACACACACACACACACACACACACACACACACACAGTGCAAATGGAGGGGCAGAGAGAGAGGGAGACACAGAATCCAAAGCAGGCTCCAGGCTCCGAGCTGTCAGTGCAGAGCCTGGTGCAGGATTTGAACTCACCAACCTTGAGATCATGACCTGAGCTGAAGTCAGACGCTTAACCCAGCCACCCAGGTGCCCCATAAGGAGCCATTTTTGCAGAGAAAGGAAAGAAAGAGAAAGAGAAGGGGGAAAGTATGGCACATAGGTATCATTCAAGAAAAGCACTTCCCTGAAAGTAGCAGGAGAGAAAGAGAAAGAGTGAAAACACTCACAGGGACTGAACAAGAAATCTCTTCCACAAAACCATTGAAGGGGAGAAAGGAGAGGGTTTCAATACACCAAGATTCTATCAGCGGTGGAGCACAGAGTCTGAAGTTTCAGGGCTCAGTGCCTGGAAATGCTCTGATGAGGAAGTAGAGAGAATCCCCAGGAGCAGGCAGCTTGGTCTGGGGGGGGGGAGTCCATGTGCCACACAGGGAGAAGTGGTTACCCTGCTTGGAGTGTATTTGGTGGAGGCCATAAGGCCCCCACAGGCAAAGGTCTCAGTGGACCCAGGAGTGCAGCCATGTTTGCTGGTATTGGACAAAAATTCCAGAGTGCAGTGAAACCTGTGCTGGCTATGTGTTGTGATTTGCCATCATCTGAACCTCTGTCGCTGTGTGATCACATGAACATTTTCTGGGGCAAGCCAACACCTGGCCATTGCTCAGTGAGATCCTCCCCCAGAGAGTTGGTGTGGGTCCAAGCCACAGGGGTCACTGAAGTGTGGGGTTTTGAAACACAACTGTATGTGGGACAAAACTCTGGAGGGAGGTGCCCACTGGCAGGTGGACAGCTTGGACATGGACAGGGTAGAGGCGGGGAGTGAATGGAGGCCTGAGACAAGGGAGGTGTGCTTCATGGTAAGTTGGTGAGAGCCCACAGTTCCTGTGCCAGAGACTAGGGAGCTGGGTGAGGCCATTTCCACCTCTTCCATGCATGCACACATGTGTGCGTGCATGTGTCTGCATGCGCACATGTGTGCATGCACAGTGATACCCCCAGAAAGCAAAGTACTGCCACATAATAGAGAACAGAGCTGTTACACCAAAGCCCACCCAACTGTGCCCTCCAACACATCCCCAGAAGACCAGCACATCATTCCACCTGCTTAGTGTATGGACTATAGATTGCTTCACAATTGCAGTTTTAGGGGAAACTGGATGTAACTTCATTCAGGTTTCATTCTGTTTGCTGGTTCATTTATTTGTTCATTTTCTTTGCTTTTATTTTTGTTTAAATTGTTTTCTTTTTTCTTTTTTTTTTCCTTTCTCTTTCTTGGATAGAGAAAGAGAAAAATTCATTTTCATTGTTTTTACTTTATCTTTTTATTTTAAAAACTTTTAATTCTATTTCATGTGGAGTTATTTCTAGAGAATATATTGTAAGCCCTGGGAAAGTGAATGGGGTAATTGGTGAAACTTTAGTGATGTTCTGATTTCAATAGCACAATAGCACTATGAGAATAGTGCGCCATGATCTCCCAGGAGATCATGTAATTGCCCAGTAGTCCTTGAAACTGCATACCTTCCCTGCATGCTTTCCTGTAAACACCAAATGTGTGTTTGGTCTATGTCTGGAGGCTCCTTATGTTTTACTCTCATGCTTTAACATTCTTTGATGTTTATACCTGGTGAATAGGAAATAAAGACTATGTGCAGTTTGCATCTGCTTATTTTTTGCTGGCAGAGGCAGCCCTGCACATCCGCTCAGTCTGTCAGAGAAGTTTTACTTCCGTGCATGGCTACAAGTGGTGCCCGAGTAGGGACTGACAGAATCAACTGGCTCCTGGCTGCATGCCTCGGCTCTCAAATCCAGAAAAGGGAAAAAAGCATGTCCACTCATTCAGGTAGGAACTACCAGCACTCAGTGCCCACAACAAGGTGAACAAAATATCCTTAATCTTTCCTTTTCCAATCAGACGTGCAGAATCTTTCATCTTCTTGTCTCTTTTAGTTTTGTTTTCATGTTTGCCTCATGGGAATTTCATTATCTAAACAGAATAATATACATAAGGAGCAACTCCATATGCTTTTGAACTCATCAGGATGTAAAATTCCAGACAAAGATTAAACCCAACTGTGTTTTATCATTTATCAGCAATACCCATGGTACTCTGCTAAGAGGTCCATTGAACTGGCTGATTGGGAGAGCATAAGGAGCTGCTTAAAAAATGTTCTCCACCCAGTAAAGATCTTTCATTTACACACTTGGAACTTATGCCCCATTCCCATTCATGCTTTACAAGAAAAACCTGATAAAAATAGTTGGCAGAACTTAATCCCTCTGCTTCCTAATTCACTTCCTCCATCTCTCCTTACGGCTAGGAGCCCAAAACATGTAGCCCCTGGCACATTGCCAAATATGTCTAATCCTGACTCCAATAATATGCAGGACCCTCCACTTCCTCCATCCTCCCCTCCTCTGGCTGTGCCAGAGGATCCTACATTAGTGTCCTCAACCCCCACACTTTCTCTGGTAGATTGTTTAAGGAAGGACAAGAACAGGAAGGATTTGCCTTCCATGTTCTATGGGCTCAAGTCCAGGCACCTCTGCATGACCCTTCCCATGTGTTTAAGAAGATTCATAAAAGCATATGCAAAAATTGACTCTCAAGCACCTTTACCAAGGGAATTATGGAGGGAATAGGGGGAGGATATGAGATGACCCCTTGGGATCAACTCAACTTTTGTTAAAACTTCTCAATACTGCTCAGTATTCCCTCTGGTTGCAAAAATTTAAAGATGCCTTACATATTACAGCTATGGAGAATTTAAATAATGGAATTCCTATTGGAATGGACATGCTTTTGGGAAAGAGTCCCTATATGACTGTACAGGCTTAAATAAACATGGACAGCAGAATTTTTCCCCAGATCTCAGATGTGGCATCTAAAGCTTTGTCCCATATCTCTGATACTCAGACACACATGGGTTCCTTTGCCCCCATCCAGCAAGGCAAAAATGAGCCCTATATGTCCTTTATTGAAAGATTACAAATTGCTATCTTAAAACAGGTTGATAATGTGGATGCTCAAAATGTTTGAACTCTTCAGTTGATATAGGAAAATGTTAACCAAGATTTCCAGAAGATCCTTTCTCCCTTAAAGGGACTGAACCCTAATATTGCTGAAATGATTAAAGCTTATCAAAATGTGGGGACTGGATCCTATAAAGCAGTGTGATTAGCCTCAGCATTAAAACCCCCAAAATATTTTAAATATTGAAAACAAGACCCAAACCTCCTATTCAAAAATGCCCAAAATATAAAATAGGATATCATTTGGCCAATCAATACAGATCAATAGATTCCCAAGGTAATTCTATTCCAGGAAACTTGAAGAGAGGTGCCAACTCCTGTGCCTCAAAACAAAACAGGAGTCAGGCATCACAAATTTGGAATATGAATGCCAAGGAATAGATCCACAAATCAACAAGCAACCCTTTCAATAAAAACCTAGACTAATCTCTGATCTCCTGGCCACCACCTCTGGCAGTGTGGGACTTGATTTGGCCCTTATGTCTAATTTAACCCTTAATATCATGGGGGAAGTCAAGAAGAGGCCTAAAGGCATTTTTTGCCCCCTGCCTCCTGGTTACATGGGACTTCTATTAGGGAGATCTAGCACCACTTTAAAGGGGGATATTTGTTTTATCTAGAGTTATTGATTCTGACTTTACTGGAGAAATTCATATCATGCTTACTTCCTCTGTTTACACAGAGATTCCCTAAAATATCCCTATAGCACAGTTGCTTATATTACCTTATTGGGGGGCTGGCAAATGCCAATGCTAGGCATGGTCCTAAAGGTTTTAGTAGCACTAATCCTAAAGATGAAGCATTCTGGGCCATGCCCATACAACACACAAACTTTATAAATAAAAATTGCAAGCCAAACAATTAATGGTGTAGTTGATACTGGGGCTGATGTTACAGTTATTAAAACACATGATTGGCCATCTGAGATCCCCCTTGTCTCCACAACCCAGACCATAACTGGGATCTAGGAACAAGGACTTCCTTTACAAAGTAAATTTCCTGTCATCTGTACTGACATGGAGGGACACCAGGCTACCATTACCCCATTTGTCCTTGACCTCCCAATATCATTATGGGGTTGGGCCTTACCCAATTAAACCTGTCCATACAGTCAAATTTACCCTAACGGCCATTGCTGGAAAAATATCCAACTCAAACTGTCCTGGAAAACTGGAAAATGGGTCTGGGTGGAGCAATGGCCTTTAATTTCTTTTTTTTAAAGCTTATTTTTGACAGGGAAAGAGAAACAGAGCATGAGTGGGGTAGGGGCAGAGAGAGGGAGACACAGAATCTGAAGCAGGCTCCAGGCTCTGAGCTGTCAGCACAGAGCCCTATGCGGGGATCAAACTCACGGACTGCAAGATCATGACCTGAGCCGAAGTCGGAGGCTCAATCAACTGAGCCACCCAGGCGCCCCACAATGGCCTTTAAAAGGGGGGAAATTAAAGCAAATTCAAATACCAGTGAAAGAACAACTTAATCTTGGACATGTTGAACTAGCTCTTTCAACCCTCCAATTTTTTATATTCCAAAGAAGCCAGGGAAATGGAGGCTCCTCTACGATGTAAGTGCTGTTAATACTCTTTTGATCCCAATGGGGCCATTGCAATTTGGCCTACCTAACCCAGCTTTAATCCCTCGAGATTATAATATCATTATAATTGATTTAAAAGATTATTTTTTCACTATTCCATTACATCCAGATAACAAAGAAAAATTTGCTTTCTCTGTCCCTCCCTAATATTAACAATCATCAACATATACAGAGATTTCACTGGAAATTCCAGCCACAAGGCATTTTGAACAGCCCCACCATGTGTCAGTCATTCGTTACTGCAGCCTTAACAACCACCAGAACAATTTCCCCAAGTTCTCATTTTTCATTACAAAGATGATATTCTATTAGCAGTCCCCCAACAAAACATTCTCGAGACTTGTTCACAATTTCTTTTTCAATTACTTCTGTCGGCCTCTTCATTGCTCCTGAAAAAATTCACAGGTAGACTCCATAGAAATATTTAGGATATAAACTTTTGCAAAGTTATGTCATCCCACAACATATTCATCTCCCTAACCCTTTGACACTTAGTTCACTACAACAATTCTTAGGACATATCAATTGGCTCAGACCCACCTTAGAAATCCTGATGCATCAGCTTACTTCATTGTTTGACTTGTTAAGAGGGGACACTAGCCCTACTTACCTTCAGCATGTCACACCAAAAGCTCTAGAGCAATTGCATCTCATAGCCCATCAGGCTTCCATTACCTTTATTGATCAGCAGGAATCCCTATTTCCTTTAGTTATTTTCATTTTAAACACACCCGACTTTTGCCTACTAAATGTATAATCATTGAATGGTTATTTTTACCTTCCCAACTCAAATGTCAGGTATCTCCTTATTTGTCACTCTAACTACAATGAATCCATGAGAGCTGTAATTGAATCACTCAACTTACCAGGACTGACCCTATATCTATTTTTCCAGGAATTAATAAAGATGAGATTGAATACCTTTGGACCCAAAATTAACTTTTCCAAATCACTATGGCAGATTACACAGGTAATTTTCTTTATTCTTTCCCACATGCTAAAAGAATCCAAGGCCTTCAATTTCTTCATCTTTCTGCTAAACCCCTCATTTCCAAACAATCAATTTTTGATGCTCTTACTGGTATATTATTTTATTATGGCTCAAAAAGGGCCTTCTGAGGTGTCATTACATGGACCGAAAATGCCACCTGGAAATTTACCTTTACTGCTTCCACTACTTCTACCTAAAGGGCTGAGCTAGCTGCTGCTATATTGGCTCTCAAAACACTTTTGAATCAACCAATTAATTACCAACTCTCAATATGTTGCTTAATTACTTAATGACCTTCCTTGTGCCACTCTCAATACTAACCTTGATCAACCTTTGCTCAATATGTTTCTAGAAGCCCAAGAACTTTTGCAAATGCATCATCATCATCTCATTTTCATATTTCATATTCATTCTCATTTTTTTCACCAAGGTGCATGCTCTCTATCCAAATATATTTCCATTCCTCTTGCTCAAGCAAAGAATGTCATTCATTCCTACCTAGAATGTCAATAATTTCCCCCTACTTACTTGCTCCATGGAATAAACCCTCAGGGCCTAACAGTCAATCAATTATGGCAAATGGATGTTACACACATATCTTTTGGTAAGTCTCAATGGGTGCATGTGTCTATAGACATTTTTTCCGTATATATATATGGGCTTCTGCCCAGAAAGAACGCATCTCACATGTTATCTCTTATTTACTGGAATACTTTACAGCAATGGGTGTACCTGAAAAGATCAAAACTGATAATGCCCCAACTTACACCTCACAACAATTACAACTCTTCTTCCAACAATGGAATATATGTCCCTTCACTGGAATTCCTTATAACCCACAAGGTCAAGCCATTGTGGAATGTGCAAATGGCACCCTAAAACTACTTTTATTGAGACAAAAGGGGGAAAATGCTACCCCTATGGCCAGATTAATGAAAGCCTTATTCACATTAAATCATTTATAATTAGAAATTCTCATTCTGCAGTGTTCATTTTCAAATGGAACAGGAACTCCCCAAAACCAAGATATGATATAGATTGCCCAATGAGGGGCAACCTGGAAGGGTCCAGCACAATTGTTAATTAACCTGGGGGAGGGGTTATGCTGCTGTGTTTTCTCCTCAAGGCCCTGTATGTGTACCTTCCCAGTTAATAAAACCACATCATAAGTTGGCACGAGGGACTCAGAAATCCAATACCAGACTTCAAATTGATGGCAGTGGCCCCTCCCAATGGGATGTCGAATCAAAGAAAAGGAATATTGGGGCCCCTAGGTGGCTCGGTCGTTGAGCCTGGGACTTCTGGCTCAGATCATGATCTCATGGTCTGTGAGTTTGAGCCCCGCGTTGGGTCTGTGCTGACAGCTCAGAGCCTGGATCCTGCTTCAGATTCTGTGTCTCCCTCTCTCTCTGACCCTTCCCTGTTCATGCTCTCTCTCTGTCTCAAAAGTAAACATTAAAAAAAAAAAAAAAAAAAAGAAAAGGAATATTGGCCACTCAGCCAACTGAGATATATCCTGGGGTGATGTTAAGAAATTAACTTCACAGGCTGAAGCAGTGTTAATCAACACAGGCACACCTGTGACCTCTGAAAATGTTTCTGTCCATCATCTCTTACTTTACTGCCCACTCAACTAAGGTAATACTCCTGCTAATGTGTCTTCATTCTTTACCTGCTGCTTTCAGCCACCCACACTTTACTTTTCCCTATTGGACTTATCCTGTTAGCCCTCCTATGTTTGATCTAGTCTCCTGGGAAGATCTTGAAATTCCTATCTCATATAATGATTCCTCTATTACCAAAGGACACTGGGTCTATTAACACTGATGATTCGTCTATGCATCACATAGACTCTCCACAAACTGGAATTTTTCTCACTCGGGCATTCCTCTTTGTTTCTATTATAACTCTAATACTTGCAATATTAACCTAAGCCCCTGTGTCCCTCTTCACAAACAATGAAGAGCGTACCTAAAACACCAGAAGATGAATCTCAGGTAAGTATTATCAGATATCAACATTTTGTTCTCACAGTGGGAATATAAGTAAACCTATCTGAGGGAAAATGAATACCAAAACCTCCAGTGCCAGTATGTTCCAGACTCTGGCTGGAGATGGGGTACCATGATGGCTTCTCATGGGACCTCTGTTGTTCTTGTAATTTTACTCAAATTTCCTTAATTAACAAAATAATAAATTGATCAGTAATCAAAAATCTCCCAACAAGGAAGATTCCAGGTCTGGATAGCTTTCCAAGGGAATTCTACCAAACACATAAAGAAAAGTTGACATCTATACTTTTGAAACTGTTCCAAAAAAATAAAAAAAATAAAAGAAATAGAAGGAAAACTTCCAAACTCATTGTACGAGGCATTACCTTGATTCAAAAACCAGACAAAGACCGCACTAAAAAGGAGAACTATAGACCAATATCCCTGATGAAATGGATGCAAAATTTCTCAAAAAGATACTTTCAAACAATACATTTAAAGAATTATTCAGCATGATACAGTCAGAATTATTCATTTGATATAGGGCTAGTTCAATACTGCATCAATCAAGGTGATACATCACATTAATAAAAGAAAGGATAAGAACCACACGATCTTCTCAATAGGTGCAGAAAAAGCATTTGACAAAATACAGCATCCATTCTTGATATAAACCCTCAACAAAGTTTAAGAAGGAACATACCTCAAGATCATAAAGGCAATATATGAAAGGCCCACAGCTAATATCATCCTCAATGGGGAAAAACTGAGAGCTTTCCCCCCAGGGTCAGGAACACAACAGGGATGTCTACTCTCACCACTGTTGCTCAACATAGTGTTGGAAGTCCTAGTCTCAGCAATCAGACAACAAAAAGAAGTAAAAGGCATCCAAATCGGTATAGAGGAAGACAAACTTTCACTCTTCACAGGTGACATGATAATCTATGTGGAAGACCCAAAAGACTCCACCAAAAAAAAACAAAAATTCTAGAATTGAGACATAAATTCAGCAAAGTTGCAGGATATAAAATCAATGCACAGAAATTGGTTGCATTTCTATACACCAATAACAAAGCAACAGAAAGAAATCAAGAAATTGATCCCATTTATAATTGCACCAAAAACCATAAAGAACCTAGGAATAAACCTAATCAAAGAGGTGAAAAATCTATACACTGAAAACTATAGAAAGCTTATGAAAGAAATTGAAGAAGACACGAAAAAATGGAAAAACATTTCATGCTCATGGATTGGAACAAAAATATTGTTAAAATGTCACTACTACCCAAGCAATATTCAATGCAATCTGTTTCAAAATAACACCAGCATTCTTCACAGAGCTAGAACAGTCTTAAAATGTGTATGGACCCAGAAAAGATCCTGAATAGCCAAAGTAATCTTGAGAAAGAAAACCAAAGTAGGAGGCATCACAATCCCAGACTTCAAGCTGTATTCATCAAGACAGTATGGCACTGGCACAGGACAGACACTCAGATCAATGGAAAAGAATAGAGAACCCAGAAATTGACCCACAAACGTATGGCCAACTAATCTTTGACAAAGCAGGAAAGAATATCCAATGGAATAAAGACAGTCTCTTTAGCCAGACACACCAAAAAGAGAGAGAGAGAGAGACCCAAATAAATAAAATCACAAATAAATAGGAAGAATAACAACCAACACCACAGAAATACAAAAAAATGTAAGAATATTGTGAAAAACTATATACAAACAAATTAGAAAACCTAAAAGAAATGGATAAATTCCTAGAAACATATAACCTACCAAAATTGAAGCAGGAAAACATATAACATTTAAACATATAACAGACATTATCAGCAAGGATATTGAATCAGTAATCAAAAAACACCCAGGGCACCTGGGTGGCTTAGTCAGTTAAGCATCCAACTCTCGGTTTCCACTCAGGTCATGATCTCACAGTTCATGGATTTGAGCCCTTCATTGGGACTCTCTTGGGAGAGACTTAGAACTCTCTCTCTTTTGGGAGTCTCAATCTCTCTCTCTCTTTCTCTCTCTCTGACCTCTATTCTCTCTCAAAAATAAATAAACAAACATAAAAAAAACCTTACAAAGATGGCTGAAGAGTAGGGAGACCCTAGGCTTGCCACATCCCTCAAACATAGCTAGATGAATATCAAATTGTTTTCAAGCCCCAAGATCTAAGGAATGAGAGAGCTAAAAATTCATAAAGAGAGATGAAAAAAGCACCACATTGTGGAAGGTAGGAACTGCAGAGAGTTGATTTGGGGGAGAGAGAGCTGTGAGTACTGAGATGGGGAGGGAGTCCTGATCGAGGAGAAAGGAGCGCAAAAGAAAGAGGGAGAGAGAAAGAGTGAAAGTGTGCATGAGGAATTGTGCAAGAAAAACTCTTCTCTAAAACCGTTACTGGGAAAAGGAGAGGGGCTGAATACCTTTGGTTTTTGTAAACAGTGGAGTGCAGAGTCTGTAGTTTTGGACGTCCATACCATCACCAGAGTCATGCCTGGTGAACTTAGTGGTGATCTGGTGGGGAAGGAGGGTAAAAACCTGGTAGGGGCACCATGGTCTGAGCCATGGTCTCCCATGGCTCACATGGAGAGAAGCATTTTCTCTGTTAGGAGCGCAATTGGAAGGGATGGCACATCTTTTCTAGGGTCAAAAGACCTGGCCAGCTCTACTGGGCTGGCCCATTCACTAACATAGGAATGGGAACACTGGCTGAGGGCAATGAGCCTTGGTGTTAGCTTTCTCCTGCACTTAACGATAAATCCCAAACAACTGCACAGCAGCATAACCGATTTCTGGGACAAGCCAGCACCAGTCACAGCATAGTGTGACCCTCTCCCAGAGGATCAGCTCAGGTCTGTACCATGTGGATCTCTAAAATTTGGAGTTTTGAAATGCAGCCCAGTACCTGATATAAAACACAGGATTGCTATGCCACCTGGCAGACAGGCAGTTTAGATGCAGGGAGGGTGAAGATGAGGATCTTCCAGAAACCTGGATGATTGTTTGCTCTTCTGTGAGGGCTTCCTGAAGAGTGCCATGTGCGACCTCGTTGCTCCAGGGATGAGAGAGCTGGACAATGCCATCTTCACCCTGCCCACCAGCACTGACTAACTTCAGTGAGCAAACCAACACCACCAAGTGGAGGGTGGAGCCATCTACACCAAGTCCTTTCCCCTAGCATCCTGCAGGGGCATCTCCACTAGGACAAGTCTTCCTGAGGATCAGCCACAGGCCCTACCATCATAAAACCAGCACAAACCTCTCACATGAACCAAGCCTACTATTCATAGAGTGTTACAAAGCTTCAGCTCTAGGGGAAACAGGATCCAGCTTCCTTTTTTTCTTTTTTTCTGACCTTGACAACATGATAAGCTGAAGGAATTGACCCCAAAAGAAAGAATAAAAAGTCATGATGAGGGATTTAATCAATATAGATAAAATAAAGATGTCTGAACTATAATTTAAAACAACAATTATAAGTATACTAGTAGGGCTTGAAAAAAAACATAGAAAATACAAGGGAATCCCTTACTGCAGAGATAAAATAACTAAAATCTAATCAGGCTGAAATTAAAAATGTTGTAACTGAGATGCAATCTCAATTGGAAGCCATAAAAATGAGGATGGATGAAGTAGAGGAGGGAATCAGTGGTGTAGGAGATAAAATTTTGGAAAATAACGAACCTAAAAGATGAGGGAAAGAAAGGTCATGGGCCCTGAAGGCAGACTTAGGGGACTCAGAAACTTAAAACATAGTAACATTTATATCATGGGAGTCTCAGAAGATAAAGAGAGAGAATAAGGGGAAGAAGGTTTATTCAAAGAAGTTATAACTGAAAACTCCCCTAATCTGGGGAAGATCATGGACACCAAAATCCAAGAAACACAGAGAACTCCCATTTAAATTCAACAAAATCTGATCATAGCCAAGGCATATAATAGTGAAATTCACAAAATAGACAAGGACAGAATCCTGAAAGCTGCAAGGGAATAAAAGTCCTAAACCTATAAGGAAAGACAGATCAGGTTCACAGAAGATCTGTCCACAGATAATGGTAGGCCAGAAAGGAGTGGCAGGAAATATTCAATGTGATGAATGGGAGAAATATGCAGCCAAGAATTCTTTACCCAGCAAGGCTGTCATTCAGAATAGAAGGAAAGATAGTTTCCCAAACAAACACTAAAGAATTTCATGACAACTAAATCATCCCTGCAAGAAATTTTAAGAGGAACTCTGCGAGGAGAAAAAAGAAAAAAAGACCAAAGCAACAAATATGAGAAAGGACAAGAGGACATTACCAGAAACACCCACTCTACAGGAAACACAATGGCACTAAATTCATAACTTTCAATAATCATTCTGAATATAAATGGACTAAATGTTCCAAATAAAAGATATAGGGTATCAGAATGAATAAAAAAAAAAAAAACCGAGATCCTTCTATATTCCCCCTATAAGAGATTCAGTTTAGACCTAAAGACACCTGCAGATTGAAAGTGAGGGGATGGAGAACAATTCATCATGCTAATGGATGTCAAAAGAAAGCCAGACTAACCATACTTATATCAGACTAGCTAGATTTTAAACCGAAGACTGTAGCAAGAGATGAGGAAGGGCATTATATCATAATTAAGGGGTCTATCCATCAAGAAGATCTAGAGGAGATATGATGGCAGAGGAATAGGGAGACTCTTAGCTTATCTTATCCCTTGAACATAGCTAGATAGTTACCAAATCACTCTCAACATTGAAGAAATCAATTGGAGGTCTGAGAGAACAAAAACTGCAAAACTACAAGAGAAAAGTGACCACCTTTTGGAAGGCAGGAGGTACAGAGAGTTTATGGTGGAAGATATTTCTCTGGATATGGCTGCAGGGAGGAAGCCTGCTTACAGAGGCTACTACAAAATAATATAAGCAGCTGAGCACAAAATCTGAACTTTTAGAAATCCGCTACCATGGGGAAGTGCCCAGCTTAAAGGTGCTCAAGTGGTGAAGCAGGGAAGAATCCCAAGAGTGACAGCATGGTCTGAAGATCCCTTGGGTCACAAGAAAGATTGGTTGCACCAAAGTTTTGTGCTGTTTCCAGACATAAAAGAGGGGACTCACTCTGGCTGAGGGCAGTAAGCAGGAGTGTCAGGCTTCTGCTCTGGTTTTTCGTTTTTTTTTTTTTTTTGTTTGTTTAGGGTTGTAAAGTTGTTAGGAAAACTTAGCTCTTTTTAATTTTTTAAATTTATTTTATTTTTTAAGTTTACAACCAAATTACTCAGCATATGATTTCAGGAGTAGATTCCTTAATGGCCCTTACCCATTTGGCCCATCCCCCCTCCCACAACCCCTCCAGTAACCCTCTGTTTGTTCCCCATATTTAAGAGTCTCTTATGTTTTGTCCCCCTCCCAGTTTTTATATTATTTTTGTTTCCCTTCCCTTATGTTCATCTGTTTTGTATCTTAGTCCTCATATGAGTGAAGTCATATGATATTTGTCTTTCTCTGACTAATTTCGCTTAGAATAATACCCTCTAGTTCCCTCCACGTAGTTGCAAATGGCAAGATTTCATTCTTTTTGATCGCTGAGTATTACCCCATTGTATATTTTCCACACCTTCTTTATCCATTCATCCATCGATGGGCATTTGGGCTCTTTCCATACTTTGGCTATTGTTGATAGTGTTCCTATAAACATGGGGGTGCATGTGTCCCTTCAAAGCAGCATACCTGTATCCCGTGGATAAATGCCTAGTAGTGCAATTGCTGAGTCATAAGGTGGTTCTATTTTTAATTTTTTGAGGAACCTCCATACTGTTTTCCAGAGTGGCTGTACCAGCTTGCATTCCCACCAACAATGCAAAAGAGATCCTCTTTCTCTGCATCCTTGCCAACATCTGTTGTTGCCTGAGTTGTTAATGTTAGCCATTCTGACAGGTGTGAGGTGGTATCTCATTGTGGTTTTGATTTGTATTTCCCTGATGATGAGGGATGTGGAGCATCTTTTCATGTGTCGGTTGGCCATCTGGATGTCTTCTTTGGAGAAGTGTCTATTCATGTCTTTTGCCCATTTCTTCACTGGATTATTTGTTTTCTGGGTGTTGAGTTTGATAAGTTCTTTATAGATTTTAGATACTAACCCTTTATCTGATATGTCATTTGCAAATATCTTCTCCCATTCTGTCGGTTGCCTTTTAGTTTTGCTGATGGTTTCCTTTGCTGTGCATAAGTTTTTTATTTTGATGAGGTCCCAGTAGTTCATTTTTGCATTTGTTTCCCTTGCCTCCAGAGACGTGTTGAGTAAGAAGTTGCTGTGGCCAAGGTCAAAGAGGTTTTTGCCTGCTTTCTCCTCGAGGATTTTGATGGCTTCCTGTCTTACGTTTAGGTCTTTCATCCATTTTGAGTTTATTTTTGTGTATGGTAAGAAAGTGGTCCAGGTTCATTCTTCTGCATGTCGCTGTCCAGTTTTCCCAGCACCACCTGCTGAAGAGACTGTCTTTATTCCATTGGATATTCTTTCCTGCTTTGTCAAAGATTAGTTGGCCATACACTTGTGGGTCTATTTCTGGGTTCTCTATTTTGTTTCATTGATCTGAGTGTCTGTTTTTGTGCCACTATTGCTCTATATTCTGTAACTATAGAATACTTATGAAAGAAATTGAAGAGGACACAAAGAAATGGAAAAGCATTCCATACTCATGGATTGTCAAACAATATTGTGAAAATGTCTATACTACTCAAAGCAATCTACATGTTTATTGCAATCCCTATCAAAATACCACCAGAATTTTTTTCACAGGCAGAACAAAGAATCCTAAATTTTTTATGGAACCAGGAAAGTCCCCAAATACCCAAAGAAATCCTGACAAAGAGAAATAAAATTTGAGGCATCACAATTCCAGATTTCAAGCTACATTACAAGGCCATAGTCACCAAGATAGTATGGTACTGGCACAAAAACTGACAGAATGATCAGTGGAAAAGAATAGAAAACCGAGAAATTGACTCACAAATATATGGCCAACTAAGCTTCAACAAAACAGGAAAAAATATCTAGTGAAAAAGAAAATAGTCTCTTCAACAAATGGTGTTGGGAAGGCTGAATGGCAACATGCAGAAGAATGAAACTGGACCACTGTCTTACACTATACACAAAATATATTCAAAATGGATGAAAGACCTACATGTGAGACAAGACACCATCAAAATCCTAGAGAATACAGTCAGCAACCTCTTTGATCTCAGCCAGAGCAACTTCTTACTAGACACATTGCCGGAGGCAAGGGAAACAAAGACAAACATGATCTCCTGGGACTTGATCAAAATAAAACCTTCTTCAAAATGAAGGAAACAATCAACAAAACTAAAAGACAGCCTATTGAATGAGCCTATTGAACTCAACATCCAAAAAACAAATAACTTAGAAGAAATAGGCAGAAGACATGAAAAAACATTTCTCCAAAGAAGACATCAAAATGGCTAACAGACACATGAAAATATGCTCATCATCAGGGAAATACAAATCGAAACCATGATGAGATACCACCTCACACCTGTCAGAATGGCTAGAATTAACAAGAAACAACACGTATTCATGAAGATGCAGAGAAAGGGGAACATCTTGCACTAATGGTGGGAATGCAAACTGGTGCAGTCACTCTGGAAAACAGTATGGAGGTTCCTCAAAAAGCTAAAAATAGAACTACCCTATTACCCAGAAATTTCACTAGATATTTACCCAAAGGATACAAAAATACAAATTTGAAGCAGTACATGAACCCCGATATTTATAGTAGCATTATCAACAACAGCCAAACGATGGAAAGAGCCCAAATGTCCATCTACTGATGAATGGATAAATATGTGGGGTGTGTGTGTGTGTGTATACAATGGAATATTACTCATCCATCAAAAAGAATGAAATCTTGCCATTTGCAATGATGTTGAAGGAGGTAGAGTGTGTTATGTTAAGCAAAATAAGTCAGTCAGAGAAAGACAAATAACATATGATTTCACTCATGTGGAATTTAAGAAACAAAAGAGATGAACCTATGGAATGGGGGGAAAAAGAGAGAAGGAAGCAAGCCATAAAGACTCTTTAGGATAGAGAACAATCTGAAGAATGATGAAGGGAGGTTGGTTTGGGATCTGCTAAGTGGGTGATGGTATTAAGGAGGGCGCTTTTTATGATGAGCACTTGATGTCATATGTAATTGATTCATCACTAAATTCTACTCCTAAAATTAATAATTACACTATATGCTAACTAACTAGATTTTAAATAAAAATTTGAAAAAAAAATAATAGAAAACTAGATCACCATTAAAAAGGAGGGTGGGACTGGGCGATTGTTCTGACACTTGAGCCAGCTTCTGTGCATATGTAGGGGCTGACGCTCGTTCTCTTGGAACAACTTTCTCATGGAGAGGGGAGTTGACAGAGTCCTCCCGACTTCTTTCCGAGAGTCCAGCCTGTGGCTGGCAGAAGCTGACTCTTGCTCTTAGATGTCTGAGGGAGTGGGGGAATTCCTGTTGTCCTGTAGTTACCTCCAGGCTGTGGCATACCCAGGCTAGGGCATTCCCATTAGCCCCCATGTAGACATGCCTTCATTCTGTTCCTGTCTCCACCTCCCCAATGCCCCTTCACCATCAGAACTTCTTCATCTGACATCCCTTTACTCCCTTTATTGTAATGAGAAATAACTTATTAGCTGATTAGAATGTAGCAGCACTCAGGCCACAGCTGAACATGAGTTCATAGGCTTAATCCACTATCCCTCCCTCTCAAGGCTGTTTGCATATTCATGGGAGATCCACAGAGGCATCAGCCTTTCTCATGCCAGGAACTTGCCAGGCACTGCACTGGGTGATTTTACATATTTTATCATCTCACTTAATTCTCATAGAGATTTTGTAATTATTATTTATTCCCATTTTGTAGATGAGGCTGCTGAAGCTCAGAGAAGCTAAGTAATTTGCCCAAGGTCACACAGATAATAATGGGAGTTGAGATTCCATGTCATTCTGTCTAGGTCCAGGACCCTACAGTGCATAGGAAAGGAGCACTGTTCACAGCCTGCCTCAATCACTGCAGATATGTCTACCTGCCTTCTCTACCTTCTGAAATACCATTTCTATTTATTCAGCTTCTCCTACAAAAGGGAAGCAGCATCAACTCCTATTTACAGTGATGGATTTTATAACCTTCTAGCATTTTCTGATGGGATGTATGTGAGAGAACAAAACCTCACAGTCTTGTGGAAAGCACTGAAGAAGATTCTAAGCCCTAAGGAGGATGAGTAAAAAGGATTCTGGCCTCTAAACTGTGAACAGGAGGGTTTTGAAAAGATCGAAGAGGCATCTCTGCAGCCAGTCTTCAGCTGCTTCATCAGGTGGACCATTGGTTCGGGGGCGGGGGTGGGGGACGCGGTCAAAGCCCACCAGGGGGCAGCAGAGAATGAGTCAATGGACAGCAAGCTCACTTTGGGACACTGGCAGGTTAAGTTGCAACCTCACATCCAAACTAAAGGCAGATTTTAGCTGGGCCAGAAGAGTAATGGGTGGGGCAGCCTTGTAGTAACAGCTCACCCTTGATGCTTAAGGTATTTAAGCACATGGTAAGCATTATCTCCTTTAGCTTTCACAACTTACCTAGGAAGTAAATCCTATTTATTATTAGCCCTACTTTTTCATGCAATGAGGCTCCAAGAAGTATATGATTTGCCCAAGGTCACACAGATTGAAGAGATGAAGTACAGACAATTTGGACTCTAGAATCCCTGTGGTTAGACTTGGAGCTATACTGCCGGGGAAGAAAGGACATTATGGGAAGTGTGGAAGGTAGTAGGCCTGGGTTGATTCTGGGGGCAGAGACTGATGCCTAGGCCAATCCAAGGACAGTGACTAGAAGCCTGGTCAAAAGGAAATTCTGGGGGTAATTCCAGGAAACAGGATGTGGTAGGATTTTCAGTCTGAGGTTCCCTGGAAACTCTTATTTGAAGAAGCCACTCCAGCTCATCCTTGGCACTTCACCCTGACAGGACTGGACACATCAGAAGCTGCAAGCCACTCAAAGACCCAAAGAGATGTCCCTGTAAGATCTGATCAGGACTCTCTTGCTGAGCTTCAAAAACTGGATGAGTGGGAGAGTATGTCCCCAAACAGGCTGTAGTGTCCCCAGTGTGCCGAATCTGGTCCTGTGGCTCTCTCTGGGGCAGGGGATGATGCTAGCTGCCTTGCATGATCCACGCTGGAACAATACCTGGGCAAATTCAAGGTCTCTGAATTAGTTCACATCACCAGGGGACTTAAACAAGACCTGGGAGCTTGCCTTACCCTGAGATCCCAAGTCAGTACCTCCTTCTCTGGTCTTGCCACCAATCATGCAGGGGCCCAGTTTAGTTGAGGAATCCAGCTTAGCACAAACCTTTGGCTTCCTGGCTCAGAATTGCATCCTTCTTTCTAGACTTGCACCCACCACTAGGACTGTCTGGGAGTTACTGGGCATAACCCTAAGCTTCTCAGGTTAAAGTCACCTTCCTCAAATCCACTGACACAATGGGCTTATATTCTTCCTGATGCATGTACAGAATCTACTGAATCAGTCTCAGTTCTGGGAATCCAGACTATTTCATGTTCTGTTACTCTGCCTCAGGGCCTTTGCTTCAGGTTCTTCTATCTGAAATCCTCTTCCTCCATCTTTGTATGACTTCTTTGATGACTCCTTTTTGTCACTTACATCTCAGTTTACATTTTTCCTCTTTTTCAGAAAGGCTTTCCCTGTCTTACCTAATAAGGATCAAACCCCCTCTCTCTCCTTTTTGTCTTTTCTCTCCTTTGTCATTTCCAGTGATGATTATCCAGTATCCAGTAGGTTGATAATGCCCTCACACAGAACAGTCTAAAATGGAAAGTGGAAAGCCATAGGATAAGGAAGTAGTGGGGACCTTGGATATTATGGGGAAGTGACCTTAGTAGTTATTTAATTGAAGTCCTCAGCTGATAAGAATTATCACATTCTTTTTTTTCAGTTGAGTGTTTTGTTTCTCCACAACAGTTACAGAGAGCTGGTAGGTAACTGTTCTATCCTAAGACATGCTTCTGGGTTATACACAGTTGACTCTTGGGGTAGATTATAATGCCAGGTCAAATCAGTTAGATACTAGGTAGGTCATATCTACCTTCAAAGAGAAACTTTTGTCTGCCCCTTGCAAATGCACAGAACCCACTCTCCCCAGGAGACAATTATCTTTGAATATGTCACAGAGAAATCAGGGAGCTTAGGAAGTTTTTAGGAGGCCTTAAGGATCTTCTATTTCCTACTAGGAAATAGAATCCAACAATACATTAAAATAATTATTCACCATGATCAAGTGGGATTTATTTGTAGGATGCAGGGCTGGTTCAGTATCTGCAAATCAATTAAAGTGATACATCACATCAATAAAAGAAAGGATAAGAACCACATGATCCTCTCAATAGATGCAGAAAAAGCATTTGATAAAATACAGCATCCTTTCTTAATAAAAACTCTCAAAAAAGTAGGGATAGAAGGAACATATGTCAATATCATAAAGGCCATATATGAATAGTCCCACAACTAATCTCATCCTCAATGGGGAAAAACTGTCAGCTTTTCTACTAAGATCGGGAACACAACAGGGATCTCCACTGTCACCACTGTTGTTCAATGTAGGGCTGGAAGTCCTAGTTCCAGTGATCAGACAACAAAAAGAAGTAAAAGGCATTCAAATCATCAAGGAAGAAGTCAAACTCTTACTCTTCACAGATGACATGATACTCTATGTGGAAAGCTCAAAAGACTCCACCAAAAAACCCTGCTAGAACAGCAAAGTCACAGGATATAAAATCAATGCACAGAAATTAGTTGCATTTCTATACATCAAAAATGAAGCAACAGAAAGAGAAATCAAGAAATTTATCCCATTTACAATTGCACCAAAACCATAAAACACCTAGGAATAAACCTAACCAAAGAGGTAAAAAATCTATACACTGAAAACTATAGAAAGCTTATGAAAGAAATTGAAGAAGACACACAAAAAATGGAAAAACATTCCATGCTCATGGATTGGAAGAACAAATATTGTTAAAATGTCGCTACTACCCAAGCAATATTCAATGCAATCTTTATCAAAATAACACCAGCATTCTTCACAGAGCTAAAACAAACAATCCTAAAATTTGTATGGAACCAGAAAAGACCCTGAATAGCCAAACAATCCTGACAAAAACAAAAACAGAAACAAACCTGAAAACTGAAAGCATCACAATTCTGGACTTCAGGCTTTATTACAAAGCCGTAATCATCAAGACAGTAGGGTACTGGCACAAAAACAGACACACAGATCAATGGAACAGAATAAAGAACCAGAAATGGACCCACAGATGTATGGCCAACTAATCTTTGACAAAGCAGGAAAGAATATCCAATGGAAAAAAGACAATATCTTCAGCAAATGGTGCTGGGAAAACTGGACAGCAGCATGCCAGAAGAATGAAACTGGACCATTTTCTTACACTACACATAAAAACAAACTCAAAATGGATGAAAGACCTAAATGTAAGACAGGAAATCATCAAAATTCTAGAGGAGAAAACAGGCAGCAATCTCTTTGATCTCCGCTGCAGCAACTTCTTTCTAGATAAGTCCCCGGAGGCAAGGGAAACAAAAGCAAAAATAAAGTATTGGGACCTCATCAAAATAAAAAGCTCTGCACAGCAAAGGAAACAATCAACAAAACTAAAAGCCAACTGACGGAGTGGGAAAATATATTTGTAAATGACATATCAGATAAAGGGTTAGTATCCAAAATCTATAAAGAACTTACCAAACTCAACAACCAAAAAGCAAATAATTCAGTGAAGAAATGGGCAAAAGACATGAACAGATACTTTTCCAAAGACACCCTAACGGACTAATGGCTAATGGACACAGGAAAAAATGCTCCACATCACTCATCATCAGGGAAATACAAATCAAAACCCCAATGAGATACCAACTCACACTTGCTAGATTGGCTAAAATTAACAACTTAAGGAAACAATAGATGTTGGTGAGGATGTGGAGAAAGAGGAAAACTTGTACACCGCTGGTGGGAATGCAAACTGGTGCAGCCATTCTGGAAAACAGTATGGAGTTTCCTCAAAAAATTAAAAATAGAACTCCCCTATGACCCAGCAATTGCACTATTAAGTATTTATCCAAAGGATAGAAAAATGCTGATTCGAAGGGGAACATGCACCCCAATGTTTATAGCAGCACTATCAACAATAGCCAAATTATGGAAAGAGTCCAAATGTCCATCAACTGATGAATGGATAAATAAGATATGGTGTATATATACAATGGAATATTATTTGGCGACCAAAAACAATGAAATCTTGCCATTTGTAACAATGTGTATGGAACTAGAGTGTATTATGCTAAGTGAAATAACTCAGTCAGTAAAAGATAAATATCATATGATTTCACTCATAAGTGGAGTTTAAAAAACAGATGAACATAGGGGACAAGAAGGAAACATAAGATAAAAAGAGAAGGAGGTAAACCATAAGAGACTCTTAAATACAGAGAACAAGCTGGAGGGATGTTGGTTGGGGGGATGGGCTAAATGGGTGATGGGCATTGAGGAGGGCACTTGTTGGGATGAACACTGGGTATTAAATATAAGTGATAAATCACTAAATTCTAACAAAATAAATAAATAAAACCCTGATAAATTTTTTAAAAAGTATCTTCTATTTCCTCTTCTTGATCAGAACCAGGTGGGACTAGATGGTCTCCAGGTCTGAGCCTAAAGGCTCTTTAAGTCTTTGAGGTGGGGATAAGGGAGGGTATAGGGTCCCCAGGTATATTTTCAGATAAACGACATCTAATTTTTTAAGTAAAAATATGTCCTATCCAGTAAGTGGGGCATAGTTATGCTAAAAAAATATTTCATGGGACATAGTTATATTAAAAATTATTCAGTGTTTATCTGAAATTCAAATATAATTGGGCATCCTATATTTTATCTAGCAACCTTAAGGGAGATGGACCAACATTTAAAATAAGTGGCTTCCAAGGGGTGCCTGGGTGGCTCAGTCAGTTAAGCGTCCGACTTCAGCTCAGGTCATGATCTCGCTATTCACGGGAGTTCTAGCCCCGTGATGGGCTCTGTGCCAACAGCTCAGAGCCTGGAGCCTGCTTCAGATTCTGTGTCTCCCTCTCTCTCTGCCCCTCCCCCACTCGCACTCTGTTTCTCTCTCTCAAAAATAAATAAACATTAAAAAGAAACATGTTAAATAATAAACAAACAAACAAATAAAATAAGTGGCTTCCCTAAAAGGAAATCTTGAGATTGGGGAAAACAGAGGCCACAGTGAAAAATGACTTTTTGAGGAGAGGAATGAAGTCAGTTTCTTTCATGCCAATTAAGCAATCACAGGCGACCCTGTCAGAAATCCAAACTCATGACTAACATGGGACTGGAGATCAGGAAAAGAAATTTAAAAGATTAAGAGTCAGAGAAGCAATCTTCACACACAGGGCAAGCCAGCAGACAGAACAATCCCATCCAGGAAGGTAAGAGCATGGCCTTCTCAACCATTGTTTTTGCCCAAGAGAACAGGTTTTGGGGGATTCTGGTGGGCTCCTTTGCCCTCCTTCATTGCTTCCCTGATGCTTGGCTGTCAGCAAAATTTCTCCTCAGTGCATGTAAGTCTTAAGCTACTGAGGGCTCATGAAGTCTCTTCCTAGACTGCCAAAAAGCAAAGAAGAGAGCCAGGTAAAGCAATCATTCAGGCTACATACTGATTTTGATTCTGTGTGTGTATTCTCTTGTCATTTGAAAGACTGCTTCTCTTGGTTTGAGTGAGATGAGATGAGGTACATTTGTTGTCCCTATACTGTTTGCAGAGGTTTACATAGATTTACAAAAACAATTTAATGCAGAATCAAGTTTTGTATCTGTAATTTTGAGCACAGGGCTCACCCCTACATTATTTACCTGAGATGATCATGAGTTCAACTATAATTTCTTTCTTACAATTGGGAAGGAAAAATTATGCACAAAATGCCCCAGTGTAAAGTGTTCATGTGGTGAATTCCCCCTCTGTTCTCCCACTTCTCTCCTACTATTTTAAGCAGGCTCATTAATATAACTCTATTATCAGACCTTTGAAATTCATAAGAATAAGAGGGAAGAAAAATACATATAATAGCAAGGAGAGAAGAGAAACCACTGTTGGTTTCCAACCAGCACACTTTAATCATGACTTCCATAGTTCATGAGCTTTTGTCTATTTGTTTGTATTATGGCTTAAAATTGTGTATTAAAATATATATTATAAGACATATACACAGGGGCGCCTGGGTGGCGCAGTCGGTTAAGCGTCCGACTTCAGCCAGGTCACGATCTCGCGGTCCGTGAGTTCGAGCCCCGCGTCAGGCTCTGGGCTGATGGCTCAGAGCCTGGAGCCTGTTTCCGATTCTGTGTCTCCCTCTCTCTCTGCCCCTCCCCCGTTCATGCTCTGTCTCTCTCTGTCCCAAAAATAAATAAATGTTGAAAAAAAAAAAAAAGACATATACACAAACAGATTTAAGCCCTATTCCTGAGACTTGAATGAGGGAGAAAGAGGATGCTGTGTTCAGCCACATATTCATGTCATCATAACCATCTATTTGGCCAAAGATTGAAATGAAATTAATACCTTTGGAGAGACCTACTTTTATTAACCAGTTTTGTGCCAAGGAAAGTAGGGAATAAATAAAAATGAATTTTGTTTCTCTACAAGCTTATGGTATAGAGTCACATTGAAGGCAAATGATGAGCATTTCCTCCCAGAATAATAACTCAAAGTTTGTTGTTGTTGTTGTTGTTTGCTTTTGTTTGTAGTTTCTTCTTTGAACT
Source organism: Puma concolor (assembly GCF_028749965.1). Lineage (NCBI taxonomy): Eukaryota > Metazoa > Chordata > Mammalia > Carnivora > Felidae > Puma > Puma concolor. Next base: position 32,101,879 of record NC_141679.1, read on the forward strand.
TGTTTCAGTTGGTAGAAGTGGTTAGAACCTTGAGCAATCTCCACTTGATATCAATGAAAAAAGCAAGTACAAATCCTTTCCCAGAGAGAAACCAGAGGGTCTTGGGTATTATTAATGTCCACCCGGAGAGAATGTCTTTGTGGATCTTTATGAAGTGCTGAGATACTCTGTATGCATTAAATGATGCCTGCGTGCCCCTGCTACAGGTATCCTGTGAACTGTGCCCATAAGATGCCAAAAGAAGAGGCTTACTTCATTCTTGGCTACCCCAAGAAGGGGCACAACCACTCCTACATCACAACTGAAGAGTAAGTTCAAAACTGAACCCAGGGGGGTTTCTAGTTTGCCATTTGCCGACACAGCCTGCTGATTTCCACCAGCACCTGCCTTGTCAGTAAATCTCTCTAGTGTTCATTTCTCCAGAGAGTAAAAACCCTGATAATGAAGTGAGGAACCCCCATGATCCTATAAGGGTCTCAGTCAAGCTTCTCTGAGGCCAAACAGGCAAGGAGACAGGAATGATAATCAGTTGGATCTTGGCATTTATTTTTCTGTATCCTTGGCTATTAGGTTTTCACTACAGGTTCCCAGGATGGAAAACATCTGGATGCAAGATGACACTTTCCTCAAACCTTGTTATGTCTAACCCACTCAGGCTCCTAGAGATGGTCTGCAGACAGAACAAAGGCGAGTTGCCAAAGAGCTAGTGAGAATGAAGGGCGAGTATGTGCGACTCCAACTGCAGACTGACTCCAGGGTGAAGATGGTGGTTATAATTCTGCATCATAATTTATCCTAAGGAAAGCTGTTTGATATTATGAATTAATTAAAAATAAGTATTTATATGATTCAGCATTTCTAAGTGGTAAGCAATGCATAATCAGTCCAAGACACTATACTTGTCTTTGGAAAAATATTACAGTCTTTTTGATAATTAGGTTCAAGAATAATTTTAGCAAACATAAGTGCTGTAACGGGATGACAGTCTCCTGGGACACACTCTACATGTACTAGAGTGGGCAAGATTGGTGGGAGGTCAGTTTACACCCTCTGAGTGGAGACTCCAACAGGAAAAAAATGGTACCAGGTTTTTATTTGGACTATCTCTTAAGTTCAGAACTTACTGAAAACTTGCTCTCCCTTGGAAAAGAACTATTTAAAAATCTTTATTAGAGTGAACTAGCAGGGGCAAGCAAGATGTAGAATCCATTAAAGGGACTGAGGAAGAATTTAGGCTGGGAGCATTTCCTTAGAAGACTCTAGTGGGATTCTCTAACATTCCTGCGTGGTCAGTGGGGAACTGGGATGGGGAGATCTTCTGAAAAAATGTCTGAAGAGCAAAAATACACTCTTTGGGGTATTTGGGAGGTACACATATTGGGTAGGATATTGTTTCAGCTTCTGTATAATGATTTAACAAACTGTATCACTGTGAAACGTCAGGAAAGAGAGGTTGAGGGGTTCTCTCAGTTGAAAGGGCATAAGTAATTTATGGAGATTTTAAACTGCAGTTTTCCAGTCATTGCCACTAGAGAGGCTGATTTCATAGGTCTGGGGGTAGGGGCACAGAGTTGGCACTTTAACAAGCATCTCATGTGACTCTGCTGCAGGAGGCATTTGAATGACACTCTAGAGAGCCCTGCCCAGCTGGGTAGTGGATTCTTTTGGTGTGTCTGGCATATCCTGATGTTTTCCACTACTGTATCAGTCACTGGATGTGTGTAAATGCAATGTGACTGTGCATAAAGAAGTGGAACAGAGCTCTGTCTGTGTCAAGATGTCCAAGGGGATGACCACAGACTTGGTGGGTGAAATTAGAGCACAAGCATGCTAGGAATTAAATCAGCTGCCTTCAGTCATGAGAACCCACTGAATGCTTCTTGTGAAAGCTTCATTTCAGGAAAGGGTGATATGGCAGGAAAGAATGATATAGAAGGAAAGGCACTGCTTGGATATCTTAGGCCAGTCACTGTGAATGCTGTTTCTCTCACTTACTAGTTGTGCAGCCTTGGGCGTTTTACCACCTTAAAATGTTAGGGATATCAGCTGTGACATGAACATCATATCTACTTCGGAGGACTAAATGTGAGGATGTGAGGATGAAATAAAAGTCTATATGTGGGGTGCTTAGCACAATGCATGGCACAAATCAGTGCTCAATGAATGGCAGAGAAGCCACTAAGCTGGTGGTGATGTTGATGAATCTTGGTAGGTCTCAGCTTCATGATCCACAAAATAGGTGAACTGGCCTGCATAATTAGGTCAGAGTTTTTATCCAGCACTGTCATCCATCTTGTTTAGAGATGGACAGAATAGACTTAATGCCTCAGCAGCCTTGAGAAGGAGGTGGTCAGGTAGATGTTACAGGGCTTCTGTCCAGGAGAAGCCTCAGCTATATCTTGATTTACGTTCAGATGCTCAATCTCCTATAAATCACCCAGCTCTGCAGAGCCTTTCTTTAGCAAGTCACAGCACTCTCCACTTTGATCATGCTATGATGTAGAAAATCAGGCCGATGCCACCTAATTGACAGTGTTATACAGGGAAAGCGCAGCCTCAGTCACTGTTTCCAGGGCCTCTGTGGTAACTAATGCTTCCCATGGGCCACTGGACACAGGGCTCAAAAGGTTGGCTTAGATGCCCGGATTGCATCCTGCTACAATCTTAGTGAAGTTCCATTCTTAGTGAAGCTACAGGTTTGCTCTAGGTTCAGCTCAGACAGTTCTCCCCAGCACTGAGCCTCCTTGTTATATCTTTTAATAACCCATGCCTGGCCAGCTGGGAGGTTCTTATTGAACATCTTTAGAGTCTCTTGACTCCAAAGTCAAGTCGGCTGGCATCTCTGACTTGGCAGCCAAGCAGTCTGGAGAGATAAGGTTGCTTGTCTCAGCATCCCCTGGGCTCTAGTCCCAGCTCAATTCTAAAATATCTTTTCCAGGTCACTTAGGTGAGAACAGAGAAAGCAGTAAGCATTGAACCATCTGGTTCAGTCTTTGGTGATTCTAAACTGGATTTCTGAAGCAAGCAGAGGCCAGATAGCATCTTGTGTAATGGAGTATAAACATGAGACACATATCCTAACAGCTGGGCTAGGCTCTGGCATCCCCATGCAATAGTTACAGTCTTGGGGACCTTTAAATCCAACAAGCCCTACATCCACCCCTGCAGTCAGAACGTGCCAGCCCTAAGTCCTCAGTGGCTGCTTTAAATACTTTCTCCTCTTCACTATCTTTTCTCTATCCCCAATCAAAACCTACTCTGTGGAAAGTCGCAGATCCCCTCATTCTCACTAGAGTGTCAATGACCCACAAGAGGTGAAAGTAACAGAATATTAAGCTTTTAGGACAAAGCAAAGATGAATCTTTAAAGATGGTATTTCAGGTCTTCAGTTCCAATTGTAAATGAGTAAAAATAATGATGTTGGGGCTAGCATTATGCCCCAAATCCACATATTTATAAATAGTTATCTTAAAAAAGGCATTCAATGGTTCATTCATTTTGCAGATGTGAATTTGTAATCACTCATAATTCATTTGTTCATTTTTTATTAATTTGGCCATCCATCCATCTTCAAGAAATATTTTTTTGAAACACCAATGTGCCTGACACTTTCTAGGCACTGAGGAAACAAATTAAAACATAAACCAAAAACCAAAAAACTCCTTTGGGACCTCCTCTCCTAGAAGAGACAGGTAAGCACACTGCTGATTACCACTGCAGGGCTGCGTATAAGAGAAGACAGGATTGGTTGCCATCATCCTGGGAGGGGTGGGTGGTGCTGAATCTTTGAACATGAATTTATTAGTCATGCACAAGGAATAAAGGGGTGAGTTTGGGTCAGAAAAGACACAAACACAAATGAGATAAACTCAAGTTTAAATCCTGGCTCCATCTTGTGCTACCCTCTGTATGATCATCAGCAAGGCACTTCACCTCTAAATCTATTTCCTTATCTGTGAAATGGGGATGATAGGTGATGCCTCCTTTGCAGGATTGTTGTAAGAATTAAATAATCTAGTATATGTACAATGTTCATCATGGCATCCGGCTTAGAGTAGGTCTTAAGTCAATGTTAATTATCAATCTTTTTTCTGGACTAATAGTTGGGGAAAATGTTTTAAATAAGTCCTTATGGAAAGAAAAGATAACTCAGTCTCAGTAAATACTTTGTTCATGTAAGGGTCTGTTGCTACTGCACTTCTTGTGCCTGGAACTTGGGTGCTTAGGCCATGCCAGTTAGCCCTATTTCTGTGGGCACACACCTGAGAGACTCCTAAGTTCCTGTTCCTGGTTACAGATGCTGGAGGCCTGGTGAGCGTTCAGTGTGGTATGGGGTAGGAAACTACTTGGGGGCTGGGAGGTGTTGCTCTGGGCTGGAAAAACTCCTGTGAAGATTGAAGATTGATGCATGTTCATCGCAATCTGGAGCAAGGTTTCTGTACCCAGATGGATTTGTCTATCTCTTGGGCCAGGGCTGCAGGGATTGGAATCCTGACAGTAGTCCTGGGAATTTTGCTGCTCATTGGCTGCTGTTATTGTAGAAGACGAAGTGGATACAGAAGCTTGAGGGTTAGTAAAGTTTCCACTGCTGGAATCCCTCTGGATCCAGGATATCCTTCCCTTTCTTTCTTTGAATTTCTGGGGAATGAGATAACATTCTCATAATCACCTCTAGCTCTCCTCTCTGGTTCTGATGAGTCTTTCTCTATACTTCTTTCAAGTCTTCTTTGCTTCTACCTAGGCATGAACCCCAACCAGAAACTTGGCCCATCTCAGTGATTTGATTCACAGCAAACCTGAGTACTTGGCTGTGTATGTAGCTGAGCACTGATAGTTTGTGTGGTGCAAGGACAGAGGTCCTGATACTCTTGCACAGCAAACAATGGCATGTGAGATGCTCCAGATCTTATCAATCCTTCTGGGAATTCTCACTGGTTCTGTTCTTCAACTTAGTGGCTTGCTCATCTCACCTTGCTGCCTCGCCTGGGAGTTCCAGGTTCTTCTAACTCTGTTATACCAAGAAATTCAGCATGCCTAGGACCTATACAGCCAAAAGTACAATGAGGAAATCATCCACCCCTCAGCAGCACAAAGGACCGCTGTTTTTTTTTTTTTTAATTTTTTTTTTTAACGTTTTTTATTTTTGGGACAGAGAGAGACAGAGCATGAACGGGGGAGGGGCAGAGAGAGAGGGAGACACAGAATCGGAAACAGGCTCCAGGCTCTGAGCCATCAGCCCAGAGCCTGACGCGGGGCTCGAACTCACGGACCGTGAGATCGTGACCTGGCTGAAGTCGGACGCTTAACTGACTGCGCCACCCAGGCGCCCCAACCGCTGGGTTTTTAACAGAGCGCATTCTCGTTTGATGACCAATGTAGTTTTGACAGAATTTTTTCTTCTTTACCCACATGAACAGGAAGCTAACAAATTACACAGTCCAGTCTTGGGGCAGTAGTGTCTTCCACACATGGGAAACATCAATTGAATCTTAAACCATTAGAACTACAGGTCTCACTTAAAAGCCAAGTAGCACTTTAGCTCTTAAGCATCCAAAGTCTCTCTCCATAGTGAGCAATGGAATGAAAGGAAAGTTGCAATTTCTCTCTCCCTTCCCCCTTCTCCCTTCTCTCTTTCCTCCTCCACCCTCTCTTTTTCTGTCCCTCCACACTTCTCTCCATTTCTCCCTTTATTATTACACATCTGAAAACTTCTGAGTTGATACATAATGGAAAAAATTATCTTTACAGAAGATGTTGGAATGTCCCGTTCCTCATTCAGCAAACACTTCATTTAGAAGAAAAGGTTCTGTGATGGAGAGGACGGTTGTGAGGGTGGGGTTTGGAGCTTGGCAGTCTGAAGAAGGGAAGGTGAAGATAACATGTATAGCTTTGAATTCTCCTTGCCAGGAAGCTTGGGCAGTCCCATGTGCCCCTTGCCCTAATGCCCATCTTGCCAGAGTGTCCAAATACAAATCATGAAATACAGTGCAAGTTTGGGGGCCAACACGGCCACTGAGCAGTAATAGCCCTCCCGTGTGTTGACATTTAGTGGAAAGAAGGAAGTTTATGAGTCTGAATAAGATCCCAAACCAAGTACCATAGGAAAGCCTTGGCTTAAGAGATTAGGGATGGATCTTGTGTTCATATGACACTTCTCTGTGGCTGTTCACAACAGATTAGGGAGGGACTTTGCTCTCTGCCACAGAATTCCATTTGTGCCTCTAGTACAGAGTTAATAGTGCTTTGCAATTGGTTATTAATTTTTTTTGCCTCCTCCACCCCTTATCCTTCCTCCATTTATGTCTTGGGACAGAGAATATTTCTTACTCATCTTTGTACCTCCAGTGCCTGGCCCATAGCAGTCACCCAATTGTATGGCATCAGGATTTGGTCTCATTGTCTGTCATTGACTCGCTTGATGACCTTAGATTTTAACTTCTCTGAGCCTCATTTACTGTATTCTACACCTAGGCACATGTGATATAATATGATATATATCAGTTTTTATTTAATATATATTTTCTTCCATATGTTTATTTAATTCTATATTTGTATATAAAAACACACAATGATTTAATTCTTTCAAGGAGTAAAAGCTCTACAAATTCAATTATGTTGACAACCATTTCATAATTGGCTTGATGCCACTGGACAAAAATACAATGATTTTTTTCCTTCCTGATTCAACACTCCCATCTTAAACTCAATTAAACCATAACAGAGAGTCTTTAATGTCATAAGCTCAGACACTGTGAACATTTTGCTTAGTAAGGTTTAAGTTCAACCTTACTAGATCAGTGATTTGTAGAGTTTCTGGAATTTTTGTGAGATGGAGCTGTGTTTAAGTTTTCTGGTTCCTGTGGCACCTAAAAAATGCTGTCATTTATTTTTTTTAATGTTTATTTTTATTTTTGAGAGAGAAAGAGAGACAGAGCATGAGTAGGAGAGGGTCAGAGAGAGAGGAAGACACAATCCAAAGCAGACTCCAGGCTCTGAGCTGTCAGCACAGACCCTGATGTGGGGCTCAAACCCATGAGTCATGAGATCATGACCTGAGGTGAAGTCGGACACTTAACCGACTAAGCCACCCAGGTGCCCCCTACTTCTTAAATTAATATTAAAATCTTGTTTTGAGACTTTCATATTTCCCGAAAAGCTGGATTGGGGATCAGTAGTCTAAGAAATTTAGGCAAAATTATGTAAAATAGTGCGCTAAATAAATCCTCCCTGCCTCTCTTCAGTGATTCTTTTTTTTTTTTTTCATTTTGAAAACAAAGGACATAAATGACAATAAATGCAAGCTTCAGGTAGCTAAGTTACTCCACCTTTAGCAAACTGCTTTAAGCTTTGAAATGTTTACTTTCCCACTTCCATTGACCATAGAATGGTAGCATGGTTGGTTGGAATTAAGATCTCCTAAAGTGTCTCCATTGACTCACAACTCCCTTTAGCCCTGAAAAACATCTTTTGAAAGAAAAGAGTGCTTTTTGCAGCAATTTGTTTCTGCAGGAAAATGATTTATAAAGGGATGGAAGTTGTTTTTGTATTTATCAACTTTACCTTTCACTTGAAAGTTTAGGACAAAATGCTTTTTGATTCTTGGAGAATTTCTTGGAGAATTTCAAGGCCTCTGCTACAGCTCAGTTGACACTCATGTTTCACTTGTGTTTCTCAGTGCTTGATCAGGGGCCCCTGCATTGGGGCTCTTGCTAAAATGCAGATTCTGGGACCCTCTCTGGTGGTGGGACCCAGGAAGCTGCCTTTTAAAAAGATTTATTTTTGAGAGACAGGGAGAGAGGTGGTGGCAGGGGGGGAGGTGGAGAATCCCAAGCAGGTCCCACACTGTCAGTGCAGAGACCAATGCGGGTCTCGATCCCATGAACCGTGAAATCATGACCTGAGCTGCAATCAAGAGTCTGACACTTAATGGACTGAGCCACCCAGGCATCCCCAGGAAGATGCCTTTTAAATCGAATGCTGAAGTTTCAGTACAAGTGCATAGAATTGGCAGTGAACTAGGGGAGTGGATCATGCCCCTATCCTATAGCAGTTGAGAGATTTACAAAGAAGAAAAAGAATAAAAGTGATAATTGAGGTAAAGGGAGAAAAGGCATTAAATACCTTACCTGTGGGCTGCGAGTTGGGGAGGGGAGCAGAAACTTCCTGCATCCTCACATCAAGATTAGGGTCTTTGCGCATATATCCTTCCAGGGGGTAACATCAATAATAATTTCAGACTAGAGTCTAGGAAAACTACTTCTTTACAGTCTGCAGACTGTGTAGTTATCAGCCCAATCCATGTCTGGCCTGATCTCACTGATATTTCAAACACTTCTCCACTTCTCCCTGAGAAACCTGCCTTAATGCCCTCTTCCAACCTAGTAGACCCCAATGATTAGCCACAGTCTGCAGAAAAGGCTGAAGAACTGCTAACATCCTCACAGCCTCCTTGTTCCAGTCCCTCTCAGCCAGTACCACAGAATGCATACTGCTAATGCCCTACTGGCTAGATTTGGTTCACTGGTGTTTGGGACTGTATTAAAAAAAAAATTGAATTAGGTACTAAAATTTAAAAGTAGCATGTTACATAAAAATCTCAATTTCCAGTTTCTTTTTAAAAATCAAGAGATCTAGCAAAAACTGGCAGCTATGTAGTGGTTGTCCCTTTAGATGAGACACTCTCCCTCCTTTTCTATGGCCCCCACCTGGCCCCTTTCCTCCCCCTTAGCATTACCTGCCTGCTCCTTCTAAGGATCTGAATAGAGCTGGGTTGCCTGGGGGCAGGCAATAAAGAGGCGCATTGTCTGCATAGCACTGGTTCTCCATGTGACCCTGGATCATCAGTTTTGACAGTATCACCTGGGAACTTGTTGGAAATGCGCATTATGGGCCTCACCCTAGTGTCAGAAAGTCTGGATGTGGGTCTGCCAATCTGGGTTTAACAAGCCCTCAGGTAATACTGATGCATGCTAAAATTTGAGAACCACCACTATGGAGAATTTAACAAAAATAAAAGCAACTAAAACTATGCTTTTTATTATCATAATGTGCTAGTAATTTTAAACTATGTCAGTGATGAAATATTCCACCTCACTATGGTGGACCACTCCTGAAGTCCCCACTTGGGTATGTTTCTCTGTCCTGCACAATTTGTTGTTATTATATTCTAGGGATGGAGAATATCACCTTGTAAACCTATGCAAAGTACCAAACTAAGCTTTCACCCACCCCTCCCCATGATAACTCAGGGTGCATAATTTATTCCTTGACTAGTCATCATGTTGCAGCTTAACTTGGAAGCTCAGGCTACAACCACAGTATTTCTACCACAACATATGCGTTTGTAGCATTTTAAAGATATTTTGCTGTCATTATGGGGAAGGCAGAAATAGTCAGTGTGTCCCTGCTGCCAAGTTTCTCAAAAGTTTTTTTCTCACTGAGATACCTCACTAGCTTTGACCACCTCCACTCAAAATCATTCTCTGAGGTTCATTTTTTAGATTGATTCTTTTTCTCTTTCCCTTCAAGAATATTCATTGACGAACTAATGGGTATCAGGCACTGTACTAAGTGCTTTACCTTTAGTTTTAATTTCTACAACTCTGAGAGGTAGGTGCATACTACAGATGCACAAATACTGGAATTCAGACAGGCAAATGACTACTAGCCTGAAACACACTGCACATAAGTGGCAGAACCAAGATTAAAACCCATTCTTCTTCTTCTTTTTTTTTTTTATAAGTTTATTTATTTATTTTGAGAGGCAGCGTGAGGGGAGAAGTAGAGGAAGAAGGAGAGAAAGAATCCCAAGCAGGCTCAGTGCTGTCAGCACAGAGCCTGACATGGGGCTTCATCTCACAAACTGAGAGATTATGACCTGAGCCCAGATCAAGAATTGGGTGCTCAACCAACTGAGCCACCCAGGCATCCTGATTAAAACCCATTCTTAAAATTTCAACTTCCTTCTCTTTTCTTTATTGAACTCAATTATTTTTTTCTCAACCACTGACCTTCATGCATGCACATTTCAGGACAAAAGCATTCACACTGGCACTCGAAGTACCTTAACAAGGAGATGTCCACATGAGGGGTTTGGTCACCAGGATAGCAAGCTGCCTTTTCGAGAGAATAATTGTGAACCTGTGGTAGGTTGAGATCCTATATCTTGGTGTTTCTGTATGGCTGTTTTTAACTCAAATGAATAAAATTATTCCAATTTAAAAAGCAAGGACATTATGAATATACATAATGCTACTGAACTGTACACTTAAAAATGTTAATTAAAATGGTAAAATTTATGTTATATATATATGTATATATATATATATATATATACACATGTATATATAAACATAAGTAATAACATAATAAACATAACAAAAACATAAATGAACAAAATACATAACAAATAAACAAAAAACACAATAACAAAGATAAAAATGGGGAAGCCCAGAGATTGTCTTAAATCATGTCCTCTTTTACTCAGATTTTTTAGGTCAATGATCTTATGTGTATAAGATCCAAAGGAAGAAGTTTGTTCTGCATACAATATCTTTTTTGTCTTATGTTTTCAGTATATTTGCCTTTTTCTGAATATAGATATATCTAGGGGAGAAAAAAAAGCATCTGTTATTAATTGTATAGAGCTGTGCAGTCCAAAAGGGTAGCCACTAGCCACATGTGGCTATGGAGCATTTGTACCAAAGTAGTTTAAATTACAATGTGCTGTAACACATACCAGATTTCAAAGATTTAGTATGAAGAAAAAAATATAAATAATTCATTAATGATTTTTATATCAATTACATGTTGAAATGATATTTTGATATGTGGGATTAAATAATTAAGATTAATTTTACCTGTTTATTCTTATTTTGTAATGTGGATACTAGAAATGTTTAAATCTCATATGTGGTATACTCTATTTCTATTGTGTGCACTGGTATAGGTGCAGTATATCATAATGGTGGAGAGAATGGACTCTGGAGCCAAATTGCTGTGAAATTGTGTGACCTTGAACAAGTGACTTAACCTCAGTTTTCCAACCTGTAACATGAAAACAATGAAAACACTCTAGAATTCTAAATTTTGAGCATTAAATAAAGGCCTGGCACATTTTTGCTATACTGATGATAGCACTGGCCTTTAGATACACAAGATACACAAGGATGTATCTATGTGGTATAAATGTAATGTATATTAGTGGCTTTAAAAACAGTGTTCAAGAACTCACTAGCTAGGGCTTGGGACTTAAACTGACATAGGTAATGCAGGTGTAAATAAGTTTTTGAGATTTTGGGAAGCCTGTGGACACTTACAAGTTTCTGTCCAGAGAAATAGCATAGTTATGATGCTAACCATTAACTCTACCCTCTCCCAGAACATACGCACTGTTGCCAAGCCCATACTCTCCCTTTCTCATTCTCACAGGTTCCCAATGCTCCACCTGCCTACGAGAAACTCTCTGCAGAACAGTCACCACCACCTTATTCCCCGTGAGAATGCTGAGAGGTGCTGAAATGATTTCCCTTACAATTTTGCTGGAATTTAATATGGACATCTAATATTCTGCTTTGGAATGCTGTAGAAACAGTGTAAATCATCCCTAATAATAAGCTTAGTATTAAATTGTTAGTAGAGCAACTAGTAATACTAATTGGGGAAATTATGAGAAATATTAAAATGGAAAAAACTTTGTTAATAAACACTATAATGATACTATTTGTATAATTTTCTGAGACAGAATTCAAGTGTGTATTCTGGCACCATTAAATTTCTTCTTTGTTGAAATTTGGCTAACAACTAAGAAACTACTATTCTGATTTTTGAAGAAGCAGCATCTTGGCCAATAAGAACTCTAACAAAATTGCTGCACATGAGTCTGTGGCATGGAGTACTTGCAAAGGATATCTTTATAGGTTTAAGACAAATTTGACCTACCAAATTATAGTCACATTCAGAAAAGTATCAGTAATGTCTCTTTGTGGTCTACAATTCCATGATACTACAATAACATACTGCAGAGATCCTGTATCTTCATACATAGAATCCAGTTCTAATTACATTTCACTTCAAGACTCAATACTATCATAATTAATGATAAAAAGTTTCTGTTAAACCAGAAGGTGGTGTAAGGATTTAAATAAGATACTGTAGGCTTCTGGGAAGATGGCGGCATAGGAGGATGCTGAGCTCACCGCGTCCTGCGGGTCACTTAGATTCCATCCACACCTGCCTAAATAACCCAGAAAGTTGCCAGAAGACTAGTAGAACGGATTCCCTGGAGCCAAGCGTAGATGAGAGGTCCACGGAAGAGGGTAGGATGGAGAGGTGGTGCACGCTACAGGGACTGGCGGGATGCAGCCGCGGCAGAGGGGGGGCTGCCAGCAAAGCAGAGCCCCCAAGTCTGGCTTGCAAAAACAGAGGGGCGGGATGGAGTGTGTTCTGACAGCAAGCAGGACTTAACATCTGGAAGGTTATAAGTTAACAGCTCTGCTCGGAGAGCAAGAGGGCTGGAGGACAACAGGAGGGAGAGTTGTTGAGCCCCTGACGACAGAGTGCAGCTTGGTGGGGAACAAAGGCGCTCACCAGCGCCATCTCCCTTGCCCATCCCCCAGCCAAAATCCCAAAGGGAACTGGTTCCTGCCAGGGAACTGGCTTGCACCACGCAAACACCAAACGCTGTGATTCTGTGGTTCCATCCCTCCGGGAGGTCTGACTCCCTCCCGGTGCCGCAGGGCCCCTCCTAAAGGGGATATCCAAAGGATAAGCTAGCTAGCTGAGCCTGCCCCTCCTGCCCCCATGCACCTTGCCGATCCACCCCAGCTAATACACCAGATCCCCAGCACCACAAGCCTGGCAATGTGCAAGTAGCCAAGACAGCCACACCACCCCACAGTGAATCCCACCCCTAGGAGAGGGGAAGAGAAAGTACACACCAGTCTGACTATAGCCCCAGCGGTGGTCTGGGGGCAGACATCAGGTATGACTGTGACTGGCCCACCAACCCAAGTTATTCAAGACAGCACAGGGGAAGTGCCCCACAGTCCCGCACCACTCCAGGGACTATCCAAAATGACGAAACAGAAGAATTCCCCTCAAAAAAACCTCCAGGAAATAACCACAGCTAACGAACTGATCAAAAACGATTTAAAAAATATAGCAGAAAGGGAATTTAGAATAATAGTCATAAAATTAATCACTGGGCTTGAAAACAGTATAGAGGACAGCAGAGAATCTATTGCTACAGAGATCAAGGGACTAAGGAACAGCCAGGAGGAGCTAAAAAATGCTATTAACGAGCTGCAAAATAAAATGGAGATGACCACAGCTCGGATTAAAGAGGCAGAGGAGAGAATAGGTGAACTAGAAGATAAAGTTATGGAAAAAGAAGAGGCTGAGAAGAAGAGAGATAAAAAAAATCCAGGAGTATGAGGGGAAAATTAGAGAACTAAGTGATGCACTAAAGAGAAATAATCTACACATAATTGGTATTCCAGAGGAGGAAGAGAGAGGGAAAGGTGTTGAAGGTGTACTTGAAGAAATCATAGCTGAGAACTTCCCTGATCTGGGGAAGGAAAAAGGCATTGAAATCCAAGAGGCACAGAGAACTCCCTTCAGATGTAACTTGAATCGATCTTCTGCACGACATATCATAGTGAAACTGGCAAAGTACAAGGATAAAGAGAAAATTCTGAAAGCAGATAGGGATAAATGTGCTCTAACACATAAAGGGAGACCTATAAGACTCGTGACCGATCTCTCTACTGAAACCTGGCAGGCCAGAAAGGAATGGCAGGAAATCTTCCATGTGATGAAAAGAAAAAATATGAAGCCAAAAATCTTTTATCCAGCAAGTCTGTCATTTAGAATAGAAGGAGAGATAAAGGTCTTCCCAAACAAACAAAAACTGAAGGAATTCGTCACCACTAAACCAGCCCTACAAGAGATCCTAAGGGGGATCCTGTGAGACAAAGTACCAGAGACATCGCTACAAGCATGAAACCTACAGACATCATAATGACTCTAAACACATACCTTTCTATAATAACACTGAACGTAAATGGACTAAATGCACCAACCAAAAGACATAGGGTATCAGAATGGATAAAAAAAACAAGACCCATCTATTTCCTGTCTACAAGAGACTCATTGTAGACTTAAGGACACCTTCAGATTGACAGTGAGGGGATGGAGAACTATTTATCATGCTACTGGAAGTCAAAAGAAAGCTGGAGTAGCCATACTTATATCAGACAAACTAGACTTTAAATTAAAGGCTGTAACAAGAGATGAAGAAGGGCATTATATAATAATTACAGGGTCTATCCATCAAGAAGAACTAACAATTATAAATGTCTATGTGCCGATTACAGGAGCCCCCAAATATAGAAAACAATTACTCACTAACATAAGCAACCTTATTGATAAGAATATGGTAATTGCAGGGGACTTTAATACCCCACTTAGAACAATGGATAGATCATCTAGACACATGGTCAATAAAGAAACAAGAGCCCTGAATGATACATTGGATCAGATGGACTTGACAGATATATTTAGAACTCTGCATCCCAAAGCAAAGGAATACACTTTCTTCTCGAGTGCACATGGAATATTTTCCAAGATAGATCACATACTGGGTCACAAAACAGCCCTTCATAACTATACAAGAATGGAGATCATACCATGCATACTTTCAGACCACAATGCAATGAAGCTTGAAATCAACCACAGGAAAAAGTCTGGAAAACCTCCAAAAGCATGCAGGTTAAAGAACACCCTACTAAAGAATGAATGGGTCAACCAGGCAATTAGAGAAGAAATTAAAAAAATATATGGAAGCAAACGAAAATGAAAATACAAGAATCCAAACGCTTTGGGATGCAGCGAAGGCAGTCCTGAGAGGAAAATACATTGCAATCCAGGCCTATCTCAAGAAACAAGAAAAATCCCAAATACAGAATCTAACAGCACACCTAAAGGAAATAGAAGCAGAGCAGCAAACACACCCCAAACCCAGCAGAAGAAGAGAAATAATAAAGATCAGAGCAGAAATAAACAATATAGAATCTAAAAAAACTGTAGAGCAGATCAATGAAACCAAGAGTTGGTTTTTTTGAAAAAATAAACAAAATTGATAAACCTCTAGCCAGGCTTCTCAAAAAGAACAGGGAGATGACCCAAACAAATAAAATCATGAATGAAAATGGAATTATTACAACCAATCCCTCAGAAATACAAGCAATTATCAGGGAATACTATGAAAACTTATATGCCAACAAACTGGACAACCTGGAAGAAATGGACAAATTCCTAAACACCCACACACTTCCAAAACTCAATCAGGAGGAAATAGAAAGCTTGAACAGACCCATAACCAGCAAAGAAATTCAATCAGTTATCAAAAATCTCCCAACAAATAAGAGTCCAGGACCAGATGGCTTCCCTGGGGAATTCTACCAGACATTTAAAGCAGAGATAATACCTATCCTTCTCAAGCTATTCCAAAAAATAGAAAGGGAAGGAAAACTTCCAGACTCATTCTATGAAGCCAGTATTACTTTGATTCCTAAACCAGACAGAAACCCAGTAAAAAAAGAGAACTACACGCCAACATCCCTGATGAATATGGATGCAAAAATTCTCAGTAAGATACTAGCAAATCGAATTCAACAGCATATAAAAAGAATTATTCACCATGATCAAGTGGGATTCATTCCTGGGATGCAGGGCTGGTTCAACATTCACAAATCAATCAATGTGATACATCACATTAATAAAAGAAAAGATAAGAACCATATGTTCCTGTCAGTCGATGCAGAAAAGACATTTGACAAAATTCAGCATCCTTTCTTAATAAAAACCTTCGAGAAAGTCGGGGTAGAAGGAACATACTTAAACATCATAAAAGCCATTTATGAAAAGCCCACAGCTAACATCATCCTCAATGGGGAAAAACTGAGAGCTTTCCCCCTGAGATCAAGAACACGACCTAGATGTCCACTCTCACCACTGTTGTTTAACACAGTGTTGGAAGTTCTAGCATCAGCAATCAGACAACAAAAGGAAATCAAAGGCATCAAAATTGGCAAAGATGAAGTTAAGCTTTCACTTTTTGCAGATGGCATGATATTATACATGGAAAATTCGATAGACTCCACAAAAAGTCTGCTAGAACTGATACATGAATTCAGCAAAGTCGCAGGATACAAAATCAATGTACAGAAATCAGTTGCATTCTTATACACTAATAATGAAGCAACAAAAAACACAAAGAAACTGATCCCATTCACAATTGCACCAAGAAGCATAAAATACCTAGGGATAAATCTAACCAAAGATGTACAAGATTTGTATACTGAAAACTATAGAAAGGTTATGAAAGAAATTGAAGAAGATATAAAGCAATGGAAATACATTCCATGCTCATGGACTGGAAGAATAAATATTGTTAAAATGTCAATACTACCCAAAGCTATCTACACATTCAATGCAATCCCAATCAAAATTGCACCAGCATTCTTCTTGAAGCTAGAACAAGAAATCCTAAAATTCATATGGAACCACAAAAGGCCCCGAATAGCCAAAGAAATTTTGAAGAAGAAGACCAAAGCAGGAGGCATCACAATCCCAGACTTCAGCCCCTACTACAAAGGTGTAATCATCAAGACAGCATGGTTTTGGCACAAAAAAAGACACATAGACCAATGGAATAGAATAGAAACCCCAGAACTAGACCCACAAAAGTACGGCCAACTAATCTTTGACACAGCAGGAAAGAATATCCAATGGAAAACAGACAGTCTGTTTAACAAATGGTGCTGGGAGAACTGGACAGCAACATGCAGAAGGATGAAACTAGATCACTTTCTTACACCATTCACAAAAATAAACTCAAAATGGATAAAGGACCTGAATGTGAGACAGGAAACCATCAAAACCCTAGAGGAGAAAGGAGGAAAAGACCTCTCTGACCTCAGCCACAGCAATTTCTTACTTGACACATCCCCAAAGGCAAGGGAATTAAAAGCAAAAGTGAACTATTGGGACCTCATGAAGATAAAAAGCTTCTGCCCTGCAAAGGAAACGATCAACAAAACTAAAAGGCAACCAACGGAATGGGAAAAGATATTTGCAAATGACATATCAGACAAAGGGCTAGTATCCAAAATCTATAAAGAGCTCACCAAACTCCACACCCGAAAACCACATAACCCAGTGAAGAAATGGGCAGAAAACATGAATAGACACTTGTCTAAAGAAGACATCCAGATGGCCAACAAGCACATAAAAAGATGCTCAACATCGCTCCCCATCAGGAAAATACAAATCAAAACCACACTCAGATATCACCTCACACCAGTCAGAGTGGCCAAAATGAACAAATCAGGAGACTATAGATGCTGGAGAGGATGTGGAGAAACGGGAACCCTCTTGCACTGTTGGTGGGAATGCAAACTGGTGCAGCCACTCTGGAGAACAGTGTGGAGGTTCCTCAAAAAATTAAAAATAGACCTACCCTACGACCCAGCAGTAGCACTGCTAGGAATTTACCCCAGGGATACAGGAGTACGGATGCATAGGGGCACTTGTACCCCAATGTTTAAACAGCACTAAATAATAGCTAAATTATGGAAAGAGCCTAAATGTCCATCAACTGATGAATGGATAAAGAAATTGTGATTTATATACACAATGGAGTACTATGTGGCAATGAGAAGGAATGAAATATGGCCCTTTGTAGCAACGTGGATGGAACTGGAGAGTGTGATGCTAAGTGAAATAAGCCATACAGAGAAGGACAGATTCCATATGTTTCCACTGCTATGTGGATCCTGAGAAACTTAACAGAAGACCATGGGGGAGAGGAAGGGGGAAAAAAAGTTAGAGAGGGAGGGAGCCAAACCATAAGAGACTCTTAAAAACTGAGAACAAACTGAGGGTTGATGGGGGGTGGGAGGGAGGGGAAGGTAGGTGATGGGCATTGAAGAGGGCATCTTTTGGGATGAGCACTGGGTGTTGTATGGAAACTAATTTGACAATAAATTTCATATAATATAAAAAAATTAAAAAAAAAAAGATACTGTAGTTTGGCTGATGTCTTGCCTTAAATGTTCCAATGGCAGTTTAGCTACTTTGGGCTCCCAAAGCCCTCTCAAAAAAAAAAAAAAAAATATATATATATATATATATATATGTAATCAAAAAGGATCAGAGATTTTGAAATGGTATGGAATGGTGCATAATAACATTAATTTTTTTTGTTGACATCTACATGTCATCTCTACTATTGTTTATCTAATACTTATTCTTTCAGTCAACTCATTAAAAAATTTTTTTTGTCTTGAATTTACATCACAACCCTAAATGGAAAATCAGTATCATTTTCCATAAGTAGAAGATAATGCTAAAAATGAAGATAATGAAAGTATTTTTATTCACACCTAGAAGGTTACTGATATTCACAGAAGGCTGTCAACCTGAGACCTGCTCTTTTTATTAAAGAGGGAGATTAGCAAGAATCAAAGAGCTTTCAACATAATTAAAAGACTTGCAAGAGAAAGTTATGACTGCCTCCTGTATGACTTAGCGTTTTTTAATGCTGAATCAGTAAACCACCTAAAGTCATCTTGTATCATCGGAAATACTAGGGTAGCAGAATTGTTTCATTTTCTACAAAAGACATGATTGCACTGAAAAGAAAAAACACTGAATAAACAGACTTCTACACATTGAAAAAAATCATTGAACAAATGCTGAAATACCTACATACTGTTCCTGATTCTGTTGTCTTACCACTTAAAATAAGCCTTCTCCCTCCCCTTTTCAAACAAATGAGCTCTAAATAAAGTAAACATCAACAGGCATTTGGTCAGCTCCTTGCAATCCCTAGTCTAAGCCTCAATCCTCCACCTCTATAGAAGTATGTGTGGCTTGAGCCCTGGACCTCTCCAGCATCTCCAGACCATCATTGCTGAGAGTGCTGAGAGTGCTCTCCTTTACCCATGGAAAAAGGCTCTCTTCACAAAGTCCTTCAAACTAGCATCCTAGGTGATGAACAAGGAGGACTGAGAGATTCCCTGAGGGAGTCTGATTGTTTTTACAGTTAAAAGCAGACACCCTTTCAGGAGAAAAAAAGTCATCTCAAGTGACTGATGCCAAAACATCTTAAGAGCAATTCAGAAGAACATTCTTCATGGCATGTTTGGATAAAAACATTCATTTTTAAGAAAGCTTAAAACTGCTATTCTAAGAAGCTGTGCAATGTAAGAAAAAGTGTAGGAAATGAACAGAAGACAATGCTTGACAACTTGAAAACACAAATGAAAGAGGCTTTAAATTATAAAGAGAGCCTATTAAAATCTCTAAAACAGCACTGAAGACAAGTTTGCCTGCTCTCTTTAGAGAAGGTTACATGGATGATGGCAACTTGAAATCAGACAAAGAGAAAGAAAACTGAGACTCCCTAAACTGCCAATCAGAAGTTAACTTGGAGAAATACATTGATGCTATTAATTTTTAAAATTTTTTTTTCTTTTTTTTCAACGTTTATTTTTGGGACAGAGAGAGACAGAGCATGAACGGGGGAGGGGCAGAGAGAGAGGGAGACACAGAATTGGAAACAGGCTCCAGGCTCTGAGCCATCAGCCCAGAGCCCGACGCGGGGCTCGAACTCACGGACCGCGAGATCGTGACCTGGCTGAAGTCGGACACTTAACCGACTGCGCCACCCAGGCGCCCCGATGCTATTAATTTTTAAATAAGGCTTGAAGGAGAATGACAAAGACAATCTAAAACGTGAAGAAAATTAATCAATTGCTTATAATTCAAATAAAAGGTCTCCAAACTGAACAAACACCTTTGCAGTCTAAAAATACTGCTTGAAATTGAGATTCAAAAACTTCAGCTAAAACTTCAAATACTACCTGAACTACACCAAGAACATGCAATGCATATCTGTAGAAAATCCATCAAGGAGAGACTTTACAGTTTAGAAATAAAGAAGAAACTTCCCAAAGTATATGAAGCCGCATACATCAGAAGTATGACTCCTATAGGTCTTGAGAAATAGTTGGAAAGAAGTACTTCCTTTTACCAAAGCTGGATTGTCTCCCATGAGAAAAGAGCACCTTGGCTGAGTCAAATCTCACTGAGCTAAGAAAAAAATCACAACAAACAAAAATTAGCTGAAGAAGTGTAAATTCCAGCTTTTCCCAAGTGGCCTCCACTGCTTCACAGGTAGTCCTGGGCAGAGGCTAGAGAGTATCAGGGGACTCCGTGAATCATCAGGTCCCCAAGGAAAGAGGAAGATTGAACTGTAAGGGCTCAGGTATCTGAGTCACCTGTAAGTTTGATTCAGGTTTATAGTAGCCAAGTCCTAAACATCCACAGCAGGACATCTATCTTTTCTCTTTAAAAATAATTTAGAGCAGGGGCACCTGGGTGGCTCAGTCGGTTGAGTGTCCGACTTCAGCTCAGGTCATGATCTCACAGTTTGTGGGTTCGAGCCCTGTGTTGTGCTCTGTTCTGACAGCTCAGAGCCTGGAGCCTGCTTCAGATTCTGTGTCTTCTTCTCTCTCTGACCCTCCCCTGCTCACACTCTGTCTGTCTCTCTCTCAAAAATAAACATTAAAAAAAAATAATTTAGAGCAATCTCTTTTTAGTTTAACTATTGTTACTTAATTGATGCTATATTTGCCCAAATTCAAGTTTGACAGAATTATAATTCCTAAGATAGCGTTTTACCAATCTAGATGGTTTTAATAAAATTCTTATGGACATTAGAACATTTCATTAGATATTACAGAATTAGATCCAAATAAGTATTGTATTTAGATTGAACTAAATGGTCTGCTATTACTTAAGCCACAACTTAAGTTAACTTCTACATAATCAGGGAAAAACATTTAATCAATAAATTCCATTTATATATGTTATGAGCTGTTTGAAGAAATCTGTAAAAATATTTATCTAATAAATTTTGGTTTAAAAAAATATAAAACAAGAAACCCACCAAAAACAAAACCCTAAACCAAATACCCCCCCCCCCCCCCGCCAACTAAACCTATTAGTCTTTTTTTTTTTAGCACTAGATTCAGATAATTTAGGGCAGATAAAATTTTGTTCATGATATTCTTTGCTGTTACAATGTTTCTAAGTTTTATGCAATCAAAATAAATTCTTTCCCTTAAAAAACATTTTTCTATCCTTCTCAATCCAAATACAGGTTTCCCCAATTATTTGAAAGTAGACAGTTCTTATGAAAACTTTGAAGCCAACATGGGGTAAAATGAAGAGATGATTACCATTAACTACATGGAAAAGTTTTTAGCCATCCCAGATCCCCAAAATAACCTCTTAGGCTACTTTGATACCTTAGGACACATTTTGGTAACAGATACAAAGCAAATTGACATAAAGCACAGATACTCACAGGTCAAAGCTATGGCCACCTGAAGTTGAGAAGTTCCCAGGGAAGGAGCTTGGTGGTGCCTTTCACTGCTTGGGGTGCCTGCTGTTTCTATAAAGGCTCAATGCAAAACAAACGATGAGTGCTGTTTTTGCTTTTATCCATTTTTTTTTTTTTTTGTAAAAGTGAAAATCCTCTTTGGACTTCTTTGGTTAGCGAAAACAGGTACTAATGCAGGTCTTTTGTAAAAGTAAAGTAGCATGATGTGAACTTTCGAAAATGGTCAGAAACCTGTAGTTTCTCTTTTTCTCACTTCTCTGTTGCAAGCTACCATCACTGCCAGATAAAAGGTCTTCATACTACTTTCTTGACTTACCTAGTAACTTCCTAATTGGCATGTCTCTAGTCAGGTAAATGATAGCAGCTACTATTTATTAAACATTTACTTTGTGGCAGACTTTGGGCCAAGTGTGTTACATAAATTATTACATGTAATCTTCACAGCAACGCTGCAAGGTAAATTAACTGATCTTCATCTTACATGTGAATGTTAATACCTTTGCCTCAAAAGCTTCAGTACCATCCCAATGACTTTCAGAATATTTTTCAGTCCTTTGTCACCCCTACCTATTTTTTAGTCATTCCTCATCAGCCCCCCGACCCATAATATTCTATTCAAACTCAACTGCTATTCCCTAAATGCTCCTTGTGCTTTTCTTTAAAGAAAACTGAGATATAATTGACATATAATATTGTATTCATTTTGGTGTACATGATTTATGTATATATTGTAGAACTATCACATTAAATCTAGTTAACATCTATCACCAGTGATAATTTTTCTTGTGATGAGAACTTTTGATTTACTCTTAGCAACTTTCAAATGTGCAATATAGTACTGTTAATTTACCTGTGCTTTTTAAAGACTCTTTCCAAGTCCAGTTCTAAATATACTTTCAGTCCCAGCACAAATTCCACCTCTTATATGAAACCTCTGGCACCTTACCACTAAATTCCCAAGAGTTCTTTATTCCTCTGATATTTACTTTTAACTTATTGTTACATTCTTTTGTTGTTGTTGTTGTTGTTGTTGTTGTTGTTGTTGTTGTGTGTGTGTGTGTTGAGGACAGGGATGTGATCTTATTCATCTATGTTGATCCTACATCTTCTGTATTATACAGTTCTCAACAAATGTGTAGAATTAATTTACATCTCTTTGAATTTAAAGCTTGTTGACAATCATGCTTTCCATTTACATTGATAATTAAGAATGATATTGAGGATTACACACATAAAAAACATGCATTTCTTTAATACTTCTTTATATATTACTTAACCATAGAATTTTCTCACACTCAGATTTTGTCCCCATGTTAAATTATAAGAACCTGAACTGTGCCATGCCCTTCAACTTTCTTGGTAATGGCATGCATAATAAATACTTATTCAATAAATGAGTAAAAATACCTGGGACAGTGGACAACATTATAGCAACAATCAGGCTTCAGGCTCAGATAATAGCAAAACAACTTTTGGAGTGACTTAAGGTAATTTGTTATCATCTCTATGTTATGATACACTGTAACTTGGATAGTTCATCAAATTTCTTAGATCACTTTCAGAATTTGCTACATTCTCAAGCTTTTAATATCAAAGATTTCTAAATTCACTGTCAATTATATACTGGGGGAAGCAAAAATTTTCACTTATCTAAGTGTACATATTACTATCACTGCTTTAATTATAAAACTATTGAGGTCAATTATTAAATGCACCAATAAAATTGTAGGCTTGAAAGGAAAACTTTTTTTTTTTTTATTAAAAAATTTTTTTTTTCAACGTTTATTTATTTTTGGGACAGAGAGAGACAGAGCATGAACGGGGGAGGGGCAGAGAGAGAGGGAGACACAGAATGTGAAACAGGCTCCAGGCTCTGAGCCATCAGCCCAGAGCCCGATGCGGGGCTCGAACTCACGGACCGCGAGATCGTGACCTGGCTGAAGTCGGACGCTTAACCGACTGCGCCACCCAGGCGCCCCGAAAGGAAAACTTCTAAATTCTATGAAGCCAGCATTACCTTGATTCCAAAACCAGAAAAAGACCCCACTAAAAAAGGAGAACTATAGACCAATTTCCCTGATGAACGTGGATGCAAAAATCCTCAACAAGATATTAGCCAACCGGATCCAACAATACATTAAAAAAACTGTTCACCACAACCAAGTGGGATTTAAACCTGGGATGCAGGGCTGGTTCAATATCCACAAAACAATCAGTGTGATTCATCACATCAATAAAAGAAAGGATAAGAACCACATGATCCTCTCAATAGATGCAGAGAAAGCAGAAAGCATTTGACAAAATA
Source organism: Puma concolor (assembly GCF_028749965.1). Taxonomy (NCBI): domain Eukaryota; kingdom Metazoa; phylum Chordata; class Mammalia; order Carnivora; family Felidae; genus Puma; species Puma concolor. Next base: position 32,125,656 of record NC_141679.1, read on the forward strand.
CAGCATTCTTTCTTCATAAAAACCCTCAAGAAAGTGGGGATAGAAGGATCATACCTTGAGATCATAAAAGCCATATATGAAAGACCCTATGCTAATACCATCCTCAATGGGGAAAAACTGAGAGCTTTCCCTGTAAGGTCAGGAACAAGATAGGGATGTCCACTCTTAACACTGTTATTCAACACAGTATTGGAAGTCTTAGCCTCAGCAATCAGACAACACAAAGAAATAAAAGGCATCCAAATTGGCCAGAAGGAGGTCAAACCTTCACGCTTCGCAGATGACGTGATACTTTATATGGAAAACCCAAAAGATTCCACCAAAAAAACTGCTAGAACTGATCCATGAATTCAGTAAAGTTGCAGGATATAAAATCAATGCACAGAAATCGGTTGCATTCCTATACACCAACAATGAAGCAAGAGAGAAATCAAGAAATTGATCTCATTTACAATTGCACCAAAAATCATAAAATACCTAGGAATAAATCTGACCAAAGAGGTGAAAAATCTATATATATTGAAAACTATAGAAAGCTTATGAAAAAAATTGAAGAAGACACAAAAAAAAAAATGGAAAAAGATTCCATGTTCCTGGTTAGGAAGAACAAATATTGTTAAGATGTCAATACTAGCCAAAGCAATCTACATATTCAATGCAATCCCTACCAAAATAACACCAGCATTCTTCACAGAGCTAGAACAAATAATCTTAAAATTTGTATGGAACCAGAAAAGACCCTGAATAGCCAAAGCAATCTTGAAAAAGAAAACCAAAGCAGGAGGCAACACAAGCCTGGACTTCAAGCTGTATTACAAAGCTGTAATCATCAAGACAGTAGGATACTGGAACAAAAACACTCAGATCAATGGAACAGAATAGAGAACACAGAAATGTACCCACAAACGTATGGCCAACTAATCTTTGACAAAGCAGGAAAGAATATCCATTGGAATAAAGATGGTCTCTTCAGCAAGTGGTGCTGGGAAAACTGGACAGCGACATGCAGAAGAATGAACCTGGACCACTTTCTTACACCGTACACAAAAATAAACTCAAAATGGATGAAAGACCAATGTAAGACAGGAAGCCATCAAAATCCTCAAGGAGAAAGCAGGCAAAAACCTCTTTGACCTTGGCCACAGCAACTTCTTACTCAACAACTTACTCTCTGGAGGCAAGGGAAACAAGTGCAAAAATGAACTACTGGGACCTCATCAAAATAAAAAGTTTCTGGGGGCGCCTGTGTGGCGCAGTCGGTTAAGCGTCCGACTTCAGCCAGGTCACGATCTCGCGGTCCGTGAGTTCGAGCCCCGCGTCGGGCTCTGGGCTGATGGCTCAGAGCCTGGAGCCTGTTTCCGATTCTGTGTCTCCCTCTCTCTCTGCCCCTCCCCTGTTCATGCTCTGTCTCTCTCTGTCCCAAAAATGAATAAACGTTGAAAAAAAAATTTAAAAAAAAAAATAAAAAAAAATAAAAAGTTTCTGCACAGTGATCGAAACAATCAGCAAAACTAAAAGGCAACCAACAGAATGGGAGAAGATATTTGCAAATGACATATCAGATAAAGGGTTAGTATCCAAAATCTTTAAAGAACTTATCAAACTCAACACCCAAAAACAAACAATCCAGTGAAGAAATGGGCAAAAAACATGAATAGACACTTCTCCAAAGAAGACATCCAGGTGGCCAACTGACACATGAAAAAATGCTCCACATCACTCATCATCAGGGAAATACAAATCAAAACCACAGTGAGATACCATCTCACACCTGTCAGAATGGCTAACATTAACAACTCAGGCAACAACAGATGTTGGCGAGGATGCGGAGAAAGAGGATCTTTTGCTTTGTTGGTGGGAATGCAAGCTGGTACAGCCACTCTGGAAAACAGTATGGAGGTTCCTCAAAAAATTAAAAATAGAACCACCTTAGACCCAGCAATTGCACTACTAGGCATTTACCAACGGGATACAGGTATGTTTCAAAGGGGCACGTGCACCCCAATGTTTATAGCAGGGCTATCAACAATAGCCAAAGTATGGAAAGAGCCCAAATGTCCATCAACAGATGGAGGGATAAAGAAGACGTGGTATATATATATACAATGGAGTATTAGCAATGAAAAAGAATGAAATCTTGTCATTTGCAATTACGTGAATGGAACTAAAGGGTTACTATGCTAAGTGAAATTAGTCAGAGACAGACAAAAATCATATGACTTTACTCATATGAGGACTTTAAGAGACAAAACAGATGAACATAAGGGAAGGGAAGCAAAAATAATATAAAAACAGGGAGGGGGACAAAACACGAGACTCTTAAATATGGAAAACAAACAGAGGGTTACTGGAGGGGTATGGGAGGGGGGATGGGTAAATGGGTAAGGAGCATTAAGGAATCTACTCCTGAAATCATTGTTGCAATATATGCTAACTTGGATGTAAATTAAAAAAATAAACTAAATTAAATTGGAGGCTTGAAATGGAAGCAGGAATCTAATAGTCCCTTAGTATTTTATATATAATTTTGTTTTTACTATTCACAAAAGAGAATTGATTTTTTTTTTTTTTTGAGGAAAAACCATATAGGAAATGAGAGGAAAGAGCTAACATATCAGAAAGACATGTTATTTCCCCATGTTTTAGCTTAGCATTGAAAATGATGCTGAATATATTCAAATGTCCTATTTCTATACTATGTGTGGAAACATACTGTTTTAGTACCATGAAGCTTTCAGGTAGCATTGTAGTGACTTTTCTTCCTTTACATGAATGCTTTTATAAACAGTGTTGAAGAATACTTAACGATAACACTGATTACAAAGAACTGAGGAATTTGACTTTGTACTCTTTGGTTGGCCAAGATCCCAGAAATCCACATGATCTACCAAGCTGGAAACAAAAGAAAAAGAATTTGGCTTTTGGTTATATTAAGAAGCTACCTACATTTCTCACTGATTTATACAGCAAACATATTGAATGTCTACTGGGTGCGAGTTACTGAGGTGACAATGATGACTGACAAGGTCTCTCTTTAAAAAGGAAGACAGACATTCAATAATTGCATACAAATCTCATTACAGTAGTGTAGTACTATGCCCTTCTCAATCTATGAATGACTACGATATCTTGATGCTGGCTAGGATGAAGTAAGGAGAGGGAGTTATGTAATATGTAATGGGAATATATAATGAAACATTAAGTCAAAGAGAACTTCTAGGAATGCCTTGAACTTTCTAGAAACTAAAAGAAAACTAGAGTGCAATAAGCAAGGGAATAGGTTGAAAAGAAGCTGGTGAGGTAAGCAGCAATAGATTGAGGCCCCTTTTAATCCCCAAGGGGATGGCAGGGTCGGGGACTGGGGCTTCACTCTAAAAGTTTCACCAGATCACACAGAGTTTCAAAGGTCATATTAGGATTTTGGATTTAGGAGTTAGAAAAGAATTGTGGTTAATAATTAGTTTAGGTCTTTCACTGGGATTAAAGTTGGGCCATAGGTAATTCAGTAAATTAGTTTCTAGAAATGGCTTGGAGAATTCTTTAAAGGGAAAAGATGAATAATTTCTGGTTGTTTTGCTTTAAAAGTTGAGTATGTAAGTACATTTATTTATTGAGCACACCTATGCACAATGCAATTGCATTCCCAAATATCACCCACATTCCCTTGAAATCCAAGGTCTTTCTAAACTGACAGGGAAAGAGGGGCAGTGACTACAGAGGAGAACATAGACATGATTGGCAAAGGCACTGTTTTAGAACATAAGTATAGATTTTTGAGAGCCTTTAGCAACTTTCCAGGAACATCCTCACACTCTTTCCACTTTGATAACTAATACATTTCAGTGTAGTTTCAAAGGAAGTCTTCAGGCCTACTCTTCCCCATCATTTTTAACCCTAGACTACAACTCCATGTGATGACGTTTAACGTCATTATAAACATAATCTGGATGAATATACAATCACTATCTTAGATAATGGATAAAGATGCAATAAATATAAAATCTATCTTTTTTGACTTTTTATGCTTTGCCTTCTTAAAAAGATATTTATTTATGACGAAGCAATTATACATTTTTTTTTGTGTATTCCTTATGCTGTCTTTTTTCCCAGACTTTTAAAAATTTTAATTCCAGTACAGTTAATATACAGTGTTATATTAGTTTTGAGTGCACAGTATAGTGATTTAACAATTCTATACACTACTCAGTGTTCATTGTGATAATAAAATCTATCTTTTATTTAAAATGAGGCATATTCTGAAATACCACAAAGTCAAACCCTGAGAAGAAGCTGCCCCATAAAAATCACTTGTTTTACAACAGAATATAAGTGACTGCTGTGATTGAAAAAAGAACAGCAAACAAAAGCAAAGAATGCTTATAAATAATTGAAAGTGTTCAAATTCATTTGTTATTCTAAATTAAAAAAAGGAAAATTCTTATGTTTTATCATTTTGGAAAATCAGTCAACTATGAAATAATACCTCAATATAAAAACAGACATATCAGGAGGGAAGCTATATATAGGGTACATAAGACCTCTCCATACTACCATCACAACTTCTTGTGAATCTAAATTTGAAAATAAATAACAAAGCATATCTGAGGTGCATAAACACAGACCAAACACATTGGCCTGAAAGATTACTTAATCAATGGGGAATTTGGTGGTGAAATAAGAGAAAAAACTTAAAACAATGAAATCCAAAGTGAAATTTTATAATAGAAGTAATGTACAATCATGGAAATTTAAAGCATCAGGTTCAACTAATGGCTCAAGTCTACCACCCACTTGCTGGATGACCTCGGACAACATCACTTAATCTTTCAAGACTACTGTGAAAAGTAAGATATATGAAGTAAAGTTTGTAAACTGTAAAACCTTGTACAAATGCTAGCCATTAATTCAAATTTCCCACCTTTAATTCCTTTTTGTAAAGGGCTGTCTTCATTTTATATAATGTATTCTTTCAATGGAACAAGAACGCAATTTAAAAACGGTATTCAAACAAAGAAATACAGCAACTCAGTTTATTACATGCAGATTCTTCTGCATTGTTGCTAACAGTTCACTGGTCCAAAATTACTAAAATATTTAAAAAACTATACATTATGTAAACAAAACATAAATAAGACAGCATAGTTCTTTGTACATATAGTTTAGTACAGGTTGTTAGGGATTTAGGAATATGTACAATTTTACAACATGGACTGCATTTTCACAATGCATAAATATGTGTGTGTGTGTGTGTGTATACACACACACATACATACATTTATTTATATTTTTACAGAAAACAAAAAACAAGATTTCACTAATGACACAGAATACAATATTGTTGATACACACTGCCATAGTCCAAGTTCAAGAAGAAACATGTCAATTCAAGTGTGCAAAGAGCTAGCCTACTACGAACTAGTGAAACTTGACTTTGTCCAATCTATGCAATACAGACAGGTAGATTCTATTTTAAACAACTTTGGAAAACATACTCATACCAATGAGTTAAATGGAACAGATCTTTTTCTCCCAAAGGAAACAAAGCCTTGTTGCAAGCTAATGAAAAGATACATTAAAACACACAGAACTATGTATAGTATGTTTTCAACAGTATAATAAAGTTAAAATTTTTATGGGAGTCAAAACAATGCCCCATTATTTAAAAACTGGCTCATTTAGTCTAAATTCAGGATGCAGCTGTGTTGGGCTTCTCTAAGTCAGATGAGTGAAAAGCAGGGAAGACAGAGGCAGGATTTCGACTAGCAGATACAACAATTTGAGAGAGAGAGGAGGAGAGAGAAGAAACCTTAGATGCTGGAGGATTTATGGTATTCAAAATGGCTCCTTCTGGGCTAACCAACAATTTTTTGACTGATGTGTCCAGATGAAATACTGATGTGCTACTTGGCAGTGGAGGATTAGTAGAACAAATGGCAGAAACCAAAGAGGTCTTAGCCAAAAGAGTAGCTGGAGGAGACTTAATTACTGAAGTCAATGACACTGTTGGTGCGGGAAGTGGAACAGACACTTTAGCAGTTGTGTTTATGATCTGTGATGTTGTATGTACTGTGGGTAGAGGACTGACATTCCCAAGAGAGTTTATAATTTTTGTAGAACTTCTTACAGAATGCTTCACAGGTTGCCCACTTAAAGAATTATTTGATGCTAGTGTGATCTGGGCAGGGTTATCTACTGATATAGCCGGAAGGCCTTGGCCACTGTTAAGAACTAAGGGAGGTCCATATTTTGGATTAGTAGATATAAGAAGAACATGGCTACCAGCTCCAAGACCTTGTGGTGGGACAATAAACCGGGTTCCATTAATCATGATCTGAGTACCAGGTGCCAAAGGTGTACTGGTGTTGATGACTATTTTTTGCTGAATATAAGGTTCACTGAACTGACCCCCTATCACACTATTCACATTTGATGGTGCTGTAGCAGTGTGAATGGCAGAGCCACCAGGAGCAGAACTGTAACTTGAGGTTGATTTTACTAAAGCAGAGGACATTTGCTGGTTTGGCAGAGAAGCAAAATTGGAAATATTAATTACTTTACCTAGACTTTGTGAAAGGGATGGCAATTCAGTTTGAGGTTTATTTGTGTTTATATTTGTTGGCACTGTAGTTAAAATCCCTGGTGACTGAATCTGGACAGAAGTCCGAGATTGTCTTTTAGAAAGAGATATAGAACATGTGGCTCCTGGTACAGTTGCCACTTGTGGAACTGTGTTGATTATTTTAGGGGATACAGTCACAGGTGTAGGTAAGGCAACAGTAACAGGGATCTGCAAAGCTGATGTTAAACATTTAGGAGACACTGTTGGTTGTGTAGTTGAAATCAGAACAGATGATGCAAGATGTCCTGTTTTCACAGTTGATATAGCCACAGTGTTTCCGAGATTTGACGTGCAAAGTCTATTTGACAAAATAGGCATAATTCTTGAAGAGGTATCATTTCCACTGACTAAAACAGGAGGTCGTGTCCCAACGGAAGCAGAGGCTGAGGTCACTGAAAGAGAACCCAAAGACACGTTTGCTCCTGTTACTGAAAACATGTTTACTGCTCTTGTTGCAGAAACCATTGATTCATTAAGAGGAGTAATATTTTGACTCACAAAACTTGAGCTTACTGGAATTGAATTACTACTTGTTGACAATGGCAAAACATAGCCCTTGGTACTTTTTTCTTCTCCTTTTGGGGTTACATTTTGCAATATGTTAATTGATGGTATAGGTGGCACACTGCCTGAAGTGTTTACAATTGCTTGACCTATGTTTAGTCCAATTTTCACATCTTTTATCTGAGATACAGTTGGTGATGAATTTATTTTTATTGGTGCTCCCACTGTTGATGGAATTAGTACTATCTGGGGTTGTTCTGGAGTCTTAACATATGTTTTACTCAAGGGGGGAGAAAGAGTTTGTTTTAATGGTTCTGCCACAATAGTTGGAGTTGAAGTGCCACTGGGAATTGGAGCATTAATAAAAACTAATTTCTGGGCAGAAACACCCGTAGATGTTGGTGCAGGTGTCACATTAATTGCAGTTCCACTGCTAGAAGAAAGAACAGATGGAGCTGACACCAGCATAAGTTTGTGAACTGCAGTTGCACTGATCACATCACCATTTGTTGCTGCTGTTGCTTCTGATCTTGTAACAGGGAAACTTTTTGTGAAATAATCTCCCTGTTGTTTATTTGGAGTATGAATAACATTCGTACTGGTTTGTCCAAAACCTCCTGTTGATACACTAATTACATTTACTGAATTATTTGCTGTTGATGATAGTAGAGTGCCAGAAGAAAGAGAGGACTTTAAGGGAGAAGGTGGCATATGTGAAGCTTTATCTATCATGTGGCCCAAATTACCACCGCAGGAAGACTGGCCTAATGTAAGCTTGAGATTCTTTCCCACTGATGGATTAAAGCCAGATGGAATGGAATCAGAAGTTGATGTTTGGCTAAAAGATGGGAGACTAGATGTAGTAGTCACTCCAACTGAGGGTGAAAAAACAGAGGATGATGAAGTTGTTGATTTGGGTACCAGAAACGCCTGAAGCTGAGGAGCAAAAGTGAAAACTGAACTTGAAGATAAGCTATTGGGTGAATTTTGATCTGGACTGGTCTGTACTTTTACAACTCCAGTGTTCCCACCTCGTGTCCTAACAAGAATTGACTGTGAATCTCTTATACACACAGTTTTCAGTTCTTGCTTTACTTCAGAAGAATCAGGAGTTTGTTGTGCAAAAGAGTTGAGGGAACTACCAGGATTTGTAGATCCACTTAGTGTTGTTGCTGATAACAGAGGCTGAACTGTTGAGGAAATGGTGGATGAAACAATGGGCTGGGAAAATGTGGCTGCTGAAACTGCATTCTTGACTTTTCCTGACTCACTCTGGCTAGTCTTAACTGGTGGTGTTAATAAATTACTTATGGAGGTTACAGGTGACAAAGGTTGTGGCCTATCACTATTTGACAAAGGTGTAATTGTCCTATTGAAAAGTATATTAGGTAGCTGGGTAGAAACAGTTCCTGCTGAGCTGACAAGAACTGATGCTAAAGAAGAGTTTACATTTGTTGTCTGCAGGAAAGATGAACAAGGTTGTTCTGTACTTTTCTGTTGAAGTGGCGGTACTTCTTTTGCAACTGCTTTCCCTTCCTTGTGCTGAATCACAAAATTCTTAGGCAGAATGAGAACCTGTTGCATGATTTTTTCTCCTGTTTTAGAATCTAGCACAGGTTGCATCTGAATCTTTACAGAGCTGTTATGGAGATCAATGGGCAACCACTGGCCACAGGGCACTTTGTATACCATTTGTAAAGGACCTTTTGTACTGGTGTGGCAGGTCAATGCTGGCTTTATAGGACTTGCTTCTGGAGGAGATATAACTGGTTTTTCCAAAGCAGGAGCAGTTTTATCTGTGGAAGGGGGCAGTTGATTTGTTAAGGTCACTTTGTTCCCAATATTCTTTGCAAGCAAGGCCTGAATAGGTTTGGTCCCTTTCTGGAGAATAGATACTGGTGTTGAATCCACTGAGGCAAACGACTCTGGAAACAGTGGCTCTGTATGCTTGAATTCATTCAAATAGTCAATCTGCACCTCACCTTCTGCATTCTCAACTGTTGTCTCATTTGTGCTTAACTTTGCTTTCTTCCTTGGGGAAAGATCTTTTGTGCTATCATCCACATAATTAGTTTGTTTTGACTGTCGTTTAAGTGTTTTAGGCAGCATCTTTGCAATATCTTTAGAAGGCAATTCCTTTTTCAACAACTTGCTTCTGGCCATAGGAAAATCTATTTCAGACAGTTTCATGTCATCTGAAAATTATAAAAGCAAACACTGTGTTTAAATAAAACAGCAACTGAATAGCAATAAGACCAATTATAAAAAAGCAAGTCAATCTTTGAACTGGAATTTTATTAAGAAATCTACTACAGGGTGATTTCAAAGTCTCAGCACCCTGATTAGAAAATTAAGGTAAGGTGATCTTTGACATGGCAATCTTGATAGCACAACCCATTCCCAACTATGTATTAATGACAGAATTTTTTTTTGTTCAAACTCTGCTAAGTCTGCTGCAATACAAACACAAAGGAAAATTTACATCTCTTAAAGAGATACTCAGGCCAGCAATTAGAGCTCAGAATTTAGATCTGAAAGGGAATACAGTCTAGTTCTTTTCTTCTAGATAAGGAAATCATGAAATCAAAGAGAGATAGTTCTCCATTCTAATTTTCAGAGACTCTAAAGGAGTTTCTGGGGTTAATTATTCCTACAGTAAAAAAAATTATGTTCATATCAGTCAAACTGGGTTGATGAGAAGCTACTCTTTTTCAAGTCACCAAGGACATGAAAAACAACAGGTTAAAAAATTACTAACCACAAATTTTCACACTAACCTATTATATAACTAAATAAAGTTATTTAACTAGATTTAAAGAATAATATAATCTGATAAACTGAAATGAATTATAGATAATCTAATCTAGCCCCCTTATGATGATATGTCCACTCTGGGGTCTCATTAGGCCATCAACCTTGGTCATTCATCATAAAAAATCTTCCCAGATTAGGGACTTGTCAAATTCCATTTAAACCAAACATCAAAAACAGTGCTTCAAAAATAGTAATAATAAAAAGAAGATGATGAACTTATTTTAGAGGGATTGTATATTAAAGATGTGTGGTCTATAATGAGCAAAGACATGCCTACAGTTTGGAGGCAGGCACTGGCTCCAGAAACTCCTAGAAATGTAATGATTCCAAGGAACCTTTACAAGGACACAGGACACCTTCAAAACATGGCAGATTTTCCTAATTAATACACATCATTAACCAGATTAACCTTTATCTCCACAAAAGATACTAAAACTTCTCTTTGTGGTTTTAGTGTTGATTTAAAGAAAGTTTTAATACTTACCTGAATCAAAGTTATCTTTCTCCAGGATATCCAAAGGTTCTGTCACCTCTACAGACTTACTAATTTCTACTTTAGGAGATTCTTTTCCAGGATCTCCTTCACCTTCTTCAGTAGTCCACAGTTCTCTAGTAAATTTATCATGATCAGGCTGTCTTCTGAAATCATCGTAGTCTTTCTTTAGGCGGCTCCTGAAATAAAATGCCCAACAAACAACACATACATCTTAAACTCTTGGAAGCTAAACTAACTTTTAGTAATTTAAACTTTATTTTGAAATATTTTCAATTAAGTCGCTAAAAGCTATGTTTTAATCTCAAGTGTGTCTAAGATGCTTGGTTCAGTTTTACCAACAATTATCATTAAAGAAGAGAAAACCTAGGGGGTAGGCATAAGAAACCAGAAAGGATTATATTTATAACTTCAGAATACAGTGTTTGAATATACCACCAATTTGTCTTTTTAAATGCTATTAGACCTATTAAATGAGAGAAATTTCTAGCTGCATGGACAAAAATAGATTTGAAATATTTTCATAATTACTGATTATAATATAGTAAAAAATGCCATTTAAAAAAGTTAATCAAATCTTTGGGGCGCCTGGGTGGCGCAGTCGGTTAAGCGTCCGACTTCAGCCAGGTCACGATCTCGCGTTCCGTGAGTTCGAGCCCCGCGTCGGGCTCTGGGCTGATGGCTCAGAGCCTGGAGCCTGTTTCCGATTCTGTGTCTCCCTCTCTCTCTGCCCCTCGCCCGTTCATGCTCTGTCTCTCTCTGTCCCAAAAATAAATAAACGTTGAAAAAAAAAATTAAAAAAAAAAAAATCCTAAACACTTTACCATCAAATGAATGAAGTAAAGTTGCAGGATACAAAATGAATACCCAGAAATTGATAGTATTCTTATATATTAATACAAAATAGCATAAGGAGAAATTAAGAAAACAATTCCTTTTACAATTGCATCAAAAAGAATGAAATATCTAGGAATAGATTAACCAAAGAGGTGAAAGACATGTACTCTAAAAACTTTAACACACTGATGAAAGAAATTGAAGATGACACAACTAAAAAAATATTCCATGCTCATGGATTGGGAGAATATTATTAAATGTTCATACTGCCCAAAGCAATCTACAGATTCCAAGACAATCACTATCAAAATACCAACAACATTTTTCACAAAGCTAGGGGAAACAGTACTAAAATATGTACAGAACTACAAAGACCCCGAATTGCCAAAACAATCTTGAGAAACAAAAACAAAGCTATAGGAATCACAATTCCAGATTTCAAGATATACTACAAAGCTGAAGTAATCAAAACAGTATAGTAATGGGGCACAGGGGTGGCTCGGTGGGTTAAGCGTCAAACTTTGGCTCAGGTCATGATCTCATAGATCGTGGGTTTGAGCCCCATGTCGGGCTCTGTGCTGACAGCTCAGAGCCTGGAGACTGCTTCGGATTCTTTATCTCCCTCTCTCTTTGCCCCTCCCTTACTCGCACTCTGTCTTTCTCTCACAAATAAATAAACATTTAAAAAAAAATAGTATGGTACTGACACAAAAACAGATACACACATCAAGGGAACAGAATAAAAACCCCAGATACAAACCTATACTTATATGGTCAACTAATTTATGACAAAAAAGGCAAGATATACAATGGGAAAAAGTCTCTTCAATAAATGGTGCTTGGAAGACTGAACAGCCACATGTAAAAGAATTAAACTGGGGGCGCCTGGGTGGATCAGTGGGTTAAATATCCGACTTCGGCCTAGGTCATGATCTCGTGATTCATGAGTTCGAGCCCCATGTTGGGCTCTGGCAGCTTGGAGCCTGGAGCCTGCTTCAGATTCTGTGTCTTCCTCTCTCTCTGCCCCTCCCCTGCTCATGCTCTGTCTTTCAAAAATAAATAAATGTTAAAAAAAAATTTTTAAAGAATGAAGCTGAACCACTTTCTAATACCACACATAAAAATAAACCCAAAATAGATCAAGACCTAAATGTGAGATCTGAAACTATAAAAATCTTAGAAGAGGACACAGGCAGTAATTTCTCTAATGTCAGCATGGCAACATTTTTCTAGATTTGTCTCCTAAAACAAGGGAAACAAAAGCAAAAATTAACTACTGGGACTAAACAAAAATAAAAAGCTTCACAGTGAAGGAAACAATCAATGAAACAAAAAGGCAACCTAATAAATGGAAAAAGATATTTGCAAATGATATATCCAATAAAGGGTTACTAACCAAAACATAAAAAAAAAAACTTCTACAACTCAATACCAAAAAGCAAACAATCTGATTAAAAAATGGGCAGAGGACCTTAATTGACATTTCTCTAAAGAAGACCATATAGATGGCCAAGAGACATATGAAAAGATGCTCAACATCATCAGAGAAACACAAATCAAAACTACAATATCACCTTACACCTGTAAGAATGGCTAAAATCAAAAAGTTAAGAAGTAACAAGAGTTGGTGAGAAAAAGGAACCCTTGTACACTGTTGGTGGGAATGTAAATTGGGGCAGATACTGTGGAAAACAGTATGAAGGTTAATCAAAATTTAAAGATAGAAGCTTTGCACAGTGGGAGTATCATAGCCAATGAGGTTTATCTGAGGCATGATTACTGCTAATTGAAAACTTTTCCCAATATCTTGCCAGGATGATTTAAAATATAGTCAGCATTGGCAATTTTTGAAAAAAAGAAATTAAAAATAGAAATAACATATGATCCAATAATTCCATTAGTGGGTGTTTGCCCAAAGAAAACAAAAACACTATAAAGGAAATAAGCACCCCTGTGTTCACTGCAGCATTATTTACAATAGCCAAGCTTTGGAAGCAACCTAAATGTCCATCGATAGACAAACAGATAAGGAAGACATGGTATATATTATGTGTACACACACAAACACACACACACACACACACACACACACACACACACACACACACTGGAACATTATGCAGCCATGAGAAAGGATGAGATCTTGCCATTTGCGATAACATGGATGAACCCAGAGGATATTCTGCCCAGTGAAATAAGTCAGAGAAAGAAAAATACCGTAAGATTACACTCACATGTGAAATCTAAAAAACAAATGAAGGGACTTTTCAGAAGATGGCGGTGCAGGAGGACACTGGGCACACTGCGTCCTGATGATCACCTAGATTCCACCCATATCTGCCTAATTTACCCAGAACACTGCCAGAAGACTAGCAGAACGGACTCTCCGGAACCAAGCATAGACAAGAGGCCCACGGAAGAGGGTAGGAAGGGCAGAGAGGCAGTGCGAGCTACAAAGACTGGCGGGAGGGAGCCAGGGCGGTGGAGGGGCAGCCAGCACACCCGGCAAGGCAGAGCCCCAGAGTCTGGCTTGCAAAAGTGGAGGGGCCGGATGGAGTGTGTTCTGACAGCCAGTGGGACTTAACATCTGGAATTTTATAAGTCAACAGCTCTGCTTGGAGACGGGAGGGCTAAAGGACAACAGGAGGAAGAGTTGTTGAACCCCAGAGGACAGAGCTCAGCTTGGCGGGAAACAAAGGCGCTGGGAAGCGCCATCTCCCTCACCCATCCCCCAGCCAAAATCCCAAAGGGAACCAGTTCCCGTCACAAACTTGCTTGCACCGGGCAAACACCCAACGCTGTGCTTCTGCGGATCCATCCCTCCAATGGGTCTGCCTCCCTCCCGGTGCCACAGGACCCCTCCCCAAGCAGACCACTGAAGGCAAAGTGAGCTATGCCCGCCCCTCCTGCGGATCCTTGCGGATCCACCCCGGCTAATAGGCCAGATCCCATAGAAGCAGCACCACAAGCCTGGCAGTGTTCAAGTAGCCCAGACAGGGGCCATACCACTCCACAAGAGTCCTGCCCCTGGGAGAGAAGATGAGGTACACACCAGTCTGACTGTGGCCCCATCTGTGGGCAGGGGGCAGACATCAGGTCTGACTGCGCCCGCCTACCAACACAAGTTACTCCAGACAACACAGTGGAAGAGCCCTGCAGTTCCCTGCCACTCCAGGGACTATCCAAAATGACAAAACAGAAGAATTCCCCTCAAAAGAAACTCCAGGAAGTAGGACAGCTAACGAACTGATCAAAAATGATTTAAGCAATATAGCAGAAAATGAATTTAAAATAATAGTCATAAAATTAATTGCTGGGCTTGAAAAAAGTATAGAGGACAGCAGAGAATCTATTACTACGGAGATCAAGGGACTAAGAAACAGGAGGAGCTAAAAAATGCTCTAAATGAGCTGCAAAATAAAATGGGAGGCGACCACAGCTCGGACTGAAGAGGCAGAGGAGAGAAAGAGGTGAATTAGAAGATAAAATTATGGAAAAAGAGGAAGCTGAGAAAAAGAGAGATAAAAGATTCCAGGAGTATGAGGGGAGACTTAGAGAACTAAGTGACATAATTAAACGAAATAATATACGCATAATTGGGATTCCAGAGGAGGAAGAGAGAGGGAAAGGTGCTGAGGGTGTACTTGAAGAAATCATAGGTGAGAACTTCCCTGAACTGGGGAAGGAAAAGGACACTGAAATCCAAGAGGCACAGAGAACTCCCTTCAGACGTAACTTGAATCGATCTTCCGCATAACATATCATAGTGAAACTGGCAAAATACAAGGATAAAGAGAAAATTCTGAAAGCAGCTAGGGATAAACGTGCTCTAACATATAAAGGGAGACCGATAAGACTCGTGACAGATCTGTCTACTGAAACTTGGCAGGCCAGAAAGGAATGGCAGGAAATCTTCAATGTGCTGAACAGAAAAAAAATGCAGCCGAGAATCCTTTATTCAGCAAGTCTGTTATTTAGTATAGAAGGAGAGATAACGGTCTTCCCAAAACAAACAAAAACTGAAGGAATTCGTCACCACTAAACCAGCCTTACAAGAGATCCTAAGGGGGATCCTGTGAGACAAAATACCAGAGACATCGCTACAAGCACAAAACCTACAGACATCACAATGACTCCAAACCCATATCTTTCTATAACACTGACAGTAAATGGACTAAATGCACCAACCAAAAGAAAAAGGTTATCAGAATGGATAAAAAAAACAAGGCCCGTCTATTTGCTGTCTACAAGAGACTCATTTTAGACCTAAGGACACCTTCAGATTGAAAGTGAGGGGATGGAGGACTATCTATCATGCTACTGGAAGTCAAAAGAAAGCTGGAGTGGCCATACTTCTATCGGACAAACTAGACTTTAAATTAAAGGCTGTAACAAGAGATGAAGAACGTTATATAATAATTACAGGGTCTATCCATCAGGAAGAGCTAATAATTATAAATGTCTATGTGCTGAATATGGGAGCTCCCAAATATATAAAACAATTAATCACAAATATAAGCAATCTTATTGATAAGAATGTGGTAATTGCAGGGGACTTTAATACTCCAGTTACAACATTGGACAGATCATCTAGACACAGGATCAATAAAGAAACAAGGGCCCTGGGGCGCCTGGGTGGCGCAGTCGGTTAAGTGTCCGACTTCAGCCGGGTCATGATCTCGCGGTCCGTGAGTTCGAGCCCCGCGTCGGGCTCTGGGCTGATGGCTCAGAGCCTGGAGCCTGTTTCCGGTTCTGTGTCTCCCTCTCTCTCTGCCCCTCCCCCGTTCATGCTCTGTCTCTCTCTGTCCCAAAAATAAATAAATGTTGAAAAAAAAATTAAAAAAAAAAAAAAAAAGAAACAAGGGCCCTGAATGATACATTGGATCAGATGGACTTGACAGATATATTTAGAACTCTGCATCCCAAAGCAACAGAATATACTTTCTTCTCGAGTGCACATGGAACATTCTCCAAGATAGATCACATACTGGGTCACAAAACAGCCCTTCAAGTATACAAGAATGGAGATCATACCATGCATACTTTCAGACCACAATGCGATGAAGCTTGAAATCAACCACAGGAAAAAGTCTGGAAAACCTCCAAAAGCATGCAGGTTAAAGAACACCCTACTAAAGAACAAATGGGTCAACCAGACAATTAGAGAAGAAATTAAAAAATATATGGAAAGAAACGAAAATGAAAATACAAGAATCCAAACGCTTTGGGATGCAGCGAAGGCAGTCCTGAGAGGAAAATACATTGCAATCCAGGCCCATCTAAAGAAACAAGAAAAATCCCAAATACAGAATCTAACAGCACACCTAAAGGAAATAGAAGCAGAACAGCAAAGATACCCCAAACCCAGTAGAAGAAGAGAAATAATAAAGATCAGAGCAGAAATGAACAACATAGAATCTAAAAAAACTGTAGAGCAGATCAATGAAACCAAGAGTTGGTTTTTTGAAAAAATAAACAAAACTGATAAACCTCTAGCCAGGCTTCTCAAAAAGAACAGGGAGATGACCCAAATAGATAAAATCATGAATGAAAATGGAATTATTACAACCAATCCCTCAGAAATACAAGCAATTATCAGGGAATACTATGAAAACTTATATGCCAACAAACTGGACAACCTGGAAGAAATGGACAAATTCCTAAACACCCACACCTTTCCAAAACTCAAACAGGAAGAAACAGAAAGCTTGAACAGACCCATAAACAGTGAAGAAATTCAATCAGTTATCAAAAATCTCCCCAACAAATAAGAGTCCAGGACCAGATGGCTTCCCTGGGGAATTCTACCAGACATTTAAAGCAGAGATAATACCTATCTTTCTCAAGCTGTTCCAAAAATAGAAAGGGAAGGAAAACTTCCCGACTCATTCTATAAAGCCAGCATTACTTGATTCCTAAACCAGACAGAAACCCAGTAAAAAAAGAGAACTACACGCCAACATCCCTGATGAATATGGATGCAAAAATTCTCAATAAGATACTAGCAAATTGAATTCAACAGCTTATAAAAAGAATTATTCACCATGATCAAGTGGGATTCATTCCTGGGCTGCAGGGCTGGTTCAACATTCACAAATCAATCAACGTGATACATCACATAAGAAAAGAGAAGAAAAGAAAAGAAAAGAAAAGAAAAGAAAAGAAAAGAAAAGAAAAGAAAAGAAAAGAACCATATGATCCTGTCAATCGATGCAGAAAAAGCATCTGACAAAATTCAGCACCTTTTGTTAATAAAAACCCTCGAGAAAGTCGGGGTAGAAGGAACATACTTAAACACCATAAAAGCCATTTATGAAAAGCCCACAGCTAATATCATCCTCAATGGGGAAAAACTGAGAGCCTTTTCCCTCAGATCAGGAACACGACAGGGATGTCCACTCTCACTGCTGTTGTTTAACATAGTGTTGGAAGTGCTAGCATCAGCAATCAGACAACAAGAGGAAATCAAATGCATCAAAATTGGCAAAGATGAAGTCAAGCTTTCACTTTTTGCACATCTGCAATATCACACATGCACATGATATTATACATGGAAAATCCGATAGACTCCACAAAAGGTCTGCTAGAACTGATACATGAATTCAGCAAAGTCGCAGGGTACAAAATCAATGTACAGAAATCAATTGCATTCTTATACACTAAAAATGAAGCAACAGAAAGACAAATAAAGAAACTGATCCCATTCACAATTGCACCAAGAAGTATAAAATACTTGGGAATAAACCTAACCAAAGATATAAAAGATCTGTATGCTGTAAACTATAGAAAGGTTATGAAGGAAATTGAAGAAGATATAAAGAAATGGAAAAACATTCCGTGCTCATGGACTGGAAGAATAAATATTGTTAAAATGTCAATACTACCCAAAGCTATCTATACATGCAATGCAATCCCAATAAAATTGCACCAGTATTCTTCTTGAAGCTAGAACAAGCAATCCTAAAATTTGTATGGAACCACAGAAGTCCCCGAATAGCCAAAATAATTTTGAAGAAGACCAAAGCAGGAGGCATCACAATCCCAGACTTTAGCCTCTACTACAAAGCTGTAATCATCAAGACAGCATGGTTTTGGCACAAAAACAGACACATAGACCAATGGAATAGAATAGAAACCCCAGAACTAGACCCACAAAAGTACGGCCAACTAATCTTTGACACAGCAGGAAAGAACATCCAATGGAAAACAGACAGTCTGTTTAACAAATGGTGCTGGGAGAACTGGACAGCAACATGCAGAAGGATGAAACTAGACTACTTTCTTACACCATTCACAAAAATAAACTCAAAATGGATAAAGGACCTGAATGTGAGACAGGAAACCATCAAAACACTAGAGGAGAAAGCAGGAAAAGACCTCTCTGACCTCAGCCGCAGCAATTTCTTACTTGACACATCCCCAAAGGCAAGGGAATTAAAAGCAAAAATGAACTATTGGGACCTCATCAAGATAAAAAGCTTCTGCACAGCAAAGGAAACGATCAACAAAACTAAAAGGCAACCAACGGAATGGGAAAAGATATTTGCAAATGACATATCGGACAAAGGGCTAGTATCCAAAATCTATAAAGAGCTCACCAAACTCCACACCCGAAAAACACATAATCCAGTGAAGAAATGGGCAGAAAACATGAATAGACACTTGTCTAAAGAAGACATCCAGGTGGCTAAGAGGCACATAAAAAGATGCTCAACATCGCTCATCAGGGAAATAAATCAAAACCACACTCAGATATCACCTCACGCCAGTCAGAGTGGCCAAAATGAACAAATCAGGAGACTATAGATGCTGGAGAGGATGTGGAGAAACGGGAACCCTCTTGCACTGTTGGTGGGAATGCAAACTGGTGCAGCCGCTCTGGAAAACAGTGTGGAGGTTCCTCAAAAAATTAAAAATAGACCTACCCTTCAACCCAGCAGTAGCACTGCTAGGAATTTACCCCAGGGATACAGGAGTACGGATGCATAGGGGCACTTGTACCCCAATGTTTAAACAGCACTCTCAACAATAGCCAAATTATGGAAAGAGCCTAAATGTTCATCAACTGATGAATGGATAAAGAAATTGTTGTGTATATACACAATGGAGTACTACGTGGCAATGAGAAAGAATGAAATATGGCCCTTTGTAGCAACGTGGATGGAAGTGGAGAGTGTTATGTTAAGTGAAATAAGCCATACAGAGAAAGACAGATTCCATATGTTTCCACTCCTTGTGGATCCTGAGAAACTTAACAGAAGACCATGGGGGAGGGGAAGGAAAAAAAATGGTTAGAGAGGGAGGGAGGCAAAACATAAGAGACTCCTAAAAACTAAAAACAAACTGAGGGTTGATTGGGGGTGGGAGGGAGGGGTAGGTGGGTGATGGGTATTGAGGAGGCACCTGTTGGGATGAACACTGGGTGTTGTATGGAAACCAATTTGACAAAAATTTCATATTAAAAAAAAAAAAATAACAAATGAATAAACAAAATAACAACAACAACAAAAAGCCCTATTAATACAGAGAACAAACTCATGGTTGCTGGAGGGTAAGGGGTGTGGGGGATGGATAAAATGGGTGAAGGGAATTTGGGATACAAGTTTCTAGTTTTGGAATAAATAAGTCACAAGAGTAAAAGGCATACCATAAAGAATATAGTCAATGATATTGTAGTAGTGTTGTACGGTGACAGTAGCTACACTTTTGGTGAGCATACCATTATGTATAAACATGTCCAATCACTACGTTGTACACCTGAAACTACCGTAACATTGTGTGCCACCTATACTCAAAAAAAAAAAAAGTTTTAAAAAGTTAATCAAGAAATTCTAGGAAATAGTACTATTATTTGACTTATGCAGAGTACAGTAACAAAAAAAAAAATAACCCTCATCATTTAATCCTGAGAGTAATCATACCTAAACATTTTGATCTCACTAGAAATATTTTTATTTACAAAAATAAACTCAAAATGAATGAAGGACCTGAATGTGAGACAGGAAACCATCAAAACCCTAGAGGAGAAAGCAGGAAAAAAACTCTCTGACTTCAGCTGCAGCAATTTCTTACTCGACACATCTCCAAGGCAAGGGAATTAAAAGTAAAAATGTACTATTGGGACCTCATCAAGATAAAAAGCTTCTGAATTGCAAAGGAAACAATCAACAAAACTAAAAGGCAACCAACAGAATGGGAAAAGATCTTTGCAAATGACATACTGAATAAAAGGCTTGTAACCAAAATCTATAAAGAACTCACCAAACTCCACACCTAAAAAACAAATAATCCAGTGAAGAAATGGGCAGAAGACACAAATAGACACTTTTTTAAAGAAGACATCCAGATGGCCAACAAGGCACATCCAAAGATGCTCAACGTCACTCCTCATCAGGGAAATACAAATCAAAACCACACTGAGATAGCACCATGCCAGTCAGAGTGGCTAAAATGAACAAATCAGGACACTATAGATGCTGGAGAGGATGTGGAGAAATGGGAACCCTCTTACACTGTTGGTGGGAATGTAAACTGAAACAGCCGCTGTGGAAAACAGTGTGGAGGTTCCTCAAAAAATTAAAAACAGATCTACTCTATGACTCAGCAATGACACTGCTAGGAATTTACCTAAGGGATACAGGAGTGCTGATCCATGGGGGAACTTGTACCCCAATGTTTATAGCAGCACCTTCAACAATATCCAAATTATGGAAACAGCCTAAATGTCCATCAACTGATGAATGGATAAAGAAGATGTGGTTTATATATACAATGGAATACTACTTGGCAATGAGAAAGAATGAAATCTGGCCATTTAGCAATGTGGATGGAACTGGAGAGTGTTATGCAAAGTGAAATAAGTCATACAGAGAAAGACAGATACCATATGTTTTCACTCTTATGTGGATCCTGAGAAACTTAACAGAAGACCATGGGGGAGGGGAAGGGGGGAAAAAGTTAGAGAGGGAGGGAGGCAAACCATAAGGGACTCTTAAAAACAGAATAAAGTGAGGGTTGATGGGGAGTGGGAAGGAGGGGAAAGTGGGTGATGGGCATTGAGGAGAGCACCTGTTGGGATGAGCACTGGGTGTTGTATGGAAACCAATTTGACAATAAGTTTTATATATATATAAAAGAAATATATATATAAAAGATATATAAATGAAATATATATATATTTATATATATAAATGAAATATATATAATATATATATATTATATATATATAACAGAGAAAGCTGAAAAGTGATCTCTCAGAGATCCTTTTCACATAAAAATATAATAGCTATGTTTCCATAAAACAATGGAGAGATGAAAACATTTCCAAAGACACATAATTTAGAGATCCTCTATTATTCCTCTTGCTTTCAACTGAATTTCTCTATTCTACCACTAACCTTTACCTTATTTCATTTTGTTTAAAAAAGAAATGGGGGTGCCTGGGTGGCTCAGTCCATTAAGCATCAAGTCTTGATTTTGGCTTAGGTCATGATCTCAAGGTTTGTGGGATTTGAGACCTGCATCGAGCTCTGTGCTGACAGCAGAGCCTGCTTGGGATTCTCTCTCTCTGTTCTCTCTCTCTCTGCTCTCTCTCTCTCTCAAAATAAATAAATAAACATTAAAAAAGATCTGAACATACATTCTCCAATTTATTTTTACTACAAATTCTTATTTAAGTATTTTGAAGCTTAAGTCTCACCTCTGTCACTTAATAGCTGTGAGACTTTGGGGAAGCTCCTTAAACTTTCTTTTTATTTTAAGCTTATTTATTTATTTTGAGAAAGAGAAAGAAAGAAAGAGAGCAAATGAGTGCGTCCAGGTGGGGGAGGGGCAGAGAGAGTGGGAGAGAGAGAGAATCCTAAACAGGCTCCTCGCTCAGACACAACCTGATGCAGGGCTCAATCTCATGACTGTGAGATCATGCTTTGAGCCAAAATTAAGAGTCAGATGCTTAACCAACTGAGCCACCCAGGCGCCTAGCACCTTAAACTTTCTAGCATCAGTTTACTTTTTTGTATAATGGGGATAATAATAGTACTTACCTCACAGTATGTGTGGCACATAGAATAATTGTAAAATTAATCTCCTTTTAGAAATATCTTCATGGGGGTTGTATGAAATTCCTCCCTTCTCAGCCCTCTTCTTTGTCTCAGCTGTTTTGTTTTATTTTATTTACAGGGAAAATAGAAGCTGGGGCACCTGAGTGGCTCAGTCCATTAAGCATCTGACTTCGTGAGTTCAAGCCCTGCATCGGGCTCTGTACTGACAGCTCAGACCCTGGAGCCTGCTTCGGATTCTGTTTCCTTCTGTCTCTGCCCCTCCCCTGCTTCCGGTCTGTCTGTCTCTCTCTCTGTCTCTCAAAAACAAACACACATTAAAAAAAGAAGAAAATAGAAGCAGACAAGAACTTTCATATGCTCTTATCTCATCTGCCACTTATGACCTTCATTTGTACTCATATTCTGTCTTCCTATTTAAGCTAATGCCTCCATTTATGCATCCTCTCTCATCTATCCAATGATATCATTCTACCAAATGTCTCTTCCTTTCCCTGAGTCCATTTTTGCCTATTATATCATTTTCACCAGTATACAGAAAGTTATTTCCCCATTAATTAAAACAAACAACAAAAAACCAAAGCACCTTCTCTTGACTGCAACTTGTCCTTCCAGCTACTGCCCTATTTATCTGCTCCACTTTATGATAAAACTTCCTCTCCCCTAATTCTCTTGAACAGACTTCTATGACTTTTACCCACTACTCTACCAACACAGCTCATCAAGGTCATCAATGATTTCCATGTTGCCAAATTCAAAATTAATTCTCAGGCCTCATCTTTTTCAATCTATCACAAGCAGCCCTTGTGATAGATAGAAAGAAAAAGTTATTTTCTTTACCTGGCTTCCAAGACACCCTGCTTTCTCTTGGTTATCCTACCTTACTGAACATTCCTTCTCAGTCTCTTCTGCTGAGTCCTATTCCTCTCCACCATCTCTAAATGTTGGAATGCCCCAGGGCCCGGTCTCTCTTTTTCTCTATCTATGCTCACATTCTAGGTGATTTCTACCAGTCTCATAGCTTAAATATAATCTATATCCTGACAACCCTAAATTTATGCCTCCAGTCTGGTTTATTCCCTTGAACAGGGACTCATACACTAAACTGTCTACTCAATTAAGCCCAATTAGATGTCTAAAAATCATATCAAACTTCACATGTTGAAATCCAAACTCCTGAATCCCTGCCCTGCAAACCTGCTACTCCTTTAGTTTCCCTTATCTAAATTAATGGCAATTCCATTATTCCAGTTTAGACCAAAAATAGAACATCATCTTTTTACTCTTCCTCTTCTTCTTTTTTTTTTTTTTTTTTGACACTTTATATCCAATGTTTAAGAAAATTCTACCTATCCTACTTTCAAGATGATACATCCAGAATCCAACCACCCCTTGCCATCTGAATAGCTGTTAAGGAGAATCATGAAAAACAGGTGACCACCAATTGACCCATGAGTTGGACCCAGGCACTCAAAGGCTTCTCATTCCTTCCCCCACCCTTGGAATGCAGGTTCTACTTGCCTTTCCTGCCCCCCAGAGACTGCTCCAAGAACACAGCCTTGAGATAGTGATGTGATGTTGAAAATACCTACACGATATATATGTGACTGCATCTAAGTAAGGCCTCCTTATATGAACTTTTAAGATCTGATGGGCAGGTGCAGAGATCCATTTGTCTTGCTGCTGCTCAAGAAAAGCCTTATCAAATGTAATTTCCTTTTACTTACTCAACCTGCCACCTACGCACCTGGAGTGGCCTGTTTCTTCCTTTGGTCTCTCCCTGCCCTCTGAATACAGACACCAGTTTCAGATTACATCAGGGAAACTCCTTAAGAGGGTTACAGACTAGTAACCACTATCCTGTTCCAAGCCATCATCGTTTTTGTTTTTGTTTTTGCCTGGATTATTGCTTTTTGTAACTGATTTCCCTGTCATCCCACTACACTAATCTCAGCATGACAGGTAGTGTGAGTGCTTTAAAACATAAGTCAGATCAGGTCCTTCCTCTGCTTAAAACCATTCAATGGTGTCTTATTTCAGAGTAAAAACAAAAGTCCATTAAGACTTACATGATCTGGATACTGTTCCCTATACTTCTCTGATATCTTGACTCTTAGCCTTTTAATCCTCACTCACTCAGCTCTGGATACACCTGTGAACCTTTGCATTTCTTCTACATGCCAAATATGAGGCCAACCTTAGGGCTTCTGCATCTTCTTTTCCTTCAGATATCCATGTGGCTCTCTTCCTCACTTATTTCAGGTCTCTGAATACCAACTCATCAGGGAAGCTTTCCCTGACACCCTACAAAAGAGCAATCATCATCTCATCCAAACCAGGCATTTCCTATTCTCCTTACCGTAATTTAATTTTCTTCATAGTACATATCACTAACTGACATTTTGAGCTTGTCTGTTTCTTCCGAGAATGTACACCACAGATGAAGTCAGAAATCAATAATAGAAGGAAAACTGGAAAATCCGCAAATTTGTGGAAATTTAATTACACACTATTAAACAACTAATGGATTAAAGAAGAAATTATTAAAAAAACCCTGGAAAATACTTATACATAAATGGAAATGAAAACACAACATAGTAAAATGATGGGACACAGTGCGGAAAAAAAACACTGCTAAGGGGGAAATTTAGAGCTATAAAGAAATGTTTACACTAAAAAACAAGAAACATCTCAAATCAACGACCTAACTTTATAACTTTAGAAATTCAAAAAAGAAAAACAAACTAAACCTAAAGCTAATGGAAGGAAGGAACTAAGATATCAGAGGTAAACAATATAGAGAATAGAACAACAATAGAGAAAAATCAATGAAACCAAAATTTCCTTCTTTTAAAAGATCAACAAAATTAACAAATCTTTATCTAGATCAACTTAGAAAAAAAAAAAAGAGAGAAGACTCAAATTAGGAAAATCAGAGATAAAAGTGGGGCCATTACAACCAATCCCATAAAAATAATAATTAGAATGTTATGAAAAATTGTATGCCACCAAATTGGATAATTTAGATGAAACAGACAAATTTCTAAAATCAAAAACCTACCAGGATTAAGTTACAAGGAAACAGAAAATCTGAATATGCCTATAACTATTAAAGGAGAATGAATCATTAATTCAAAAGTCTCTCAACACAGAAAAGTTTGGATCTAATGCACTCACTGGTGAAATCTACCAACATTTAAGAACTAATACCTTTCTTTTGCAAACTTTTCCCCCAAAAAACTGAAAAGTAAGAAAAACTTCCTAATTCATTCTTTGAGGCCAGCATGACGCTAATGCCAAAGGCTGACAAGGACACTACAAAAAAAACTAGACAAGTATCTCTCTTTTTTTCTTTTTTGTACATTTTAATTCCAGTTAGTTAACAATTAGTGTTATATTAGTTAAGATGTACAATATAGTGCTTCAACAATTCAATACTTCATCCTGGTGCCCATCACTACAAGTGCACTCCATAATCGCCATCACATTTTTAACCCATCCTCTACCCTCCTCCCATGTAGTAACCATCAATTTTTCTCTATAGTTGAGTCTGTTTCCTGGTCTGTCTGTCTCTCTCTCTATAGATGTAGATATATAGATATAGATAGATTTCTCCTTTGCTTATTTTGTTTCTTAAATTCCACATGAGTGAAATCATATGGCATTTGTCTTTTTCTGACAGTTTGATTAGCATTATACTCTCTAGCTCCATCCATGTTACTGCAAATGACAAGATTTCCTTCTTCTTTATGGCTGAATAATATTCCATTGTATGTATGTATGTGTGTGTGTGTGTATCTATCTATATCTACATCTACATCTACATCTACATCTACATCTATATCTATATCTATATCCATATGCCACTTCTTTATCCATTCATCAATTAGTGAACACCTGGGATGCTTCTGTATCTTTGCTACTGTAAATAATGTTGCTATAACATAGGGATGCTGTATCACTTTGAATTAGTGTTCTTGTATCCTTTGGGTAAATACCCAGTAGTGCCATTGCTGGATCATCATTTTAACTTTCTGAGGAGCTTCCATACTGTTTTCAACAGTACCTGCTCCCAGTGACACTGTAAGAGGGTTTCCCTTTCTCTGCAACCTCGTCAACACCTGTTGTATTTTATGCTGTTGATTTTAGCCATTGTGACAGGTGTGGGGCAATATCTCATTGTAGTTTTGATTTGCATTCCCTGAAGGTAAGGGATGATGAACATCTTTTCATATGTCTCTTTGCTATCTGGATGTCTTCTTTGGAGTAATGTCTGTTCATGTCTTCTGCCTACTGTTAACTGGGTTATTTGTTTTTTGGGTGTTGAGTTGTGTTAAGTTCTTGAGTTGTATAAGTTCTTTATATATTTTGGATACTACCCCTTTATCAGATGTGTCATTTGCAAATATCTTCTCTTATTTAGTAGGTTGCCTTTTAGTTTTGTTGACTGTTTCCTTCCTTGTACAGAAGCTTTTTATTTTGATGTTGTCCCAATAATTTATTTTTTCTTTTTAGGTTTTTTAATGTCCCAAACATTTATTTTTTCTTTTTGGGTCTTTTGATGTTGTTCCAATAATTTATTTTTTCTCTTTAGGTCCTTAATCCACTTTGAATTTAGTTTTGTGTATGGTGTAAGAAAGGAATACGGTTTCCTTTTTTTGCATGTTGCTGCCCAGTTTTCGCAATACCATTTGTTGAAGAGACTATCCTTTTCCCATTGGATATTCTTTCTTGCTTTATCAAAGATTACTTGACCATACAACTGTGGGTTCATTCCATTTCAATACCATTCCATTGATCTATGTGTCTATTTTTGTGTCAGTACAATAAATACTGTTTTGATTACTACAGCTTTGTTAATATAACTTGAAGTCCAGAATTGTGATGTCTCCAGTTTTGTTTTCCTTTTTCAAGACTGTTTTGGCTATTCAGAATATTTTGTGGTTCCACGCAATTTTAGGGTTGCCTGTTCTAGGTCTGTAAAACATGTTATTGGTATTTTGATTGGGATTGCATTAAAGGTGTAAATTGCTTTTTGAAGTACAGACATTTTAACAGTACTTGTTTTTCCAATCCTTGGGCATTGAATGTCTTTCCATTTCTTGGTGTCTTCAATTTCTTTCATCACTGTTTTATAGATTTCAGAGTACAGGTCTTTTACCTCTTTGGTTAGGTTTATTCCTGGGTATCTTATTATTTTTGGTGTAATTGTAAATGGGATTGATTCCTTAATTTCTCTTTCTGCTGCTTCATTATTGGTGTATAGAAATGCAACAGATTTCTGTATATTGATTTTGTATCCTGTGGCTTTACTAAATTTGTTTAGCAGTTCTAGTCATTTTTTTTTAGTGGAGTTTTTGGGCTTTCTATATATAGTATCATGTCATCTGCAAATAATGAATGTTTTACTTCTTCCTTGCCAGTTTAGATGCCTTTTATTTATTTTTGTTGTCTGAGACCACTGTGGCTAGGACTTTCAGTACTATGTTGAATAAGTGGTGAGAATGGACATCCTTGTCTTGTTTCTGACCTTAGGGAGAAAAATTTGTTGAAGGTTTTTTTACCATGAATGATGTTGTATTTTGTCAAATGCTTTTTCTGCATCTACTGAAATGATCCTATGGTTCTTATCTTTTCTCTTATTGATGTGGTATATTACGTTGACTGGTTTGCAACTATTAAACTACCACTACAACCTAGGAATAAATCACATTTGTTTCTGGTGAATGATCTTCTTAATATACTGTTGAATTTGGTTTGTCAGTATCTGTTGAGGATTTTTGCATATATGTCAATCAGGGATATTGGCCTGTAGTTATCTTTTTTAGTGGTGTGTCTATCTGGTTTTGTTATCAGGGTAATCCTGGCCTCATAGAATGAATTTGGAAGTTTTCCTTCCTTTTCTATGCCCTGGAATAGTTTGAGTAAAACAGGTATTAATTCTTCTTTAAATATTTGGTAGAATTCACCTGTGAAGTCATCTAGTCCTGGAGTTTTTTTGTTGGAAATTTTTTGATTATTCATTCAATTTCTTTCCTGGTTATCAGCCTGTTCAAATCTTCTATATCCTCCTGTTTCAGTTTTGGTAGTTTATAGGTTTCTAGGAATTTATCCATTTCTTCTTGGTTGTCCAATTTGTTGGCATGCAGTTTTTCATAATATTTTCTTATAATTATTTGTACTTCTGTGGTGTTGGCTGTTATTTCTCCTCTCTCATTTGTGATTTTATTTGAGTTCTTTCTGTTTTTTCCCTGATAAGCCTGACTAGACTTCTATCAATTTTAATTGTTTGTTGTTCTTTTTCTCACTCCCTTAGATGTAAGGTTAGGTTGAGATTTTTCTTGCTTCTAATTGAGCCCTTTATTTCTGCTTTATTATTCCTTATCTCTGTATTAAGGGTCTCACTCATGTCTTCCACTCTCTTCTCAGGTCCACTGAGTATCCTTATGATCACTGCTTTAAATTCTCTATCAGGCATATTACTTATATCTGTTTGGCTTAGATCTCTGGCTGTGGCCTTGTCCTGTTCTTTCATCTGGGATAAGTATCTCTGTCTACTCATTTTGTCTGCCTCTCTGGGTCTGTTTCTCTGTGTTAAGAAAAGCAGCTATGTCTTCTGCTCTTGAAAGAAGTGACTTTATGAAGAGGAGGTTCTGGAGTGTCCTGCAGTGCAGTGTCCCCTATTCACCAGAACCTGGCACTTCAGGAGAATGTCCTATGTGTATTGCTTATGCCTTACTGTAATGTCCAAATTACTTTTCCTTTCAGAGCAGTCGTCTGCGCTGACCCTCTGCCTGTTGTGGGCTATGCTTACTCTGTGGTATTAGTGGGACTCAGGCCGACCAGCTCTAAGAGGGGAGAGCTCACCAGGGAACCTGGAAGTGGGCAATCGGTGTTAGTGAAATTATATTGGGCCACTAGTCCTCTGCAGGATCTCTCAAAGCGCTATGGCTGTGGGGGATGTGAAGCTCGTCTGGGCGCAAGATGATGGCTGGGCATGGCCTGCAGCAGCAGATATGCACCTGGAGTCTGAGCAGGGTACCTATGCAACTTTAACAAAACTTGCCTGAGTGCTGGTATCTGTGCAGCTTTGTCTCCTATAGCTGGTTCTATGTTTATCCTGAGGGTCAGGGAGGAAAATGGTGCCTGCCAGCTTCCTTATTTTGAAAAAAGTTCACCAAGTCTAAAATCAGTATGAACAGATCTGTTTCCTGTTTGCCCCTGGCGTTGTGTAAACTGCTGTTTTTATGTTGCCTCTCTGCACAGGCTGTTATCTCTTTAAAGGCAGGAACCCAGCAGCTATCACTTACCCTCCTGGCTCACCCAGTGCTTAGTCAGCAGACTTTTAGAGCTCCAGGCTCCAATTCCCACTGGTTTTACAAACTCATGGAATTCAGCCCCTCTGGTTTTTAAAGCCAAACATTATGGGGATTAGTCTTCCCCATTGTGAGCTCCCTGGCAGAAGTACCTGTTTCTTCACCCTCTCTGTGTACACAACCCTTTCCCTCCTGCTGGCAGCCTCCCTCCACATTTTGGACTTCCCTAAACTTTCAGATGCAGCTTCTTCTCTATATTTAGTTGTGGAGTTTGGTCTGCCAGTCTTCAGATTGCTCTCTGATTTATTGACTTGGGTGGATGATATCTAGCTGTAAACATGGGATGGTGTGAGCTCAGGATCCTCCTACTCTGCCATTGTTCCCATGCTCCCCCAGACCAGTATCTCTTATAAACACTGATGCAGAAATCTTCAACAAAATATAAGCAAATGGAATTCTGCAGCATACTGAAAGGACCTGAACAAATGGGATTTATTGCTAGAATGCAAGGATAGTTCAACATATGAAAACTGATTAATGTAACATACCACATTGACACAAGAAAGCAAAGAAACCACATGATCATCTCAATCATTGCAGAAAAAGCATTTGACAAAATTCATCATTCTTTCATGATAGAAACACTCAACAAATAGAAGGAAGCTATCTCAATATAAGAAAAGCCATAAGGAAAACCCATAGTGAACATCACACTCAATGATGAAAGACTGAAATCTTTTCCTTCTAAGTTTGGGTAGAAGGCAAAGATACTCACTTTTGCTACTTCTATTCAACACAGGACTAGAAGTTCTAGACCAAGGGGTGCCTGGGTGGCTCAGTTGGTTGAGTGTCTGACTTCAGTGCAGGTCATGATCTCACGGCTTGTGAGTTTGAGCCCTGCATTGGGCTCTGTGCTGAGAGCCCAGAGCCTGGAGCCTGCTTCTGATTCTGTGTCTCCCTCTCTCTCTGCCTTTAACCCACTTGCATTCTGTCTCTGTCTCTCTCAAAAATAATAAACAAACATTAAAAAAAAAAAAAAAAAAAGAAGTTCTAGACCAAGCATTATGCAGGAAAAAGAAAAGGCATCCAAATTGAAAAGAATAATCTTTTCACAAACAACATGATCTTACATGTAGCAAACCCTACAGAGCCACAAAAAAAATTGTTATAACTAACTAAATGAGTTTAGCAAAGTAGCAGGATACAAAGTCAACATGCAAGAATCAGTTGCATTTCTATACAGTAACAATGATCAATCTGAAAAGCATCTTAAAACAATTCCATTTTTAATAGCATAAAAAAGAATAAAACACTTAGGAATTAATCAAGGATGTGAGAGACCTGTACAATGAAAAGTACAAAACACTGGAGAGAGAGATTAAAGATGACATAAATAAATGGAAACACATCCATGTTTATGGATTAGAAGACTTAATATTTTTAAGATGTCAATACTACCCAATGGGCTCTACAGATTCAAGGCAATCCCTATCAAAATCCCAATTATATTTGTTACAGAAATAGAAAAACCTATTCTAAAACTCGTATGGCATCTCAAGGGACTTGAGCCAAAACAATCTTGAAAAATAAAAACAAAGTTGGAGTGCTCACACTTCCTTGTTTCAAAACTTACTACTAAACTTACTAATAATTTCTTGGGAATTACACCAAAGGCAGAGGCAACAACAAAAAAAGACAAACTGGACCTCATGAAAAATTTCAAAAATTGCTCATCAAAGGCACTATCAACAAAACAGAAAGCTAACACACAGAATGGAGGGAAACACTTGCAAATCATATACCCAATAAGGGATTAATAGCCAGAATATACAAGGAATTCCTAAAAATCAACATAAATCAACAAGCAGATTCAAAAATGGGCAAAAAACTTAAATAGCCATTTCTCCAAAGATATGTAAGTAACCAATAAGCACATGAAAAGATACCCATTTTATTTCAATATTAGGTAAATACAAATCAAAAGTACAAAAATATACCACCTAGTGCTCACTAGAATGGTTACTAGTAAAAAAAACAAAAAAAACCAAAAAACCAAAAAACCAAAAAAACCCAGAAAATAACAAATGTTGGTGAGGATGTGGAGAAATTGGGATCCTTGTGCATTGTTGGTGGGAATGGAAAACTGTACAGTCACTTGGAAAAGAGTATGGTGGTTCCTTAAGAAATTAAAAATAAAACTACCCTACAACCCAGCATTGCACTACTGGGTATTTATCCAAAGGATATGAAAATGTTGATTCAAAGGGGCACACGCACCCCAAAGTTTATAGCAGTGCTATCAACGACAGCCAAATTATGGACAGAGCCCAAATACAAATGTTCATCAACTAATAAATGGATAAAGAAGATGTGTGTGTGTGTGTGTGTGTCTGTGTGTGGTGGAATATTACTCAGTGATCAAAAAGAATGAAATCTTGCCATTTGCAACAACATGGATGGAACTAGTATTATGCTAAATACACTGAATATGCTGAAATAAGTCAGTCGGAGAAAGATAAATATCATATGATTTCATTCTTATGTGGAATTTAAGAAACAAACAAGATCAACATAGGGGAAGGGAAGGAAAAATGAAATACAGTAAAAACAGAGAGGGAGGCAGACCATAAGAGACTCTTAAATACAAAGAACAAACTGAGGGTTCATGGAGGAGCCATGGGTGGGGGATGGGCATTAAGGAGGGCACTTGTTGCGATGAGCACTGGGTGTTACATATGTAATTGATGAATCACTGGGTTGTACTCCTGAAACCAATACTACACTTTATGTTAACTACTTGAATTTAAATAAACAAATAAATAAAAACAAAACAAAACAAATAAAATGAAATAAAAATAGAATTACCATATGATCCAGCAATTCCACTTCTAAGTATATACCCAAAAGAAGTGAAAGCAGTATCTTGAAGAGATATTTGTACACCCATGTTCTTAGCAACATTATACATAATAGCTAAAACATGAAAACCACCCAAGCATCAGCACTGACAGATAAATAAGCAAAATGGTATACACACACAATGAAATACTGAGCCTTAAAAAGGAAGGAAATTCTGACATATGCTACAACGTGAATGAACCTCGACAATATTATACTAA
Organism: Puma concolor; assembly: GCF_028749965.1. Lineage (NCBI taxonomy): Eukaryota > Metazoa > Chordata > Mammalia > Carnivora > Felidae > Puma > Puma concolor. Next base: position 32,158,415 of record NC_141679.1, read on the forward strand.
GTGAAAGAAGATAGTCACAAAAACACAAAAATATAAATGCTGTGCATTACATGAGGTACTTAAGAGCAGTCAAATCATATAGACAAAGTAGAATGGTGGTTGTGAGGGGTGGGTGGAAAGGAAAATGGGGAGTTATTTAATAGGTACAGTTTCATTTTCACAAGATAGTAGGGTTCTGTTTAAACAGCACTACTTTTTCAGGGCTTAGAAGTGCCTTGCACACAGCAGGCACTCAAACATAACTGTTGAATTATAAATCAATGGAAAAATACCAAATGATTCCAGAACATCTTCCCATAATCACAAACTAAGAACCCTAAAATAAGTAAAACGTTATAAAGCTCAAAGTACCTGTTTCTTTGAAAAGCTTTCATCAACTTTGGTTCCCATGGCAGCAACTCATTTAAAAGACGTATCAATGTACCATGCAATTCTTTTACAGCTTGCCTCCGATGATACCATTTGCCCTAAAAACACAATATTAAAGTAAATCCTTTAGATTTAATCTAAAAGTAAATGTCAAGCCTTATTTTCTGAGTAAAACACAAAACAAAACACCAATACTCATCAAATGAGTATATCTTTTTTAGAAGGTTGCAGAAAGAGGAAAAATATTCTGTAATAAATTTATAATATTTTAAAGATTCTCAATTCTACTAGAGAAATCTAAAACCTATTTAATCAAACAAGGAGACAAAATTTTTTTTTAAGTTTTTAATTGGGTCAACTGTAAATATTTTAATAAGTCATTTCTAAATACATGTAAAAATACAAACATTCATAAAAATTCGCTAAATATGTAAATGGTATGGTTTACTTCTGTAAAGTTTTTGTAATTATCCCAAAGAGTGGGGAAAAAAGAGAAAAAAGTCAGGATTATTATATTCAAGCACAGTCTTAACACACTTCCTTAGGAAGTTTTACAATTATTTTTACTTAAAAATATTTCCAGCACAAACAGATAAGTGGTCATAATTTTCAACACTATAATGCTACAGCTACACTGAGTTAATAATTACTGACACCCCCTCTCCATTTGTTAAGTATTATCCAAAGTATTTAACTCATATATCTATCTCTATTTCTATCTATCTGTATCTCTATCTAGAAGGGGAAAAGGAGGGAGGGAAAAGGAGGAGGAAAGTGAGGAAGAAAAGGAGGGGAAAGAATGGAGGGGTTGAATGAGCATGAGAATACACATGTACTTTAGTGTTATGAAAACATTTCTAATGTACGTGCCTTTTTAGTCTCACTTAACAAATGAAACTAAGGCCGAGAGATTAAATGACTTGTTTATGGTCCTATGACTTGAATCCAGATCTACCTTATGTTGAAGTACAAGTTCTTAGAACTACATCACTCTACTCTATCTACTACATCACTCTACTCTACATGTCTACTCTTTAAAGCTGTATTGCATAAATTCAATGACATAGGTTATAAAAACCATTAGTAAAGATACACTTCACCAGTACCCATAAAATTATTCAAATACCATAGGAACAATAAGGTTACAGAAGTTATATCGTTAGGTAGCCAACTCCCCCCTTTTCCACAATGTTAGTGTATACCTATCACCATCACCATCTTCATCATCATCATCATCATCATCACTACCATCTTCATCATTTGCTGCTCTATAACCATGTGGTATTTCTTTTTTTTGTTGAGATATAATTCATATACCATACAGACCACTCATTTTTTTCTTTTGTAACAAAAAATACACAACTATATATATTGTGGATCACAATTAACATGCAAAAATTAGACTTCATCTCATAGCAACTATTGAGTTAATTTACCACATAGGTAGAACACTATGGCAGAAAAATAACCACATCCTAAAGCAAAATGTATTCTGAATCTGTGCATAAATTTCCCAATTTTATATATATATATAACCGTCAACATTTCAGCCACTTACTGAAATGTGAAATTTATCTATGTATGTGAAATTTTAGTCACAAACATAAATGATGAATAGTGTAGTTCCTACTCCAACAGAATATTTATGCATGTAGAAATAAACAAGTACATTTTTGCTTCTGAGGTTTTTACATCTTGGAAGGGAACTGTTTATTAGAAGAGTAGGAAGATTTGGGATTATATGTGTGCACATAATGAATATGGAACCTAGGCTCAATGATTAACCCTTATCTTTTTAATGACATGACAAATCAGACTATTGTGAAAAAATTTCAAGGAAAGTAATTATTTCCTATATCGTTTATATATTATATCAATCATTATTATATCAATTGTATCAATCATTTATATATCAATTATATTTCATATAATAAACTAGACAGACTTTTCTTCTTGTCAAATGCTTTCTCAAAGGACTCAAAGTAAGTTATATCTCAAAAGTTTATTTTCTCAAAAAAAAAAAGGGGGTTAGAAGATAGTATAAAGTGCTTATTCTAACCCATGAAAACAAAACTATTAAACAATAAACAATACTTTTATTTAGGGAGAGGTAAATGAGGAAGATGAAAAGGCAGATGACAGACAGTCACCCTAAATCCTTTGTGGAATGAGGTAGTACTCTCAGTTTAAAAAAAAAAAAAAAAGGTAGAGATTCTTTTTTTTTTTTCTTTAACAGGGCATACAACAGCATTATTTCTCAACTTTTTAACTACTACTTGGCTCAAAAATGAAATGGTAAGAATAGAAGCAGAAAGACGAAAGGCATGAGTAATGAAGGTTTAGGGAGATTATCATCTTTGTGGTATACTTAATTGGAAAAGTGTTAAAAGACTAGAGAGCACCAGGCATTCTCTTTTTTTCTTTCAATTTTTCTTTATAATTTTTATTTATTTTTGAGAGAGAGAGAGAGAGAGAGAGAGAGAGAGAGAGAGAGACAGAATCTGAAGCAGGCTCCAGGCTCTGAGCTGTCAGCACAGAGCCCGGCGTGGGGCTCAAACTTAGGAATCACGAGATCATTACCTGAGCTAAAATCAGACATTTAACTGACTGAGCCACCCAGGCACCCCGAGAGCACCAGGCATTCTGAAGTTTTTGTAACTGAGGGTTATATGGGGGAAGAATGGCAGATGCAGAATGAACCTGGGTAGTATGGCTTCTATCTGGATTAGTGTAGTGGTGATGGTGTGGGTGTAGAAGGATGAGCAGTATTGTGGGACCTTGAGACTAGGTAGATGAGGCAAAGGAAAAGGAGTCTGTGTAGCTGAATGTCATTATTTTAAGACATTTGTCAGCTGTGTTTGTGTCTCTATTAAATTATAGCATTAATTTTTGTAGAAAAGACATTAAAAAAGATTAGGAGAATTTTATCTTTTGATTTTGATTACTAAATTTTAATTAATCTAATGTCCAGAAAATGTATTACTGAACTATCCAACTATATATACAGAGAAGGGATCATAAATATTAATCAGAGAATAGAATTCTAACTTTCATATAATTCTGTCTTATCTGCTGACCTGTTTGAAAATGCCTATAGCTTTCTAACTTTATATATGTTTTTTGGCCTTCTTCCCCTTTTTTAATATTGTATATTCTCAACTTGGGGTAGTGATGGTATGGTATTTCATTATTTAAAAATGCATATTTAATTATTATATATTTGGAAAACAAAAAGTCTATTATTCTCATAAAAGAAATTATAGAAAGAGTGATAAAAACTAGAAGATACATGTAAAGAATACAATGACCTCAATAAAGGATATCACTATATCCTGCCATGGGGTATGTGTGTCCACAGTTTTTATGTTTACCAAAAGGGGATACACATTTAAAAAAGTTCAGAATCGCTGCACTGGGACTGGTATTTTAGGTAAGGTGATTTAACCACTTGACAGTAAAAAAGAAACTCACACTGACTGTTTCATTTACCATCTTCTTTGGTCAATAGAAACCAAATGGAATTAATATAACGTGTCCCCTCCTACCTAGTGGTGGTCTTGGAGTGTCACAGTATACAATGAAACTAATATAAAGAGAAAAAAGTTACGAATTTTTAAAAGAAGTTAGAGATGGCAACCATCTGCCTTAACTTAGGTCTAATGTAAAAATTTATAGAAAATCAAATATTTCCCGAATTTAAATCAGGTCATTAACTAAAAGCTAGCAATAGCTTTTGTGACTGATCAGCTTTATTTACATATACAAAAAGGCAAAACTGAGAACAACTACTGCGTTTCTTCTAGGATGAAATTATTAAAGCTAAAGGGAAGGAGGAGAACACAGACTCAGTGAAACACAGGGAAGTGCCTGTAGACAGAGGCAGACTTTCAGCTAGAATTCTAGGTCTTCTGAATGTTAAAATCCCTTCTTCCACACAATGCTGTCCCACTTGGCCTACATACAGACAATTCCTAAAGAATAAGAGACTGTATTACCTAAGTACCTATCTTTACACGTAGGTGTCTCTGTAATGCAAAAATTAAAATCTATAAAATTTAGTTTATTTACAATATTACTTAAAATTATACTGTTCTAAAGTTTAAAACTGGACTAAAAAACACGGAAAACAGCAAATTCCTCATCTTCAAACACTTAAGAGAGAATATGGATGTAATAAAAATCAGAAAGGTTCTTACAATCTTTATCTGTAGATATCAACACAGAATTGAAAATAAAGACAGTAGGTATAGAAGGACTAGTAAGAGGTCATTTGTGAAACAGTGTTATAACTATTTCTCTAATAAAAAAATATTTTATAAGCTTTGTGTATATAAGTGTAGTCCTAACACTTTTTATAAACAGGTATGTGAAAAGGGGGAAGAATAAACTGTTTTTCATTTAATATTATTTTCATTTAATATTTCATTCAATATTAGAATTCTATTTTCAGGGATAAAAACTATCTTGTAAGATAATCCCAATGTATTATGTGAACTTAATAATGCAAACATTTACTGAAGGTCACGTTAAAAGAGGAGAGTAATATTTTTCTTTTATGAACCTAATATAAAGTTTAACATAAAGTATGAATTTCAAGCATACACCATAGAGCCAAAGGCATTTAATATGGTCTAAATCTGAAGCTTACCTTTCAATACTTCTCATCCAATGTCCACAGCAGCTGCAGATTGCCAGCTCCCTTTCCATGAGATGCCCCAAATGTCAAACAATGGAGGTATTATAACCTCATAGGGATTACTACAAAAAGAACCTGGTCTATGGTTACAAGATAAAACTTTTATTATATTATGCAGTTTTATAAGTTTCTGAATAAGATACACTAATAACCTAAGGAACCATACAGGAAAAGAAACTTGAAAAAAAACTTACAAAACTACACAATATTATAAAATGAAAAGCTGAGTCTATGTGTGTGAAATGAGTGGGGAGGGAAACTTACCTTACAACTAAAGAACGATTCCATTCTGCTGCAGTAATCAGGGATGGGTATGACAGAACCAGCATAATGCTGGCTGGGGTGTTGCAAGGACAGGGAGTTGGCAATCTACTGATGCTGGAGACATTGGACACCTAAAAGAAGAACAAAAGGAAAACAAATAAATTCCAGGTTCCTTACATGTCTCATCATCATGGATGTATTTTACACATTTTAATAATTGTAGATGCTGTGAATGTTAAACTTAGGTGAAAGTAACTTGTTTACACAAGTCATCCTATTACTTATATAGATTTTCTTATAACATTATATGTAAACAAAATAGCTGTTGACAGCTATATGAAGAAAAAAATAAAATCATATATAAATATACAAAGAATGCTTTTATAAATTGAGAAGGTACTAATGTGTTAAGAACAGTAAAAAAACAAGATGTATATAACAAAAACATCAATACTATTTTTCTATTTTTCTATACTCCTTTATTTATAAATGTTAGATCACAGAAACTGGACCATATGACAAAATATTTTTTTGTTACAGGCTTGGCTCTTGTCACATAAATTGTGACAAGGGATTGGAAAAGGGATTAAATAACAATATATCGAGCTTTTCAAATAAAATACAAATAACTTTGAGAAAAGCTAACTGTACACAAAGGTGTCTCATTTAAAATCACTAGCAGTATCTGAAGGTAACTTGTAAATAATTTCAACTCCTATGTATAAAAACACAGCACAAATCAAATTAACTATAATTAAGTATATTAATAAACCAATTATTTGGCATTCTCCTTAGTCTAAATAATATTAAATGAAAAGGTAGTATTTACTTTTTCTTATTGCTTACCTAAATAAACTATCATCATACTCATGTATTCCTGCATACGCACAGTTTTAGGGGTAAAGTATTACATTCACCTTTTTGGTATACAGTCCCTTGGAAAAGTGCTAGTTTGACAGTATAGTGAAATATATGCATATTAACATCAGAAAAGTTAAAAGGTATTAACACTGCCAGAGGTTCTAATATGAACTATCTCATGCTAGTATTGCTAGTATTTTCTCTCATCCATTTTCACCTAAGACTAATTTAACAGAAAAAGGGGCACCTGGGTGGCTCAGTCGGGTAAGTGTCCGACTTTGTCTCAGGGCATGATCTCACAGTTCGTGGGTTCGAGCACCGCATCGGGCTCTGTGCTGACAGCTCAGAGCCTGTAGCCTGCTTCAGATTCTGTGTCTCCCTCTCTCTCTGCCCCTTCCCCACTCACGCTGTGTCTCTGTCTCTCAAAATAAATAAACATTAAAAAAATTTTTTTTACAGACTAATTTAACAGAAAAGCATTTGTACTTTATTTTAAAGGCATCCCACACTGAACAACATATACAACATGCCCATTATATATCCATAATAGCATTTAACTAGAAAGCATGAAAACAAACAACTGCATCAATGCTGAAAATTTACTGCAAATTTCAATGGCATTTAGTTTTGTAGAGAGGAAAACTGGGTAAAAGATCATATTCCTAGTCAGGTAATTACTACTACTGGGGAAGAAAATCTAACAATATGTATGTACAGATGGTATATAACCACTTTCATTTACAAAGAAGAACGAATTCTGGATTGGAAATTAACCACAGGTTGAGTATCTGAATTTGACCTTTTTCAAAAGTAAATGGTGGTAGCAAATAAATTGATAAAATTTGATCAATCTATACCTGATATATCAGAAAGGTGGGTTCTCAAGCAATTCACTGCACAGTCTGAATCACTAAGCAATGCTACATTTGGTATCATCAGAGCATAAAAAAATTCCACATAAGTGACATGAAGATTGGGACTATATGAAGAGCAAGGACAGTAACCTACTTATTTTTACTTTCTCAGGTTCTATCACAATGCCTAGCACAGAGTGGGCCTACAAAAAGTATTCAAACTACATAAGTAAATTTCTTATTTAACTGAGGTTTTCTGCTCAGATGCAAAAGATTTTTTAATTGAGGGAAATATGTCTTCTAGATTTTCTGAACACACAATGAATATAATTTAACTCTTGATGACTTGAATCATCATAAACAAATTATTGTGTTACATTTTAATACAGTGACTCTCAGGGACTGTTCACATTTCTCTATGATCTGTATTTCTACATCAAATGATTATTGACTATATTTTTGGACTACCAAGACATACTCTTACAGGTTTTTCTAATTGCCTGTCAGTGTTTCATGCTACTGTCAATAAACCTGCCTTAAATTGCTCTTGTCCTAATTAAAAGCACCTACTACTACTTGTTAGCATCACATATTGTTTAAAAAGTATTTACAGGTAAGCCTTTTTCTATATTAAAAATAATTTTCATTCCAGTGTAATTAACATACTTTATATTAGTTTCAGGTGTACAAAATAGTGGTTCAACAGTCCCACATATTACTCACATGCTCATCAAGTGTACTTTTTAAAAAATGTTTATTTATTTTTGAAGAATGGGTAGAGAGAGAGGGAGACACAGAATCTGAAGCAGTCTCGAGGGTCCAAGCTGTCAGCACAGAGCCCAATGAGGGGCTCAAACCCACGAGCTGTGAGATCATGACCTGAGCCGAAGTCGGATGCTCAACCAACTGAGCCACCCAGGTGCCCCAAAAGAAGTGTACTCTTAATCCCCTTCACCTCTTTCACCCATCCCCTCTACCTACCTCTCTCTCTGGTAACCATCTGTTTAGTCTCCTATAGTTAAGAGTCTGTTTTTTGGTTTGTTTCTTTTGTGCACTCTACACCCTCTATGCAGGCTCCTTTCTACTCTCTGCAGATTCTGAGTTGATCTTTCTTTAATATGTAATGTATCATTTTTTTCTTTTCCTAAAGTCTGGTAAAATGGTAGGGAAGTTCTATTACTGTTCAATTCTCTCAGTTTTTTTTTTTTTTTTTTTTTTTTTTTTTTATATTTTTTACCAATTCACAAAATGCATTCAACTATTCTATCTTTAAATTTTGGGGTCTTTCCAAAGAGTTCAATATCTTCTGTAATATAAAAAGTTGGAATGATGTGAAGCTTATGGAGGGGTGCCTTAATCACCCCAAAGATTTCAATTCAATTTTCCACAACTTTTGTCAGTGGAACGTAGTAACTATTAAATAGCTAATACAAATTTAGTTGGTGCTTTGAAACTTATTTGACATATAAATGTTATATTTGTGTGTGATATGTTAATTCAGAAGGGTTTAAGCCACACTATGAAGCTCTAGCTATAGAAGAATCTGTAACTTAGTTCAACACTTCCTTTGAAGCTCACTTCAATTATCTGCCTGATATAAAAATACAAAATAACCCTTTTCCCTTTTAATTGCAACTTTCTTTTGAAGAAAAGGGGTTTTCAAGTAATTGTTTTTATGAAAGTTTCCCTAATGGGATTAAAACTATGCCAAACTGTAATTAAGTAGAAACAGTGAGCTCTATTAACAGGGGTTAAAATCCAGTTCTAGGTTGAGTAGTTATTAAAGGTCAAAAAAAAAAAAAATACCCAAAGAACAAGATTTACGATAGATATAAATATGGATAATGCATTCTTAGATAATTCAGTAATTAGTTGATTAAAGCTTTGTCTTACCAAATACTGCTCTGGTTCATATTTTCTGTCATCTAACTTTCTTTTCTATTATTTTGAGCATGTCAATTACCATCTGATTGTTCATAAAACACATATGTTTTCTATCTCTCCACTATACTCTCAAACAAGGGAAGTAAGCAGGTGTCTGGAGTGTTTGGTGACTTCTGAATTAACACTGCTTGAAAAGAAAAGATTAAGTCTTTCATAAAAGGACAGACGCTAGCTCAACTAACCCTGTTTAAAATTAAAAATTTATCCTCAGGGTTGGGAATAAAATCTTAAACTCTGTAAGTGGATTCTTTAAGGATAAGGACTATGTTTTAATCTCTGGACCCCTACCAAGTTCCTGGTAGTATGCATAGCACACAGAGGACAGTGGGGAAATACAAGCCTTATGAATAAGACTTGAACCTATAACTAAGATACATACAGAAACTTATTTTATCTGTTGCACAGGCCTTCCAGAAGGTTGTTTTATTTTTTTCAAAAATGTTTATTTATTTTGAGAGAGAGCACACACACATGTGGGTGAGGTGGAGAGGGAGAGAGAAAATCCCAAGCAGGCTGCACACTGTCAGTGCAGAGCCTGAGAGGAGGCTTGATCTCAAGAATCGTGAGATCATGACCTGAGCCAAAATCAAGAGTTGGATGCTTAACCACCTGAGCCATCTAAGCGCCCCCAAAAGGTCGTTTTAATTTTTTAAAAGCTTTACATATGACTAAAGACGTGATTCCCCAACCACAGCTGAGATAGTTTTCAGTTTTGTTAACCAGTAGTTTACCAGAAAATCTAGAATAAGAAAATGATATATATAATGATGTAATTGTCAAAATTTAAGTATAATTAATTTTAAGGACAATTTAGAGATTATTGCAACCATATCTACAGGAAAAGCCATTAAATAAAGTTAATTAGGGCATATTCAGGACTCTGAAGGTATCTAATATTCTTTACACTCTAGTAAAATAGATTATGCACTCTCAACAGCTGGTTATAAAATAATTATGATTTGATGCTTCACTGTGAGCACATGGATATAGAAAACAGACAGGAGGGAAAAATCCCATAATCTTTCATTATAATAAAATTTGTTACAGGTGTTAGAAAGTGAGATTAAAATATAATAACCCTTGGCTGCATATTAAGGCTATACTACATGCAATTATGTTTTGGGGGTCCCGTATAAAGTCACATAACTTTTAAACATAATTTGACTATATTTTTCTATTTATCTGTTTCTACTCCTTACTGTGTCTTCACTTTTTAAGAATATATTACAGCATCTTTCTAAAAATGAATAAAGAAAATACATATACAATCATGTTATTTGTAATTTCATTTCCTATATAAAGGAAGGTAAAGGTAAATGGTGAATATACTTGAAAGAGGTCATAAATCATAATACATTGAAAACAGCTGGATATGAAGCTAAGGTCAAGAATATTTTTTAATTATCTGATGAATTACAAAGGGTAAATGTTAATACTAACATTCACAAGTTTCACCAAATGTGAGTCTGAATTAGAAGTATATGGTCTACTAAAAGTACTCTCAATTATGGGAGCGAGTATATGATTCCATTGATTTCTACCTAACTTTCAAAACATCAACTTATTTTCTCTCCATAATAAGTTGGCAGCAGCAGACAAAGCAAGGGAATAGGGCCCTTAGCAAATACAGGCTTATGCTGGGGTTTTGCAATTTCCACACAAATGACATTTGAGGCCAGATAATTTTTTATTGTGGGAGATTATCATGTGCATTATAGGATCATTATAATGTAGGATATTTTTAGCAGCATCACAGGCCTCTATCCATTAAGTGCCAGTACCACCCCTTCAACAACCAAAAATGTCTTTAGACATTGCCAAAAGTCTCCCAGGTGGGGAGAGGAATCATCTCTGATTGATAACCAGTGGCTTATACAGAACTCTGTGATCAAAAAAAGGGGTGTCACCATCTCTGATAAAAGCTTCTAATTTCTCTAACGTTTGGTCTTGTTAATGTACACCCTTTGGTTAGGCAAGAGAAATATTATTGTATGATGAATTTAAATTATCTTAAGAACATAATAAAGATTAATTTTATTCACTACTTGAAATTCCTTTCCAATTCTTAACATGTCTTTTTATATATTATAATCATTAGTCACATATCATTTTATATATTTAAAAAATTTAACATTTCACACATTATTTCCATGTAGTAACAATGACCTACAAATATTTTATTTTACTAGCTTTATGATACACTACTGTGTTAATACTGTTTGGTTAGACATCTTCCTACTGTTGGACATATAGGCTTTTTCCAAATTTCCACTATTAGAGGTAGTCTGCTCAACACACTATTGTGTAAATTGCTTTTGGAGATAGGGCATGAAATGGGGAAAGTAAAAGTTAAATTCCAAACAGGATTACAGGCTCAAATGGCAAGGCAGTTTTATAGCTTTTCTTATATATTGATCATGATATTTATCCTAAGTGTTGAGTTACTTAACTACTAAAAGAAAAGAAAAAAAAAAAAAGAAAAAGTCTTGTATTTTAAATTTTAGTTTCTCTATATTGATAAGGCTATCATTCATCACTATATAATCCAGACAAGGTTTCTTTTCTTATAAAAAAAATTTTTTTTTTTTTTTTGCCAAATTGTTCACACTTTTCCTTACACCCAGTTTCTATAGGGATCTTTCCTTATTGAAGAAAACTAGGTTGAAACCTCTTTGAAAATCTAAATTATGATCTAAAACATAAGGAAATTAGGGAGATATGAAAAAGAGAAAAAGGTCACATGAAAAACGCAAAATATAACCACTTCTGATATCAGCCTGGCAAAATTTTCCAATTTTGACTGTTCAAAATTTTGACTGAAAGCAATACTAATATATTTCAAATACAACAGGATCAGGCAAATTTATCAATAATCTGAGCTCTATCTTTCTGGAAAACTAATACATTTCCTCAATCTAAAAAGATATTTTCTGGGGCACCTGGGTGGCTCAGTTGGTTGAGCATCCAACTCTTGATTTTGGTTCAGGTCATGACCTCAGGGTTTGTGGGTTTGAGCCTTGTGTGCGTCAGGCTCTGCACTGACAGCATGGGGCCTGCTTGGAATTCTCTCTCTCCCTTGCTCTCTCTGCCCCTCCCCTTCTTCCTCTCTCTCAAAATAAATAAATATTTAAAAATTAAATAAGATAAAAATATAATTTCCAAATAGACAATGTGAATTTTATCTCTTGACTAAAAACACAAAATAAAAATAAAATGTTATGATTTTCTCCTTTAGCTCCCTGAAGAATCCTATGATCTAAACAATAATGAGGAAAACAAAATTTAAAAACTGTCAAACTATATACTTCTATTTATCTCAACCAGATGTCTCACTTTAAACAAATCTCAGGTAAATAATTAGGTATAACACTGCAGGATCTAAAGGATGTTGAAAGTTGCTTCCAAAATTGAAGTAATGGTATCAAGTGTGCTCAGACAAACTCAAGAAAATGAAAGCATTTTTCTCCTTACATTATTAACTATAAATGGAATTAGCTGTCTTACAAGAATGAGTAAACGATCCAGATTTTTAAAAGATTATAAACTATCTGAAGAGGCTCTGCAGAGAAGAAATCCTCTAAAGAAGTGAGGTGTTTGTATGAATCCATATTAAATCCTCTATCACATAAATATTTCTGTTTTTAAAAATGGCTTATGACAAATAAATGTCTATATGGAATAAATCCTCTTTGTTACTGGAGCATTATAGATATAAAAGCTGATGAGTAACAGAATTGTTTTGACTCTAAATACTATTTTAGTTTTGACAGTGATATCTTATGAAGATCAAAATTAATACTCTATTTGTCTGGCAATAGTGAAGGAAGTCCACAGGCAAGGAACCAGTGAAAATGGCTACCACCATCACCAAGTTCATGCATTTCTCATTATTAAGAAAGTCTCTCAGGTCCTTACTACAAGTCCAATTCTTATAAATATTGTTACTTCCTTTGTAATTCACAGTATATTAGCTAAGGCAAGTACATGGACAAACACAAGAAACAACAGGTTGACCAAGAAAAGATAACAAAAGCAAAAATACAAACACACACCTTCAAAATATGTAACATAAAGGTCTTTTGGTAAATGTTTAGAGTTATTGATATCAATACACTTTTAGGGTATCAGTATAATTATGGATATTCATAATGATCCTTGAATCATCAAAAAGTGTTAAAATTTTGTTGAATATAGTACAAGGAGGCAGGGAAATTTCTCATTAAATGATTAAAATAAGAAATTAAAAAGAAAGGAAGGAAGGAATTTAGTCCTAAAGTTTAGGTTTCAGTTACCTAGAAAATTCAGTTCAGTGAAACATCTTATTCCAAAATGATGCCAAATAAATTGATATTTAATATTAACATAAACATTCAATAAGGTTAGTTCCTATAACTAACATCTACCATACTCAATAATAGCTTGTATAGAAAAATAAGGAATGAGAGATAATAATAGTAAACTTTTATGGTCTATTGTTACCTTTATGCTGTGTGCCCATTTCACATGAAAACAACCTTTTAGGCAGTTTAAAGGGAAATAGCTCTTATGTTAGTAATCTCAGTAAGATTATCCCTACTAAGTACAGTCCCAAGAATTTCTATTTCTTGAAGAGCAGAAAACATATTTTAAAACTAATATGCAAATATTACGAGTCATAAACAAGTTAAAAATTTAGAGTCACAAAATTTAAAAATTAAACCCTGTATGTAACCTAAAACTATTTGATAAACATGCCTCCACAGACTACAATGTCAAAAATTTGTAATCTATACTTTCTTTTACCCTTCTACTTGTTCCTGTAAAGGAAGGCAATATGCATATACCTCCTACCACTAATGGAAGTGAGGTGGATGGCTTTACAGAAAACTCTAGGATACTTGCAGAAGTCTTTTTCTCTTACAATGCATGCTGTAAGTAAGTACGTAAATCAGTTATGCATAAAACTATTTATTGAAAACAACACCCTAATTTATAATATGGGAACAAGTTAAGAGGCATACATTATGTTTAACCATAGCATAAAAAACAATTAGCAAATTTACTTAACAGAATTCTATTTAGACTCATGAAGAACAGACAACTCACTAAAAATAAACAGCTTCTACAAAAACTATAGATAACACCCTGATTAAAAGACTATTCTTCCTATTAAAGAACAGAATTAGTCCTTTATGATCATATAACATCAGATATATTAAAAATAACTTTGCTGAGAAAATATTTTAATACAAATGTTGTTTGAAAAAACACCTGGTGTTTCACATCAACTACCCATATACCAAAGTGTGTATGTGTAGACACACACACACACACACACACACACACACACACACACACACACGTGTATACACACACAAGTGTATACACACACATACACACACACACACGAACACATAAGAATCTTATAAGGGTATAAACCATTTTTAATAGAAATATTTCTAAAAATAACAGTTTTCCACATTCTCAGATTGTATACTGAACATAATGTTTTTTTGTTAATTAATAGCTATCACTATGAACATTATCCTATCTCTTAGATTATATCGATATTCTCAGAGGTATCACTTGAAACTTCTGAATGCTTATGGCTGTTTTATGCCTCTGTTAAATAACCTCAGAAGGTTGTCCTTTAATGGCATTTAAGTCTCCTCCCTTCAGAGTGCTACCAATATGTTTCTCCTAAACAGCATACAAAATGACTACTACAAATCTGCTGATATGAAGCTTTGCTGTATGTATCACTATCCTTATTTTATACATAATTCTAGATTAACAGGTTCTGAGCAAACACCTAAAAGTGGCTTCATGGCATTCCTAAGCCATAAAAAAAAAGGTATTTTTAAAATAATGATTGATTTTCTCCAATGCTTAAAGCCTTCACATTTACTGGTGTATAACTGTGTTTCAAATATGTAATATCACTGAACTATTAATGCCAGTTAAGCAAGTATCACTGATTTAATAAATAACATAAATGAGTATTTTACCAAGTGTTGAGTGAATATTCTTTTCTTTATATTCTCTCAAGAACTATAAAAAATGAAGGTAAAATTGTGAATTTAGAATATATAAAGTTTAAAAAAGACTTTAACTGATAAAGGTGTTTTAAAAGACATACTGGTAAGTATGTTTCAAAAACATCTGGGGCAGGATTAAAAATTTATATATTATTTATGTCACAGTTAATTAAAATTTTTATGTTAATAAGCAATAATCTTCCATTAAAAGCATATAATTATTAATTAAGAATATCTGCAAGGCAAGCGTTACCCTAAAAACTACCAGTCAGCAAACAACCAACCAGTATATTGGGAAATATTCTAAAACTATACCTGATATAAACCAGGCAAACAAAATTTAATTTACTTGCCCTGGTACCATTTTTCTCTATGAAAAATGAAAACCAGACCACACAGAAGAAATAAAAGGAACAATGTTTCTATTTTTCATTGCAAATTTTTATGTAACCCAGAAAAACAAGATTAAAAAAGAAAGCTTTAGAAAAAAGCAGGAATAAATTTTAATGCTAAAAATAATAGATAGAACTTTTGGATCAACACCTACCGATTTTTTTCTACTGTTTTCCAGATCTTTGAGTTCATTCTCGATTTTTGTGATTAATTCCCTGAGTTCATCAAGATTAGTGCAAATAAGCTAAAATAAAACACAAAAACACAGCTTGATAACACATAATATAAAACACCCAAAATGTGGTAACAGAAGTTGATTTAACATACACTAAATTCACAATTATTTGTATTTGTAATAGTAAAAAGCAAAAAAAATCCCACAGTTTATATTTTAAAATATATCACTTGTTATAATGTATGAACTTCAGGCATAGCATAAAAATAACTGAAATTTCAACCCTGGTGGTTTCATACCACACCCCTCTGTTCTCAGCTTGCTTTATAATCCAGGTACTTTCTTAACGTTATCAACTTTCAGCCCAGAATGACAAAGATCTGGAAACTCACCCTATAATTCACAGATTACTGAATCACCTTTAAGAAATGCTTTATCAGGCAGTATCCTAGTTGATGAATAAATGCATCCCTGGAGAAATGTCATTATACCTTTGCTCTAGTTTGCTAACTATATGATCAAACTAATTGTATTATGGTTGGGACTGCCAAGAAAGAAGGATTTCCACTATATGTAATACATATATTCAAAGAAATAAATGACATTAAGTACACATTCTTAATATGATCTTGTAGTCTTTAATAAAATCATCTCCATAGACAGCATCTATTTCTTTTCATAATTATATGGAAATATAATTTTACTTCACCTTGGTTAAGATTGACAAATGGCCAAAATAATTGGTTTTTAGTTATGAATAATCAAACTAGTTTGGCTTAACTACTAAAAGCTTTAAACAGTGAAGTGTCTGGGACACCTGGGCGGCTCAGTAGGTTAAGTGTCTGACTTCAGCTTAGGTCATGAATTCAAGCCCCGCATTAGGCTCTGTCCTGACAGCTCAGAGCCTGGAGCCTGCTTGGATTCTGTGTCTCCCTCTCTCTGCTCCTCCCCCGCCTGCATTTTGCGCCTCTCTCTCTCTCAAAAATAAATAAACATTAAAAAATAAGTAAAAAACAGTGAAGTGTCAGCAAAAATATTAACAACTACATTTTAGTTCTTGTAAAATTATACTGAGTTTTTCCCAATATATTTAACTTTTCCCTAAAATAATTTAAGCCCATATTTTAAAAAATCTATTATAAAAAAGAAATGTTTCTAAAACAACTGCAACTACATAAAGAGGAAAAGTTTTAGGTTAATGAAAGTCTTGTAATGTTTATACTGCATGATAATTTAAAAGAAATACTACACTTATAAAGCTATTAATTCACCATAAGTTTTTATCAGCCCAAATTTGTTATATTCATTAATTTCTGTGTAAGGATACTGTTTTCCTAAAAGGCATATATTTTGTAAAAAAAACCCAAAAAACAACAACAAAAGAAAAGTGGGTTACAACAAGATTATTCCTAGTGATAACTGTGTGACAAAAATGGGAAAGTAGGACCCCTTTAAACTTCATTATTAGGTTAAGCCATATGAAATCACTGATATGCCCTTGATCTACCTAAATGGCAATATAGTTAAATCTAACAGACTAAGAAAAAATCACACATATTATAAATTATAATTAGTATTAACAATTATTATTAGAAATGCTACATACTTTCAAACACACAGAACTGATGAAGAGAAAATATGCATTTAAGTAACTCAAATAATTTCAAGGGTATAAAACACAAT
Organism: Puma concolor; assembly: GCF_028749965.1. NCBI lineage: Eukaryota > Metazoa > Chordata > Mammalia > Carnivora > Felidae > Puma > Puma concolor. Next base: position 32,175,671 of record NC_141679.1, read on the forward strand.
GATGTAGTAGGACAGTGCTGCTAATATTTTATTATAAACTACACATTCCCATTTGCCAAATCTAGAGTCCTGGAAGAAATGCTAATAGGCAGTGGACTGGACAACTATGTGAGTGCCTCTAAAATTTGATAATGTCTTCAACTTCTATTCCATTTATAAAGCTTCATTGTTGGTCCTACACCAGGTTTTTAGTAACTACTCACTCAGTGGTAACTAAACTTCCCATTGTAAAATCTGCTATTCTGACTAACATGTCAAATTTGCCCCAGAGCTTACAGATGGGTTACATGCCTTTTCACTGAACTTCGTGCAGTAGTTAATATCACAGAACAGATTTCTCATTTGCACACATGGCAAAGCACAGAGGAATTTTCACCTGCATCTTAGGTGTCTCATTATACAAGGAATAAGGGTACATTTTGCATATATAGTTTGTAGAAACTTACAGTAACAATGAAAACATGCACCCCGACAACCAGACACACTCTAAGAAACTTAAAATCTTTCAGTTCATAGGAATCAACAAATACTTAATATTCCATTTAAAGGAACACAGTTTTGAAGTCAAACTATGAATATTATGAATATATTAAAATAGTATTTCGAAGTGGCTTACCAGCTTAGTAAGTTGTATACAAAAGTCAATGCTTCTCAGACTTTAATGTGCATAAGAATCACCTGGGAATCTTGTTAAAATGAAGTTTTTGATTTAATGGGTCTGAGGTGGGACCTGAGATTCTGCATTTCTAACAAGTTTCCAGGTATGGGCTACATACAGATCATACTTTTGAGCAGTAAGGTTCTAAATGATTAAGAATTCCAAATCTTCATTCTGGTACTACAGAGTTCATAATAAACAACTAGCTTAACCAAACTCCCCTTACCCCCAAGTCCCCTGTAACCCTATAATAGATAAACGTATTTATTATCTTCTTGCTAAACCCCCAAAACAAGACTAAATGCACATCCAAATATAAGGCTCAAACATCAAATTCCCATATAATACACTAGGATACATAGTCCTGAGCTCTCTTTCTTCTTGAACAGTTAATTTTCACTAAACAAGTACCATAAAAATCAACTGATAAACTCAAATCCAAATCAACATAAACCTGTTAGTATAGCTTACTGAGTAAAGCAAGACACTGAAAATGCCTAGATGAGTCGTCAGACTCCATAAACACAAAGGTTTGGTCCTAGCCTTTCCACTGGTTGTTAAAAAGATTACACATGCAAGTCTTTGCACCCCGGTGAAAATGCCCTCTAAATCACCAGTGATCAAAAGGAGCAGGTATCAAACACACTAAAATGTGGCTCATGATGCCTTCTTTAACCACAACCCCACAGGATACAGCAGTGATAAAAATTAAGCCATGAACGAAAGTTAGACTAAGCTATATTAAACAGGGTTGGTAAATTTTGCTCCAGCCATGGTGGTCATATGATTAACCCAAATTAATAGACTTAGGGTGTAAAGTGTGTTAAAGAGAACCCTGCACTAAAGTTAAATCTTAACTAGGCTGTAAAAAGCTACAATTAATATAAAAATAAGTCACAAAAATGACTTTAATTCCTCCTGTTACACTATAGGTAAGGCCCAAACTGGGATTAGATACCCCACTATGGGTGCTTTATATCCCTCTAGAGGAGCCTGTTCTGTAATCGATAAACCCCAATATACCTCAGTACCTCTTGCCAATTCAGTCTATATATTGCCATCTTCAGCAAACCCTGCAAAGAAAGAAAAGTAATAACAACTATCATATATCAAAAAGTTAGGTCAAGGTGTAACTCATGAGGCAGGAAGAAATGGGCTACATTTTCTACGTAAAAACACAATTCCCTATGAAAATTCTTATGAAACTGAGAACTAAAGGAGGATTTAGTAGTAAATTAAGAATAGAGAGCTTAATTGAATTGGGCCACGAAGAAAGCACACACTACCCGTCACTCTCAAGTGACATAAACCTAAAGACAACTTATTCAAATAACAAAAACACAAGAGGAGATAAGTCATACCAAGGTAAGCATACTGGAAAGTATGCATGGATAAACCAAGATGTAGCTTAAAGCATCTGGCTTACACCCAGAAGATTTCACATCAAATGATCATCTTGAACCAAAGCTAGCCAAAACAACCAAAAACTCAACTAACACGAAACAACCAAAACATTTAATAAATTCTTACAAGTATAGGATAGAGAAATTTAAATTGGCGCTATAAAGAAAGTACTATAAGGGAACAATGAAAGAAAAATTAAAAATACTAAACAGCAAACATTACCCCTTTGTACATTTTGCTTAATTAACTAGAATAACCTAACAAAGAGAAGTTAAGCTAGTCCTCCCCAAACCAGACAAGCTACCTATGAACAACCTGTGTAGAATAAACTCATCTATGTTGCAAAATAAGTGAGAAGATTTGTAGGTAGAGGTGAAAAGTCTAAGGAGCCTGGTGATAGCTGGTACCCAGAAGAGAATCTTAGTTCAACTTTAAGCTTCCCTAAAAACCTAAAAATTCTAATATAAGTTTAAAATATATCTAAAAAGTTACAGCTTTTTAGAAAAAAATACAACCTTGTTTAGAGAATAAGCATAAACACAACCATAACTGGCCTAAAGGCAGCCATCAATTAAGAAAGCATTAAAATCATCTTAATACCAAAATATGCAACCAACTCCTAATTTAACACTGGGTTAATCTATTTAACAATAGAAGCAACAATGCTAATACTTGTCCTTGCATAAACTTATATCAGAGCAGATAACACAGTTAACAATAAGATAAAATAATCCAGCTATAAACTAATTATCAAACTAATTGTTGACACAACACAGGCACACAACTAAGGAAACATTAAAAGAAGTAAAAGGAACTCAAACACAAACCCCACCTGTATACCAAAAACATCACCTCTAGCATTTCTAGTATTAGAGGTACAGCCTGCCCAGTGACGTTTGTTAAACGGCCGCAGTATCCTGATCTAAATGGCTGTGGTATCCTGATCATGCAAAGGTAGCATAATCATTTGTTCTCTAAATAGGGACTTGTATGAATGGTCACATGAGGGTTTTGCTGTCTCTTACTTCCAATCCATGAAACTGACCTTCCCGTGAAGAGGCGGGAATATAATAATAAGATGAAAAACCCTAGGGAGCTTTAATTAACCAGTCCAAAGAAATCAACTCAATTCAACCAACAGGGACAATACATGGACTGACAATTTAAGTTGGGGTGACCTCGGAGAATAAACAACCTCTGAGGGTCTGAAATCTAGACCAACTAGTCAAAAGTATTACATCACTTATTGATCCCAAAACTTGATCAGTGGAACAAGTTACCCTAGGAATAACAGCACAATACTATTTTAGAGTTCATATTGACAATAGAGTTTACAACCTCGATGTTAGATAAGGACATTCCGATGGTGCAGCAGCTATCAAAGGTTCATTTGTTCAACAATTAAAGTCCTATGTGATCTGAGCTCAAATTGGAGCAATGCGGGTTGGTTTCTATTAAACAATTTCTCCCAGTATGAAAGGACAAGAGAAATGAGGCCTACTTCACATAAAGTGCCTTAAACTCATTAGATGATATAATCTCAATCCAGACTTTGTTAACTTCCACTGCCCAAGAATCCGGGTTTGTTAGGGTGGCAGAGCTGGTAACTGCATAAAACTTAAACCTTTATAATCAGAGGTTCAACTCCTCTCCCTAACATGTTTGTAATTAACATCTTTTCACTGAACGTCCCAATCCTCCTTGCAGTAGCTTTCCTAACACGAGTAGAATGTAAAGTATTAGGATATATACGACTTCACAAAGGACCAAACATCTTAGGAACATACAGGCTACTGCAACCTACTGCAGATGCGGTGAAACTTTTTAATAAGAGCCCCTGCAACCCCTCACATCTTCCATATCTACATTTATTATAGCACCCATTTTAGCCCTCTCACTCGCCCTAACCATCTGAATCCCCCTGCCAATACCATATCCACTCATCAACATAAATTTAGGAGTATTATTTATACTAGCTATGTCAAGTCTTGCCATTTACTCAATCCTATGATTACGCCTTAATCAGAGCCCTGTGGGCCATAGCTCAATTTCATACAAAGTTACATTAGCAATAATCCTATCAGTACTGCTAATAAATGGATCCTTTACACTATCAATGCTAATCATCACTCCCTTTATGACCTTTAGCCATGATCTGATTCATCTCAACCCTAGCAGAAACTAATCGGGTTCCCTGTGACTTAACAGAAGGAGAATCAGAACTTGTATGTGGGTTTAACATTGTGTATGCAACAGGTCCCTTCACCCTATTTTTCCTAGCAGAATACACCAACATCATCATAATGAACATCCTCAATCTTATTTTTCGGAGCATTCCACAGCCCATATTTACCAGAATTATACAGAGTCAACTTTACTGTTTAAACCTATTCCTGACAATTACCTTTTTATGAATTCGAGCATCCTATCCATAATTCCAATATGACCAACTAATACATTTATTAGGAAAAGAACTTCCTACCCCTCACACTGACCCTATGTATATGACATGCATCACTACCTATTATTATACCAAGCATTCCACCCCAAACGTAAGAAATATGTCTGATAAAAGAGTTACTTTGATAGAGTAAGTAATAGAGGTTTGAATCCCCTTATTTCTAGAATTATAGGAATCGAACCTAGTCTTAAGAATTCAAAACTCTTCATGCTACATTATACCATATTCTATAGTAAGGTCAGCTATACCTTACAGCCTGGGGTATCAGGCCCATACCCCAAAAATGTTGACTTATACCCTTCCTGTACTAATAAAACCCCCTATTCTTATTATTACAACAGTCATCTCAGGAACTATAATTTTAATAATAAACTCTCAGTGATTAATAATCTGAATCGGCTTCAAAATAACTATGCTAGCTATCATCCCTATCTTTATAAAAAAAAATTCAGAGGCACCTGCACGACTCAGTCCGTTAAGTGTCTGACTTCAGTTCAGGTCATGATCTCACAGTTCGTGGGTTCAAGCCCCGCATCAGGCTCTGTGCTGGCAGCATGGGGCCTGGAGCCCGCTTCCAGTTCTATATCTCCCTCTCTTGCTGCTCCTCCCCTGCTCATGCTCTGTCTCTCTCTCTCTCTCTCAAAAATAAACATTAAAATAAATTAAAAAAAAATTCAACTCACAAGCCAAAGAAGCATCTACAAAATACTTTTTAACACAAGCAACCACATCCATACCCTTAACAATAGGAATTATCATCAACCTACTATACTCCGGGCAGTAACATAAAAAAACCCTCAATCCTATAGCACTGACTATAATAACTGTTGCCTTAACAATAAAACGGGGGTTAATCCCATTTCACTTTTGAGTACCTAAAGTTGCACAGGAAATCTATCTTCAGGCCTAATTCTGCTAACATGACAAAAAATTGCACCACTATCCACCTGTATCAAATCTCACTTGCCATCAATCTCAATCTACTTCTAACAATAGCCATCACATCCGTCCTAATTGGAGGCCGAAAAGGACTTAATCAAACATAACTACGAAAAATCCTAGTATATTCCTCAATTGTCCATATAGGATGAATAACAGTCATTATACTATACAGGCCCACAATAATTTTAAACCTAGTAATTTATATCATAATAACACTCACTACCTTCATACTATTTATACATAGCTCAGGCATAACAACATTATCACTATCCCATACATGAAACAAAGCACCCCTAATCACCTCACTCATCCTAGTGTTAATACTATGACTAGGAGGCCTTCTACCACTCCTAGGGTTTATCCCAAAGTGAAAAACCATTCTAGAAATTAAAAACATGAAATTATTATATCTACACTATTAGCCTTCACAGCACTCCTCAACCTATATTGTTATATACGACTAACATATGTCACAGTACTGTTTCCCTCAACAAATAACATAAAAATAAAATGACAATTTGAAGCACAAAAAGATAAACTTCCTGCGCCCACTTATTGTAATCTTGACTATGCTACTCCCACTTATACCAATAATATCTATTCTGGACTAGGAGTTTAGGTTAAAATAGACCAAGGGTGTTCAAAGCCATAAGTAAATTACATCAATTTAACTGCTGCATATTTAACCTTAAGGACCGCAAGAATGTATCTTACATTAATTTACCGTAAATCAAACACTTAATTAGCTAAGCCCTTGACAAATTGGTGGGCTTCCATCCCATGAAATTTTAGTCAACAGCTAACTAATCAACTGGCTTCAATCTTCTCCTGCTATCTAGGGAAAAAAAAGGCAGGAGAAGCTCTGGTAGATTTGAAACTGCTTTTTTTTTTTTTTTTAATAATAATAGCATTTATTGAGCATGTAGTATATGTCAGGCAATATCCTGAGTGGTTTTTTTTTTGTTTTTATTTATTTATTTATTTAATATATGAAATTTATTGTCAGATTGGTTTCCATACAACACCCAGTGCTCATCCCAAAAGATGCCCTCTTCAATACCCATCACCCACCCTCCCCTCCCTCCCACCCCCCATCAGCCCTCAGTTTGTTCTCAGTTTTTAAGAGTCTCTTATGCTTGGCTCTCTCCCACTCTAACCTCTCTCTCTTTTTTTTTTGAAACTGCTTCTTTGAATTTGCAATTCAACATGCTATTTCACCACAGAGCCTGGCAAAAAGAGGACTTAAGCCTCTGTTCTTAAAGTCTAATGCTTTCCTCAGGCATTTTACCTATGTTCATAAACCCCTGATTGTTTTCCACTAATCACAAAGATATTGGCACTCTTTACCTTTTATTCAGTGCTTAAGCACTCTTTACCTTTTATTCAGCGTAGTAGGGACTGCCCTTAGCCTTCTAATTAGTGCCGAACTTGGACAACCTAGCACCTTACTAGGAGATGATCAAATTTATAATGTAATTGTCACAGCCCATGTAAATGTAATAATCTTTTTTATGGTCATGCCTATTATAATTGGGGGTTGGGGAACTGATTAATACCTCTGGTAATCGGAGCACCAGAAACAGCATTCCCTCAAATAAATAATATGAGCTGTTGACTACTTCCCCCATCCTTCCTACTACTACTTGCATCCTCAACAGAAGCTGGTGCAAGGAACGGTTTATCCCCCTCTGGCCAGTAAGCCCATATAGGAGTGTCCTTGAATATGAAGATCAAAAAGACTAATTTCCAAATAGCGGATGAAATACTGAATTAAGTGCACGATGGTAAGATAAATGTTCCTTAAATGACAGGACTCTTCAACATAAATTTGTTGAATTTGAGGGTGAAAATAATTTTAGCAATATTTACTTTGAAGTTATCTTAAAATGAATTAATAGCTACATAACAATTTACAGTCTCTTTCTATACTAACTCTCTACAAATAGATATATACCTAATGCAGATACTCAAAATATATAGTCAAGTTAAGCTCCGAGAAAATTCATGTATAGGAACATACATAATTTTGTTACTAATACTGAAAGAAAAAATACTCTGATTAATGCCAACTCTGCCTTATATACCCTCTATTCCTTCTCTTTTTATATAATATGGCATATGTGTGGCCTTTAAACTCAACTTCAAATGGTGTTTTTAAAACAGAATCAATAAATAAAGTTCACCTATTAAGGAGAACAGATGCATTTTTTGAACAAAGCAAAACATCTTATCAAAGCCTCCATTACCTTGAATTAGAAAAATGTTATCTGAGGCTCAGGGCTTCCAGGGATGAAAAACAAAAGCTCCATAGCAGCTCAGATTACAGTTGGGTCACACTGCCAATACTCACGAGACAAGATTTTCAGTCATACTGCAGAAGTTACGAAAGAGTTTGATCCCCCAAGGAAAACCTCTTGAAAGCTGTCACACTCTCCCTCAAGATAACTTTTCACTTAAGGCCAATCCATGAGAGCCACAAAATCATAAATCTTAGAACAGAAAGGACTAAAAACATGTAATTTTTAGACTAAAAAGGTGTATCTCCAGTTCACATACAAACTAATTAAAACTAACAGAGGTAACCTAAGATGACACACTGGTAGAAGAGACCATAGAACGTAGGACTCATCCACTTCCTACTATATTATATTATATTCTTTAAGGGATCTTTCCAAACAAAACAAAATAAAAAATCTAATAACAATTGAATATGTATTATAGTTTTAAGTTTAATTTATCCCTAAGCTTTGATTTCTATTAAATGTTAAATATTAAAAGGTCTCCTCTTCAACTCAGAAAGTAGGAATGTGTATATACAGCGGGGGAGGGGAGGTCCAGTAGAGATCAAAAGAATTCTGATATGATCACATATCAGAAAAACAACATAATAAATCATTCCTTACTTTATCATTACTTCAAGCTAGAAATTATGCCTTTGGGTATAAACTCAATAGGTATGAGAGGTATTTTCTTTATTTGTTCCAAAAAGAGCATAAGGCAGCATACAAAACTAAAGCAATATAATAAATCACATTAAACAGCAAAGGGAAAACAATGCAGGAGTCAAAATGAGTAGGCCCAAACTGGATCTCTCATTCACTACCATTCTAATAAAACAAACCTACACTTCATTCTAAAAATTATAAGCAAAACACTAAATTCATGGTATAAATTCAAATTTCATATTGTATTTAAACTAAAATTATAATGTGGTGACTGGGTGGCTTAGTTGGTTAAGCATCAGCACAGAGCCTGCTTCGGATCCTCTGTCCCCCCTTCTCTGCCTCTCTCTCTCTCTCTCTCTCTCTCTCAAAAATAAATAAACTTTTAAAAATAAATAAACTAAAATTATGTTAACATCTTAAAATATGAGGACAGAAAATTTCTTCTCATTTCTTATGATCACCATACTATCAAGAATGACTGCTTCAAAACCTGCAAATAGGATATCATATGTGATGTGAAAAATAAGTCTGATTAACAAAGTATTTGTATTAATGAGATATGTTTCTCTCAATGCACAATATTTAAAAATGGAAAGAATTTTAAGAGGAAAGTAAAACCCATACTTTTAAAAGTAAAAAAGCTGAAGTTAAAAATATTTAAGAGGTAGCAATTTAAAATAATATAATCAAAATAAAATAATATAATCAAAATAATCCTTAACACAGTGAAGCAGGTGAACTCTAATTTTGGTCTCAATTTGTTATACTAAGGGTCTCAATTTGTTACTTTATTTCATATCCTTTAGTTTCTCCATTGGTTAAATATAGTATGGTTAACATACCTGTGAAAATTATAGTTTTTTATATTTTAAAAAGTTTTAAACTTTTTCACAGGTATGTTAAGGATCTGAGTTTATGCTTATGTTTAAAAATACTACCACTATGTAAGTCCTAGTCAGCAGCTGGATTCTGGATTTCCTCTATAAACCAGCCTTTAGAATAAACCACACATATAGAACAGGATCAAGTATAAACTACATGAAAGATTTTGGTTACCAATGAAAAGCAAAGACATGGCAACTAAAGCTCTTACATTATTTTAAAATTTTACTGAGACTTGACACAGTTTTAAAAATACTTCCTATGACTCTGTTATAACTGTTCAAAAAGAGAATTCACATACTAGATTTCTCTCTCAAATAAACAAATTAAAAGGCTTTGGCAAATATTAATTTTATTAAGAAAATTGATATTTACTTTTCAGTTTAACAGTCTTATATTACAAAACTGACAAAATAGAATTTTAGTCAATTTAATAAAGTCATAAGCAATTGTTCAATATGACTTAAAAGTTTAAATCACCAACATGCTAAATACTAAAAATAAAAATATTTCCTAATTTTTTTGCACCTATTGCTAAATTAAAAAACCCCAAAATTTCCCAATAAGCCAACTATATAATCACCATAACCCTATAGTGGGTAAGCATAAATTTTTCCCCTGATTAAATCTAATGATGCAAATATTACTTGGTTTTTCACTTTTCAAATTCTTGTAGGCTTAATCATAACATTTCATGATTTATAAAATATGACCAAATCTGAGATTTATTGCAAAGTCTTTATGTGGTAAAAGTCAGTAATAGATGCTTTTAAGCCAATTCTTAATTGATTTTCCTACTCATAACACTGTACTTATGTCTAAATAATCTGGCATGCTTATTTGAAAAATAAATAAGAAAGAATACATAAAACAGTTAACTCTCTCATTTAATTCTCACAAGAACCCTATAAGTAGGTACTATTGTTACCCCATTATACAGATGAGGAATTGAAAAGCACAAAGAGGTTAAGGTTACAGAGTTAGTGGTAAAGCTGGCATTAGAACCTATATAGCCTGGTTCCAGAATCCATGCTTAACCACTATGCACATTACTGGTACCCACCTAGATCCACTGAATCAAGAATGAAATCTTGGTGCATAAAACCCAGGAATTTTCATTTTTAATAAAGGTATCACATTATTTTTATACTATCTAAAGTATGAGAACCACTGACATAACCCTTAAGAACAAGTGACACAGATGTGGTTAGTCTCTTTATAATACACACACAAAAATCAATCCAATCCACTATTTGAATATCTATAGTGTATACCTTAAATAAAGGTAGGATAATTCTTTTCTTAAACTGAGATATAGATACTAGGTGTAAATATAAGTAAACATGAAGCAAACAGGCAATGTTAATTTCCAGATTTAAAAAAAGTCAACAGAAACACCGTCGAATTAAAAAGTAGTTGAGGTCGGGGTGCCTGGGTGGCTCCAGTCGGTTAAGCATCTGACTCTTGGTTTCAGCTCAGGTCACGATCTCACTGTTTGGTAAGTTCAAGCCCCACAGCCAGCTCTGCACTAATGATGCAGACCCTACTTGGGATTCTCTGTCTCCCTCTCTCTCTGCCCTTCCCCCACTCATGCTGTCTCTGTCTCTCGAAATAAATAAATAAACTTAAAAAAAAAAGTAGCTGAGGTCAAAACAGGATTTACTTTTTTAATTCATAGGACTTATCAAGAAATAAACTTTACAATTTAATCCCTGGACACATTTTTCTCTTAGCATGTTTTATTGTCTATTTAAAGATGGACTAATCCTTATACAAATTAAGTCAGGTTTTGCAAAAGGGATCCAATCTCTATCTACTAACAGCTTCATTACTTTCAGTAATAAAATATTTTAGAATAAATGTGGTGAAGAAAATCTCCCAGCGAAACCATTTTAGAAATTATTTTTATGTTTAATACTAGAAATGGGATATTTAAAGAACTTGGATAAAATGAATTTTTATTTTATTTTATTTTTATTTTATTTTATTTATTATATTTATTTTATTTTTATTTGCAGAATCTGAGGTGCTAAATGACATATTGCTAGAACTTCTGGGAAAGAAATAAATTCACTTCTTTATTATATAATAATCAGTTTCTTACATGTGGGGAACTTCAAAGAAAAAAAATTCTACATAAAGTTATTTTGAAAGGCAAAACTATAGGTTTTGTCTGTAACAACAAAGTTTACTAGTGACTAATACTGTCTTATCTCCTGTTCTTTGCTTATTTGAAGCAAATGACCTTTTTCCTGGGAGACAGCTATCAATTTCATGGGATAATACCATGGTATTCATATTATAAACTAGGCATAAGAACCACTGCTTTCATAAGCCTATTGCCCATCCTAGCGCCCTCCCCCCCCCCCAGCCCCCCACACACACTAGGACACCTTAAGAACCAGGAAGGGGATATATATATAACATAATAAAACATAACATAATTAATATAATATTTATTTTAAACGGCTCAATTTGGCAAAACATGTACTCTGACCTTAAGTTTCTGAGAGTGGTAAGCAAATGGTCAGTAACTGACAAAGCATCACTTAGTATTGTGCTTTTCAAGATTTTTTGCTCTACCCATGGTCAAAAATATATTTTACAGTGCAAGCAAGTACAATAAACACAAGACCAAAACCAAAGTTTCATGAAATGATATTACCCTTACTGTATTTGACACATTCATAATTTCTTTTCTATTTTAACTGTTAGCTTATAAAAGGAATGGTGGTCATATAATCTGCTAGATTAATTTCATGCCTCACTAATGAATACCATTTGCAATTTTAAAAATACTATGCTATCTATGTCACTTATTACATATAAAAGTCCATCCACTAAGATAGGAATGGAAACAAACATCAACAGCAGGTCAGATCTGTTCTGAGACTTATATTCCCAGGATGAATATTTTAAGGGATTGAGGGGAAAAAAATCAGTGGGAAAAATAGCAAAGGCTGGTATGATATCAGTGGAAGAATGACAATATTATAGTACTGAATACCAGGTATAAGCAATGGTTAGACAAGCCTCCAAGTAAAACAGTAAATATACATTTTTCACTTAATATTCTGTAACCAAGGTTACTTTATACAAAAAGATTATGTAGAAATGTTTGAAATTCATTCTAAGAAAGTCATTAAAAATATCTATCCTAGGGGTGCCTAGGTGGTTCAGTTAGTTAAAATGTCCAACTCTTGATTTCTGCTCAGGTCATGATCTCACAGTTTCATGGGTTCGAGCCCTGCATCGGGCTCTGCTCTAATTGTGTGAAGCCTGCTTGGAATTCTCTCTCCATCTCTCTCTCAAAAAAACTAAATAAACATTTAAAAAAATATATTCTATGCTAAAATACTAAAAGAAAATGCCTATTTTCTTTCACTGTTCATTTAAAATTGTATTTTTACCAATTAGTAACTTCCATAAAAACACTTCTAAAAATAAGATTTTTACTGAAAAATAAATGTGTTTACATTTTTGGATATATGTAACTATTAAACTCACATTACATATTACCAATATTTTCATAGTTATTGTTCCTTGTTTTCTTCTTGACTTGAGACTGACAGAAATTTATTTTAACACCATTTTTATTTTTTGGCAATTAAGTATTTTTAGAACTGGACTGGACATGGTAATACAAAGATATTTTAAAAGAAGAGTCATTTGAATGAAAAAACATCTTTTATTAGATTGAAAATAAAAGTATTATTTAAGGTGAAATTCTCTGTTGATTCTAGTACCAGCTACAAATGAAAAATTCTTCACATAATAATCTGGCAGTAAATATAGTTATTTCTTTTTGCAGAAATGTGTAAAGACCATTCAATTAAATGTTACTTAATATTCTCTCTGAAGTTCATATATAGTTAAGAGTTAAAAGATTTGTTTTTAAGTTAATAAGTCTACTATTTCCACAGTGCCCAAATAAGTGAAAATAAATTACCTATTTACAAATTGTTTACAAATTATGATTTGTTCTTGGAAGACTCTCATGTACACATTTGCTATCATATATTAAACATTTATATTATATTTATAATATATAGTATATATTCTATTAAACTACTTCTACAAAGTAGAATAACATAAGAAAAACCATAGATTTTTGACTATCAAAGAGACAAAAATAGAGGTAAAAAATTTTGAAATACTAGATTAAATCTTAGCCATCCGTGCCTTGCACTTAAAGGGAAAAAAGTCATAGTTGGAAACACTTCATTTAAAGTATGGGTGTTACAGTGGAATTCAGCCAATCTCTTGAGGAACAATATAAACACTAAAAAAGTTAAACTAAAAATGTTGAGACAAAATTGAAACATTTACCTGAAATTCTGGTACAGTGGGTGACTTTGTAACAGTTTTCCTCTTCTTTGTGATTGCTTTTTTAGATATGGATTTTTTTCCTTTCAAGATTAAAAGAGAAAAGCTTCATAATACTGTTTATAGCACTTCATTAACAAGAACCAAATTACATAGAACCTTGAAAGTTAAAATATAACTAACAGATGGCTTCTAGTGAGTCAAATAAAAGTGATGAATCAAAACAAGCCGTAGTAAAAGCAAACATTAAACTATAACTACCTGTAACAAGTATATTAACAAATGCTGTTTTCTTTACACATGAACTAAACTATCAAAATCTCTGATGAATTTCACAGTATCAGAACTTACTGTAATAAGATTTGGCAAAAAAAAAAAAAAAAAAAAAAAAGGCACATTACTACTGCTCAGTTAAAAATCTAATTCACAACTTAAAATGAAATTTTATAAGACAAAAAAATCTTACCTTTTAACAATGACTTCCATAGTCAGGAACTTGCATAAAACTATACTCTGAAGACTACGGTCTTAAACCAATCTAATGTGAAAATCCTCTCAGCAGCTTAGGAAACAAGGTCTTTCTAACTCTTTATCTCTTTATCACCTAAGAGGCTGCCTTTGGCAGATTCAATAATCACTTTAAAAACAAGGTAAAAATCTCCCTTTAAAAAGTGCATCTAGTCATTTATGCAATCAGAAATCACTACGAAAAATAAATCCACATTCTTAAAGAAATCCAACTCATTAGCACAGATTGAAATGTATCTACTCTGTATTTAACATAACAGAGATACATACATGCATATAGCCTCTGTTTTTAGAAAGGAACATGTTAAAGTGTTTTGTCTACATTTGCATTTAGCAAAATCAGTTAATAAACTGGTTGTTAATTATTCAACAAACATGAGATACAGGGCACTTTACAATTTATGGGAATAACAAAGAATTATAAAATGGAAATCCTGTCCTCCAGGAGCTGATAATCTACATAAGGGAATAAAAATTAATCAGAAACACTTAAAAGTTAATTTTAGTTCACAATCATTTGTAGGTTAAAATCAGCTTAAAAGTCACTATTTTTTTACATAATCCCTTTCTGAACATTTTCCTATATAGATATGATCTGCTTCCATTAAAAGAGTTCATTTGATTGCAACATTTTATTCAACTTGTAGGCACAATTCTAATTTAAATATAATTGTATTTTCTTCTGTATTCCTTTACAACCATATCACAGAACTATCATTTGATCATTTCTAACTTTTGACTCAGTAAAATGCATGTATACTATGCCTGAACTACTACAAATTTTGAGTTGCTGAAGTTCACATGGATTTCACTGTCCTGTTCTAGTAAGTATCAACCTGCTGTCACTTGACATTTTTTTTTAATTAAAATAACCTAACATTTATTTCTTTTCTTATCACTGTTACTTGTTTCCGTGCTTACACAGAATCTATATGGGAACTAAACTTCCACAAAAATAGGCAAGTGCGTGGTCTGCTTAACCAGTATTCAGGAAGAAGTGATTCAACTCTTGGTATCTCTATAACACAGCTAGAATAACTGATTTCTAATTGGATGCAATAGGTACCTCTCAAAGGGACTCATGAGTCTGGACACAAGAATGCCTTTCTTCTATAAACTACATTTTTTAAAGTTCATAGGAAAAGATTTAATGGCCTCACGAATTTTGGGAAAGCTATAAAAACAATTTGAAGGAAATGAAATCCTTCCTTATCCCCCCACCCCCACCCCAGCCCCAGCACTGTTCTAATTAGCTTTTTAAAAACCATGTGAAAATAAATGAGTAAATAAATATCATTTGATTTTGCATTCATTTGTAAGCACAACAGAGGTCACCCTTGATACTTCCAATAAAGTTTATATTGTTGCCACATAAGCACTAAATTTGGGTACTAAATGCTCAAGTTCACTCTAGCAGCCATGCTTATTTTAATGGATTAAGCAGCTGAAGTGGTTACTGGGTATTTCCTTTCACTATATGATTAGGATACCTAAATGTAGATTAAATAAATGGAAGTAGTATTCTGTTGCGGTTTTAAGCTTGAATTTTGGAACTAAACTATCTGGGTTTGAATACCAGTTCTAACCACCTACTAGCTACAAATTGCTTTATTTCCTTGTGCAGTTTATCTATAAAACAGAGATAATGATATTACCTACTTTCTTATTGAGAATTAAAACGTAAAAAAAACTCAGACTACTGTTAGGCACATGGTTAAGTGATCAATGTTAGTTGTTATTATCTCCCTTAGCTAAGCCATTATGATAAGTGTCTAAACAAATATTATCATTTTACCTTCTTCAAATTCTTTTATTAACTTATTCTTTCATCTTAGTTCTTGCTCATATATCCTCTGTGCTACCACTCTACTTCCTACAATATTTATGTAACACATCATACAGTATTGTAATGATCCATTTATAGGTTTCTCATCCTTACTAGACTGAATTATTGATGACAGAAGTCACATTATTCGTTTTTTATTTACAGCATTTTTCATACAAGAAGTTATGAGAAATGATCCTTAAATAGAAAAATCCTAATTTTAATCAGAAATTTCACCGGTCTGGAGATAGGAAAAGGGAGGCAGGTAACTGTTTATAATTCTTAAGGTCTCTCTGAGTCCATTTTTAAATAAAGAAAGCACTGGCAATAACTAGATAATTTACGCAATTTACCAAAGAGTTTCACAACATGACCTAGGAGTGGTAGTAAGAACACTAATTTTTATTGAGAACCTATTATGTCAGACACTTAGCAAGATAATTTATATAAATTATCTCAATTAATACTCAAAACAACCCCTCAAGGTAGGCAACACCTCATTTTAATGTAGGATAACTGAAAATCAAAGGTTACTTAACTTATTCAAGTGTTACACTGTAAGCAAGCACCACAGCCAGGGATTCTAACTCCAAAGTCCAAGTTCTTTCCATTATATAATTCTACCTCTTGAAAATCAGTTACCATTTACTGATTCCTACCACATGCCAGGCACCATGTTAAGTACTATGCATTCACTATTCCAATTAATCTTTGTAATGATTACATCAAGGTATGTCTTACCTCATTTTTCACATATAAAAAAACTGGCTATCAACAGGCAAATAAACTGATGGAGGACTTATAGCTAATGTGCACTGGACATATATTTGCACTACATCTGCCTCATTTCAAAGTTGCGTGCTTTTTATGATAAAATACTGCATTCTTTCAAATTTTCTGCAGGAATGTAATTTGCTTCTGACTGATTTCAGAGCATTCCTTTTTTGATTAGGATTATAAGATTCACATATTCACTATTAGTATCTTCAGACTATATCCTCATAAAAATTTGAATACAAATTTTCCTCCATTCTTCAGTAAAAACTGGCTCTTCCTTTTTATTATACCACTTTTAAAATGTAGCATGGATACTACAAAACCACACAGGCTTTATTTGGTAATCTGCTTTTGTTCCAGGGCAAGATATATATAGGGCAAGGTACATACTGCCCCCTAGTGGGCTTCCATTCTTCCACCACTCACTTGATGATACACCAGGTCTTTACCCGCCCCCCCCCCCCCCCCCCCCAGCCCTAAATCATCTCGTCCCATAAAACAGAATACAATTTTCAGATCTGGGACTGTGCTAAAGTCAGAATCACTTTAAAACATATACAGAATTTTGACACAATTATTGGGCCTAAAATACACACATGAGCAAAAAATGAGTGTCAGCTTGTACCTGGAAAATAGAGAAGGAAAACTTAACATGGCCTAGTAATTAGTATTCAAGTGTGGCCTAAGGAAGCTTTTTAAAACTATGCTGAGAGCAGCTGTAGTAAAGGAAGCCCAACTTGAGAGAAAACAATGTAACTAAAAATATACTTTATAACTTAGGCACAAAACTCTAGTCTTCCAGAACATGGAGATATACCTCTTAACTAGCAAAATGCAGGTGATTATTATCCCCAATCCAACTCCTCTTTCCTGTCTCTTATTCTCCATCTTTCCCTTCTCCTTTATCTGCCTTACCTGACTGTCTTCATTCTTTGGCCCCTTGAACTATTCAGAGACTTCTATTTCAAAGCCTTCCTAGATTTGGCCTTCTTTTTTTTTTTTTTTTTTTTTCAACGTTTTTTATTTATTTTTGGGACAGAGAGAGACAGAGCATGAACGGGGGAGGGGCAGAGAGAGAGGGAGACACAGAATCGGAAATAGGCTCCAGGCTCCGAGCCATCAGCCCAGAGCCTGACGCGGGGCTCGAACTCACGGACTGCGAGATCGTGACCTGGCTGAAGTCGGACGCTTAACCGACTGCGCCACCCAGGCGCCCCTAGATTTGGCCTTCTTATGTTAAAAATTATCCTGGAGCACCTGGGTGGCTCAGTTGGTTGGGCGTCTGATTTCGGTTCAGGTCATGATCTCACAGTTCCTGGGTTTGAGCCCGCATCAGGCTCTGTGCTGACAGCTCAGAACCTGGAGCCTGCTTTGGATTCCCTCTCTCTCTGCCCCTCCCCAGCTCGTGTTTGCCCACCTGCACTCTTTCTCTCAAAAATAAACATTAAAAAAAAAAACTATCCTAACACATTCGTTAGTTTCTCAGTGCTTACATTTTAGGAATCGTAACAAATGAATGGATACTAAGACATTAATCACTGTTAAAAAAGAAAAAAGACATTAATCACTGTTAAAAAAAAAAAAAAGGCCAAGGGCATTTATATTATTAAATAGAAATCTGGGAAGTGGCTGGAATGTGAAGTCACAGTACCAGTCTAAATTTGACTTTTTATGTACTAAATGTTCATGTCCTAAGCAAATATTTAGTCTATACAAGTTTCTGGAGTGTTGTATCTCTTAAGTAAGCAATTTAACCTTAACAAAACAGCTGATTTTCTTTCCATTCTTCTTGCCTATTAGCAAATTTCTCATCATACTGGTAACCTTTTGCCACTATTATATAATTCAATAACTGCTAAACAATGATTTTTTTCTCCGTTAGCTTAAAATACTGAATCAGCTGTCAAATTCTGCTACTTATTGTAACATCTCTCTCAAAACATTATTTTCTTCTGTCAATGTGAAAGAAAAGTCATATAGTCAGTCATTCTCTATCTGGATTTAGAAATTTCCTCTTCTTAAACTTACCTTCAACCCCTTCATGAAAACCCTGCCAGTTTCTTTTATAACTCTTTAATGGTCCTAACTATTCTGCAAGATCCTTTCTCCTAATCCTGCCACTTATTAGCTATGTAACCTTGGACAAGTTAATAAACACCTCTGTGCCTCAGTTTTTTAACTATAAAATCTATATAATGAGGAATAATAATACCATTTAATGGAGTTTTTATGAAAATCAAATGAGAAAATATATATAAAGGCTTAGAACAGTGCCTGGCATACAGTTAGCACTTATGAGTATATAGCATTAAAATAAAAGGACAAAATACTCTATCGATCCTTTCACTCTCTTATATCTTGGCATCTTGAGTTGGTCCTCTAAAATTTTCCCCATACAGACACACATAGTTAGGATCTTTGGGTTTTCAACAACAACAACAAAAAACTGTAAAACTTTTTCACAATAATGGGTCTGGATGTAACCAAATATTGTAGATTACACTGCTTTTTTAGTTATTCCCTATAAAGGAGCTTATTGCTTTTACACATTATCTCTTATTGTAAGGTCATTTCCTTGCACTAGGCACTTGATGCAATTATTTAAAACAGCACCACCTGTCCAGAAAGAGATCACCCATAACTGGCACAGTCTCATCATTCAAATAGCTTCTAAAACCTCAACTTTTCACCTTTTTCCTTATGTTTTTCTCTGTGTTTTCAGTGACACCAGCTTAATTATACCCTCATGCTTTTATTCACATTACTAACCACTGTTCATCTATCCAATCCCCACTATTCTTCAAAGTCTTATATCCTCTGCAAAACCTTCCAAGACAACTATAGCAAACACTGACTGATTTACTCTCGACTTGACCTTTTACTCTATTATATACTTAACAATTATTAAAATGAATTGTTTACCACTTTGAGCCTTAGTTTATTCACTTATAAAAGAATAACACCACCACTTGTCTTATTTATTTTAATCAGTTCAGAGGAGCTAACACAAAATGATTTCGTTGAAAATAATGAACATGTGAGAAGAGGGAAAAACCCTCCAAACCAAATTGGCTAAAATGAGTAACTTAAAACACCATAAGCTTTTTGTAACAATTAATGTATCTTTAATAATTTTTGCCCATTTTTTTCAGGTTTTATAAAAAATCCTCTAGTTTTTAAAACCTATTTTATTTCAGCCAATTCTACTCCACAAAATCTATAACAGAATACTATTGAAAACAACCAAAATGTCTAATAAGGAGGTTGGAAAAATAACTACAAAATACACATAACAAAATGATGGTGCAAAGATCTATTGATCACACAGAAGTTCACGGTGCACTGTTATGCAAGGAAAAAACAGATTGTAAAATGGTATGGATAGTACAATACTAATTCAAAAATATATAGGCCTTGAAAAGGATATAAAAGATACATTTTAAGGAGCTAATCTTACTTATAGCTGAGTAAACTATATTATGTGTGTTCATTTATTTATTCGACAGATTCCTACACAATGTGTTCGTCACTGTGCTAACCTTCTGTCCCCAAGAATGTTATAAAATACAGGGAAGACAATCATCAAAATAATTTACAAAGAAATAAATGCAACCATTATAAATAAACGTTATAAGTATTATAAAGGAGAAGTATCTGATGCTATAAGCATGCACAACTGGGGATATTCCAACGTTTTTCTATTCTATAATGTTTCTAAGAGTAAGGAAAGGCTTAAATAACTAAAAATGAATTCAATTAAAAAGCAGAAAGCAAACTCCAATTCTAAAAAATAGATAAAAATGCTTAAAAGTTGCAAAACTGCCCCAGAGTTCCCTAAAATTATCAAATCATTCTCAACCAATTTGTCTTTGCACCTTCTACTAAAAATTATCTCCCACCTGCTAAATTTAGAGAGTCCACCAAAAATTAAAGCCTGTATAATCAACATAAAATGGACCACATTAACCACATATAGAATTTACTCTATCCTAAGTGAACGCTCATGGATGACACACTTTATCCCAAAGCATATTCTACAGAATGCTATTACTTGAAAAAAAAATCTCTGTGTTCAAGTAAACTTAAAAATACTAGGTTAAACAAAACTAAACAGTTTTTTTTCTTCAAGACTTCCCAGAGTCCTTAAAATAAAGGCCCCAAATCACTTTTCCATAACTCTGAAGTTCAAAAAGTTCTCAAAACTAACCTTTTAAAAATAAACATGACATGAACTGTTCTAAGGTTCTTTATAGTTTTCATCTCATTTAACCCATTCATATATCTTTCTGTAAAAACTATGTGTGTAATTACAGGGGCTACACCAAACTCAACTGGGGATGTTATTTAATAAACATATATATCATAATATCCTTCTATAATCTGATGATTTCTGAATTCCAAAACATATCTGATACAAGAGTTTTGTAAAATGCATTGTGGACCTGTACTAATGCACAATGTGAATCTAGAAGAGGAGCATTTCCACATTTTCCAAACATGTCACCATGGAGCTCCCTTTTAAAAATAGTGAAAGAGAAAACACTGGATTAGAGTATGCCCAAAACTGACTATAAAAGGCCACAATGCCTCATAACTAATAAAGGAGCCCAGGGCAAAGCCTCAGGAAGACAAGTGTACTGAAAATGATGTAAAACAAATGTTCTGTTGTTGTTGTTGTTGTTGTTGTTGTTATGTGTCTAGGTGGCTCCATCAGTTAAGCCTCCGACTCTTGGTTTCAGCTCAAGTCATGATCTCACAGTTTGTGACTTTGAGCCCTGCATAGGGCTCCACAATGACAGCAGGGAGCCTGTTTGGGATTCCCTCTCTCACTCTCTCTGCCCCTCCCCAGCTCCCTCTCTAAATAAATAAATAAATAAACAAACAAACAAATTTAATTTAAAAAAATTTTTAAAAGGCATGGCTCAGTCAGTTTTGGCTTAGGTCATGATCTCATGGTTCATGAGTTTGAGCCCCACATCGGGCTCTGTGCTAACAGCACAGAGCTTGCTTGGGATTCTCTCTCTCTCCCTCTCTCTGTCCCTCTCTCTCAAAGTAAATAAACTTAATAAAAAAATTTTTTAATATCATTTTATGTACTGCTGTTATAACAGAAAGGAGTTTAGTATCTTATAAAGAAAGAGTGGGCATATGCTTACCCAGAACTATCAAGG
This sequence comes from Puma concolor, assembly GCF_028749965.1. NCBI lineage: Eukaryota > Metazoa > Chordata > Mammalia > Carnivora > Felidae > Puma > Puma concolor. The sequence continues at coordinate 32,197,590 of NC_141679.1, forward strand.
GAGAGAGAAACTGTATTTGCCAGATCCAAGTATTTTTGTTACTGAAGACTAACCTCCTAAATTTGCTCTGAAGATAAAATTAGTATATAGGCTAGTGCATTATTTTCTTCTATTTCATCCCTGTAAGCTGTCTATACCCACCTAAAGATGCTCAGAGAGGGTACATAAGTACTTGCTGAATTTGCTTCTTTTTTTTATTCACTTGGACAACTGGACATGACACCCCCACAAATATTCTCTCTGATCTACAAATATTCTGAACTACCATTTAAAAAATGTGGCAACAGTTTAATTGCTTACCATAAAAATACATTTAAAAGTAATCCTTACAGTTAATATTTTTACTCTGCTATTGGTAAAGCCTGTATAGGAGCTACATCAGTATCTACCCCCATAAGTCACAATTACCTTTGAACACATGAATAGTAGGTCATAAATAAACAATAAAAGGTTTCAGGTGACAACAGTACTAATAAAACAGTATTACATACTTTAGCACTGGAAAAAATATTTCCAACTTAAACTACTAATTAATATTTTTGAGAGGAAAACGTGCCAAATCAAATTAAATTTATATAGCCTAAATATGTGGATTATTACAAAATTTAAAAGGCTTATTTCTGAAAGTTATTTTAAAAAATTGTAGTTTTTCATCATCTGGCCAGTGTAGTGGTTCAACTTTGCAATTATCAGTTCATCAAATTAAGCCTGTTCTTAATAGTAAATTTTATGCTTCCTTATCAATGATATATTACATACACATTTTAAAATATACTTAACTGTATTCATTTAAGTAACAGCAAGTATATCAACTAAACAAACTTCACTCTCATTTACCAACTCATTATCAAATTATTGTCAAATCCTAATTATCTTTGTTACTGAGGGAAGATATGAAAAATGGAAATCCACAAATAATGACAATAAACCACAACTCATTTAGTAAACAATTCAAGTTTTTCCCAACCAGGCAAATTTTATAATAAGTGGAGTTCAACATCTGCTTTTATCTCACCTATCTTCTTGACAAACAAGACACAGAAACTGATTAAAAGGCAAACAATAGAAAAAGCAAAAACACCTGAGTAATGAAAAGATAGTGCAACCAACCACCGAAGATTTTATTTACAGAATTTTTTGTTATTCTTTAAATAGACTTGCAACAAATACATGGGGTATTCAAATTTGATGTAAGACAAATGGCAAATCTTCTTACAAAATATGCTTCATGTCCTATTAGTTGATGCAATGTTTTTCCTTGTATTTCACATTTTTCCTGGGTATGAAAATATATACTGAAAATAGAGTGCTAAAAAATATATGATGTGGGAAAAAAACAACACCCAGAAAGATAATCTGACTTGCCTTGGTTTAAGTTGCTATGTACTCTATATAGTATTGGGAATGGTATCTCCTGATATCAGTGCTTTTTCCATTTGCTGTACTGGTCTTAGCCTGGGGGGAAAAACACTTCTCAAAAATGATGGGAAGCATTATTTATCAAGAATCTGGTCCAGAGAAATGTAAAAACATTATGTCCAAAGATCTTCAACTGAAAATTAAATTAAAATGTACTGTGACAGTATTTTTTTCTGTTGAGTATACAAAACCTCTTCTGCTCTGAGTTTTAATCAGTGGAAGAATATAAAACTTGATCTCTTAAACACACACACACACACACACACACACACACACACACACACACACACACACTTTTCATTCTGTTAATCAGTGCCTCTCATGCCTAATTGCAAGAACAACATGAAGTATGCTTAAATGTAATTCTCATCCATTTGTGTTAGCTTACCAGATTTGTGCTTCTTGTGTTTTGCTTTCTTTTTGATGATCAATAACTTATTCTGGATCTCAGGTTTGTAAGATTTGAATGCAAGAGAATGAAGACTTTCACGCTTTCTCTGTAAGTTTTCATTTAAAACATCTTTCAATTTCTTTTTTTTCTTTTTCTTCTTTTTTGCCCTCATTTTAGTTAGTTTGATTTTCTTGTGACTCTGCAGTGACTGCTCTAATAGAATGTCTCTTACAACTTTGTGGCAGTTAAATTCTGGATGATCACTGTGACTTCCATTTACATGTATTTGGCAAGATTTTAGAGCATTTTCTTTTAATGGACTGGGTTCAGGCTTTACTCTGGAAGCTTCACCATATTTTTCTTGATTTTCTATAAACCTTATTTCACCTGGACTAAGAGGCTCTCCAAAGCCAGTAACTTCCCCTGGACTCCCTGGTTCCCCTAAATTTTCTTTATAACAATCAGTTTTTTTAATTTCACAGGGCCTGCAAATTCTAATTTCACAGCTGGATTTCACTTCCATTTCAACAGGGATGTCATGATTATCCAAGTTCATCTTAGCAGAGCCCCAAGTTGTATCAAAATTAGTTTCCTGCTCTTTCTTGAAGGCAGAGGAGAGGCCTATACTACACCTATGTTCTCCATTACTTGTACTAACATAGTCACATTTCAATTTCTCCAGTTTAATCCGAGGTACTCTTTGTATTTTAATGGGTGGAACTGGAAATTCTGGGGCTTGAAAAGGTCTCTGTTTATAAATCCGTACATCTGCACCACAGAACTGTGGAAAATGCACATAAGCATTCTCCAAATAATCGTAACCCAAGATAACTTCCCTGCATTCATGAATAGGCTGTCCAAGTACAGCATCTTGAACTTCTTTTTGTGTTTCATACACAAAGTCACAAAGACCCTTAAGTAACCATACTTTTTGGTAAAAAGGTAGTTCATGAAAAGGTTTTTCTTCCAATGGATTAACTTCTCCAAGAACTTTAAAAAACTGAGGACATAACCCAAGCTTTTCAGCACAGTTATCAGGATTTTCAGTCTGTCCTACAGCAGTATACCACTGCTGTACTTTCTGTCTCAGTGCTGCTTCCCAGGTCCTATAAGGCAAAGTAGGTCTTCGATGTAAGGTAGGTCTGCGATGAGGTGGACTTAACAGAGAAGTCATTATTTTAGAAAGAAAAGCATTACACTGAGGCATCAGAAGACAACGTTCCAATTCGTAAAAGACTATTTCTGGCAAATTTAGAATTTGTTGGGCTAAACAAAGAAAATGACCAATAGCTGGAATTTCCCACATAGTCTCCATACAAGTTGGAGCTGCTTGAGCTAGGAGTTTTCTTTCCCATTCTTCCATTTCCTTTTGACTAGCTTCTTCTGCTTCTTTTCTTTCCTGCTCCCGAAGCCTAAAGAAAGTTTAACAAATTATACTATTGTTAAAGTAGAAAGTACCATTAAATACTAAATATTTGGTGTCATATTAATCTTTAATCAACAAGGCAAATGGCTACAAAGTATCTCATTAGATGTAACATTATTTTCTTCAGATGATGAAATAAATATATAACTTGACAATGAGTCTTCTGACATTTCTTCATCCAAAGTAAAATTCTTCAACTTAGGATGTGTATCAATTTCAAAGTAAATGAAAAAAATTTAAACATGTGTACTAAACAAAAGCACAGGGTAGTGCTTTCTAAAAGTAGTATGATGTCATATAAGAACTATAAAGATATTTAAATCCTTTGACATGGTAATTCCGTTCCTAGAAAGTTTTTGTTTGTATTAACTTGACAGAGTTAACTTTTAACCATATAAAAAAAGTTATAAAGAAGTTTTTATAAACTTTTGTAAAGTTATAAAAAAGTTACACAATTGGGAAATAAGCTGGCTATTATTAGGTAGCCTTAAAAACTAAAATTATGGGAGGAGGATGGCACAGGAGTAGGGGGGCCCTAAGCTTACCTCATCCCTTGAACATAGCTAGATAAATATCAAATCATTCTGAACACCTAAGAAATTGATTTGAGGACTGAGAGAATAAAACTTCACATCTACAAGAAGAAAAATGACCACCTCGTGGAAGGTAGGAGCTACAGACAATTGTTGTGGAGGAGAAAAGAACTGTGAGTGCTGAAGAGAGGAGGGAGCCCTGATCATGGAGGTGTGCCTGAATGAGAGAGAAAGAGTGAAGCAACAGGCAGGGGACGGCACAAGAAAAACTCTTCTCCAACACCAGTGACTGGGAAAAAGAGAGGGGCTGACTGTTAGTTTTTATGAGCAGTGGAGCTCAAAGTCTGAAGTTTTAGAAGACCCTACCATTGCTGGGTTGTATCTGGCAGGCTTAGCAGTGCCCCAGTGGGGAAGGAAGGAGGAAGGAGATACAGGAGTAGGAAGCATGATCTGAATATCCCCTGGGTCCAACTGGGAGAAACAGTTCCCCTTCTTGGGAGTTCATTTGGGAGTGGTAGCATGGACTCTCCCGGGACAAAAGAACTGATGGTGCCAATGTGTTGCCCTATTCCCTAGCATAGGAACAAAGACACAGGCTGAAGGTATCAAGTCTTGGTGCCAGCTTTTTGCTGCACTTCACCATAAACTCTGAACCACTGTGTGGTCATGCAACTGCTTTCCTGGGACAAACTGGTAAATGGCAAAAGCATAGCAAGACCCTCTCCCAAAGCATCAGCATTGGTGCGGGCTACACAGTTCCCTAAAATTTGGAGTTCTGAAACCCAGCCACATGGCAGAGATAAAGAGTACTGTGCTGCCTGGAAGGCAGACAGTTGGGACTCAGACAAGGTGAAGGCAGGGATCTGACAGAAGCTGGGAACAGTAGAGAGGGATTCTTTGCTCTTCTACAATGACTTCTTGAGGAGTGGCGGGGCGAACTCCTTGCTCCCAGGAGAAGAGAGCTGGCAACATCACTTTCTTGCTCTCCCCCATCAGTACTGACCAAATTCAATGAGCTAAACAGCCTCCTCAGTGGAGACCAGAGCTGCTTACAACAAGCTCCACCCCACTGTGCCCTGCAGGTGCATCTCTACTGGGGCAAGACCACCTGAAAATCAGCACAGCAGGCTTCTCCCCCAAACCCAGGGCATCCCCTCATGCACAGAGTTTACTGACAGAGTGCTTCAAAGCTTCAATTTAGGAGAAATAAGGTCTAGCTTCATTTTTTTTTTTTTTGATCCCACATCTTTTAAAAAGCAGATCAAAACACACCTACAGACCTAGACAAAAACTACCACACAGTGGACAATGTCCAAACACCCCCTACTGCAAGCAAGGAGACACTCTACAGAGGACCGGCCTGAGGGTAGGAAAAGCCAAAATACAACAACAAACTGCATATAGGATACCCCTTTTGTTGGTCTCTTCTTAATATAGCCATTACTCTCAGGAGCAGGAATAGAACAGGCTTTCCTAATAATCACACACAAAAAAACAGTGACCTAAAGAAAATGACAAGACAGAGGAATCCATCCAAAAGAAAGAAAAGGAAAAAGTCACAGTTGAGGATTCAATCATTACAGACATAAGATATCTGAACCATAATTTAAAACAACGATTTTAAGGATACTAACTCGCTGGGCTTGAAAAAAGCATAGAAGATACTAGAGAATCCTTTACTGCAGAGATAAAAAAAACTAAAATCTCAGGCTAAAATTAAAAATACTATAACTAAGTTGCAAACCCAACTGGATGACATGACAATAAGGATGTATGAAGTAGAGGAATGAATCAGTGATATAGAAGACAGAATTATAGAGAACAATGAAGCAAAAAATAAGAGGGCAACAAAGGTATTGGATCACGATGGTAGACTTAGGGAACTCAGCAACTCCTTAAAGCATTTGTATCACATTTGTATCACAGGAGTCCTAGAAGAAGAGAGGAAAAAAGAGGAAGATTTATTTCAGCAAATTAGAGCTGCAAACTTCCCTAATATGGGGAAGGACAATACACATCAAAAGTCAAGAAGTGCAAGAACTCCCATTAAATTCAATAAAAACGACCATCACAAAATACAAGACCAAAATACACAAAGAAAGAATCCTGAAAGCAGCAAGGGAAAAAAAGTTCTTAACCTACAAGGGAAGACAGACCAGATTCACAGAAGATCTATCCACAGAAACTTAGTAGGCTAAAGAGACTTGCAGGATATATTCAATGAGCTGAATGTGAAAAATATGCAGCCAAGAATACTTTATCCAGCAAGGCTATCATTCAGAATAGGAGAGATAAAGAGTATCCCAGACAAACAAAAATATAAAGGAGTTCGTGACCACTAAACCAGACCTCAAGAAAAATTAAAGGGTACTCTTTGGGGATAAAAATACCAAAAGCAACAAAGATTGAAAGGACCAGAGATCATCATCAGAAACACCAACTTTAGGGGCGCTGGGGTGGCTCAGTCAGTTAAGCATCCGAATTCGGCTCAGGTCATGATCTCGCAGTTCGTGAGTTCAAGCCCCGCGTCAGGCTCTGTGCTGACCGCTCAGAGCCTGGAGCCTGTTTCAGATTCTGTGTCTCCCTCTCTCTCTGACCCTCCCCCATTCATGCTCAGTCTCTCTCTGTCGCAAAAATAAATAAACGTTAAAAAAAAAAAAGAAACACCAACTTTATAGGTAACAAATGGCATTACATTCATATCGTTCAATAACCACTCTGCATGTAAATAAACTAAATGCTCCAATCAAAAGACATAGGATATTAGAAAAGATAAAAAGAACAAGACCTATCACACACAATGCTGCCTACAAGAGACTCATTTTAGACCTAAAGACACAAGCAGATTGAAAGTGAGGGGATGGAGAACCATCTAATGGACATCAAAAGAAAGCTGGACTAGCCATACTTACTTATATCAACAAACTAGATTTTAAACCAAAGACTGTAACATGAAAAAGGGCACTATATCATAATTACGAGGTCTATCCATCAAGATCTAACAATTGTAAAATTTATGCCCTCAACTCAGAAGAACCCAAATATATAAATCAATTAATTACAAACATAAAGAAACTCAGTGAATATAACACAGTACAGTAGGGGACTTTAACACTCTACTTATAGCAACAGACAGACCATCTAAGCAAAAAAATCAACAATACACAGTGGCTTTCAATGACGCACTGGCCCAAAAGGACTTAACAGATATATGCAAAGCATTTCATCCTAAAGCAGCAGAATATACATTCTTTTCAATGTCACATGAACATCCTCCAGAACAGACCAAATACTGGGTCACAAATGAGCCCTCAACAGGTACAAAAAGCTTGAGATCATACCATGCATATTTTCAGATCACATGACTATGAAATTTGAAGTCAACCACAAGAAAAAATTTAGAAAGTCCTCAAATACATGGAGGTCAAAGAACAGCTTACTAAAGAATAAATCGTAAACCAGAAAATTAGAGAAGAAATTTAAAAAGTACATGGAAGCATGGGGCGCCTGGGTGGCTCAGTCAGTTGAGCATCCAACTTCAGCTCAGGTCATGATCTCACAGTTCGTGGGTTTGAGCCCTGTGTTGGGCTCTGTGCCCACAGTTCAGAGCCTGAAGCCTGCTTCAGATTCTGTCTCCCTTGCTCTCTGCCCCTCCCCTCTCACACTCTATCTCTCTCTAAAAAATGAATAAATGTTTAAAAATATATATTAAAAAAAAAAAAGTACATGGAAGCAAATGAAAACATGGTGGTCCAAAACGTTTGGGATGTAGCAAAGGCAGCCATAAGAGGGCAGTATATGGCAATACAGGCCTACTTCAAGAAGCAAGAAAAGTCTCAAAAACACAACCACACCTGATACCTAAAGGAGTTAGAAAAGGAACAGCAAATAAAGCCTAAAACCAGCAGAAGAAGGGAAATAATAAATATCAGAAAAGAAATAAACAATATAGAAACAAAATAAAAAGCCCCAGTAGAACACATCAACAAAGAGCTGGCTCTTTGAAAGAATTAATAAAATTGATAAATCCTTAGCCAGACTTATCAAAAAGAAAAGAGGGCCAAAATAAATAAAATCAAGAATAAAAGAGAAGCGATCACAACCAACACTATAGATATACAAACAATTACAAAAGAAAATTATGAAAAATTATATGCCAACAAACTGGGTATTCTGTAAGAAATGAACAAAATCCTAGAAACATACAAAATACCAAAACTGAAACAGGAAGAAAAAAAATTTGAAGAGACCTATAATCAGCAAAGAATTTGAATTAGTAATCAAAAATCTCCCAAGGACAAAAGAGTCTTGGGCTGGATGGATTCCCAGGGAACACTACTAGACAATTAAAGAGTTAATACCTATTCTTCTCAAACTGTTCCAAAAAAAAAAAAAAAAAAAAAAACAAAAAACAAAACAAACAAACAAACAAAACAACCAGAAATGGAAGGAAAACTTTCAGACTCATTCTACAAGGCCAGCATTACCTTGATTCCAAAACTAGCCACACACCCCATAAAAAGGAGAATTACAGACCAATGTCCCTGATGAACATGAAAATTGTCAACAAGATACTAGCAAATCAAATTCAACAGTATATCAAAAGAATTGCTGACCATGATCAAGTGGAATTTATACCTGGGCTGCAGGGCTGGTTCATAATTGTAAATCAATCACGTGATACACCACTTTAATAAAAGAAAGAATAGGAACCACACGATCCTCTCAATAGATGCAAAAAAAGCATTTGACAAAACACAGCATGCATTCTTGATAAAAACCATAAAGTAAGGATGGAAGGAATATACCTCAACATCATAAAGGCCATACACAAAAGACCCACAGCTAAACTCATCCTCAATGGGGAAAAACTGAGAGCCTTTCCCTTACATCAGGTATAAGACAAGGATGCCCATTCTCACCATTGTTATTTAAAATAGTACTGGAAGTCCTAACCTAAGCATTCAGACAACAAAAAGACATAAAAGGCATTCAAATCAGCACGGAAGATGTCAAACTGTCACTATTTGTAGACAAAATGATACTGTATGTATAAAACCCGATAGACTCCACCAGAAAATTGCTAGAACTAATACATGAATTCAGCAAAGCTGCAGGATATAAAATCAACATACAAAACTCAGTTGCATTTCTATACACCAATAACAAAGTGGCGGAAAGAGAAATCAAGGAATCAATCCCATTTACAACAGTACCAAAAACCTTAAGATACCTAGGAATTAACCTAACCAAAGAGGTAAAAGATCTGTACTCTGAAAACTATAGAACACTTATCAAAGAAATTAAAGAGGACATAAAGAAATGGAAAAATATTCCATGCTCATGGAAGAACAAATATTGTTAAAACATAAAAGAAAATATATAATATTTTATATTATAATAAAATATTATAATAAAATATTGTTAAAATATAAAAGTCTATACTACCAAAACCAATCTACACATTTAATGCAACCCCTATCAAAATACAACAGCATTTAGCAGAGCTAGAACAAACAATACTAAAGTTTGTATGGAACCACAAACGACCCACAATAGGCATAGCAATCCTGAAAAAGAAAAGCAAAGCTGGAGGCATCACGATCTGGACTTCAAGCTGTATTACAAAGCTGTGGTCATCAAACAGTGTGGTACTGGTGTAAAAAGAGACACAGTGATCAATGGAACAGAATGACAACCCAGAAATGGACTCAGAACTATGTGGTCAATTAATCTTCAACAAAGCAGGAAAGACGATCCAATGGAAAAAAAAACCAGTTTCTTCAACAAATGGTGCTGGGAAAACTCTATAGACACTGACATGCAGAAGAATGAAACTGGACCACTTTCTTACAAAAATAAATTCAAAATGGATGAAAGACCTAAATGTGAGATAGGAAACTATCAAAATCCTAGAGAACACAGGCAGAAACGTCTTTGACTTTGGCTGCCGCAACTTCTTACCAGACAAATCACCAGAGGCAAAGGAAACAAAAGCAAACATGAACTATTGGGACTTCATCAAGATAAAAAGCTTCTACACAGCAATGGAAACAATCAACAAAACTAAAAGGCAGCCTACGGAATGGGAGAGGATACTTTGAAATGACATATTGGATAAAGGGATAGTATCCAAAATCTATGAAGAAGTTATCAAATTCAACGCCCAAAACCAAATAATCCAGTGAAGAAATGGGCAGAAAACACAGACTAGACACTTTACCAAAGAAGACATCCAGATGACCAACAGACACATGAAAAGATGTTCAACATCACTCATAACCAGGGAAATACAAATCAAAACCACAATGAGATACTACTTCACATCGGTTAGAATGGCTAAAATTAACAACTCAGGCAACAACAGGTGTTGGCCGTGCCTTGGGGGAACACTACTTCCCATCTAGCCTTTGCTGGCACAGAGCAAGAGATTATGGACACTTCCAGCATCTCCGTTTGACTCAGTTACCCATGCTTTCAGATTGTTTTCTCCTGTAATATTAAGCATTGTTTTTAAGAATAAAACAAGGTTTAGTCTACACATTTAAAAACATTATCCTCGACTAGGAGGAACATGGCGAAGTAGGAGGACGCTGGGCTCACTGCGTCCTGCTGATCACTTAGATTCCACCTACACCTGCCTAAATAACCCAGAAAAACGCCAGAAGACTACTAGAACGGATTCTCCGGAGCCAAGCGCAGACGAGAGGTCCACGGAAGAGGGTAGGAAGGGTGGAGAGGCAGAGTGCGCTACATGGACTGGCGGGAGGGAGCTGGGGTGGAGGGGCAGCCTGCTGGCCAAGCAGAGGCCCCGAGTATGGCTGGCAAAATCGGAAGAGCCGGATGGAGTGTGTTCTGAAAGCAAGCGGGACTTAATATCTGGAAGGTTGTAAGTTAACAGCTCTGCCCAGAGAATGGGAAGGCTGGAGAACAATGGGAGGGAGAGTTGTTGAGCCCCGGACGACAGAGCTCAGTTTCGTGGGGAAACAAAGGCACTCACCAGAGCCATCACCCTCGCCCATCCCCCAGCCAAATCCCAAAGGGAACCAGTTCCTGCCAGGGAACTTGCTGACACCGTGCAAACACCCAACACTGTGCTTCTGCGGATCCATCCCTCCCGTTGCCGCAGGGCCCCCCCCAAGCGGATCACGGAAGGAGAAGCGAGCTGAGCCTGCCCCTCCCGCCCCCGTGCACCTTGCCCATCCACCCCAGATAATAGGCCAGATCCCCAGCACCACAAGGCTGGCAATGTGCAAGTAGCCCAGACAGGCCACCCCACCCCACAGTGAATCCCGCCCCTAGGAGAGGGGAAGAGAAAGTACACAAGTCTGACTGTGGCCCCAGCAGTGGGCTGGGGGCAGACATCAGGTCTGACTGCGGCCCCGCCCACCAACCCAAGATATTCAAGACAGCACAGGGGAAGTGCCCTGCAGTTCCGCACCACTCCAGGGACTATTCAAAATGACAAAACGGAAGAATTCTCCTCAAAAAAATCTCCAGGAAATAACAACAGCTAACGAACTGATCAAAAAGGATTTAAACAATATAACAGAAAGTGAGTTTAGAATAATAGTCATAAAATTATTCACTGGGCTTAAAACAGTATAGAGGACAGGAGAGAATCTATTGCTACAGAGATCAAGGGACTAAGGAACAGTCAGGAGGAGCTAAAAAATGCTATTAATGAGCTGCAAAATAAAATGGAAATGACCACGGCTTGGATGGAAGAGGCAGAGGAGAGAATAGGTGAACTAGAAGATAAAATTATGGAAAAAGAGGAAGCTGAGAAAAAGATAAAAAAATCCAGGAGTATGAGGGGAAAATTAGAGAACTAAGTGATGCACTAAAGAGAAATAATCTACGCATAATTGGTATTCCAGAGGAGGAAGAGAGACGGAAAGGTGCTGAAGGTGTACTTGAAGAAATCATAGCTGAGAACCTCCCTGATCTGGGGAAGGAAAAAGGCATTGAAATCCAAGAGGCACAGAGAACTCCCTTCAGATGTAACTTGAATCGATCTTCTACACGACATATCATAGTGAAACTGGCAAAATACAAGGATAAAGAGAAATTTCTGAAAGCAGCTAGGGATAAACGTGCTCTAACATATAAAGGGAGACCTATAAGACTCGTGACCGATCTCTCTACTGAAACCTGGCAGGCCAGAAAGGATTGGCAGGAAATCTTCCATGTGATGAAAAGAAAAAATATGCAGTCAAGAATCCTTTATCCAGCAAGTCTGACATTTAGAATAGAAGGAGAGATAAAGGTCTTCCCAAACAAACAAAAACTGAAGGAATTCGTCACCACTAAACCAGCCCTACAAGAGATCCTAAGGGGGATCCTGTGAGACAAAGTACCAGAGACATCGCTACAAGCATGAAACCTACAGACATCACAATGACTCTAAACCCGTATCTTTCTATAATAACACTGAACGTAAATGGACTAAATGTGCCAACCAAAAGACATAGGATATCAGAATGGATAAAAAAACAAGACCCATCTATTTGCTGTCTACAAGAGACTCATTTTAGACCTGAGGACACCTTCAGATTGAGAGTGAGGGGATGGAGAACTATTTATCATGCTACTGGAAGTCAAAAGGAAGCTGGAGTGGCCGTACTTGTATCAGACAAGCTAGACTTTAATTTAAAGGCTATAACAAGAGATGAAGAACGGCATTATATAATAATTACAGGGTCTATCCATCAGGAAGAGCTAACAATTATAAATGTCTATGTGCCAAATATGGGAGCCCCCAAATATATAAAACAATTACAGACATAAGCAACGTTATTGACAAGAATGTGGTAATTGCAGGGGACTTTAACACTCCAATTACAGAAATGGATAGATCATCCAGACACACGGTCAATAAAGAAACAAGGTCCCTGAATGATACATTGGATCAGATGGACTTGACAGATATGTTTAGAACTCTGCATCCCAAAGCAACACAATATACTTTCTTCTTGAGTGCACATGGAAGATTCTCCAAGATAGATCACATACTGGGTCACAAAACAGCCCTTCATAACTATACAAGAATGGAGATCATACCATGCATACTTTCAGACGAAACTTGAAATCAACCACAGGAAAAAGTCTGGAAAACCTCCAAAAGCATGCAGGGTAAAGAACACCCTACTAAAGAATGAGTGGGTCAACCAGGCAATTAGAGAAGAAATTAAAAAATATATGGAAACAAACAAAAATGAAAATACAACAATCCAAACGCTTTGGCATGCAGCAAAGGCAGACCTGAGAGGAAAATACATTGCAATCCAGGCCTATCTCAAGAAACAAGAAAAATCCCAAATACAAAATCTAACAGCACACCTAAAGGAAATAGAAGCAGAACAGCAAAGACAGCCTAAACCCAGCAGCAGAAGAGAAATAATAAAGATCAGAGCAGAAATAAACAATATAGATTCTAAAAAAAACTGTAGAGCAGATCAATGAAACCAAGAGTTGGTATTTTGAAAAAATAAACAAAATTGATAAACCTCTAGCCAGGCTTCTCAAAAAGAAAAGGGAGATGACCCAAACAGATAAAATCATGAATGAAAATGGAATTATTACAACCAATCCCTCAGAGATACAAGCAATTATCAGGGAATACTATGAAAATTTATATGCCAACAAACTGGACAACCTGGAAGAAATGGACAAATTCCTAAACACCCACACACTTCCAAAACTCAATCAGGAGGAAATAGAAAGCTTGAACAGACCCATAACCGGCAAAGAAATTCAATCAGTCATCTAAAATCTCCCAACAAATAAGAGTCCAGGACCAGATGGCTTCCCAGGGGAGTTCTACCAGACGTTTAAAGCAGAGATAATACCTATCCTTCTCAAGCTATTCCAAAAAATAGAAAGGGAAGGAAAACTTCCAGACTCATTCTATGAAGCCAGTATTACTTGGATTCCTAAACCAGACAGAGACCCAGTAAAAAAGAGAACTAAAGGCCAATATCCCTGATGAATATGCATGCAAAAATTCTCAATAAGATACTAGCAAATCGAATTCAACAGCATATAAAAAGAATTATTCACCATGATCAAGTGGGATTCATTCCTGGGATGCAGGGCTGGTTCAACATTCGCAAATCAGTCAACGTGATACATCACATTAATAAAAGAAAAGAGAAGAACCATATGATCCTGTCAATCGATGCAGAAAAGGCCTTTGACAAAATCCAGCAACCTTCTTAATAAAAACCCTGGAGAAAGTCGGGATAGAAGGAACATACTTAAACATCATAAAAGCCATTTATGAAAAGCCCACAGCTAACATCATCCTCAATGGGGAAAAACTGAGAGCTTTTTCCCTCAGATCAGGAACACGACAGGGATGTCCACTCTCACCGCTGTTGTGTAACACAGTGTTGGAAGTTCTAGCATCAGCAATTAAACACAAAAGGAAATCAAAGGCATCAAAATTGGCAAAGATGAAGTCAAGCTCTCACTTTTTGCAGATGACATGATATTATACGTGGAAAATCCGACAGACTCCACAAAAAGTCTGCTAGAACTGATACATGAATTTAGCAAAGTTGCAGGATATAAAATCAATATACAGAAATCAGTTGCATTCTTATACACTAATAATGAAGCAATAGAAAGACAAATAAAGAAACTGATCCCATTCACAATTGCACCAAGAAGCATAAAATACCTAGGGATAAATCTAACCAAAGATGTAAAAGATCTGTATGCTGAAAACTATAGAAAGGTTATGAAGGAAATTGAAGATATAAAGAAATGGAAAGACATTCCCTGCTCATGGGTTGGAAGAATAAATACTGTCAAAATGTCAATACTACCCAAAGCTATCTACACATTCAATGCAATCCCAATCAAAATTGCACCAGCATTCTTTTCGAAGCTAGAACAAGCAATCCTAAAATTTGTATGGAACCACAAAAGGCCCCGAATAGCCAAAGTAATTTTGAAGAAGACCAAAGCAGGGGGCATCACAATCCCAGACTTTAGCCTCTACTACAAAGCTGTAATCATCAAGACAGCGTGGTACTGACACAAAAAAAGACACATAGACCAATGGAATAGAATAGAAACCCCAGAACTAGACCCACAAACGTATGGCCAACTAATCTTTGACAAAGCAGGAAAGAACATCCAGTGGAAGAAAGACAGTCTCTTTAACAAATGGTGCTGGGAGAACTGGACAGCAACATGCAGAAGGATGAAACTAGACTACTTTCTTACACCATTCACAAAAATAAACTCAAAATGGATAAAGGACCTGAATGTGAGACAGGAAACCATCAAAACCCTAGAGGAGAAAGCAGGAAAAGACCTCTCTGATCTCAGTCGTAGCAATTTCTTACTTGACACATCCCCAAAGGCAAGGGAATTAAAAACAAAAATGAACTACTGGGACCTTATGAAGATAAAAAGCTTCTGCACAGCAAAGGAAACGATCAACAAAACTAAAAGGCAACCAATGGAATGGGAAAAGATATTTGCAAATGACATATCGGACAAAGGGCTAGTATCCAAAATCTATAAAGAGCTCACCAAACTCCACACCCGAAAAACAAATAACCCAGTGAAGAAATGGGCAGAAAACATGAATAGACACTTCTCTAAAGAAGACATCTGGATGGCCAACAGGCACATAAAAAGATGCTCAATGTCGCTCCTCATCAGGGAAATACAAATCAACACCACACTCAGCTATCACCTCACGCCAGTCAGAGTGGCTAAAATGAACAAATCAGGAGACTATAGATGCTGGAGAGGATGTGGAGAAACGGGAATCCTCTTGCACTGTTGGTGGGAATGCAAATTGGTGCAGCAACTCTGGAAAACAGTGTGGAGGTTCCTCAAAAAATTAAAAATAGACCTACCCTATGAGCCAGCAATAGCACTGCTAGGAATTTACCCAAGGGATACAGGAGTACTGATGTACAGGGGCACATGTACCCCAATGTTTAGAGCAGCACTCTCAACAATAGCCAAATTATGGAAAGAGCTAAATGTCCATCAACTGATGAATGGATAAAGAAATTGTGTTTTATATACACAATGGAGTACTACGTGGCAATGAGAAAGAATGAAATATGTCCCTTTGTAGCAACGTGGATGGAAATGGAGAGTGTGATGCTAAGTGAAATAAGCCATACAGAGAAAGACAGATACCATATGTTTTAACTCTTATGTGGATCCTGAGAAACTTAACAGAAACCCATGGGGGAGGGGAAGGGGAAAAAAAAAAAAAAAAGAGGTTAGAGTGGGAGATAGCCAAAGCATAAGAGACTCTTCAAAACTGAGAACAAACTGAGGGTTGATGGGGGGTGGGAGGGAGGGGAGGGTGGGGGATGGGTATTGAGGAGGGCACCTTTTGGGATGAGCACTGGGTGTTGTATGGAAACCAATTTGACAATAAATTTCATATATTGAAAAAATAAAAAAATAAAAAGAATAAAAAAAAACTGAGAACAAACTGAGGGTTGATGGGGGGTGGGAGGGATGGGAGGGTGGGTGATGGGTATTGAGGAGGGCACCTTTGGGGATGAGCACTGGGTGTTGTATGGAAACCAATTTGACAATAAATTTCATATATTGAAAAATAAAAAAAAAACACTGAGAACAATCTGAGGGTTGATGGGGGGTGGGAGGGAGGGGAGGGTGGATGATAGGTACTGAGGAGGGCACCTTTTGGGATGAGCACTGGGTGTTGTATGGAAACCAATTTGACAATAAATTTCATGTATTGAAAATAAATAAATAAATAAAATAAAATAAAATAAAATAAAATAAAATAAAATAAAATAAAAAATAAAATTTTTTTAAATTGGGGAGCACTGGGTGGCTCAGTTGTTAAACACCCAACTCCTGATTTCAGCTCAGGTCATGATCTCACGGTTCATAGGTCGAGCCCCATGTCAGGCTCTGTGATGATGGTGTGTGGTCTACTTGAGGTTGTCTCTCTCTCCCTCTCTCTCTGCCCCTTCCCTGCTTGCTCGCTCTCTCTCTGAAAATAAATAAACTTAAAAAAATTTTTTAAAATTAAAATTGGATGAAAAGTGAGCCATAAATCTTTGTAATCTTGCATTAGACAATATGTTCTTACGACACCAAAAGCACAAGCAATGAAGGAGAAAATAAAGTGGAGCCATCAAACTCAAAAACTTTTGTGCCTTTAAAAGACATAATCAAAGTGAAAAGACTGAAAATGGAAGAAAATTTTTGCAAATCATATATCTAATGAGAGACATATAACCTGAAAATATAAGGAACACTTATAACTCAGTAATAATAAAAGGCAACCCAAGTTTAAAAAATGGGTGAAGGATCTGAATTGACATTTCTCCAAAGATATACAAATGAACAATAAGCACACATAAAGACACTGAACATTATTATTTATTACAGAAATGTAAATCAAAACCACTGTAAGACAGCTATTCATACCCACTAAGAGGACTGTAACAAGAGAGTTAACAAGTATTGGTCCAAAGGTGGAGAAACTGGAAACCACTATCAGTTTCTCAGAATGTTAAACATACAGTTACCATGTGATCCAGCAATTCTTCTTCTAGGTATATACCCAGGAGAAATGAAAAGACGTATCTACACAAAAACCTGTATATGAATGGTCATAGCAGCATTACTCACAATAGCCAAAGAATGGAAACACCCCAAATGGCCATCAATTGCTCAATGAATAAAGAAAATGTGGCATATCTGTACAATGGCATATTTATCAATTTAAAAAATGCTGATACATGCTACAACACAGGATGAATCTTGAAAACATGATACTAAGTGAAAAAAGCCATCCACAAAAACTACATTTTGTATAATTCCATTTATATGAAATGTCCAGAAATCTATAGGGACAGAACATAGGTTAGGAACTTCCTAGGATTAGGAAGGTCAGGGGAAATGGTGAATGACTATCAATAGTCTTTCTTTCTGCAGTGATGAATGTTCTAACATTGACCGTGGTAATGGTTGAACAAGTCTGTGAATATACTAAAAGCAACTGAATTTTACACTTTAAATAGGTGATTTGTATGGTGTATCCTATATTTCAATAAAGCTGTCAAAAAAAGGGGGAAAACACATAAGGTTTGGGAAGCAGAAATAAAAATAACAACAACAAAGGAGGGAAAATATAATTTATCTTGCTCGTGATTCAAGAGAATTGTTCCTCTAGAAAAGATGTATGAAAGTACAGAGATAGGAGTAGTTCCTGGACTCTAAATGAAAACTGAGGCAAAATAATGTCTGATACCGGATATTTTTCTATACTATCCCACTATAACCTGCAAAACCAATACACAGTTAAGTACACCACTTTGGTAGTATCAGAACTTTCTCTTTTACAGAACAAGCCTACTTTTATATTTTTGGCTAAGAGATCACACTACAAGTACCTTGCTAATACAGATACAATAAATTATCTAATCAAGTAGTACTGGTTCATTTTCAACAACTAAAAGAAACTGTCATTTGTGATTTAGCATTTATACATATTAATTATATTTGAACAAGCAATGTTAGGTATTCTTCATAAAACTCAATTTTTTTTCAAATGTGCTTATAGTTTTGAGGACTTTAAACCTTTTACTGAATGGAAGCATTGGTGGGCTGGTTAGAATGTGGGTTCAAAAGCCCACACAATCAGTAGAAGGGTGTACCAGAAACAAGAGTCCCCTCCCTTGTCCCCAACTATAGGGCTATAACAAAAATTGTTCTCCCAACAGAAGTGGTAGATGGAAAAAGTAACATCTCTCCTAAGAATATGTAACTACAAACTGACTCTCACATGGATTTATTGCTGATAGTCACATTTCTAGGTGCTCAGAAAAATATCACACTAAGAACCAAGTTTAATGTGGTCTCATGCCAAATTTGTTGTCTGGTACTTGAACAGAAAAAAAAAATCATATCTCTAAGGAAATGTATCTTACACCTATCTTAAAAAATTCCCACGGATACAGCTGACAAAAATTTAGTTCACAGCCAAAGATTACAAAACATAAGAAATAAAGTATTGTAAGGGACAGGGAAAAAAATCTAGACCCCCAAAACCATGGATAGGAATTACAGGAAATAGAAAATATATTGTTTAGTGAAAAGAAAGTGAAAACATGGATCGAAAAAAAAAAAAAAGACTATAAAAAGCAACAAAGTAGTTGTGAAAAGAAAATACAGAACTTCTAGATATGAAAAATACAAATATTAAAAGAAAAAAACAGATTTACAGTTAACTCCTCAACAGCAACGATGGAGGCCAACAGACAATGGAATATCATTAATGCACTTAAAAAATCAATGTAAATTTCCATTTAGAGCAAAAAGACCTTTCAAAAAATAAAGACAAAAATAAAAATATTTCAGACAAACAAAAACTCAATATTTGTGATGAACAGAGCCCCACTTAAAGAAATTCTTGAGAATGAAATCTAAAGATGGAAGGACAGTGATTCTTGACTCAAGATCAGATACAGGAAAAGAGAAAAAAAGTAGTGATAGGAAAAGAGAAAAAAAGGGGTGACATATATCTATATAGACATGGCATAAAGTAATGATAAAAATGTTTTATAGATTTTAAAAAGAAGACAGAATTAAAATACATTACAACAACAGGAAATAAGCTCGGTAAAAAATGATTAAAGTGAAATGTATTGCAAAGTCTTTGCATTAATCAGGAAGGTAAAAATGCTGATTGATTTTAAACTTTGTAACATTCAAATTAGCAGAAATAGAAACATTTAAGAAAAAATGATACAATAATCAAAAGTGGTGGGTTCAGCTAAAAGAGTATTATGAGGGAAATTTATACATGAAGAAGGTATATTTAAGATGACAGAGTCATCCTGAGTCACCTTGCACCATAGACACCAAGGCAACAACTACATCTAACTCATGCAACTAACTCTGAAAATGACATGAAGATTGGCAGAACAGATCTTCTATAGGTAGTTGCAGAGAGAAGGCCACCCGTTAAAAAGCGTAAGAGGGGGGCGCCTGGGTGGCGCAGTCGGTTAAGCGTCCGACTTCAGCCAGGTCACGATCTCACCGTCTGTGAGTTCGAGCCCCGCGTCGGGCTCCGGGCTGATGGCTCAGAGCCTGGAGCCTGTTTCTGATTCTGTGTCTCCCTCTCTCTCTGCCCCTCCCCCGTTCATGCTCTGTCTCTCTCTGTCCCAAAAATAAATAAACGTTGAAAAAAAAAAAAATTTTAATACTTTAAAAAAAAAAAAAAAGCGTAAGAGGGGCAGACACGCAATCAGGAACCAAACTCCCGGTGAACCTAACCACAAATGGGAGGGATAATCACAAGCACAGAGGAGTGAGGGATAGCAGTTACCACTCCCTGGCCCTGGGGACTCACAAGTCTCCGTAACATCTAGCTTTGAAAATTAGTGGGGCTTAAGTCTAGGAACTTTAAAAAAAATCAACAGGGTTTAACTCCAAGAGAGCAAGCACATGATAGGAAACCGAGTCCTTGCCCCTAAAGAGCCAGCATGCTAAAAAGTTTGGTCCAAGACACAGCACAATATCAACAGTTTGGAAAGTACCTAGGGTATACATGAAGGAGATATTCACTAATCTTAGGACTTTTGCCAGAAGGGCAAGGATGTGCAGATTTCTCCAGGAACAAAAGTGCTGGCAGGCACCATTTTTCTTACCTTTCCCCAGTGTAGACAGCCAGATGCTTTGGAGAGCCAATGCTATCACTCTTCATCAACCTTGCCAGCACCACAGGCCTTGCCCTGACATTACCCTGCAGACCCACACCACCCAACATGCCTACATGAGAAGGCAACCCCTCCATGACAGCTTCTGCACTGCCATACCATCAGGCAGTCTCAGTTGGTACTGGCACTACTCCAAACTGACTCCCTAGGTGGGGGTGAAGGTTGTGTACGTCAGGAGATAACCACACACGCCAGCATGTCTGTAGTTTCTGCAGCTAGGCCTCTGAGCTGGCTGTACAGGGAGCAAGAACAGATCTTCAATGTGCCTGTAGCTATTGCAGAAGCAAACTGTAGCCAGCCAGGCTGAGTCTCCACTATATCCACCACTGTGTTCCTAGCAACTGTGGCTCAGCCACAACTGGAGGGCACGTGCAGCCTACACAGGGACATCCCTGGAGTTTCTAATTATGGTGACTAGCGGGGATTGTGCTACAGGTCACTTCAGGACCTCTCCGGGAGACCACTTCTTTTTTTTTTTTTTTTTTTTTTTTTTTAATTTAGTTAGTATGTAGGTATGTATGTAATCTCTATTCCCAACATGGGGCTCAAACTCACAACCCCAAGATCAAGAGTTGCATGCTCTACCAACTGAGCCAGTCAGGCACCCCTTACAGGAGGTCACTTCTTACAAGACCAGGAGAAGACAGAGAAAAGGGGGCAGAAAACTAAATGAAGAAATAATGGCTGAAAACTTCCCTAACCTGAGGAAGAAAGCAGACATCCAGGTCCAGGAATCAAAGAGAGGCCCAAACAAGATGAACCCAAAGAGGTCCACACCAAAATACTTAATAATTAAAATAACAAAAATTAATGATACAGAAGGACTCTTAAAAGCAGCAAAAGAAGTTATATACAAGGGAAACCCCGAAAGCTATCAACTGATTTTTCAGCAGAAACTTTGCAGACCAGAAGGGAATAGCATGATATATCCAAAGTGCTAAAAGGAAAAAAACTACAACCAAGAATAACTATCCAACAAGGTTATCATTCAGAATAAAAAGACAGAGAAGGAATATCCCAAACAAAAGTTAAAAGAGTTAATTGCTACTAAAGCAGTGTTCTAAGAAATGTTAAAGGGAATTGTTTAAGTGGAAAGAAAAGGCCATAACAGAAGAAAGAAAATTATAATAGGAAAACATTTCACTGGCAAAAATAAACATATAGTAAAGGCAGTAGATTACTTATAAAGTAATAGAGGTTAAAATTAAAAAAGTAGAAAAATCAATTATATCTAGAAATTAGTCAAGGGATACACAAAATCAAAAGATGTAAAATATGACATCATAAACATAAAACATGGAGGGAAGAATAAAGATTTAATGCTTCTAGAATGTGTTTGAACTTAAATGACCATCAACTTAATATAGATTGCTATTACACACAGAATGTTATATATGAACCCAATGGTAACTACACAACAAAAACCTGTAAGACATACAAAAGAAGAGAAAGGAATTCAAGCATAACACTAAAGAAAGCCATTGAAACCACAAGGGAAGAGAGCAAGAGAAGAAGAAAGCAACAGAGAATAACTACAAAAACAACCAGAAAATAATTAACAAAATGGCAATAAGTAAATACCTGTCAATAATTACATTAAATATAAATAGACTCAAGGCTCTAATAAATAAACATAGAGTGACTATATGGACAAAAAAAAAAACAAGACCTGTCTATATGCTGCCTACAAGAGATTTACTTCAGATCTAAAGGTACATACAGACTGAAAGTGAAAGAATAGAAAAACATATTCCATGCAAATGGAAGCAAAGGAAGGAAGAAAGGAAGAAAGAGAGGGAGGGAGGAAGAGAGGGAAGAAGGCAGGCAGGCAGGGTGGCTAGCTGGCTGTCCTGGATAGCAATACTTATATCAGACAAATTATACTTTAAAACAAACACAGTGACAAAAGACATAGAAGTATATTACATAATAATAAAGGTATAATTCCAACAATAGGATATAACAACTGTTAATATGTTTTCACTCAACACAGGAACACCTAAATGCATTAAGGAAATATTAACAGATGTAAACAGAGAAACTGAAAGCAATACAATAATAGTAGGGGGACTTTAACATCCCACTTACATCAGTGGGTAGACCATACAAACAGAAAATCAAAAAGGAAACAATGGCTTTGAATGACACATTAGAGCAGATGAACCTAACAGATATATACAGAACATTCCATCCCAAAATAGCAGAATGAATTATTCTCAAGTGCACATGAAGCATTCTCCAGAATAGATCACATGTTAGCCCACATAATAAGTTTCAATAAACTTAAGAAGACTGAAATCATATCAGGCATCTTTTCCAACACAATGGTATGAAACTAGAAATCAATTACAAGGAAAAAACACATGAAGGCTAAATAATATGCTCCTAAACAACTAATGGGTCAATGAAGAAATCAAAGAAGAAATAAAAAAATACATGGAGACAAATGGAAATGAAAACACAACAGTCCCAAATCTTTGGGATGCAGCATAAGCTGTTCTAAGGGGGTAATTTAAAGCGATATACGCCAACCTCAAGAAACAAGAAAGGTCTCAAATAAACAATCTAAGCTTACACCTAAAGGAATTAGAAAAAGGAAAAAGCCCAAAGTTATTAGAAGGAAACAATGATTAGAGTGAAAATGAAATGGAGACTAAAAATAAATAGAAAAGATCAATGAAACCAGGAGCTAATTCTTTAAACAAAACTTATAAACCTCTAGTAAGATTTATCAAGAAAAAAAAAAAGCAGACTCAAATAAGTAAAATCAGAAATGAAAGAGAAGTAGTAACTAATACCACGGAAGCTCAAAGAATTATAAGAGAATACTATGAAAAATTATATGCCAACAAATTGGACAACCTAAACAAAATAGCTAAATTCCAAGAAACAATCTTCTAAAACTGAATCAGGAAGAAATAGAAATTCTGCACAGACTGACTACAAGTAATAAAATTGAATCTGTTATTAAAAAATTCCCAAGAAACACATGTATAAGATCAGATGGATTCACAGAACAGTTCTACCAAACATTTAAAGAGTTAATACCCATTCTTTTCAAACTTTTCCAAAAAAAAAAAAGAAGAGAAAGGAAAACTTCAAAATTTATTCTATAAGGCCATCATTACGTTGATACCAAAACCAAAGACACTACAAAGAAAAAAAACTATAGGCCAATATCTCTGATGAACACAGGTGGAAAATCTCAACAAAGTATTAGGAAACAAAATTCATGAATACATTAAAAGATCATTCACCACAAACAAGTGAGATTTATTTCAGTAATGCAAGGAGATGGTTTAATATCAAAAATCAATCAACATGATACATCATATTAACAAGAAGGATAAAAACCATATGATCCTCTTGATAGATGCACAAAAAGCATTTGACAAAATATAACATCCATTCCTGATTTAAAAAAAAAAGAACTATCAACAAAGTGGATGGAGGGAACATTCCTCAACATAATAAAGGCTATGTTTAAAAAACTTACAGCTAACATCATAATGGTGAAAAAACTGAAAGCTTTTCCTTTAACATCAAGAACAAGGCAAGAATGTTCTCTCTCACCATTTTTACTCAACATAGTACTAGAAGTCCCAACCACAGCAATCAGACAAGAAAAAACAAAAAACAAAACAAAGAAACAAAAAAACCCCCAAAACTAAAAGGCACCCGAACTGGTAAGGAAGAAGTAAAACATTTACTATTTGCAGATGACATAATACTACTTATAGAAAAAAAACAAAAACAAAAACAAAAAACCCTAAAGACTCCATCACAAAACTATTACAATAAGTAAATTCAATACAGTTTCAAGATACAAAATTAACATACTTAAGTCTACTGCATTTCTCTACACTAATAGCAAAGTGGCAAAAAGAAATTAAAAGAACAATCCTACTGACAATTGCACAAAAAAGAAACCTAGAAATAAATTTATCCAAGGAAGTGAAAAGACCTTTGCTGTAAAAAGTATAAGACATTGATAAAAGAAAGTGAAAACAACGCAAGTGGAAAAATTTACCATGCTGATAGACAGCAATAATTAATATTGTTAAAATATCCATACTACTCAAAGCAATCTATAGATTCAATGTAAGCCGTATCAAAAAATGGATAGTACTCTTCACAGAACTAAAACAAATAATCCTAAAATTTGTTTGGGAGCCACAAAAGGCCCCAAACAGCCAAAGCAATCTTGAGAAAGAAAAACAAAGCTGGAGGAATCATGCTCCATAATTTCATATTATACTATAAAGCTATAGTAATCAAAACAATATGACACTGGCACAAAAACAGACACATAGATCAATGGAACAAGGTAAGAGAGCCCAGAAATAAAACCACACTTATATGATCAATTAACCTACAACAAAGGAGGCAAGAGTATACAATGAGGAAACAATAATTCTTTCAATAAATGGTGTTGGTGGGAATGTAAATTGGTACAACCACTGTGGAAAACAGTATGGAGGCTCTTCAGAAAATTAAAATAGAAATATCATGTGATCCAATAATTCCACTACTGGGTATTTACCCAAAGAAAACAAAAAACACTGATTTGAAAAAATACATGCACCCTGTTTACTGCAGCATTATTTACAACAGCCAAAATATAAAAGCAACCCAAGTGGACACTGACAGATGAATGGATAAAGAAAATGTGGTGGATACATAGAATGGAATGTTACTCAGTCTTAAAAAAAAGAATGAGATCTTGCCATTTACAACAACATGGATGGATCCAGAGGGTATAATGCTAAGTGAAATGAATCAGACAAAGACAAATACCATATGATCTCACTCACATATGTAATCTAAAAAAAAACCAAAAGAACAAACACAAAAACAGACATAAATAAAGAGACTATACTGGTAGTTGAAAAGGGAGGAAGTGGATGGAGGAGAAAATAGCTGAAGGGATTTAAGAGGTAAAAAGTTTCCAGTTATAAAATAAATGTGCCACAGAGATGAAAAGTACAGCATACAGCAGTCAATACTGTAATAATATTATACACTTATGGAAATGAGTAATGTACAGAATTGTCGAATCACTATCTCAGACACCTGAAACTAACATAACACTGTATGTCAACTATACATCAATGAATACTTCTTTTAAAAAAGAATGTACATTTAGAAAAGTTGAAAATCAAATACATAAGTGTTCATTAGAAAAAAAGAAAAAGCAAATCAAAGTTGAAAAAAGAAAATATAGAGTAGAAGTCAATGAAATAGAAAACAAATATACAAGAGAAAAATCATTAAATCCAAAAGTTGGGTCTTTGAAAACATTAACAAAATTTGATAAATGCTTAGCAAGGTCACTCAAGAAAGCACGCGTGTGTGTGCTTGCATGTGCACACACACACTCCATCCAAAAAATGAAAATGTCACATCCTGTAGATCCTACAGACATAAATGATTTAAGGATATTATGAGCAATTTTATGCCAGATAACAATTTAAATAAATCAGCCAAGTCTTTCGAAAAACATGAATTAACAAAACTGATGGAAGAAGAATGAAAACTTACATAATGTTTATCTATTAAAGAAACATAATTTAAAATCTTCCCCACATTGAAAAACTGGGGTCCTAAGGCCTTCACTACATGATTTCACCTCAAAAATTTTAGTGAATGCAATATTAGAAACAAAATATAAAAGACATGTTAAAGAAGTAAAAGAGGGAATTAAAGTAAGTAACAAATTATCAGAGAATTTCGAAGAACCATCTTTTGGATTTGGATTTTGTTTAGGCAATTTGAAAACAAAACTAAAGAAACTTCTAGAAATAGGGGCTCCTAGGTGGCTCAGTTGGTTGAGCATCTGACTTCAGCTCAGGTTCAAGCCCCGCATCGTGCACTGTGCTGACAGCTCGGATCCTGGAGCCTGCTTCGGATTCTGTGTCTCCCTCTCTCTGCTGCCCACCTGCCCATGCCCCACTCGTGCTCTCTCTCTCTGTGTTTCTCAAAAATGAACAAACATTAAAAAAAAATTTTTAAGGACACTTTCAGAAATAAAAAAGTATAAACACAAAAATAAAATATTCAATGGATAGGTTAAATAGTTGATTGTATATAGGAAAAGGCAGAGCTGAAGAAATTTCAAAGAATTCAGTGCAAAAAGACAAAAGTATAAAATGTATGGAAGAGATATAAAGACCAATGAAGGACAGATTGCAATCTAACAACCAACCAACTGGAGCTCCAGAAAATAAGAATAGAGAAGAGGGGTAGGAAGATGGTGATGACAGCAATATTTGAAGACACAATGGCTAAGTATTTCCTAGAACTACTGAAGGACACAAATCTTCAATTCAGGAAACCCAAGAAAATAAATTAAGAAAGCCACACTTGGGCACATCATAATAAAACAATAAAATATCAAAGGCAAAAAAAAAAATCATACAAGCAGAGAAGAAAAAAGATTACATACACAGAAATGACAAAAGGATTGAAAGACACATTAACAGCAACAAAATAAACCTGAAACAGTACCACTCATGAATGAAGATAAATTAATGTTTCCAATTGGACAAAAAAAGTAGAACTGATTCTAACAAAAGTAAAAACTTCTGAAGTGTCTTCTGCTTCCACCCTAAATGAAATAACAAGGAATCAGATTTACTCTCCCACCAGAACCAAACAAAAAAATCCTGTCAAAATAGATAACAGGATGGTTTATAGGAACCTAAGTATCAAGCAAAGGACAATGATCCTCTAAGAAATGGGAAGCAGACAAGGTGAGCCCAGCAACTGTGGCAGTTTATTGCCTGCTGAGATTTTCCAGGCCATGATGCAGGAAGGGGAAACCCAGGCAAGAGTCCAGAGATAGGAAGGCAGCTAGAGTCTTCAGGGTACAACACCAAAGAGGAGACAGCTGAAGGAAATGAGAATACCAAAGATGTTCAGAGGATCCCCTTTGAATATTCAGAGTACTAATTAGTGCATGCATGTTAGGTAACAAGCCAAGGCTAGGTAGGGGAAAAATACCCCCAAAATTAGAAAACAATATCTATTCCTACTAGACATACTAGAAGAACTCACAAATCATGGGACAGCAAATAGAATACTTGGTAGTAGAAAATAATTAGCCCTAAACTGGCCATTGCTCTGGACCCAGGTAACAAATCCTAAAAGATCCAAATGATCAAACTGTTTCCAAGTAATTTAATTGCATTCCAGAAAAAAACCCATTAAGATTTACAGGAATAAAATATGGGAATAAAAACACGTAGCATCCTCCAAGACAAAACCATGTTTGCCACCTAAACCAAAACCAGCAGGCCTACAATGAACCAGAAAACACATGACCTATTATAAGGAGAAAAATCAATCAAAACTGGCCCAGAAATGAAAACAAATGTTAGAATTAGCAAAGAAGGCCATTAAAGTAGTTATTTAAACCATAATCAATACAGTCAAAAGATTAACTAGAGACATAAAGATATAAAATAAACAACAATCAAACTTTGAGAGATGAAAACTACAATGTCTGAGATGAAAATATACCATATTTACTAATGGCAAAGTAGACATGGCAGAAGAAAAGATTAGTGAATTTGAAGACAGTGATAGAAACTACCCCAATTTAAAGATACAGAGAAAATACTTCTAGAGTATATAATTCAGGAAGAAAAAAAAATGACCACGGAAAGAAGTTCTAAGATGTAAGGATGAGAGAACAAATCAACTGTTAACCATGTTACAAAAAACAGTAATTACAATAATGTCTAGTTTAGGGTAAAAAATGAGACAGAGCTAAATTATCATTTAACAATAATATGTAAGATTGATGAGGCAGAAGAGATCAAATTAAGAACAGACATAAAGAGCATGGAACTTCCAAATCAGTGGAAATGGCTGTAAGCGAATAAAATCTTCATCTTCCACAGATGGACTTCACTAGATAATGCCAAAACAAAATATCAAGAAATAGCAATATAAGCATGCAATTTGAAATGTGGAAACAATCACTAAAAGAAGTATCTAAAGGAGGATAATTTCTGACTCATCGACTTGAGGTTGAGCTGAAGTAAGGTTGCTTTCATTATAAACCTTAATAGAACCACCTGACTTTTGTACTAAAAAGCCTGTGTGGTGCACCAGGGTGGCTCAGTCGGTTAAACATCTGACTTTGGCTCAGGTTATGATCTCACGGTTCACGGGTTCAATTCCCCCTGTCAACTCTGTGCTGACAGCTCAGAGCCTGGAGCCTGGAGCCTGCTTCAGGTTCTGTATCCCCACCTCTCTCTGCCCCTCCCCAACTCGTGCACATGTGCACACACACACACTCTCTCACTCTCTCTCAAAAGTAAACAATTAAAAAATTAAACTAAAAGGCCTGTGAAATTAAAAAAATTAAACTAAAAGGCCTGTGAAATGAAAAAAAATTCTTAAACCAACTTTTCAAAAGCTAAAGAATATAAGCCAGGTAATATTAAAGAGTCTGTTTATCTTAAATTTATAGATATTGTGTCTTTTACCATGAAAATGAGTTTCTCTACACTTCAGATACTAAGAAGAGTAGTCACTTCTTCTTCAATATTCTGCTATTAATACCAAAAAGGTTGTCCAATTATTCTCATGGAATATAACTCAGAGTTTCTTTAAAAGTTTGGTATAGAAAACTGTATCTATTGGAACACCAACCCATCACAATGCAGGTAATTTAGTACTCTTAGCATTAAAATTGATTTTGGTCAACCCTGTCACAATCAACTCTGTTTCTGCAGAAGTGAAAGAGTAAAACTAGTGCTTGAGAAAGAAAATGAAAGGGGAAGTTGGAACAGACCAAAACACTTTTATGAACTTGTTTTTGCCTACAGTAGTGATAAGCAACCTTTGGTCAATAAAGGTTAGTGACACAGTAATTTCTTTAATTACTCAATTCAACTTATTGATAGGGACACTAAGGACATAGAAGGGTAAGAAAACTTCCTCAGGTGTAGATAGTGGGTTAGCGTAAATGCCAGAAATACAGTTTGCCATTTATAGCACCAAACACAGCATCAATTGGTTTACACTTGGAAGAAGAAAATTAGGCAATGGTGTGATACACACGTCTGTTGGCTCAAGTGTCTGGAAAAGTTATGATATAGTTGGGGCATGATACTGCCAACTGTGGGTATTGCCTGAAGGTACTCAAGGGCTGCTACTCACACTTCTGTTCCTTATAAATGGTACCTTTCAGGGAAGAATGATAGATAGAGTATAAAAAGGCATGAGGAAGAAAAAGAAAGTCCAGTGTGGTACACGCAAGCATACCACAGAATAGTTCCTTAGAATTAGAAGTGTGAGTCTCTTCTAATCCTCAGTAGAAATGGGGCCTGCCAAAGAGCTGTAAAGTTAATGTCTATAATTCAACAATTTTTGAAACCTTTGTCAAACATAACATAATTAAAAAAATATTTTAATACTGTATTCTGAAATGCTGGAGCAAACCACATTTTGCTGACAAGGACAGATAAAATTCACCAGATTTCAAGGTTATTCTCAATTTAAAAATTTGCTCAAAGGAGAATTCTACAATCAGATATAGTAGTGCACATTTCTAAAATGTCAGTTCAAAAAATTAAGCCTTCAGTGTTGGAGACGTGCTAAAAAATTGTCTGAAGATAATTCTATAACCCATATTTGCTAAATAAAAAGAAAATAAAAGGTAAACAACAACACATGAACAGAAAAAGTGGCCCAAAATTTTTCTTTGACTGGACAAGTCTCATTTTTGATGTTGTTCTTTTTTGGCTTAGAGAGTGTTTACCTGTTACTGTGTGAAACAATAACAGAAGCTATGCCTAAAGTTATTTTGGTCATGTATAACTAAGGAACATTGCTAGTGAGTGAAAAGCTTTACAAAAAATAAATAATGTTTCAAAGTATCCTAACTTTACCAGTTTTATAAATGTTTATTGAATCTTTACCATGTGTAAGGATACAAAGAAATGAAAGCATGGGCTCCACTCTTAAAGAGATTACAATCTGGTAAAAGAAAAGAAATATATATATATGTATGAGATTTAATCCAAAATAATCCATCAATTAAGGAAACAATATAATGTATGCAAATTGAAGGCATGAAAAAAGAAAGCAAGGCATTTGTTTACATTTTCTTTTTTTTTTTAATTTTTTTTTTTAACGTTTATTTATTTTTGAGACAGAGAAAGAGCATGAATGGGGGAGGGTCAGAGAGAGAGAGGGAGACACAGAATCTGAAACAGGCTCCAGGCTCTGAGCCGTCAGCACAGAGCCCGACGCGGGGCTTGAACTCACGAACCGCGATATCATGACCTGAGCCGAAGTCGGACGCTTAACTGACTAAGCCACCCAGGCGCCCCTGTTTACATTTTCTAAAATAGAAATAGTAATATTAGGTATTCAGTCCAGCTTCCTACTTAACTGCCAACAGAAGATCTCTTCTGGCTAAAGCAGAAAAGGAATTTATTTAAAGATTAGTAGGGAGTTTATGGAAGCCCTGTTAAGGGCCAGGAAGCCAAACACAGTAGGTATGAAAATAGGAATCCCAACCATACTTTGAGAGGTTCTCCAGGAAAAACTATGTTGCCACCACACCTTGATACCTCTGATACTAGGAACATAGAAAACCAGAAGCTCATACCACCATCTTTGCCAAAAGATAAACCCCTGCCCAAGACTGCCACCTCATGTTGCTCTCACGCAATTTTAAAGGTGACAGTATATGACTGGTCATATGCCTCTGTCTTGGCTGTGAGTGGGAATGAGAATACAAATTTTCTACCACCTATTTTGGGAAGCCAGGACTTGTAATATAAAAATCAACAAAAATGTAGGGAAGCTATCCAAAATGCTAGGTGGTCACAAATAATGAATGTCTACTGCATTAAGTCATTGTTATTTTACGGTGCAGAGAAATTGAAAATAAATCACTTAGTAAGTGATAGTTTTTATTTCACAAAAATGTAGAAAATATTTTCAACTCCAGTGATTTCCAAATCAACAAAATACCACTGAGCTTATGTAAATATATGAAACAAAATTATAAGAAACATGCAAAATTATAAGAAACATAAGAAAAATGCACTGAGCTTATGTAAATATATGAAACAAAATTATAAGAAACATTATAAGAAAAATATATTAAAAAAATGAGAAACTAGCTACTATTCTGGAATCCATATAGTTTTGCAAAAAAGAATGGTGAACAGGCCCAATATTTTTAATAGAGCTAAAGTAGACTTTAACAACCCAAATTGCCACCTAATCATATGATTATATTGTAACAAATTAACAGAAATTTCCTTGAGGATAGGTAACTTTCAATTATAAACAATTTTGTTTTTAAAAAAACCTATCTAAAACATATTGTATACTTTGCTACATAATAAATGAGATATATAAAATGTAATAAACTTACAGTTCAAGGTCACCATTATAAACAGAATGCAGTGATCATGAGTGGCTTAAAGACTATTTCTGCAACTATAAATTAATCAGCCCTCTCACTCAACTTTCCCAAAATTTTGGGTTGTAGTGTTGTTGTCTCTTAAATCAACAGTGCCCCGTACACCAAGCAGCCCCAAGATTGCCTACTGTTCTGCAGCATTTATGTGAAGATGGACAAGCTATTAAGCTTTACTGAACTTTTATTCCTTTCTGTTCAATACACACAATCTGTTGTCTCCTTTGCATTAGTTTCCAATGCTCTCCAAATAAATATAGTAATAGAAGAATGCCAGGATTTTGGATTTTTGCAATGTGATTTAAGAAACCATTATTTTAATAGCATGTACCATACAAAAATGGGAAACTAGCTACTATATAAAAATTAAAAGAAAGTGGAGACTCTCTTCCCTCAAGAGATCACAAAACAGACTTAACTATGAAATTTACAAGATTTTAAAAAATAATTTACTTTTATGTTTGTGTCTGCTCAGGTGATCAGCTAAAAACTATCAAATGCCCGCCCATAACTGAAATATTACAATATGAAAATATGCACTAGAATTGTTCAGCTTGCCGTCAATTTGAATTTCTGATAGAAATGTTGTTTTAACCTACTTAACAGTATGGAAAATTTATCTTCTCACTTCTTATGCCAAAAGTTTTAACAGAAAAAGTAGAAGGGAGGGGAAGGAGAGTGAGGAAAGGGAGGGGAGGGAAAGGAAGAGAAGAAGATGACAGACAATGAAGATGACAAAGATGAAGAAGACCAAGATGAAGACCAAGACAAAGATGAAGAAGAGACTAAGATGTCACCAATGCCTATGCCCAGAACTGAAGTATAACCACAGTAATCATGTGATCTTTGCACACTTCCTTATCTTCCAATATGACCCTTCCTTATAAGGATTTGAAAGTTCCTGTCTAGAACTGACTTTACAGTGCCTATATTCTCAGCTAGTCTCTGACCAACTCTTAACAAATATTACATAGAATTGAAATTGACAGAATGTAAGGTATCATGATAGATGGCAAGTTAAGTATACACAGGGAGGAAGTGTTTGTTTAGCACTCCCACCTATCATACCACATATTGCTGCCTAAATGTCACACTTTCCTTCTGAGGATTCCAAAGAAATCATGGGATAGGTTAAAAAGACACTTAAAAACCTGCCTGTCCCACTACCTATTTGGCACATTACAAATTTCAATATTTATGTTTAACTATAAAAAAAAAAAGCATACTTATGTTAGAAAATTTAGAAATCACAGGTTGAAAGAAGTCCACCATTCATGTGTTTTTAGGTGAACTCTACATTTGGATGCACATAAAGTTAACAATCTCCTGGCACTGAAAAGAAGGAAAAAAGGCCACTGTAGCTAGGATAACAAGTATGAGGGAAAGAAAGATAGGAGATAGAGCAGTATACTGAAATTTAAAGGTGAAAGAGAGCCTTATAAATAATATTAAGCCATTAAAGTTTTTGTGTGTACTTGCTTTGTTTGGGGAGGTCATAGGTAATGGGATAGGTAAGTGGCATCAACAAATTTGCATCTCAGAAAGTTCATTCTAGTTTTAATGTAAAAACAGCCTGGAATTAGGCAAGCATGGACCCTGTTAAACCAACTAAGAGAAATTTATCATAGGCTTAAGTGAGAAATGAAGAAACTAGATGGAAGTAGAAAAATAGAGGAAAGTGGACAGATTCAAGAAAGATTTAAGAAATAAAACTGTCGAAGGAATTAAGGTGATGCAGAAGTAGGGGAAAGCTGGGCTTTCCTTGTCCCTCAAACACAGCTGTATTGAGGTCAGATCACTTGGAACACCCAGGAAATTGATCTGCAGACTGGCAGAAGGATCTCCATGGTTGGAGGGAGGCAGCATGGCAGGTACAAAGTATGTGGAAGTGAACTGGGGGAGAGAAAAATGGCAGTGCTGTGGAAGGGAGAGAACCCTTTCTGTGGAGAGACAAAAAAGAGAAAAGGAGGAGTTGAGAGAGTGCAGCACTGGATTTGCACAGGAGGAAAACCCATCTGGACAAACACAATGGAGAGCAAGAAGTACTGAATGTTGCAGGTTTTTTGTTTTTTTGGAAACAGCGTTTAGAGCTCAAACTCTGAGGTTCTGGAAGTGTGCAACTTTCTCTGGAGCAGAGCTGTGGCAGAGACTCCTAGGAGAAGGAGGCAACTGGCCCCAGAGCACACAGTGTGGCGTAGAGATCTCCCAGGCACACTAGGAGAGCGTATTCCCCTGCCTGGAGTACTTTTGGAAGAGGGTATATTGCCTTTCCAAGGACAAAAGACCCTGTAAGCTCAGCAAAAGGCCTTTCATAGGCAGGGGACAGAGTTGCACCCAGAGAACATGTAAACTTTTTGCTGCTTTTAGTGGTGCTCTGCCATGGATTCCATGCAACGCACAGAACTATTTTTCTGGGACAAAGGACGTCAGACACAGTGTGGAAAGGCTCTGCTCCTGAGGAGGGGGGTGGGTCGCTAAGTGCTAGGTTCTTTAAGATGTCAAGTTTTGAATCCCAGCAGTGCACCAAAGAAAGAACACAGGAGAGCTGTGGTGCAGAGAGAGCTGAACTGCCCTCATATTCTGTGAGGGCTGCCTGAATACCTGGGGGTGTGAGATTCCTTGTCTGGGGACAAGAGATTTGGGTGGTGCCATTTCCTCCCCCCTCCCCCCAATACCAACACAATGGACTTTGCTGGGCAGCAAAGAGGCCCCCGGTAGAGGTGGGGCCCACTTACACCAAACCCTGTCCCCCTATGCTTGGCAAATGCTTATTAACCAGGGCAAGACTGACTGTGAGCCAAGGCAGCCGGCCTTTCCTCCAGAAGACCGGCACAACCAGCACCCATCATGTACCAAGTGTACTGAAAATCCAGTGCTTCAAAATTATACCTGCAGTTTTGGTGGAACTAGGACTAGGCTTACTTTTTTTTCTTCTTTTTCTTTCTTCTTCATTTTTTCTTTTGGAATCAGTCTCACAGTTTCTTGTTTGTTTGTTTGTTTTCATTTCCTTTTCTATTTTTGGATCAGGCTTCTTTATTCTTTTCTTTTTTCTTCTATTTTTATTTTCTTCTTGTTTTCCCTTTCTGTTTCTTTGGAATCAGCCTTTTAGTTTTTTATTCTCTGGGGTTCCCTCCCCCTTTTTCCCAGGCTTATTTTAACAAACAAATCAAAGCACACCTAGTTAAAGGTCCAAACACTCCCCACTGCAAGCAAGGAGGAGCTCCAGAGAGGACTGACCAGTGGGAAAGAGCAGTCAAAACACAACAGCAGAGTGCACGCAGCATACACCAGAAACACTTCCTCAAGTGCCAGGCCCTAGACAGTATATGACCTCTTTTAAATATAGCATTACTTTTAGGTGTAGGAAATGCAACAAACTTTTAAAACATGCAAAAGACAGAAACTTAGCCAAAATGACAAGAGAGAGGAATTTTCCCCAAAAGAAAAGTCAAGAAGAAATCAAAGCCAGGGGCTTGCTCAAAAGAGATATAAGCAATATATCTGAACAAGAATTTAGAACAAGTCATAAGACTACTAGCTGGGCTTGAAAAAAAGCATAGAAGACACCAGAGAAAGCCTTGCTGCAGAGATCAAAGACCTAAAAAGTAGTCAGGCTGAAATAAAAAAATACTGTAACTGAGATGCAAAACTGACTGGATAGAGTCCTAACAAGGATTGAAGAAGCAGAGGACAGAATAGGTGATATAGAAGATAAAATCATGGAAAATAATGAAGCTTAAGAGGGAAAGTAAACTATTAGATCACAAGGGAAGACTTAGAGAACTTAGTGATGCCATAAAATGGAACAATATCCCTATAACAGGAGTCCAAGAAGAAGAAGAAGAAGAAGAAGAAGAAGAAGAAGAAGAACAGGAAAAAGGGGCAGAAGTTTTCTTTCAACAAATTATAGCTGAGAACTCCCCTAATCTGGGGAGGAAAAAGGCATTCAAGTCCAAGAGGCACAGAGAACTTCCCTCAAAATCAACATGAACAGGTCAATACCATGACATACTGTAGTGAAAACTGCAAAATACAAAGGTAAAGAAAGAAATCTGAAAGCAGCTAGGGACAAAATGTCCTTAACCTACGAAGGTAGACACATGGGTTAGCAACACATCTGTCCACTGAAATTTGGCAGGCCAGAAGGGAGTGGCAGGATATATTCAACGTACTGAATGGGTGAAACATGCACCCAACAATTCTTTATTCAGCAAGACTTCATTGCGAATAGAAAGAGACAAAGGGTTTCCCCAACAAACAAAAACTAAAGGAGTCTGTGACTGCTAAACCAGCCCTGCATGAAATTTTAAGGGGTACTCTGAGCAGAGAATGAATGAATGAATGAATGAAATTTAAAAATAAATAAATAAAAAGACCAAAGCAGCAAAGACTACCAAGGACCAGAGAACATCACCAGAAACACCAACTCTACAGGTAACACAATGGCACTAACTTTTTATTTTTCAATAATCATTCTGAATGTAAATGGACTAAAATGCTTCAATCAAAAAGACACAGGGTATCAGAAAAAAATAATAAAACAAAACTCATGTATATGCTGCCTACAAGAGATATCTACACCTGAAGACATGTGCTGACTGAAAGTGAGGGGATAGAGAACCAACTATCGTGCTAACGGATGTCAAAAGAAAGCCAGAGTTGCTATACTTATATCAGACAAACTAGATTTTAAAACAAAGACTGTAACAAGAGAAGAAGGGCATTATATCATCATTAGGGGTCTTTTCACCAAGAAAATCGAGCAATTGTAAATATTTATGTCCTCAACTTGGACGAAACCAAATATATAAATCAGTTAATCACAAACATAAAGGAATTCATCGATAATAATACAATAATAGTAGGGAACTTTACTCATCCACATACAGCAATGGACAGATCATCTAAGCAGAAAATCAACAAGGAAACAATGGCTTTCAATGACACACTGGACCAGCTGAACTTAACAGATATATTCAGAGCATTTCATCTTAAAGCAGCAGAATACACATTGTTCTGGAGTGTATATACAACATTCTGCAGAACAGATCACATACTGAGTCACAAATCAGCCCTCAACAGGTACAAAAAGATCAAGATCATACCATACATGTTTTCCGATTACAACACTATGAAACTTGAAGTCAACCACAAGAAAAAATTTGGAAAGTCCTCAAATATATGGAGGCTAAAGAACATCGTACTAAAAAATAAATAGGTTAACCAGGCAATTAAAGAAGAAATTAAAAAATACATGGAAGCCAATGAAAATGAAAACATGACAGTCCAAACCTTTTGGAATGCAGCAAAGACAATCCTAAGAGCAAAGTATATTGCAATTAAAGCCTATCTCAAGAAGCAAGAAAGGTCCTAAATGCACAACCTAGCCTTACACCTAAAGGAACTAGAAAAGGAACAGCAAATAAAGCTTTAGCCAGCAGAAGAAGGGAAATAATAAGGATTAGAGAAGAAATAAACAATATAGAAATAAACAAACAAAACAATACAACAGGTCAATGAAACTAAAGGCTAGTTCTTGGAAATAAAATTGATAACCCCTAGCCAGGCTTATCAAAAAGAAAAAAGAAAGGATCCAAATAGATAAAATCACAAACAAAAGAGGAGATTTTGCAAACAACACCACAGAAATACAATTATAAAAGAATACTATGAAAAATTATATGCCAAGAAACTGAGCAGTCAGGAAGAAATGGACAAATTCCTAAAAACCCATAAACTACCAGGATGCCTAGATGGCTCAGTTGGTTAACCAAGAGTCTGTGCTGACAGTACAGAGCCTGCTTGAAATTCTCTCTCCTCTTTCTGCCCTTCCCCCACTTACACTCTTGCACTCTCTCTCTCTCTCTCAAAATAAATAAATAAACTTGCAAGGAAAAGAAAAGAAACCCATAAACTACGAAAACTGAAACAGTAAGAAATAGAAAATTTGAACAAACCCATAACCAGGAAACAAATTGAATCAGTAATCAAAAAATCTCCCAAGAAACAAGAGTCCTGGGCCGGATGGCTTCCCAAGGGAATTCTACCAGTCATTTAAAGAAGAGTTCATACATAGTCTTCTCAAACTGTCCCCAAAAAGGTAAATGGAAGGAAATCTTCCAAACTTAATCTATGAAGCCAGCATTACCTTGATTCCAAAACCAGCTAAAGATCCCTCTAAAAAGGACAATTACACACTAATATCCCTGATGAACCTAGATGCAAAAAATTCTCAACAAGATACCAGCAAAGAGAATTCAACATTACATTAAAAAAAGTATTCACTATGATCAAATGGGATTTACTCCTGGGCCGCAGGGCTGGTTCAATATTTGCAAAACAATCATAGTGATCCACCACATTAATAAAAGAAAGGATTAGGGGCACCTAGGTGGCTCAGTAGGTTGAGCATCCAACCTCAGCTCAGGTCATGATCTCACGGTCCGTGGGTTCGAGCCCCACGTCGGGCTCTGTGCTGACAGCTTGAAGCCTGAAGCCCGCTTCAGAATCTATGTCTCCCTCTCTCTCTCTGCCTCTCCCACACTCACACTCTCTCAAAAATGAATAAACATTAAAAAAAGAAAGAAAGAAAGGATTAGAACCATATAATTCTCTCAGTAGATGCAGAAAAAACATTGGACAAAATACAGCATCCATTCTTGATTTAAAAAAAACCTCAACAGGGGCGCCTGGGTGGCTCAGTCGGTTAAGCATCCGACTTTGGCTCAGGTCATGATCTCACAGTCCGTGAGTTTGAGCCCCGCGTCGGGCTCTGTGCTGACAGCTCAGAGCCTGCAGCCTGCTTCGGATTCTGTGTCTCCCTTTTTCTAACCCTCCCCCGTTCATGCTCTCTCTCCGTCTCAAAAATAAATAAACATTAAAAAAAATTAAAAATAAAATTTAAAAAACCTCAACAAAGTACAGATAGATGGAACATACCTCAACATCATAAAGGCCATATGTGTGAAAGACGCACAGCTAATCTCATCCTCAATGTGGAAAAACTGAGAGCCTTTCCCCTACAGTCAGGAACAAGATATGAATGCCCACTCTCACCATTACTACTTAATATAGCACTGAAAGTCTTAGACTCAGCAATCAAATAGCAAAAACAAATAAAAGGCATAGAAATTGCCAAGGAAGAAGTCAAACTTTCACTATTTGCAGATGCTATGATACTCTATGTAGAAAACCCAAAAGACTCCACCAAAAAATTGCTAGAACTAATACATGAATTCAGCAAAGTTGTGGGATATAAAATCAACATGCAGAAATCTTGCATTTCTATATACCAATAGCAAAGCAGCAGAAATCAAGGAACTGGTCCCATTTACAACTGCACCAAAAACAATAAGATACTTAAGAATAAACTTAACTACAGAGGTAAAAGATCTATACTCTTTAAACTATGGAACACTTATGAAAGATATTGAAGAAGACACAAAGAAATGGAAAAACATTCCATGTTCACTGACTGGAAGAAAAAACACTGTTAAAATATCTATACTACCCAAAGCAATCTATATACATTTAATGCAATCCCTATCAAAATACCACCAGCATCCTTCACAGAGCTAGATCAAACAATCCTAAAATTTATATGGAACCAAAAAAGACCCAAATAGCCAAAGCAATCTTGAAAAATAAAAATAAAACTGGAGGCATCAGGATTCTGAATTTCACACTATTTTACAAAGCTGTAGTCCCCAAGACAGTATGATACTGGCACAAAAACAAACACATAGATCAGTAGAAGAGAATAGAAAACACAGAAATGGACCCTCAACTATATGGTCAATTCATCTTTGAAAAAGCAGGGAAAAAAAAACAATAGAAAAAAGTCTCTTCAATAAATGGTGCTGGGAAAACTGGATGGTGACATGCAGAAGAATAAAACTGGACCACTTTCTTACACCACACGCAAAAATAAATTCAAAATGGATGAAAGACTCAAATGTTAGACAGGAAACTATCAAAATCCTACAGAAGAACACAGGCAGCAACTTCTCTGACCTTGGCTGGAGCGACTTCTTACCAGACATGTAGCCAAGAGGCCAGGGAAAGAAAAGCAAACATGAACTATTGAGACCTCATCAAGATAAAAAGCTTCTGCACTGCAAAGAAAACAACAAAACTAAAATGCAGCCTACAGAGTGGGAGAAGACATATGCAAATGACATATCCAATAAAGGGTTAGTATCCAAAATCTATAAAGAACTTATCAAACTCAACACCCACAAAACAAACAACCCAATTAAGAAGTGGGCAGAAGACATGAATAGACACTTTTCCAAAGAAGACATCCAGATGGCCAACCGACACATGAAAAAATGTTCAACATCACTCATCATTAGGGAAATACAAATCAAAACAAAAATAAGATAACACTCAACTGTTAGAAGGCTTAAAATTAACAAGACAAGAAACAACGTGTGTTGGCAAGGATGCAGAGAAAGGAGAACCCTTTTGCATGGCTGGTGGGAATGCAAACTGGTGCAGCCACTCTGGAGAACGGTATGGAGGTTCCTCAAAAACCTGAAAACAGAACCATCCTATGATCCAGCAATTACACTATTAGGCATTTACCCGAAGGTTACAAAACTACAAATTTGAAGGGGTACATGCACCCCAATGTTTATAAGCAGCATTATCAATAATAAATAACTACCAAGTATGGAAAGAGCCCAAATGTCTATCAACTGATGAATGGATAAAGAAGATGTGGGATATACAGACAATGGAATATTATTCAGACATAAAAAAAGAAAGAAAGAAAGAAAGAAAGAAAGAAAGAAAGAAAGAAAGAAAGAAAGAAAGAAAGAAATCTTGCCATTTGCAATGACATGGATGGAGCTAGAGAATATTGTGCTAAGTGAAATAAGTCAGTCTGAGAAAGACAAATACCATATTATCTCACTCATATGTGGAATTTAAGAAACAAAACAAATGAACAAAGGGAAAAGAAAGAGACAAATCAAGAAAGAGACTCTTAATTATGGAGAACAGGGGAGCCTGGGTGGCTCAGTTGGTTAAGTGTCCGACTTTGGCTCAGGTCAGGATCTCATGGTTTGTGAGTTCAAGCCCCGCATCAGGCTCTGTGCTGACAGCTCTGTGTCTCCCTCTCTCTCTGCTCCTCCCCCACTCATGCTCTGTCTCCCTCTCTCTCTCAAAAGTAAACATTAAAAAAATAAAAAAAAATTTTTTTTAATTATGGAGAACAAACTGATGGTTACTAGAAGGGAAGTGCAGTGTAGGATGGGTTAAATAGGTGATGAAGATTAAGGAATGCTGAGCACCTGGTGATGTATGGAAGTGTTGAATCACTACATTGTACACTTGAAACTAATATTACACTGTAGGTTAACTAACTGGAATTTAAATTAAAACTCAAGAAAAATTACATATAGTTATGTCAGACTTTAAGTACTGATAGGGGAGAAAAAAAAAATGAAGTCAATGTAGATCTTTCTCCTTCAAGATGAAAGGAAAACTAAAAACTGTTTTCACACCAAAAAATTAAAGTTCATTGGCAGACCTACATTATGAGTAATGATAAAGAAAGTTGTTTAGGCAGTAGAAAAATGACACCAGATGGCATCATGGATCAATACAAAGGAAGGCAGATTGTTGGGAAGAGTATATGTATGGATAAATTTAAAATGCGTTTTCCCCCTCATTCTTAAAGTTCTTCAACAAGTAACTGTTTGAAGAACATACAATAATGGAGCACTGGGGTTTACAATACATTGTAGAAGTAAATGACAACAACAGCACAAAGTATGAGAAGAGGTAAATAGTAGTATACTGTAAAGTAGTATAACATTTGAAGTTAAATGGGATAAATAGCCTAGAGAAGCCACTAAAAAAAAAAAAAAAAAAAAATTCAAACAATGATGGCTCAAAAGCCAACAGTGGAGATACATGCAATGTTAAACAGTGTCAGAAATATTATCAGGGATAAAAAGAGATACTCATAGTAATAAGGACACCAACCCATCAAAAAACCCTAAGCATCAAAATCTTTCAGAACTTAGAATACAGACAAAAGGCCCTATACTAAAATCAATTGTGTATCTCTACAAAACTCTATACAAAATATCTATACAAAATCGTGTTTCTGTATAAAAACTAATACATTGAATTTAAAAAATGATTTACAATCTCATTAAAAACATGAAAATATGTATGGATAAAGTTAACCAAATATATGGAAAACGTAAACAATTTAAAATTACAAAATAGCACTGAAAGAAATTTACAATTATCTGGAAACTGACTGATAAATTCCATGCAATCTCAATCAAAATTTCCTCAGGCTGTTTTTTTGTAGGAGTTTACAATATGATATGAATCACATAGAAATAAATGCAAAGATCCTAGAATAACCTAACAATTTTGAAAACAAAAAACAAAGACTCATATTACCAAATTTCAAGGCTTACTATAAAAGCTATAGCAATCAAGTCAATATATTATTAGCCTAAGAACAGACCTATAGATAAATGAAATAATATAAAGTCCACAAAGACTCACAAATATATGTTCATCTGATTTTCAACTAAAATGCAAATCTAATTTATAATCTAAGAACAGTTTTTTCAACAAATGATACTGGGACAATAGACTATCCATATGGGAAAAATAATAAACTTTTATCCTTACTTCAAACCACATATAAAAATTAAGTTAAAAAAAAATTAAGTTCAAATGAATCACAAACCTAACCATAAAATAAAAATTTAGAAATTTCTGGGAAAAAAGGGAGAAAATTCATAATCTTGGGTAAGCTAAGATTTCTTAAGTCCTAAAAAGCACAAAACATCAAAAAAAAAAAACAAAAAAACAAAAAAACCCAAAGTTAAAATTTTCTTTTTCTTAAAATTAAACACTGAAAATGAAAGGCCATAGACAGAAAATATCTGCAATACATATATATCTGACAAAGTACTTGTATCCATAATATATAAAAGAATTATTAAAATTCAATAATAAAAGGCATGGGAATGACAAGAGCAGTTTCTTCTGGGGACAAAGAGAAAATACAGGGAATCAATTTTATCTACGTTAATTTCTTTAAAAACTGCTAAGTAGTGGGTACACAGGCCTTTATTATAATTTTATTTATTCTTTGCTTCATCTTTAAAATATTTACAACTTAAAAATCAAAAGTTAACACTACACCCAAAGAAAGACTTTAATTCATATTACTCCATGAAACTATCATAGTCACTAAGACATTTAATACATAATTTAATACATTTAATTAATGTATTAAAATATAAAATATAAATATAAAATATAAAAAATATAAAATATAAAAAAATAAGACATTTAATACATAAACATAATACATAAACACTAAGACATTTAATACATAAACACATGTAAAATCGGAGGAAGCAAAAAGATTGTTATATTTCTAGTTTTTTACTAGTCATTCCTACTTGAATGATTAAATGTTTCTCTTATCACTTCAAACAACTAACTAAAAAGAATTTACTGATCTTTCCCCATACGATGGACTTAGACTCTTCTGTTTTCTTTGTTCATTCCATCATTTTACAAGTCATAAATCAGCATACTGTTTAGGGGCACAACCTTCAGGGCCAAACTGCCTGGGTTCAAATACTGACTACCACTCAAAAACTGCCTAACCTTGAGCAAGTTAATTAATCTCTCTGTGTCAGGACAAATGTTAAATACATGTAAGATGCCTAGAGCTAAACCTGGCAAATAATCATATTCAATAAATGATTACCATTCTTTTTTCTCCTTCGTAACTGCTCAATCACCATGATTATAACTGTGTCCTGACTTATCTTTGTCTTTTTTTAATCTTTGTTCCCCCTTAGTATCAAGGAAGGTATTAAGTAAGTCTTGTTACTTGTTCCCATAACAATCTGACCTCTCTCTCCCTATTTCTGGTCATCAGTAGTGGAGATCTAGACTACTACAGCTTTCTTCCTACAAGCCTTCCTCTTCATTTTCTCTCCATTCCAATCTATTATACTCTATTGTGGGATTAATCTTTATCCCTTCCCATAAAATCCCCTTTCTTTTTTTTTTTTTTTTTTAAATTTTTTTTTTTTCAACATTTATTTATTTTTGGGACAGAGAGAGACA
This sequence comes from Puma concolor, assembly GCF_028749965.1. Taxonomy (NCBI): domain Eukaryota; kingdom Metazoa; phylum Chordata; class Mammalia; order Carnivora; family Felidae; genus Puma; species Puma concolor. Next base: position 32,241,673 of record NC_141679.1, read on the forward strand.
GAGCATGAACGGGGGAGGGGCAGAGAGAGAGGGAGACACAGAATCGGAAACAGGCTCCAGGCTCCGAGCCATCAGCCCAGAGCCCGACGCGGGGCTCGAACTCACGGACCGCGAGATCGTGACCTGGCTGAAGTCGGACGCTTAACCGACTGCGCCACCCAGGCGCCCCTAAAATCCCCTTTCTTATAGCAAGAGTAGTTCTATGAGGTTTTGTAGAAGGAAAAAAAAAAAAAGCATTTCACAGTGGGTTCTGAATTAATCACTAGAATAAAAAGTATGGTAGAAGAAAGTCTCAAAGTTGAGTTTTAATCATACAGTTATCAAAGCAAGCTAAATTTATTACTATGAAAGTAGCAACAACATATTATAAATTGCTTTTGAGTAAGCATTAGCAGTTCCCTATTATATCAGCAATCATTCCTACCATAGTTTGAGTCTGAGATTTGATTTAGTATAAAAATCACCAGTCTTTTCTGAGTAATCACTCACCTCTCTGGGCCCTTGTCTCTTTGTTATAAATAAAATGTTACATAAATGCCATTAGTCCATGCTCCCAGATCCTAGAAGGTAACACTAATTAAGCACAACATTCTTTCTTGATGAGCCCAGAGTAAGCTGAGTATCCAGAAAATTAATACCAATGGAGAAACTAGCAGAGGTAAACCTATGTGTCATTTTGAACTACATAATCTTTGTAATTTCTTTTAATTTTAAATGTATGTGAAACTATTCTAAGGCTATACAAATCTATATAAAACTCTCTTAATTTAAAATTTGATAATACTTCTATTTCCATTTATAATTCTAGAAATCTAGAAGGCATTCTGAAATCTTTTGTCAAAATTATTTTTTATAGTTTCAAAGTAATTTGGATTAAAATTTAAAATTATATTTTTAAACAAATTTCACTGTGATTATTTCATTATGAATTCATACACTTGGTGACCATGTATTTTGCATCACTACTAAAATGGGCCCAAATTGGCATGGGCACACAAAAGTTATATAAGCTACTCTTTGAAAAGTAGTTCCTAGAAATTTAAACATGAAACTTTTTTTTTAACATTTACCTTTTTTCTTCTTTTGCTCTCAGCTGTTCTTCCTGTCTCAAAACTTGAACCATTATTGACTCAAAAACTCCACTTGTCAAGCCTGCCAAACTTCGTGGTGTTGACCGACGCCTTGTTGAGGTACATGCAGTTCCCTTCTCATCCTCCAGTCCATAATAGCCTCTAGATGTGACTGCTATCGTTGTCTTTTCTCTCAGGTGCCTTGGAGAAGAATAAGTCAATTCATAAAGTTAAACCTTCTGGGTAAGCAATAAACCCACTTAGCCAGCATCTTAAGAATAATCCCTTTTGCTAATTATATAAAAAGTATATAGTTAAACCTTACTTAACTAACTAAGCTCCAGATTTTTTTTTTTCATGTTTATTTTTGAAAGAAAGAGAGAGAGAGAGAACAAGCACACAGGGGGAGGACAGATAGAGGGAAACAGAGGATCTGAAGTGGGTTCTCTGACAGCAGAAAGCCCAATATGGGGCTGGAACTCAAGAGCCACAAGATCATGACCTCAGCCAAAGTCAGATGCTTAACTGACTGAGCCACCCAGGTGCCCCTATGCTCCAGATTTTTATTCACCCTACGTTAATTTCTAGTTTTCCTTACCCATATCATAAAATCAGACTGAGTGATAGTCCCTTCCCTACATTTAAGAAATATATAAATCTTGGGTCGCCTGGGTGGCTCAGTTGGTTAGGTGTCCGACTTCAGCTCAGGTCATGATCTCGTGGTCAGCAGGCTCGAGCCCCACGTTAGGCTCTGTGCTGGCAGCTCAGAGCCTCGAGCCTGCTTCAGATTCTGTGTCTCCCTCTCTCTCTGCCCCTCCCCCACTTATGCTCTGTCTCCCTCTCTCAAAAATAAACATTAAAAAAATTAAAAAAAAAGAAATATATAAATCTTTAGCACTAAAATTAAGCATTAAAACACTGTCTCTTTAATGGAAAAAAAGTTTATTGTTTGCAAAATTAAATGCAGCTCATCTTGGGGCGCCTGGGTGGCGCAGTCGGTTAAGCGTCCGACTTCAGCCAGGTCACGATCTCGCGGTCCATGAGTTCGAGCCCCGCGTCGGGCTCTGGGCTGATGGCTCAGAGCCTGGAGCCTGTTTCCGATTCTGTGTCTCCCTCTCTCTCTGCCCCTCCCCCGTTCATGCTCTGTCTCTCTCTGTCCCAAAAATAAATAAAACGTTGAAAAAAAAAATTAAAAAAAAAAAATAAATGCAGCTCATCTTTACCTTTCTTCATGTATTTCATACTACTTATCAATGGTATAGGAGAATAAACGATACTACAAAAACATTTTGAGGGAGTAAATTCATGGTACATAAACACTTTGAAGAAATTCTAAACAAATGAAGTATTACAACATATAAGTGCAAATTCAGAAAACTGACTAACCTATAATAAGAATCTAGGAATTAAGATTACCTCTTCAATGTCACCACAAATGTCTCTCTACTCTATAATGTTCTATTAATATTAGACTAGGACTTGAAAATACTGCTGAAAAAGTTTCTCAGGAGTTTAATTATCCATATATCCCCTTAATGAATTTGAAATAACTGATTAAAATAATGTATAATGGAAGGGATGCCTGGGTAGCTCAGTCGTTTAAGCATTCAACTCATGATTTTGGCTCAGGCCATGATCTCACGATTGTGAGATCAAGCCCCACAACAGGCTCTGCGCTGAGTGTGCAGTATGCCTGGAGTCTCTCTGTCTCTCTCTCTCTTTCTCTCTCTCTCTCTGCTCTTTTCCTGCTGGTGAGCACACGCATACTCATTCTCTCTCTCTCAAAATAAGTAAATAAACATAAAAAAAATTTACACTGGCGAAAAAAACATTAATCTTATCAAGTTTTAAAGTTTAAATTAAAACCTGACTTCTGAACTTTTATCTGTAAAAGGGAGAATTACAAAAAGCATCAGGGAAAATACCTACTCTTCTACCTTGCAAAATATTCCAGAGCCTCTGAAGGTTTTGTACATGGTGTTGTTTCTACAATGGCAAAATCAAGTCAATACCCCAGGTAAGCATTCAATACGCTCGATTAGAATCTATGTAAATTAAAAGTTGACCCTGTAATCAAATTTTCCTGCTTTCCTACAAGCTTTTCTTAAAATAGGGTAAGGTTCAACAAAACAAACCTTAATGGCATGAAATACAATCAAATGCCTGTCCATCTTGGACTTTGTTCACAGTGGTTTATTACTTTAAATTAGAAGAACTTTTATAACAATCTTAGTCTCAGGCCATCTAGATCCCATGAATGGTACAACTACAAGGTTCTATTGAACTATGGCACTGTTATGTATTTTCTTTGTTATAGGGGATAATAATGTAACTGATTTAGCTTTAAGTAGGTCATGAACTTTTAAATTAGTTTTCAACTAATCCTGAAGAATTTGGGCTAATGTAGCCACACTGTTTCAGGCTGTGATTATTTTATGCACAATAGCGTAGATCTGTATGATGGCTAATTGGGCTGGGAATAAGGAATGTGGACCAAAAGTTAATAAACTGGTGATAAAAGTAATTTTAATTACTTCCTCATCAATACTAATGAAAGAGAACATTAATGCACTGAAACATGAGTTCTCAGAGGTCACAGTATATGCAGAGCACTGGGAGTAAGGAGAGTTGAGGGAAATAGTAAGACACACAGCTAAATTGTTATGTAAACAAGTCAGCAACCAAATTTTACCCTTTAACTTCAAGTAGAGAAGTCCTACAAGTAGAAAAGATGAAGTTATATAAACTACTTTTTAAACAGTATTTTTTCAGAAATTATCCTTTAGAGAAATATTCAAAGAGAAATTAATATCCTTTACTACTCATCAGAAATAAAAATGGATATGCTTTGATAGTTATCATTCATAATTAAAATACAAGAAAGAAAACTATAATGTACCTTTCATATCAACATGTAAAGATTAAAAAGACATATTCTTCAGTGTTGGGGAGAATGTAAGAAAAGAATAATTCTATACAATATTGGATGTGTAAAATGGGCACACCATTTTTATAAGTCAATTTGGTAAGAATCATTAAAATTTAACGTGCACATATCCTTTGACCCTTCATGCTCCTAGAAATTTACCCTACAGGCGTATCTCCACAACTGTGAGCAATAATACACACACACACACACACACACACACACACACACACACACACACAGTTTGCACAGAGTACTTTTAAAAAGAATAACCCCCAAGGGCCCTGGGTGGTTCAGTAAGTTAAGCGACTAACTCTTGGTTTCAGCTCAGATCATGATCTCACGGTTTGTGAGTTCAAGCCCGGTGTCAGTCTCTGCAGCTGGCAGCACAGAGCCTGCTTGGGATTATCTCTCTCCCTCTCTCTTTGCCCCTCCCCTGCTCATGCTGTCTCTGTCTCTCTCAAAATAAATAGGTAAACTTAAATAAAAAAGTAAAAAGAATAACCTGTAAACATAAATGTCCTTTTATACAACATGGATTAAATAATGTGTACCATAACATGGAATAACATCCATCCATCAAAAGGAGTAAGGAAGTCTGTATGTACTCACTATAAAAGATGTCTACATTACATTGCTGAATGTGAAAAAAATTCTGAATATATCTTTTAAGCCAAAAGCAATCACATATAAATAAGTATATGTAAACATATATATGGCACCAAGTAGCATGTGTGTTTGTATACAAGTTCAAAGTCTCATCTGACTACTGCAATCTCTTTGTGACAGGCACCCTGGCTTCTACTCTGATCTCTTTACAGTCTATTCTTCATTCAGCAACCCAGGTCATCCTTTCGAAAGGTAATCAGATCATGTCATCCCCCTGCTCTGTCTCCTCCAAAGCCTTTCAGTTACACTTAAAAACCAAAATTCTGATGGCCTATAAGACCAGTGTGATATGACCCTCATCAACCACTCCAGACCTCATTTTATACCATTTTGCTCATTGCTCTTTGTGTTCTGGCCACAAATGTCTCTGTTATTCTTAGTCACACCAATATCAGCTTTGCCTTTGATCAAGCTCATCCTCACTTCAGGCACTCTTCCCCCAGGTATCTGTATGGCTAGGCATTATCACTTTATCCTAATGTCTGTTCAACAGCAGTTGAGAGGACTTCCTGAGAGGACTTCCCTGACCATCATAACTGGTAAAGGATCCCTTGTTACTCTGTTCCCTTACCCATTTCTTTTCCTTCCTGTTTACCACGACATTATATTGTATAATTACCTATTTATTTGGTAATTTTTCAACTCACCAGAATAAAAGCTCCAGGAGAATAAGGATTTTGTTTTTTTAATGGATGTAACTTCAGAGCCACACACACACACACACACACACACACACACACACACACACACACACACACAGACAAGATATATGGAAGGATACAAGCCAAGCTATTTTTCATTTTAAATTTACAGACATAATTCAAGTTGAAAAATTGCAGCCATCTATTTTCTCCAGAGTGAAATACCTATCAAACAATTGTTACTAACTACTTGGGTTTCATTTATCAGAGAATAAAATGCAATAAGACAAAAATAAATCTTACCTCCAAATAAGAATTGTCAGACAACCAATCAACAATCAAATCATACACTAAAATAACTCTCCCTTTCCAAAATTCAAGCTTTTGTACTACTAGGAAAATTAGTTTATGAAATCACTCTGGCAATAGTTTGAAAATAACAGATTGCTAACTATAAGCAAAAGCTAAGCAATAATTATAGTGGACTCATTGAGTTTTAGTTACCCTTTGTTTTTGTTTTTTTTTTCACATAAAGCACCAAAGGTCTTTTCTGTGTTGTTAACACATTCCAAATTTCAGAATTCAGAGGCTTAATTCTGTTTCAAATTATTCAAGTTAAGTATTAATAAAGAAGTAAATTGCTATTTAAGCTTTACTTATGGTTAATACATGCACTAACACTGCCCACCCCCAAAAAACAGATGTTTGAAAAAGTTTCCCTTATTATGTGGTTTTCGTTGTTGCTATCAAAACAAAGAAATGTGTCACCTATAAAAACTCTATCTGTACAACTAAAACTTGGAAACAAAATTATCTAATCTGTTTAAAAATATTCTAAATAAAGAGTTTCAGTCAAAATTTTTAAATGCGACTACAGCCCTCAGAGTGCTAGCAAGGTAATACTAAAACGGATGTAATGTTTAACGAAAAGACTATTCACAAATGCGTAGCCAACGTTAAGGGAAATTAGTAAGGGATGGTGAAGCACTCTTGGGCTAGCTAGGGAGCTATCATCACTCTGGACCAAAAAGGGGGAAAAGATGGGATTATTACTAGAACAAAGGAAGCTATAATTACAGAAGAGGGCCACAGAATGATGGAGCACAGTTACTGATGACATATAGCCCAGCAAAGCGAAAGCCATTAGGCTATCCTGACCTCTCTCCAGTCCTCCTGTCAGTGCCTCCCATTGACTGAACCCAATCAAAAGCCAGAACACAAGGCAGACCAGTTGATGCAGTCCTTAGAAATCAGCCTCCTGGGACACAGCACAGTGCACAAGAGTGGAGAACAGATTTGGATGGGCAAATGAAAATTATCCATCAAAGTAGAACCGTAGTATTATTAGACTTCAAGAACAACTATTTGAAATTAGGGAAGACAAAACTCTCATTGGTTTATTTCAACAAAAACTTTTGCCTGTCTAATATAGTCAGCCCAGCTTACAATGCCATTCCATCTGGATGTATGCATCTTTATGAGCTCTGAACTACAAAAGTCATTAAAGCCAAGTATTAAAATAAATTTAATATAAAACAAAACTTTCAAATAGTTCTACAGTCAAGTATTAACCAAGGTTTTCAAAACTAATGAAATATCACAATGCCCTCACCAAAACTAACGTTTTGTAACATTAATGTTAACACTTATTTTAAAATATGCTTATCTCTCATGTTTAAGTATTTAGATTGTAACACTTTACAATATACAAAATATAATAGTACAGAATATGATTAAATGATTGATAAATAAATATAGATACATTGGGGGTACCTATTCAAAATATTTTCTGCTTGGGAAGCCAGATCATAAAAGTTTGGAAACAAGTACTCTCATATTCAGCTGTACTGAATATCCAGAAAAGTTTTAAGAAAAAAAGTCTTCATGCCTACAAAAAAAGGTATTATTAGACTATGAAATTTATTTCTTACTTGATCTTCCTTACCTACTATTCTCCCAGTTATTACTCTTATTCCCCTTGCATTTTTAACCCATCATCATCCAGATCTCCAATCCCTTATTTGATTCCTTCATTTGCACTAATATAATTCAGCCTTTTAGCTATCCACATATCAGGTAGTTGGGACCCATCATACCTGACAAACTGCTGATCTCATCTCTCTTAACCAATTATCCGTCTCAGACATTCCATCTTTCTTGCACTGACAGCATGAAGCCTGCTCGGGATTTTCTGTCTCCCTCTCTCTCTGCCCCTCCCCCATTCACACTCTCTCAAAAATAAATAATTAAATGATTTATTTTAAACCTAAAATATTTTTATGAATTTTTTTATTTGAATTCCAGTATAGTTAACATATGCTGTTATATTAGTTTTAGGTATACAATACTGATTCAACAATTCCATACATCACCTAGTGCTCATCACAAGTACACTCCTTAAGCCCCATCCTCTATTTCACCCATTCTTCCACTCACCTCCTCCCTGATAACCATCAATTTGTTCTCTATAGTTAAGAGTCTGTTTCCTGGTTTGTCTTTTTTTCCTTTTGCTTGTTTTTTTTTTTTTTCTTAAATTCCACAAGTGAAATCATATAGTATTTGTCTTTTTCTGACTTATTTTGCCTACCATTATATTCTCTAGCTTGCATCCATGTCACTGCAAATAACAAGATTTCCTTTGTTTTTATGACTGAATAATATTCCATTGTAGATACATACCACTATTCTTTATCCATTCATCAGCTGATGGACACTTGAGTTTCTACGATAAAAATCTGCTACCGTAGATAATGCTACTATAAACATCAGGGTGCATGTATCCCTTTGAATTAGTGTTCTTGTATTCTTTGCATAAACACCCCATAGTGAAAATGCTGAATTGTAGTTCTATTTTTAACTTTTGAGGAACCTCCATACTGTTTTCCACAGTGGCTCCACCAGTGTGAATTCCCACCAACAATGCACAAATGTTCCTTTTTCTCCACATCCTCGCCAATACCTGTTGTTTCTTGTGCTGTTGATTTTAGCCATTCTGACAGGTGTGAGGGGATATCTCATTATAGTTTTGATTTGCATTTCTCTGATGATCAGTCATGTTGAGCATTCTTTTATGTGTCTATTGGCCATATGTACTCTTCTTTGGAGAAATGTCTGTTCATGTCTTCCCCATTTTTTAATTGCATTTTTTTTTTTGGCATTGAGTTTCATAAGTTCTTTATATATTTTTGATACTGACCCTTTATCAGATATGTCATTTCCAAATATCTTCTTCCATTCTGTAGAGGTTGCCTTTCAGTTTTGTTCGACTTGCCTTTCAGTTTGATTTCCTTCACTGTGCAAATGCTCTTTATTTTTATGTAGTCCCAAAAGTGTATTTTTGCTTTTGTTTCCCTTGCCTCACAATACATATCCAGGAAAAAGTTGCTATGGCTGATGTCAAAGAAGTTACTACTTGTATTCTCTTCTAGGATTTTGATGGTTTCAGGTCTCCCAGTTAGGTCTTTAATCCATTTTGAATTTATTTTTTAATAGGTGTAAGAAAGTGGTCCAGCTTCTTTCTTTTGCATGTTGCTGTCCAGTTTTCCCAATACCATTTGTTAAAGAGACTGTCCTTTTCCCATTGGACATTCTTTCCTGTTTTGTCAAAATTAATTGACCATAAAGTTTGGGTTTATTTCTGGGTTTTCTATTCTGTTCCACTGATCTGTGTGTTTATTTTTGTGACAGCATCATACTGTTTTGATTACTACAGATTTGTAATAACTTGAAGTCTAGAATTGTGATGCTTCCAGGTTTGCTTCTTTTTCAATAGTGCTTTGGCTATTTGGGGTCTTTCATGATTTCATATAAATGTTAGAACTGTTTGTTCTAGCTTTTTTGGTGGAGTCTTTCGGATTTTCCATATACAATATCATTTCATCTGCAAATAGTGAAAGTTTCACTTCTTCCTTGCCGATTTGGATTCCTTTTCTTTTTGTTGTCTGATTGCTGTGGATAGGACTTCCAGTACTATGTTGAATAGCAGTTTGAGAGTGGACATCCTTGTCTTCCCCCTGACCTTAGCCAAAAATCTCTGTTTTTCCCCACTGAGAATGAGGTTAGCTGTTGGTTTTTCATATAAAGCCTTTATCATGTTGACATATATTCCCTCTGGACCTACTTTGTTGAGGGTTTTTATTGTGAATGGATGTTGTATTTTGTCAAATGTTTTTTTTTTTTTTTAATTTTTTTTTTTCAACGTTTATTTATTTTTGGGACAGAGAGAGACAGAGCATGAACGGGGGAGGGGCAGAGAGAGAGGGAGACACAGAATCGGAAACAGGCTCCAGGCTCTGAGCCATCAGCCCAGAGCCCGACGCGGGGCTCGAACTCACGGAGCGCGAGATCGTGACCTGGCTGAAGTCGGACGCTTAACCGACTGCGCCACCCAGGCGCCCCTTGTCAAATGTTTTTGACGTATCACATTAAGTGATTCGGAAACACTGAACCACCCTTGCAACCAAGAAATAAATTCCACTTGATTGTGGCGAATGATTTTTTTTTTTTTTTATGTAGGTGAATGGCTTTCTGAACATATTGTTTAATTTGGTTTGCTAGTATTTATTGAGAATTTTTGCATCTATGTTCATCACAGATAATAGCCTGCAGTTCTCTCTTGTAGTGGTGTCTTTATCTGGTTTTGCTGTCAGGATGATGCTGGCCTCACAGAATTAATTTGTTAGTTTTCCTTCCTTTTTTATTTTTTGAAATACTTGGAGAAGAATACCTATTAATTCTTTAGATGTTTGGTAGAATTCAACTGTGAAGCCATCTGGTCTTTGACTTGTGTTTTTGGGTGGTTGTTTGGTTACTGATTCAATTTATTTGCCGGTTCAGTCTATTCAAACTTTCTATTTCTTTCTGATTCTAATTTGGTTAGTTATGTTTCCACAAATTTATCCACTTCTTCTAAGTTTGTCCAATTTGTTGGCATACAGTTTTTTCATAATATTCTCTTGTAATTGTATTTCTGTGGTGTTGGTTGTTATTTCTCCTCTCTCATTTGTGATTTTGAGTTTTGGGTTTTTTTGTTGTTGTTGTTTTATGTTTGTTTGATGAGTCTGGCTAGGGGATTATCAATTTTATTGATCTTTTCAAAGAACAAGCTCCTAGCTTTCTTAGTTTTGTATCATTTGTTTCTGCTCTAATCTTCACTGTTTGCTTCCTTCTGCTGGATTTGGATTTGTTTGTTCTTTTTTCTATCTCATTTAGCTGTAAGGTTAGGTTGTTTGAGATTTGTCTTGCTTCTTAAGGAGGCCTGTATTGCCATAAATTTCTCTCTTAGAACTGCTTTTCTGCATCCTAAAGATTCTGGACCATTTTGTTTTTATTTTTGTCTCCATGTAATTTTTTATTTCTTCTTGATTTCTGGTTGCCCCATTGTTTACTAGCATATTATTAAACCTCCACGTGTTTGTGGTCTTCCCAGATTTTTTATTGTGGTTGATTTCTAGTTTCATAGCATTGTCAGAAAATATGCATCATATGACTTCTATCTTTTTGAATTTCTTGAGAGTTGTTTTGTGGCCTAATATATGCTCTATTCTGGAGAATATTCCATGTGCCCTTGAAAAGAATATGTATTCTGCTGTTTTAGGGTGGAGCGCTCTGAATATATCTGCTAAATCTATCTGGTTCAATGTGTCATTCAAAGCCAGTTTCCTTGTTGATTTTGTTTAGATGATCTGTTCACTGATGTAAGTGGGGTGTTAAAGTCCCCTACTATTGTTGTTTTATTATTGTTGAGTTCCGTTATATTTATTTTTTTATGTATTGGGGTGCTCCCATGTGGGGTGCATAAATATTTATAATTGTTATATGTTCTTGTAGGATTATTATGTAGTATCCTTCTCTCTTCTCTCTTGTTACAGTCTTTGTTTTAAAGTCTAGTTTGTCCAATATAAATATTGCTATCCTATCTTTGTTTTGACAACAATTTGCATGATAAATGTTTCTCTATCCCCTTTCAATCTGCAGGCATCTTTTCTTCTGAAATGACTCTCCTGTAGGCAGCATATAGATTGGTCTTGTTTTTTATCTACTCTGTCACACTGTGCCTTTTGATTAGAGCATTTAGTCCATTTACATTCAAAATAGTTATTGAAATTTTTCTCTGATCCTTTCTTGTCTTTCTCTCATGGTTTGCTGGCTTTCTTTGGTGATAGACTTAAATTTCTTTCTTTTATTCTTTACATCTCTATTACTGGTTTTTGAATTTGTGGTTACCATTCAGTTTGCATAGAATATCTTCTGTATATGTGGTCTCATAAATTTAAACCTGTTCTTTATTCCTCTTCCCCCTACATTTTAGGTATATACTGTCATTGTACATCCTCTTATTTTGTGAATCTCTTGACTGATTTTTACAGATATACTTACTTTTACTGCTTTTGTGTTTCCTACTCTTCATTCTCTTATTTATAGTCTTTCTTTTCCACTCAAAGATTTCTAGTAGGACTGATTAAGTGGTCATGAACTCCTTTAGTTTCTGTCTGAGAAACTCTCTTATCTCTCCTTATATTCTGAATGATAGTCTTAACTGGGTACAGTATTCTGGGCTGCAGATCTTTCATTTTCAGCACCTTAAATATTTCATGCCCTTCCCTTCTGGCTTACAATGTTTCTGCTGAAAAATCTGCTGACAGGCAAACTCATGAAGTTTCCCTTGTTTGTATCTCTTTTCTCTTGCCACTAAAAAAAAAATCGTCACTAATTTTTGACACCTTAATTACTATTTGTCTTGGTGTGGACCTCCTTGGGTTGATTTTGTTGGGGGATCTCTGTGCCTCCTGGATCTGCATATCTGTGCCCTTCCCCAATAGATTAGGGAAGTCTACAGCTATTATTTCTTCAAATAAGTTTTCTGCTCCCTTTTCTCTCTCTTCTTATTCTGAAATACCTATAATGGGAATATTACACTTGTCAAGGTGTCTCTTTGAGGGTCTCAGCTTCCTAACATCCTCTGAGCTCTCCAAGAACCAAGCCTACTGATTTTCAAAATTCCAAACTTTATGTTCCGTTAGTTATAAGAACCCACGAATTCAGCCCCTCTCATTTTCAAAGCCAAATGTTATAGGGATTTAGCTTTCCCATGCAGACTCCCCAGGGTGATACTCTGTTTCTTGCCCTTTTCCGCACTTGTGACTTCCTACTGCCCGCGATGGCCAGGATTTTGCTTCCAACTGCATCTCCACCCTTCCTACCCTCTTTCATGTGGCCTGTTCTCTACCTTTAGCTGTAGAATTTGTTCTGCCAGTCTTCCAGTAGTTTTCTGGGGTATTTACATTGATATGATATGTTACCTAGTTGTATCTGTGGGACAAGGCAAACTTAGGGTCCTCCTGCTCTGCCATCTTCCCAGCTTCCCATGTGATATTTTTTCATTCATATTTACTCAACTGCTCTATACTGTGTGATTACTTTCTCATCAAGGACTTGGACTTTGCAGAAAGAACAGTTTTACATCAGTAGGAAAGAGTAGAGAAAGAATACTAATTATATTCATTCCCATTATTCATTCATTCAAAATATTTGCTGAGCAACAGGAACTCAGCAATGAACATGATGATAGTGTGTATGTACTGAATGAAAAGTGTAAGAATCAACGATGAATTTGATATATTCAGATTGAAACAATAGTGACACCATGGAGAAAAATGAGAAAGCTGAAAAGAAAAACAGAAAAATTAGAAGGAGATCTGGGTTAAAAAAATTTTTTTTCAATGTTTATTTATTTTTGGGACAGAGAGAGACAGAGCATGAACGGGGGAGGGGCAGAGAGAGAGGGAGACACAGAATCGGAAACAGGCTCCAGGCTCTGAGCCATCAGCCCAGAGCCTGACGCGGGGCTCGAACTCACGGACCGCGAGATCGTGACCTGGCTGAAGTTGGACGCTTAACCGACTGCACCACCCAGGCGCCCCATGGAGATCTGGGTTAGAAATAAACTTAGTTTTTAACATTTTCAGATACAATAGTTGTACAACCCATTGGAAAAGTTCTGTGGACAGAAATATGAAACTAAAACAAAAGGGAAAGCTCAAAATATTGATTTGAGAGTCTTACTGATAAAGTTATAAAAAATAAATGCTCTTGCCATACAAGAATAGATTTAAGAAGATCTAAAGGCATAACTTCAGTGATTATCCACAGTTATAATGAAAAACACAGCCAAAGGAAGACTCAGAAGATAAACAGCTTAAGTAATAGCACAATAGAGTGGAAAGGAGAAAAGTTGTAAGTACGAAGTGATCTAAACTATTTCATTCACCAAATAGATGGAGAGGGGAAAGTGAAAGCAAAGGATTAAACAAGAAGGCATTCATTAGCAAAATGCAAGATGGCAAGTTCAACAGGAATTGCAAAAGTCCTTATAAAAACAACAAACAAACAAAACTTTCAAGGCCTATATTTGTAACTGAAGTGGCACCAAATAAAAAAATTAAATTTCCAAAAGAACTGCAGACTATCATAATTAATTTTTAATAAGAATATTTTGCTTAAAATAATTTTCCATTTCTTGATTTTCTCTAAGGTACACACAAAGGTTAAGTTTTTATTTACAAGAAAATAGCATTCAGTGCCTTACCAACGTCAACAATTTTGATAAGCATTTTTACTAAGTTAGGACTGCTCTGCTGAACATCTTACTACCACTACAGCTATTCCTTATCATAGAGAAGCAATCACTTCTCAGCACAGGCAAAACAGAAGGCTCCCTGGGTCACTAACTCTCATACAGTGCATTTATATTCAAGTTCCCTAGAAGACAGTAAAGTTGTGACAGTTGTAAAGAGCTAACTAAATGTTTATGCACTGAATTCAGAAGCACCCAAATATATAAAACAACTGATCACAAACATAAGCAATCTTACTGGTAAGAATGTGGTAACCGAAGGGGACTTTAATACTCCACTTACAACAATGCACAGATCATCTAGACAGAAAATCAATAAACAAACAATGGCTCTGAATAATACACTGGACCAGATGGACTTGACAGATATATTTAGAACTTTTCATCCTAAAGCAACAGAATATACATTCTTCTGGATTGCACATGGAACATTCTCCAAGATAGATCACAAAACAGCCCTCAATAAATACAAAAGAATTGAGATCATACATACTTTCAGATCACAATGCTATGAAACTTGAAATCAACCACAGGAAAAAGTTTGGAAAACTTCCAAATGCATGGAATTTAAAGGACATTCAACTAAACAATGAATGGGTCAACCAGGCAATTAAAGAAGAAATTTAAAAATATATGGAAAAAAATGGAATGAAAATACATCAATGTAAACCCTTTAGGATGCAGCAAAGGTAGCCCTAAGAGAAAAATACCCTGCAATCCAGGCCTATCTCAAAAAACAGAAAAATCCCCAAAACAAAATCTAACAGCACATCTAAAGGAACTAGAAGCAGAACAGCAAAGACACACCAAACCCAGCAGGAGAAATAATAAAGATCAGAACAGAAATAAACAATACAGAATCAAAACAACAACAACAACAACAAAAACAGTAGAACAGATCAATGAAACTAAGAGCTGGTTTTTTGAAAAAATAAAGAAAACTGATAAACTCCTAGCCAGACACCTCAAAAAGGAGAGTGGAACCAAATAGATAAAAACACAAATGAAAATGAATTTATTACAACCAATCCCTCAGAAATACAAGCAATTATCAGAGAATACTATGAAAAATTATATGCCAACCAACTGGACACCCAGGAAGAAATGGACAAATTCCTAGACACCCACACAGTACCAAAACTCAAACGGGAAGAAATAGAAAATTTGAACAGACCCATAACTAGTGAAGAAATTCAATCAGTTACCAAATTTCTCCCAATAAATAAAAGTCCTAGACCAGATGGCTTCCCAGAGGAATTCTACCAGACATCTAAAGGAGAATTAATACCTATCCTTCTCAAGCTGTTCCAAAAAATAGAAACAGAAGGAAAACGTCCGGACTCATTCTATGAAGCCAGAATTAACCTTGATTCCCAAACCAGACAGAGACTCCACAAAAAAGGAGAACTACAGGCCAATATCCCTGATGAACATGGATGCAAAAATTCACAAGATACTAGCAAATCAAATTCAACAACATATAAAAAGAACTATTCACCATGATCAAGTGGGATTCATTCCTGGGCTGCAGGGCTGGTTCAATATTCGCATATCAGTCAGTGCGATACATCACGTTAATAAAAGAAAGAATAAGACCACATGATCCTGTCGATAGATGCAGTAAAAGCATTTGACAAAACGTAGCATCCTTTCTTAATAAAAACCCTAAAGAAAGTCAGGATAGAAGGAACATACCTAAACATCATAAAAGCCATCTATGAAAAGCCCACAACTAATCTCATCCCCAGTAGGGAAAAACTGAGAGCTTTCCCCCTGAGATCAAGAAGACGACAGGGATGTCCAATCTCACCACTGTTGTTTAACATAGTGATGGAAGTCCTAGCATCTGCAATCAGACAACAAAATGAAATAAAAGGCCTCAAAACTGGCAAAGAAGAAGTTAAACTTTCACTTTTTGCAGACGACAGGATACTCTACATGGAAAACCTGAAAGACTCCACCAAAAGACTCCCAGAAGTGATACATGAATTCAGCAAAGTCGCAGGATACAAAGTCAACGTACAGAAATCGGTTGCATTTTTATACACCAATAACGAAGTAAAAGAAAGAGAAATAAAGAAACTGACCCAATTTACAATTGCATCAAGAACCATAAAATATCTAGGAATAAACCTAACCAAAGATGTAAAAGACCTGTGTGCTGAAAACTATAGAAAGCTTATGAACGAAACTGAAGACACAAGAACATTCCATGCTCATGGATTGGAAGAATAAGTATTGTTAAAATGTCAATACTACCCAAAGCAATCTACACATTAAATGAGATCCCAATCAAAGTTGCACCAGCATAATTCTCAAAGCTAGAACAATCCTAACCTTTGTGTGGAATCTGTATTGTATGAAAAGGCCCCAAATAGCCAAAGTAATATTGAAGAAGAAAACCAAAGCAGGAGGCATCACAATCCCAGACTTTAGCCTCTACTACAAAGCTATAATCATCAAGACAGTATGGTATTGGCACAAAAACAGACACCTAGACCAATGGAATAGAATAGAAAACCCAGAATTGGACCCACAAATGTATGGCCAACTAATCTTTGACAAAGCAGGAAAGAATATCCAATGGAAAAAAGACAGTCTCTTTAACAAATGGTGCTGGGAGAACTGGACAGCAACATGCAGAAGAATGAAGCTAGACCACTTTCTCACACCATTCACAAAAATAAACTCAAAATGGAAAAAGGACCTGAATGTGAGACAGGAAACCATCAAAACCCTAGAGGAGAAAGCAGGCAACAACCTCTTTGACCTCAGTCACAGCAATTTCTTGCTTGACACGTCTCCAAAGGCAAGGGGCTTAAAAGTGAAAATGAACTATTGGGACCTCATGAAGAGAAAAAGCTTCTGCACTGCAAGGGAAACAATCAACAAAACTAAAAGGCAACCGATGGAATGGGAAAAGATATTTGCAAATGAGATATTGGAAGAAGGGTTAGTATGCAAAATCTACAAAAGAACTTACCAAACTCAACACCAGAAAAACAATCCAGTGAAGAAATGGGCAGAAGACATGAACACTTTTCCAAAGAAGACATCTAGATGGCCAACAGACACATGAAAAGATGCTCAACGTCACTCCTCATCAGGGAAATACAAATCAAAGCCACACTGAGATACCACCTCACGCTGGTCAGAGTGGCTAAAATGAACAAATCAGGAGACTGTAGATGCTGGACAGGATGTGGAGAAATGGGAACCCTCTTGCACTGTTGGTGGGAATGCAAACTGGTGCAGCCGCTCTGGAAAACAGTGTAGAGGTTCCTCAAAAAATTAAAAATAGAACTACCTATGACCCAGCAATGGCACTACTAGGAATTTATTCGAAGGATACAGGAGTGCTGATGCCTAGGGGCACTTGTACCCCAATGTTTATAGCAGCACTTTCAACAATAGCCAAATTATGGAAAGAGCCTAAATGTCCATCAACTGATGAATGGATAAAGATGCAATTTATATGTACAATGGAATACTACTTGGCAATGAGAAAGAATTCATGCCATTTGCAGCAATGTCAATGGAACTAGAAGGTACTATGCGGAGTGAAATAAGTCAATCAGAGAAGGACAGATATCACATGTTTTCAGTCATAAGTGGATCTTGAAAAACTTAACAGAAGACCATGAGGGAAGGGAAGGGGAAAAAAAAACAGTTACAAACAGAGAGGGAGGAGGCAAACCATAAGAGACTTAAATACAGAGAACTGAGGGTTGATGGGAGTGTGGGGGAGAGGGGAAAATGGGTGATGGGCATTGAGGAGGGCACTTGTTGGGATGAGCAGTGGGTATTGTATGTAAGCAATAAACCACGGGAATCCACCCCAAAAACCAAGAGCACACTGTACACATTGTATATTAGCCACTATATATACATATGTATACGTATATATATGTATATATAAAACTTTGAGAATAGATTTGTTGTCTAAATCTTAATCCTAGTTCTATCATAAATAATATATACATAAAACAAATTGTTATATGTCACTAATATATATTTATATATAAAAGTATATTTATAAGTGTATACTTTATACATGCAATGCTATTATATACACCAAAAAGTAAACTAAAATAGAGATTAAAGAATTAAAAAAAAAAAACAAATATACTGAAATTGTAGTATTTTCTTCCTTCACCCCAATCATCCTGCATATCTGCTGGGGTGCAAACTCTACTCTGGAGACCACACTGTAGCTATACAGAAGCATCTGTAGTTCCCAGAAACACTGCATTTCATACCTTGCATTCACTATAGTTGAGCATTCTACAACGCCACCCTGAAGCCCTCCAAAAAATATACAGCAGCAATCTTCAATAATTGTTCAGGTATAAATGTCTTTACGTTATCTTTTACCTAATCTCTTTCCCCCTTCTCATTTCCTCTTCTCACTTGCCATCCGCACACTTATTCCCATTCAGATTTAGGTCTCCCTCTTAAATTCCCCGTGTACCTGTCTATATGTCCATTATAGAATCGTTATCTTTTTAAGTCTCTGTTTCCCTACTAAACTATGTTTATAGGCTTGGGCTTATCTTTTGATCTCAGGAAGCTGAATGTCTAGCTTTGGCAGATACTAATCTGTACAAATAATCTAGCCTAATACTCTGATAGTACAAATGACTTAGACTGAGATTCAAATTAAACACTGTGTCCATAGTCCAGGGTACTAAAACTATTGGGCTGCTCTACCATGATAATGTGTCATTTTCTTTACTGTATCTCATTTCTTGCTCGCTAAAAGCTCAGCAGTATGTGGAGCAGCTGTAAAGTTCTCTTTACAATAATCTAAAAATAAGAATTCAATGTTTTACAAATATATATAAGACAAAAGAAAACTTCAATAATATCTAAGAGATCTTTTTTTTATTACTAAAATACCACATACCATGTGTTTTCAAACAAGGTATCTGAGTCAACTGCTAAAAATCATACTCATGTGGCCGGTTCACAGAATGTTGTTCTGGAACATCTATGTATCTTAATTTATACCAGTTATAACCCACACTTTCCTCAAAGTTATGCCCACTCAAAGCATTTATTTAGTAATAACTCAGATTTTAGGCTATTATAGAAAAAGAAATGAATTCTACAAGTGTGGTCTGGCAAACTTATTAATAATTAATTACAAAATGTTTACTTACATCAAATACAATAAAATTGAAGGACTCAAAACTTCATCTGAGACCATCACATTTTTAGTTTTTGCTACTAAAATGCAAGAATTTTATCTCTTGAACTAATAATGTCAGAAATACATTATGTCATTATGTTTATAAACAACAGAATGTCTTAAGTTTACAAGACCAGTGCTCTAACCCCTGAGCTTTGGAGTCAACCGAGAATGTCTTAAGTTTAATTTTTCTTTAATGTTTATTTTTAAGACATGCGCGCGCACGCGCACACACACACACACACACACAGTATGAGCGGGGTAGGGGCAAAGGGAGAGAGGGAGACACAGAATCCGAAGCAGGCTCAAGGCTCCTAGCCATCAGCACAGAGTTCAACCTGGGGCTGGAACTCATGAACTGCGAGATAATGACCTGAACCAAAGTCGGGCACTTAACCGACTGAGCCACCCAGGGGCCCCTTAAGTTTAATTTCTAAGTATGGATGCTATTAGACCATATGGGAATACAGCATTCTGAGCATTAGCCACCAGGAATCATTCTAACTAAGCATTTAGAAATTAACTTTATGTTCAACAGTCTTCTTGTTCTTTTGTCGGGCTCAAAAAGTATTTATTATACACATAAACTTTTGAAAACACCTGTAATTCATCCAAATCAATATGCTACTTCTTAGCACTTTCATGCAATCTCATGCTAAAGCCGTTTCCACATTTGTAAATCTGGATGCTTGGACTAGATGAACGCTATGGTGCCTTCCAAGTCTAAAATCCTGTGACATCAAGTTGGAGTATATTTTACCACTTAAAAAAGTGACGTGTGAGGGGCACCTGGGTGGCGTAGTCGGTTAAGCGTCCGACTTCAGCCAGGTCACGATCTCGCGGTCTGGGAGTTCGAGCCCCGCGTCAGGCTCTGGGCTGATGGCTCAGAGCCTGGAGCCTGTTTCCGATTCTGTGTCTCCCTCTCTCTCTGCCCCTCCCCCGTTCATGCTCTGTCTCTCTCTGTCCCAAAAATAAATAAACGTTGAAAAAAAAAAAAATTAAAAAAAAAAAAAAGTGACGTGTGAATGGATTGTTTTTCTTTGTAAGTCATAACTATAATGACTCTGTGGAGACAATAGTAACAAACACACTACACAAGTATAATAACATTAAATAAAGTATTAAAAGCAAATCTGTGAATAATCATTACCAAATGATTGTATTTTATGAAAGGATTCAAGAAGAAATTCCTTAAATAGAGGCCCTCTAATGAGTCAAGCACTAGGTTAACTATTGTTTTCAGTGAAAGAAGTCACTGATAGTCTTGAAAACATCGTATGGGAAACCAATGACATATTAGATTATTTTTAAACTACCATTATAAATCCAGGTCCAGGGGTACCTGGTTGGCTCAATCAGTTAAGCATTAAACTCTTAATTTAGGCTCAGGTCATGATACCAGGGTAATGGGATCGAGCCCAACGTCAGGCACTGCATTGAGTGTGGCGCCTGCTCAAGATTCTCTCTCTTCCTTTCTCTCAAAAATAAAATAAAATAAAATAAAATAAAATAAAATAAAATAAAATAAAATAAAATAAAATAAAATAAAATAAAATAAAATAATAAAATAAAAATAAAATAAATCAAGGACCAAAAACCTACAACTTCTCAGAAACTATTCCATAAAAGCACTAGTATAAGGCCCAGGAAATGAGGAAAATATTCATTTATTCAACTACTATTGCTAATATTGTAATGGTTACAACTTAGACTAATTATGGAACTGACACTGTTGACTTTACACTTATTAACTCATTTAATCTTACAGCAACCCCATGAGATACTATTATTATCTGAAGCCAAAAAGGTAGTGACTTGTTCAAGTTCACTCAGCTAGTAAAGAATCAAACTACTATTCCACTTCAACTACCATTTCCAACATTCAATTATTTTTCTATTCCTGAAGAATTTCCACTTGAGAAATTAATTTGGTTCACATCAAATATATATTTATAAATATGTTTATTTTAGTATCTCTTGTGTTACATTATTTTCTCTGACTAAAGAAAAATAATTGACTCTGGCTATTTGTGTGGATTATATCAAGAGCACAGTGCCATCTGAATTGACTCTGATTTCTGGTAGAATAAACACAAAAATCTAAACGTTTTAAAAATTTTGTGTTGATGCATCCACTATTATCACAAAAATTCGGTCTCCTCATATGAAGCTGAGAGAAAAGATCAGGAATACGCCAGAGTAATCATTAACCATTTAAAAACAATCCGTAAATTTCCGACGGTCGACATGGGTAGTGAAAAAAAGATACATTTTTTAAACGGTTTGAAACGACCATCTTTTTACATAAGCCAAACACATTTTTCTAACGATACTTCATCCTAAAACCTTTTCTAACGTCATGTTAAAACTGTCTAAAAGTGGCGGATCCATCTCCCATCTCACTAAAACTTTCTTTCCCTCTACCCTACCCCCGTAATTCTTCCTATGGGTACCATATTACTTTCTATCTACAAACTTTACCTGTTCTTCTGCGCTCAGGACTCGACTCCCTTTCCGCTTTCCATTTGGGTAATGAGTACATTCACCACACACCCACCACACCCTTGTGGGCCTCCACTCAGGCCTGCTCCTCCTCCCGGGTTCTGCAGCACCAACCCTGCACGTAACAGCTACGCCCCCCGTCCCCTGGCCCAACCCATCCTCGGACACGTGCGACGATGTTTGTGTCACTCCATCAGTCCCACTGGGGACAGGACTCACTTACCGAGAAAGAAGCGCCAACTTTTGCTCCAGCATCATCTCTAGCTTCTGGCCCTGTTTGGAGATCCAATGGTCCACTCCATGCAGGCGGTAGCATGTCTCCAGCATCAACCTGAAGTCCGCCACGAACTCGGTGATGCCGCGGTACTGGCCGCCGGCGAACTTCTCCTCCATCTGCAGCAGACACAAGCCCTGCCCGACCTGCTGCGGGAGGGCGCGACCGCCCCGGCCCCCGCTGCGCGGCCCCTCAGCCACCTCAGCCTCCCCGAAGGCAACGCCCCCCAAGGGCTGCAGGAAGGGGGCAGTGAGGCCCCGGTGCTTCTCCTGCAGGAACTCGCCCAGGATGCGGTAGCCCTGCTGCAGCTCATAGGTCAGGTCCTGCTCCTTGCAGCCACCGCCCCCGACCACCATCGCCCCTTCCTCCTCCTCTTCGTCGTCCTCCTCCTCCTGCGAAGAGGTACCCCTCCCTTGAGCCGGCCTTGAGGCGGGGACCGCCACTGCCATCTCCTCCTCGTCGTCCTCTTCCTTGGTCGCTGGTGGCGGCCGCTCCTCCTCCCCGGCAGGCTCCATCTCCCCCGGCGTCTCGGGCAAGCTCATGGCCCCGGCAGAACCACGTTGGGCCGTGTGGAGACGCCGATCGAGGCGCCGGGGAACGCGTGAGCGCGGGCCGCTTCCTCAGGGCTCGGCCTTGCCCCGCAGCCCCAGCCGCATTGGGCTTTCCTCTCAGCCGCCTGCTCAGCTCGCTACCCGCGGGGGTCCTGAGCTTGTAGCCGGCGGGGCGGGGTTACATGGCGCGCTGGGGAGGGGGGAGAGAAGAGGAGAGCCTAGGTGCCCTCCTCTCCCCTCCCCCCGGCGGCGGAGCGCGCCAGGCCCTCCTTTGCCTCACCCCTTCGCGCCCCGCCCGCCTGCTCCTCACCCGCCAGGCTAGGCCTGGCTGCCGCGGCCTCGGCGCCCCACCCTCTCCGGGCCGGCCGTAAGGGGGTTGGGAGGGGACGAAGAGGAAGTGAGGATTCTTCTCTAGCCGCCCCGAAGGGGGCTGCAGCACTGGGCTGCGGAGGCTGGGGCTCCTCCTCCTCTCCCCTTACACCCGCTCCCGCCCCCTCTCTACCTGCGGGGTACCCGGGCAGGAGGAGGCGGCGCGCGGAACGGCCCCGGCGACAACTGTCAGTTAGAAGTCCCGCTGGGCCGAGGGCGGGGGGAAGGAAGGGGAGGGGCGGCGAAGAAGAGGGAGGGCACTCAAGCAACCCCCCAGGCTCTGGAAAGAGGCAAAAAAAGGGCTCCGTCGCCATCCACGGTGCGCATGCGTAGTAGAACAGCCCCACCCACCCCCTTCGCGTCTCGCCCAGCTACGCAAAAGCCCTGACTTGGGTTGCGCGACCGGCTCCGAGGCCTATACGTTGCGCGGACCAATTATGTCATCAGCATGTAGACTACTGTTAAGGGGCGGAGTGGGGAGAGAAGCAAGGCGCCTGCGCAGGAGTACTCGCCACTGCCGAAGAGGCCCAAGGGCTTTTAAAGAAAGTGAGAGTTTTTTTTTTTTTCTTTTGCAAGACCCTAAAAGCCCTAAAAACTAAAATTAATCCTGGGGCGCTTGGGTGCTTCAGTCAGTTAAGCTTCTAACTCTGGCTCAAGTCATGATCGCACAGTACCTTCGTTGGAGCCGCATGTCAGGCTTTGTGCTGACAGCTCAGAGCCTGGAGCCTGCTTCAGATTCTTTATCTCCCTCTCTCTCTGTCCCTCCACTGTTCTTGCTCTGTCTCTCAAAAATAAATAAATGTTAAAAAAAAAAAAGGGGGGGGGGAAGAAAAACTAAAATTAATTCTGAAGGACCTTGCTCCATAAAACCCTTGTTAATGGCAAATGAATAGTGAGAAGGCACAAAATGTAAATCCTATCCAGTTGTAAATTTGATTTTCTGTACCTACCTTCACCCATGTAACTGCCGGGTTTTTAATATAAAACTAGAATTTTATAGTTTAGAAAACAGGTTCAAGGACTCGACCAACTAAAACATATGTTCACATGCAAAAAAAAAAAAAAAGATAATTTGTAAAACTGTTAATTTCTAAAACTCTGGTCCAGTTCTTGACCAATTCCTATTTTAAGTAATGTCTTGTTTTCAGTTAAAATTAACATATTCCCACCTCCATTCTTGAGATCTGCTAAGAATAAAGGAAGGGAATGGAAACTTACTAAAAATCCTTGGGGTTATAAAGTTTTGAAATATTTCAAGTCTAAGCTGCACAGTATTAGTCAGGTCGTTAGCCTTACAATGTCACCATACATTTAAAAATTACTTTTGAGGGGCGCCTGGGTGGCGCAGTCGGTTAGGCGTCCGACTTCAGCCAGGTCACGATCTCGCGGTCCGTGAGTTCGAGCCCCGCGTCAGGCTCTGGGCTGATGGCTCAGAGCCTGGAGCCTGTTTCCGATTCTGTGTCTCCCTCTCTCTCTGCCCCTCCCCCGTTCATGCTCTGTCTCTCTCTGTCCCAAAAATAAATAAACGTTGAAAAAAAAATTAAAAAAAAATAAAATAAAAAAATAAAAATTACTTTTGAATGTCTAAAACGTGGACCCCTCATTCACTTTAATTAGGTAATGCTTAAAGTAAGTGGGGTGAAAGAGTGTAATGGTTCCATAAAGCAGATATTACTATTTTCTTATGTTCTATTAGAAAGATGCAAATCTTGGGGTGCCTGGGTGGCTCAGTCGATTAAGCAACCGATTTGGCTCAGGTTGCAATCTCATAGCTGGTGAGTTCCAGACCCACATCAGGCTCTGTGCTGACAGCTCGCAGCCTCTAGAGCCTGCTTTGGATACTGTGTCCCTCTCTGTCTGCTCCTCCCCCGCTCATATTCTCTCTGTATCTCAAAAAATAAATAAGCATTTAAAAATTTGTGTAAAAAGAGAAAGATGCACATATGTTTCTATTTACACAGAATGCTCTAGCTTGAAACTGGCAATTATGTCCTAGAAATCAAGCATTTTAAAAAGTACAAGTCATCTAAACAAATGGTCAGGATATTCTGATCCTTGATTATTGTGAACCTTTAATGAACCAATAAAAGTCAAAACTTCAAAGCTTTTGGGAGAAGGGGGGGAAAGAGTAGCAGTAAGTTAAGTAGCAGAATTAGGTAAAATAGTTAAATGAGAACACTTATTGAGTATTGACACTCCCACCCACTGGACACCCATTATCCAGTTTTCAAGGTCTCCTCTCATCAGTCATTTGTAATTTATGAGACATTTCGCTTTCTCCTCGGAGCCCTTAGATGTACCTCAGCTCACAGCAACAAAGCCAGGGAACAGTCTAATTTCAGCAAATGGCAACCCAAAATGAGTCTCATTGAGCATCCTTCATTTCCTTTGACCATTCCCCCAGCAAATATCCCCTCTTTATCTTTAGCCACCAACTCTATTTCATGACTCTCATAATATAGATTGTATTTATTGACTCCTGTGCCACTAAGCACCTTACATTCATTATCACCTTTAATTCTCACAACAATCATAGGTATTATGCCTATTTTACAGATGTAGAAACTGATGCTTAGGTTAAGAAAGTAGTTTGCCAAAATTCAAATCTAGGTCTGTCACACTTCAAAATTCTCCAAGGTACCTAATTCTCCAAGGCCATCTGGCAGAATTTCCAATTTTCATGCACAAGAGTGTAGGGAATTGCTAGAAATTTGATCAAGGGCTTCTGATGGGATATCAATTAAGATAAAGAGGTAGGAGTTGAAGGAACCACAGCTCTATAGGTCATGGAGAGGACACAATGATTGTGATCTTAGCTTTTATGAAAGTAGGATCAGATCCTTAAGCTTAAAAAAACTATTATACAAGAAATATGTTGGTTGTAGGTAAATTATTAGTGAGAAGAAAAATTGCCATTTAATCCCACCACCCAGAGAAAATTTTATTAATATCTTGTTGCAGAATTTTTCTATTTATTTATGTATACTTTTATTTATCTTAAATAAAATTGTGACTATACTATACTTAATGTCCTTTCCTATTATTTATTGTAATAAATAATAAATCATTGCAGGGAATGGACGGGAAATCCATATCTAAAATCTCAACTTCATATTTCTGTCCACAACAGCCTACATGGCCTGCTCATCTGAACTGGCAGGGAGTGAATCAGGGAAATTCTAATGTAAAAGGAATTCCAAACCATTAACACACACACACACACACACACACACACACACACACACACACAGCAGAGGTGCAAACAAACAACAACATTAACAGGTACCATTTATTAAGCACTTACTAGGTCTTAAATATTTGCTAAATACTTTACATACACAGTACTCACAATACCCCAGGAAATCATGACAGATACATTTGTTCTTAAATTTTGGGTCAATGATTCACTGAGTAGAAAGCTTTTTTTCTACCCTACAAAAAGCTGGACATTAAAGATCAACATTCCAATTAATTAACTCTAGATTAGCTGTTTTCTTAAAATGCACATCTACTGCTATTTGACTGGAGTCAAAGCTGTTTTTTCTCATGTTTAAAGATAAAATTAATTTTGCTTCCCTTTCATCTTCAGTGCTACTATAGAATCTATTAAGAACTTCTTCAAAATAGAAATCTATTTAAACTCCATTTTAAATCAGGGCTTCTCTCCTTGTTGGGCTGCTTTCAGGGGGAAAATGGCATATATACACAATGCAATATTCTGCTTAAACACATAATACTGATTGACTCCCACAAATATTGATTACTTACTATTTGTCAAACACTGCAGAATAGTATGTTACATGCTACCAATGTTCCATGTACCAGGATACCCTTTGCAGTAACTATAGTTCTTAGAGTCCTGGATAACTTGAAAAATAGAGACCAGTCAGGATAAGATTTTACAATTCTCTTAACTCTCAGCTGGACACCTTGAGGACTAGAATATGGATATGCTTCACCCAGTTCTCAGGAGGACATGATGAAAAAGTTCACATAATATATAGAGAAATCTCTCCACATCCAAGGCAGTATCTCCCAATTTCAGCATCCTCCCATTACCATGAAAAGCACCCGGAGGAATAAGCTTGCCACTATATCTTTCACCCACAATTCCAAATAGTTTGCCTTGGAAGTTCTCCTATCTTTGTAAGCTCTCAGCACCTTGTGATGGGCAGCATGACATCTTCACACAAGTATATTGTTTGCCCAGCATCAATAATTCAGACAAGTAGCAACAATTTATGTACTTCACATCAACTAGGGGAAAGGTGACAAACACTAAGACAATGGTTATCACCAAGCTCTATATTTAAAAGATAAAACATGCAAGGTGAACACAAGGCTGTAACACTGACTAATCCTGGAGAAACATATAGGGAAGGAATATAAACTGCTTGGCAAGGAGAGAACAGTTCTCACAATTGTAATGGAATCCATTCACAATAGTTATTTGGAATTACTTTTATGGTAGAAGATATTCAAGTGACATTAACGTGCATCAAGCAAAATTTAGCAACTCTTGTAGAGCTTCCTGCTGCTCCTCATCAAGTTGCGATATGCATTCCAACCATAATTCTTCAGAAGTCTGTACCTGACGCACAACATTAGCTAGGCGTTTAGCACAAGGATCTTCATAATTAATAGTCTCATTAATTTTTCCTTCTGCAATTATACTGATTATTTTGGGAAGATTGGAATTATTTGCACCAAGTACAACTGGGTGGTTACTTTCAATTAAATCACAGAGAAAACTCAAAGTCTGAATAGCTTCCTCTTTATCCTCATGCAGTGGAAGCCATGATAACCAATGTGGAAGAACTTCATCTACATTTACACAGTTAGGCTTAAACCTCAAAATCTTCCCTACCGCTGAGATACAGTTCTCTGTAGCAATGACATTTTTTTTGGTTTTGGAATTTGCACACTTAATAACTTTTACCAGCAATGGGACAGCTTCTGAACATAAAGAACGATAATCATCTCCACCAAACTGTGCCATAACACCCAAGCCATAAGCAGCTGCTTGCCTGACTTCAGGGTTGTTATCTCGCATATTTAGTAGCATTGGCCACCGAAAATATTCTACATACTTATATGAGGTTGGACTGCAGTGCTCTATAATATCATCAAATATGCACAATCCCCACTGTCTATCTGGCCATGGCCTACTCGAACAAATTAGATTTACAATTAATGGAAGAAGCTGTTCAAACCATGGTAAAATCTTTTCCTTGTAAGTACTAAATAATGAGTGCAAAATATCTGATACTTTGGTCAGAATATAAACATCACATTCATCCTCATCTTGCAGAGACATTTCAACCTGCTGGTCGTAGTTTTCTTCCCGTCTTTTAACCTGTCTCAGTTCTTGGTTTTTAAAGTGTCCTTCAAGTTTTGCTTTCAATATTTCTCCTAGTTCTTCTAAGTGTTCATCAAGAAGGCACCCATCTCCCATTACTTCAATGGACTTTGCAAAAGAATTCATTATTTCTGAGAGTACATCTGTATCAGGTTCAGTCCCAATAGCCTTGATTAAGGGATCACATATGAATTGCCACATCTGTGCAAGATATTCTGGGCCACGAGTTCTTGCACATTCCAGGAGAAAAGGCATAGACTCTGCTGCTGCCACTCGAACATTGTCATGGAAATAAAATTTCAATAAAGGAACCATCAGCTTTACAACCTGTTCTGTATATTCCACAAATCCTTCCCTTAACTCCTTAGCATAGTAAACCAACATCTGGCAAGCAGTTGCTTTTGCTTCAAGTCCTGAAGTCTTAATTCCAAAACTTTGTTGGTCTCCAAGATTTACAAATTGCCATCCATCATCATCACTCATATTTTCCACATCTTGTGTGTCTAAGAGAGCAACATCAGGTTTAGCTGAAGCAGTCTTAATAAGAGGCTCAATAACTAGTGGAAGGTACTGTTGAAAATCACTTCCAAGAATTTTGCACATTCTAGCCCATGCTGAAACCATGTAAGATGTCTGAGGGTCATCATCTTCCATATTATTTAAGTCTGATTGTGTCTTCAACAATAGCTGCATCACATTTGATGCATCTTGCATAAATTTTTCCTTCCCAACAGCAAGACCAACATGGCTAATGCATTCAATAGTTTTTCCTTTCAGAAGCTTGAGTTCCTTCTGAACAGCAAGCTCAACAATGTGCTTTAGTGATGGCATAAATATATCATAATATGGAACAAATTTTTCTTCTATTGTATCTGCAACTGAGGCAATGGTTGTCACAAGCTGTTCCAAGGCCAATTTAGTTCCATTCCGAATCAATTCTTGAAGTTTAATCACCAAGATGGAATGTAGATTTCTCACCATACTATCCAAATATAGAACTAGCAATGTTTTCGGACAGTCTTCAATAAAAATAATAAGTGCAGAAGCCGCATGTGATTGTACACGCTGATTACCTTGATTTTCCATGGTACGCAACAAAGCTGCAATCACTGTTTCATGGAATTTCTTTTGGAAGTTAGGAGAAAAATCTGTAGCCATCTGCCCAAGTGTAGTACAGGCTGCAGCCCTCACTCTTGGGTGAGGATCCTGAAGAAAAAGCAAAACAGAGTTAACTGTTTCATCTAGAATTGATTCCATTTGCTGATGGCATCCTTCTCCAATGGCAGATAAGGCCATTAATCCAGCATGTCGATATTTCCAGTCAGGGCTCTGAAGCATCTGCATGATGTGCTCCTTAGTCATTGGTAAAACAAGTTTCCCACCAAGCCCACAAGCCAGTCTGTCTAGTGCACTCTCAGCAGCAACGGCATTGCTGTCAAAATCATCTTCTTCCATTTCATCGGCATTTACCCAGTCCTCATCATCTTGTAGATCAACCATCATTGCTAATATATGAGGAACTGCCTGTGCAATTATATTTGTATGTTTTTTCAACATTGGGGTTGCAGTTTCAGACAAGGTCACTATTATTTCAAGGGCCAACTGGCGTTGCAGATTACTAAGTCTAGAGTCTCCACATAACTTCAGACTCAACTGCAGAGTATCTTCTAAATAAGGACCCAGGTATTTAGGTACGGTATCTGCAATCTCAACAAGGGATTCTAGCACTGAATCATCATCTTGGTAGCATGAGTCATTCACAGCCTGTAAGATTCCAGGAAGCAAGTCTGCAAAGTCCTTGAAAAGAGCAATATTATTCTCATTAGCAAGTACAAATGCAGCTGCAGCTCTAGCAGATAATGTCCTGATTGCTGGATGTTCTTGATCCTGAATGCACTGGTCCAACAAACGTTTGATGATATCCAAATCATGCCGCTCTTGGTTCCCAAAAATCCCAGGAAAGTGCCAGAAAACGTGAAGTGCAACTTCCCAAAGAACTACATTTTTAGAGTAGATTGAATCAATAAGGAACTTCAAACCTTCAGGCCAGTGGTTAGTGCCATCCTCATCTATCAAGTTCCTGGCCAGCACTGCAAAAATATCACAAAGTTTTTTCCTCATGCTAGCATGTGTTTCTAACTTAACGGCCAGTATCAGTTCAATCTTGACGTCCCTCTGAACATCAGAAGGCAGATTTGGATAGACTTCCTCAAACCCAGAGGACAAAAGCCGTCGTAGCAGCGCGGCAGCCATTTGTCTCACCTCATAACCTGCTCTTCTATTTCTGACAGCATCTAAGAGGAATGTAGTCTTACACAGACCTGGAATATTTTCATAGATTTCTTCTGCCTGCCTCCGCACCATACAGCTTGGATTGATCAGGTTCTTCAGAAGCTGGTAAAACTCTTGCTTTCCCGACACGGTGGCCGGTACCCCTGCAGACCCGGCCGCCGCCATAGCGCTCTGTCAAAGAAACCGCGACGGAGATGGAGGGAGGGGGTCTGAGGCCAGAAACAGTGACGTAAGGGAGGCGCCCGAGGGGATGGGCGGGGCTGCTTATCCACTGCTGGCGGGGTGCTGTGTCTGAGCTCCCGGAGGTGGGCTGCTGGGCCTGGGGGCGGGGGGCATAAGTGAGATGGGGTGGGGATGAGGGACATCCTCGGTCTGTTTTCCAATCAGATGAAAAGACACCTGCAGAGAAGAAGAAGAAAAAAAAGAAAAAGAAAAGTATGATTTGAATGTATTAGAATGGGATTGTGGGTGACTTTTTACCTCCGTTATATTAATAAACTACTCTGTTGTTACCCCGGTAATTTTAACGCAATAATTGCATCTTGAAAACCCTCCAGGTGGAAGAAGCCGGTCACAAAAGGTCCCATATTGTATGATTCCGTTTATATGAAGGGTCTTGAAAAGGCAAATCTACACGGAAAGTAGATTTACAGAGGCAGTGGGAAGGAGAGAATGTAAAATGACTGCTATCAGATAGTCGGTTTCTTTTGGGGTGATGAAATGTTCTAAAATTAATTGTGGTAATAGTTGTACATCTCTGTGATTATACTAAAAACCATTGCATTGTTAGATTGGTGGATTGTATGGTATGTGAATAATACCTCAGTAAAGCTGTTTATCAAATAAGTACAATAAAAGGTAAAGACATTGATTGCCATCCCACTACCACATCTAAAGCACTAAAAACAGTGGTGCTCAAACCCTGGTGTGTCAGAATCACCTGGCCCGTGGATAATAATAAAGAATGAGAAAAACAACTGAATAAAGTATGGTGGAAAGTGATCGGGGCTAGTAATCAGAAGACTTGAATCCTGGTCTTATCTGTAAATTAATTTTGTATCCTTGGTCACGTCACTCAAAGTTTTCTTTGAATGTTGCCTACACTGTAAAATGCTTTTATGGTTTTCCTTTTAGTAGGAAGATGCTGAGATTATTGTAAGAAACAAATGTCCTTGAAGTTAAATATTGTTTCTTTAAATTGAAGCAGGTGTGTCAATCAAAAACAATGATCGTTCCATTAACAATGATTTGATCTTACTTTTGTATTAGCACTTTGCCACTCAGTCGTTTTGACCCTTATGCAGGTTTGCAAAGTTGGTGGGAAAGTTTTAATACTAATTTTAGGTAAGTAATAGAAACCCAGGGAGGTTAAGGACTCTGCCTAAGATGACACAGCTGAGTCTCAAATCTACCTCTTCTGAAAGCAACACCAGTGATCTTTCACCATACCACTTCCCCATAATTACTCTTAATTTTGCAACATGATCAGAGGCCTTCACTTACTGCAAAGTCTGTCTTAAACTTCTCCAAGTGGGCCTAATTTTAATTTTGTAAAACACTGCTGCATATACCCTCAAAGACAGAAAATCACAGCTTTAGGGTTAACCAGATGATAGACAAAATAGTCTCATAAATTACATTGTAATATGCAATACTATACTCATTTAGGAAGAAGCATTATTCTCTAAGTAGTGTTTCTCATGCTGTGAACCAAAACCAGCTGCATCAGAATCACTTGAGATACTTATTTTTAAATTTAGATATTAGAGACCAAGGTCTAAACTAATGAATCAATCTCTGAGGAATGCAACCCCCAAATGTTCAATTTTAACAAACACACTGAGTTTTCATGTAAATACCAAAATTGAGAACCGCTGATTAGATTAGTTTTGGTTCTGATTCCAAGATCTTGACTACAGTTTTGCATCTTGCTCCAGATGACTGGTTTTCTTACTGTTTCTTAAATAAGTCTAACTGCAGGGCCTTTGCATTTGCTGTTTCAGGAAATATATTTACATATATATTAAAAATTATATGGGGGAGAGGGGAGTCTTCTCTTAATACTATATCTACTAGTATTTTAAAGACTTATTAAAAACCACAATGAGACACCACCACAGACATACCATACACAATGCTTTAAATTTAAAAGTTTGATAATAGCAATGGTTGGTGAGGATGTGGAGCAACAGGGAACTCAGTTATACTTTTGGAGGTACTATCAAGGATTTGGAAGGTTTTAAGAGGTGTGTCGATGGCACTCAGAGAAGAAACAGCTTAGGAAATTTCCCCAAGTTTTAGTTCGGGCATCTGGTTGGAGGTACTGCAATGTACCTATTTATTTACCTAGAAATGGATAAACAGCAGTGTTAATTCAAACCAAAAGACTGTTAACTCTTCCTGAAGGAAAAAAAGGCTTCCCAAAAAAGTGACTCCCAGAATTTGTGTTTTGCTATCTTCTTGCTCCCACGTGCTATAGTGATGGTCTTCATATCAACAGTAGGAGCTAAACTGAATCCATTTCGGGAAAATTACTTATGATCTTTTATTTTAGAAAAACATACTGATTTAAAATCTTAAGGTACTTCCTCTATTGTATAATTCTCTTCTACTTACTTTTTGCACCATTTCCTCCCCCAACCTTGCCCCAGGAACGTGCATAATACCCAGGATCAAGACTGGACTTGCAAATTTGGTTAGAGTTGAAGAACTTTATTAAGCCTTATAATTAAAGTTGGCTTTTAAAATTGTTTGCACTATTGAGAGGCCATTTAAGAATGTTTCCATAAGGTAGCTCAATACCAGACAATTCAAGTATTCATTAGCAGCTTATTAAGTGAGAAAAGTGCAAAATAAATTGCAAATTTATTCCGAGATCTGAGAGATTTAGAGTCAAATGGGGGGGGGCAGATTTAAATTGGACATATTTGATATTTTAACAAGAATAATCCAGAATAAAAATACAGGAAACAGCAGCAACAACAACAACAATAACAAGAAACCCACGAAGGCTCCCACTGGCCTAAGATGAGACAATCTGAATATTAAAAAAGAATAATAATGCCTATAATGGATTTAAAAGCATCAAATATATGCACAAAAGTGCTGAGTTTCCAATACTAACAAAAGCCACTAACTTATTAACCATTTTTGGAAGTTGCCAGGTCACCAACTATGAAATGGATAAAATAATCAAGACTTTTCCTGCCTTTCCTGTACAAACTGTATTTCAGGATAACCAAATAGATAATGAGGGTACATTCTTCTTTACAGAATTCCAACTAATAAGCACACTAATTAGCATAAGAATGCTAAAATCAGAAAATTTCTGTGTTATAACCCCAAAATAAATCATGAATTTAGGAAATAACAACCAATGAATGTTAAATATTGACTAGGAATATAATAATAGAGGAATTAAGATGAAACCAACTGAAATTACTGATTAATCTTAATATTATTAAATGTGGGATAAATGAGAGGCATCATTTACTGTTGTCTTTCAGGTCCACATCCATACTTCCTATAATTTGTTCTCTGATTCTGAGGTTGGGCTCTGGAAAAAATATTCTCTTTCCATAAATGAGTCCCTGATAGATTTCACCAATAAGAGCCATTAGAGATTTGGAGGGTATGAAAAGGACAGAAACGGGATTATTCCTTTCCATTTTTCCTTTTCCTGCCTGGACTGCCCTAACCATGGCCCTTCCTCCTGGTGGCAATCATTCCCTCCCTTGTGTAACACTCAAAAAAGTCTAATCTCGCTCATCTCTGCAGAGATACCAGCAGTAGCCTAGGGGCACCCCTTCCTCAGAGGTTTCACTTTCAACTCTGGGAGGTCCCTCCGCTGAGTTTAAAGATACCAGTTCCATTTTGTTCCCTCAGCTTTAGGGAAGTTAACTTTAGGGAAGTTCCTTCAGTTATCATCTTTTGGTTTTTTCAGTGCTTTTTATTTACTCTTTCAGATATCCCACACCTGTATAACCAATCCCTTAAATAAAATCTCCTCTTGAAGTACTTAGTGTGGTTTGTTTTCCCAAGTAGTCCTTGGCTCATAACAGGCATTAAGTGATGCAATAGGAAGTACACTGCACCACCTATGAAGTATTTTTATTTTAAATCAGGTTTATTGAGGCATAATTTATATGGAATAAAATTCACCAATTATAATTATATAATTAGATTACAGTCCAGTAACCATGACCACAACTATATAGAAAACATTTTCATTACCCCAAAAAGTTCCCTGGGTCAGCCCCTCAGTAGAAAATCTCCTTTCTCCACTCCTGGCTCCAAGCCACTACTGATCTGATTTCTGTTGCTATAGCTTTGTCTCTTCCAGAATTTCATATAAATGGAATCATTTAGTGTATGACTTTTTGTAACTGGATGCTTTCTCTCAGCACAATGTTCCTGATATTCATCCATTCTGTTGCATATTTTTTCCTTTTTATTCCATTATATGAATATGCCACAATCTGTGCATTCATTAACTGAGAGAAATTTGGGTTATTTCAAGTTTTTTAAATTAATTAGTTAGTTAATTAGTTATGTTTATTTATTTTTGAGAGAAAAAGAGCGTGAGTGGGGGAGGAGCAGAGAGAGAGAGGGAGACACAGAATCTGAAACAGGCTCCAGGCTCCAAGCTGTGAACACAGAGCACAATGCGGGACTTGAACTCAGAAACGTCGAGATCATGACCTAAGCCGAAGTCAGATGCTTAATCAACTGAGCCACCCAGGTGCCCCAGATTGTTCCAAGTTTTAAGCTATTATAAATGAAGCTCCTATGAACATATGAGAACAATTTTTTTGTGAAAATATGTCTTCATTTCTCTTGACAAATACTAGGAGAGGAATGGTTTGGTTAAAGGGTAAGTGTAGGTTTATAAGAAACTGTCAAGTGCTCTTCAAAGTGGTTATACCATTTTACGTTTCAACAGCAAAATGTATGAAAGTGCCAGTTGCTCCACATCATTGTCAGCACTTGGGATTCTCATTTTTTAAGATTTCAGTCATTCCAGTGAGTATGTAGTGGAATATGACTGTGATTTTGGCTTGCGTTTTCTTAAGAACTAACAGTGTTGAGCATCTCTGTATGTGCTTATTTGCCACTTGTGTATCTGCTTTGGTGGGGTGTTTACTCAAAATGTTTTCCCATTTTTAATTTCATTTTTAAGTAATCTCTACCCAACATGGGACTCAAGTTCATGACCCTGAGATCAAGAGCCACATGCTCTACCAACTGAGCCAGCCAGGTGCCCCTCTTTTGCCCATTTAAAAAATTCTAGTTTTTTTGTCCTCTTATTTTTGAGTTTTAAGATTTATTTTTATATTCTTGATACAAATCCTTAATTAGATATATATTTTCAAATATTTTGTCCTTTCCTTTTTCTTATCTATGTCTTTATAATAATCAAAAGTTTTAAAGTTTGATGAAGTTTAACTTATCACTTTTTACATTTTTTAAGGCTTTTTATGTCCTACTTAATTAAATAGGACTCAACTCAAGGTCACACAAAGATTTTCTTTAGTATTTTTTTCTATGGCTTTATAGTTTTAGATACAACATTTATATATGGGATCTGTTTCAGGTTGATTTTGTATATTGTGTGAAGCATGGGTTGAGGTTCATTTCTTTTTGCATTTGGATTTATAGTTGCTCCACTTTTACTCCCACTGAATTACCTTGATACCTTTGGTGAATTGACCATATATATGTAGACCTATTTCTGAACCATTTATTCTGTTTCATTAATCTATGTCTATCCTTACTTCAATGCCACAATGACTGTCTTGATTACTGTAGCTTTACAATAAATCTTGACCCAAGTAGTTATAGTCTTTCATTATTTTTGTTTCATTTTGTTTTTGAAAAATGACCCAATTTCTCATCCAAAAGGAGAAGAAAAATTGTTACATAATAAAAGACATAAGAGACATAAAATCACCCCTCCCGTTGAAAATGTTAACTTAGGAAAATGTCTAATGAAGATATTTATTTTTGTTTATTCAGTCATTCATTCTGATATCTCTTTCGTTATGAGCCCATTTCCTTTAATTGCTCTAATTTTGCCTTTAAAATAAATAGGAAACATCCGTAACCCAACTTATTAACCTGGGTCTTTTTTTTTAGTTTTATTGTGAAGAATCATTATTAATAAGATTCTGGATGGGAGATAAGGTAGTGCCATAGTAGAAGGACCCTAGGCTTGCCTTGTCCCTCAAACACAGCTAGATAGCTACCAAATCATTCTAAATACCCAATAAATTAACTTACAGACTGACAAAATGAATTGCACAATTAGATGGAGAGAAGGCCACATCATGGAAGGTAAGAAGTGCAGAGACATGGTGTGGAGGAGAAATGGATCATGAGTGTTCTGGAGGGGAGCAAGCCCTCATCATAGAGAAAGGCATGAGAGAAGAGTGCACAGGGAGTCACACAAGAACATTTCTCCAAAGCTACTAATTAGCAAAATGAAAGGGGCTGATTTTCATGAGATTTTGCAACCAGTGGGGCGCAAAGACTCGAATTCTAGAAGTTCCTGGGCTTGACTGGGATAGAGCCCTGAGGGTGCTGCCGTATTCCTGGAGAGAAGTCATGAAAGCAACCCAGGGGACAGATGGTACAATCTGAGGATCACCTAAGGCACACAAGGAGAGACTCTTTGCTCTTCTTGGAGTGCATCTGTGAGAGGTAGGGTTCACAGACACACCTCCCCAGGGACAAAAGAGCCAGCTGGTTCCATTTCCCTCCCCTGCCCCTCAGCATAGGCTCAGAGACGAGACACCTGCTGAAGGCTGTTCACAAGGATATGGCTCTTTACCCTGCTTTGTTCCAAATCCCATACCCTGTGCTCTGGCATGACTGCCCTTCTCAGTCAAACCTGCATCAGTCCCAGCATGGTGAGACCCTCTCCCAGAGGACTAGCACAGGCCTCCACCATACCACATCCCTAAAGTTTGGAGTTTTAAAAGTCAGCAGGCTCGGCTGGGATAGAGCCCAAAGTGCACTGTGTTGCTCCAGGCAGGCAAGCAACCCCAAGATAGAGAGCATGAAAACAGTAATCTGAAAAATGCCTGGGATGTGTGAGGGGAAATTATTCATTCTTTTGGGACCTCTTCTTCATAAAGCCATTACTCTCAGGAGCAGGAAACACCATTGGCTTTTTTTAACCCACAGAAGACAGAGACCTAGACAAATGCCAAGAAATAGGAATTCATCCCAAAATAAAGAACAAGAAAAGGTCACAGCTACGGATACAACTGAAACAGATATAAGTAATATGACTGATGGAGAATTTAAAGCAAGAATGATAAAGCTCCTAGCCAGGCTAGAGAAAAGTATGGAAGACATCAGGAAACTCTTAATGCAGAATTAAAAAAAAAAAGTCAGAAATGAAAAATGCAATAACTGAGATTCGAAACCAACTGGATATAGCAACGACAGGACTGAAGAAGCAGAGGAATGAATAAGAGATATGTAAGACAGAATAATGAACAATAATAAACTAAACAAAA
Source organism: Puma concolor (assembly GCF_028749965.1). NCBI lineage: Eukaryota > Metazoa > Chordata > Mammalia > Carnivora > Felidae > Puma > Puma concolor. The sequence continues at coordinate 32,279,675 of NC_141679.1, forward strand.
GAGAGAAAGAAGAATTATGGATCATGAAAACAGACTTAAGGAATTCAGGAACTCCATCAAACATAACATTAGTACCATACGAGTCCCAGAAGAGAAGAAAGAGAAAGGGGGGCAGAAGGTTTAGTTGAGGAAATAAGAGCTAAAAAAATTCCCTAATCTGGGGAGGGAAACAGACATCCAAGTCCAGAGGCACAGAGAACTCCCATCAAAATCAATAAAAGCAGGCCAACACCATGACATATTGTAGTTAAATTCGCAAAACATAGTGATAAAGGAAAACCCTAAAAGCAGCAAGACAAAAGAAGTCCCTAAGTTATAAGAGAAGACCCATAAGGCTAGCTGCAGATCTCTCCACAGAAACCTGGCAAGCCAGAAGAGAGTGACATAATATATTCATCATGCTGAATGGGAAAAATCTGCAGCCAAGAATATTCTGTCTATCCAGCAAGGCTATCATTCAGAATAGAAAGAGAGATAAAGAATTTTCGGAGAATTTTGTTTTTGGAGGAAAAACAAAAAAAGGAGTTTGCAACTGCTAAACTAGTCCTGCAAGAAATATTAAAGAGAACTTTTTGAGTGGGAAGCAAAGACCAAAAATGACAAAGACTAGAAAGGAACAGAGAAAATTTCCAAGAACAATGACAAAATAAGTAATAAAATGGCACTAATTATATATCTATCAATAATTACTCTGATGTAAACAGACTAAACATTCCAATCAAAAGACATAGGATGTCAGAATGGATTAAAAACAAAACAAACAAACAAACAAACAAACAAACAAACAAACTACATCCATATGCTGCCAACAAGAAACTCATTTTAGACCTACAAGGATTGAAAGTAAGGGGATGGAGAAAAATTTATGATGCAAATGGAAGTCAGAGTAGCAACACTTATATCAGACAAACTAGATTTAAACCACTGACTATAAAAAGATGAAGAAGGACACTATGTCATAACAAAGGACACTATTCAGCAAGAAGATCTAACAATTATAAATATTTATGCCCTCAACTTGAACACCCAAATATGTAAAACAATTAATAACAAACATAAAGGAACTCATTGATAATAATGCAATAATAGTAAGGGGACTTTAACACCAAACGTAATCAGTGGACAGATCATCTAAGAAGAAAATCAACAAGGAAACAATGGCTTTGAATGACACACTGGACCAGATGGACTTAACAGATATATTTAGAACATCCCATACTAAAACATCAGGATACATATTCTTTTAAAATGCACACGGGACATTCTCCAGAATAGATCACATGCCAGCTTACAAATCAAGCCTCAACAGGTACAAAAAGACTGAGATCATACCAAACCAAAAACTATGAAACTGAAGTCAACCAAAGAAAATAATTGGAAAGACCACAAATACATGGAGGTTAAACAACATGCTACTAAAGAATGAATGGGCCAGCAAAGAAATCAAAGAATAAATTTAAAAAATACATGGAAACAAATGAAAATGAAAACATGACAGTCCAAAACCTTTGGGATGCAGCAAACATAGTCATAAGACAGAAGTGTATAGCAATATAGGCATACCTCAAGAAACAAGTAAAATTTCAAATAAGCAACCTAACCTTACACCTAAAGAAGCTAGAAAAAGAACAACAAATGAACTCTAAAGCCATCAGAAGAAAGGAAATGATAAGTATTAGGGGACAAATAAATGATACAGAAACTAAAAACAAAAAAACATAAAAACAAAAACAAAACCAAAAATCCAAGCAACCCTCCCCCCCACCCCCAAACAGTAGAACAAATCAATGAAACTAGGAGCTGGTTCTTTGGAAAAATTAATAAAATTGACACACCTCTGGCCATAATTATAAAAAAGAAAAGAGAAAGGACCCAAATAAATAAAATCACAAATGAGAGAGGAAAAAAATCACAACCAACACCACAGAAATGCAATTATAAGAGGATATTATGAAAAATTATATGCCAACAAATTGGGCATTTTGGAAGAAATGGACAACAAATTCATAGAAACTAATAAACTATCAAAACTGAAAAAGGAAGAAATAGAACTCTTGAACAGACCAATAACCAGCAAAGAAATTGAATCAGTAATCACAAATTTCCCAACAAACAAAATTCCAGAGCCAGATGGCTTCACAGGGGAATTCTACCAGACAATTAAAGAAAAGTTAATACCTGTTTTTCTCAAACTGTTTCAAAAAATAGACATGGAAGTAAAACTTCCAAATTCATTCTAGGAGACCAGAATTACCCTGATTCCAAAACTAGGCAAGACTCCACTAAAAAAAAAGAACCACAAGGCCATATCCCTGATGAACATGGATGCAAAAATCCTCAAAAAAATATTGACAAACTGAAATCAGCAATACATTAAAAAAATTATTCACCACAATCAAGTGGGATTTATTCCCAGGTTACAAGCGTGGTTCAATATTTGCAAATCAATCAACATGACACATCACATCAATAAGAGAAAGGATAAAAACCATATGATCATTTAAATAGTTGCGGAAAAAGCATTTGACAAAGTACAACTTTCATTCATGATAAAAACTCTCAACAAAGTAGGTTTAAGAGAACATCCCTTAAAGCTCTTATGTGAAGTAAAGCCCTTATATGAATAAAGCCCTTAAGTGAAAAATCCACAGTGAACATCACACTCAATGGGGAAAAACTGAGGGTTTTCCCTTTAAGGTCAGGAACAAGACAGGGATGTCCACTCCCACCACTTCCATTCAACACAGTACTGGAAGTCCTAGCCATAGAAATTAGACAACAAAAAGAAAAAAAAAAAAAAAGGAATCCAAATTGCTAAGAAAGACGTAACACTTTTACTATTTACAGATAACATGATACTATATATAGAAAACCCTAAAGACTCCACCAAAAAACTACTAGAACTAATAAATAAATTCAGTAATAATGATGCAAAGTAATGGAAAGACATTCCATGCTTATGGGTTGGAAAATCAAATCAAATTGTTGCAGGATTCTTTTACCACAATACCCAGGATTCATTGTCTCGCTGCTCTGAATAATGAAGATGTGGACACAAGAGAGGAGACATTCAAAAGTGAATGCCTGAGGACTATAGGCAAGGGTCCTTGTTTTGTAAGGTTCTAGTCAGCCCTCTCCCTTCCCTTCCCCCTTGTTCCTTCTCAGCTTTAGGTGCTGGGTTGTCCATTCCTTGGCTCCTTTTCATTGAATGAGAGGTGGTCTATGGTCATATGTAGGTCTTTTGTCAAATTCCTGAGGGAAACCTGAGGGGGAATAGGTAGGGTCTGTTACATTCTTTTTTTTAAAATTTTTTAAAATTTAATGTTTATTTATTTTGAGAGAGAGACAGAGAGAGAGAGAGAGAGAGAGAGAGAGAGAGAGCACCAGGGAGGGGCAGAGAGAGAGAGGGAGACACAGAATCTGAAGCAGGCTTCACGCTCTGAGCTGTCAGCACAATAGCCCAACATGGGGCCTGAACTCATAAGCTGTGAGATCATGACCTGAGCTGAAGTTGGACGCTCAACCCACTGAGCCACTCAGGTGCCCTGGGTCTGTTACTTTCTTAAGAGGAACTTTAGCCTGAGGGGTTTTGCTGTGGTCAGACACTCCCAGCATCATTCCAAAATATGTGTTTTCCCCACCCAGGGACCTCAGGCCCTAATCTTTCCCTCTCTGTCTACTGAATTCTGTCTTCTCCTATCATAATATGTTGTTAAAATGTCTATACTACTGAGAGCAATTGACAGATTTAATGTAATTCCTATCAAAATACCAATAACATTTTTCACAGGAGTGGAACAAATAATCCTAAAATTTGTATGGAACCACAAAATATTCTGAATAGACAAAGCAACCTTGAAAGTGAAGAACAAAACTGGAAGTATCACAATTCCAGGTTTCAAGTTATACTATAAAGCTATAGTGATCAAAACAGTATCAGGGCCCCTGGGTGGCTCAGTCGGTTAAGAATCTGACTTCAGCTCAGGTCATGATCTTGAGGTTCCTGAGTCAAGCCCTGTATCAGGCTCTGTGCTGGGGCTCAGAGCCTGGAGCCTGCTTTGGATCCTGTGTCTCCCTCTCTCTCTGCCCCTCTTCCACTCATGCTCTGTCTGTCTCTCTCAAAAGTGAACGAAAATATATTTTTTAAAAAAACAGTATGGTACTGGCACAAAAATAGACTCATAGATCAATGAAACATAATAAAATACCTAGAAATAGGCCCACAATTATACGGTCAGCTAATCCTTGATGAAGCAGAAATGAATATCCAATGGGAAAAGGACAGTTTCTTCAACAAATGGTGCTGGCAAAACTGGTCAGCTACATGCAAAACAGTGAAACTGGACCACTTTCTTACACCATACACAAAAATAAATTCAAAATGGAAGAAATACCTAAATGTGAGATCTCATACCATAAAAATCCTAAAAGAGAACATAGTAATATTTCTGACATAAGCCTTAGCAACATTTTTCTAGATACATCTGAGGCAAGGGAAACAAAAGCAAAAATAAACATTGGAACTACATCAAAATTAAGTTTCTGCACAGTGAGGGAAACAATCAGCAAAACTAAAAGGCAACCTTTTCGAGAAGATACTTGCAAATGAGATATCCGATAAAGGGTTGGTATAGAAAATATACTAAGAAATGATACAACTCAAAACGCCAAAAACAAATACTCCAATTTTGAAAATTTAATCCAATTAATAATCCAATTAAAAAAACAATTAAAAATTAAAAATAATCCAATTAAAAATAAAAACATACTGCTGAAATTAAAAATCCAATTAAAAAAAGAATTGAACAGATATATTTCCAAAGAAGACATCCAGACACATAAAAAGATGTTCAACATCACCCTGATGATCACATCAGGGAAATGCAAGTAAAAACCACAATGAGCTATCACTTCACATCAATCATAATGGCTAAAATCAACAACACAAAAACAACAGCCATTTGTGAGGACGTGGAAAAAAGGGAACTCTCTTGCAGCATTGGTGCAAACTGGTGCACCCACCCTGGGAAAACAGTATGGAGTTTCCTCAAAAAACTAAAAATAGAACAACCCTACTACTCAGCCATTGCACTACTAGGTATTTACCCAAAGTATACAAAAACACTAATTCAAAGGGCTATCCACATCTTAATATTTATACCAGCATTATTTATAATAGCCAAATTATGGAAACAGCCCAAGTGTTCATTAACTGATGAAAGGATAAAGAAGAAGTGATTTTATATCAATTCAGTCACAAAAAACAATGAAATCTTGCCATTTGCAATGACATGGATGGAGCTAGAAAGTATTATGCTAAGTGAAATAAGTCAATCAGGAAAAGACCGATACCATATGATTTCACTCAAATGTGGAATTTAAGAAGAAATTCCACTCATATGTGGAATAAAGAAAAAGAGAAAGGCAAACCAAGAAGCAGACACTTAACTCTAGAAAACAGACGATGGCTACCAGAAGGGAGGTGGGTGGAGGAATGGTGAAATAGGTGATGAGAATTGAAGAGTACACTCACCATGATGAGCACTGAATAAGGTACAGAATTGTTGAATCACCATATTGTACACCTGAAACTAATATAACACTATATGTTAACTCTACTGGAATTAAAATAAAAATATTAAATAAAAAAAGAGATGTGAGACTTTGGGAGAGTTACTAAATTTCTTCAAGCCTAGTTTGCTCATATTCGATGGGGAATAATAGGACCTAATTCATTGGGTCATTATGACATCTAAATGGAATAAAAATATAGATATAGAAAGTTGGGATTTTTGCAATATTAATTAATGTAGGATTTTCCTCCCTATTTCTTCCTCTTCTCCATTTTCTAGGGAGGTCCTTCGGGTATCCCTTTTTGGGGAGTAATTTATAAGGAAGGAAGCAGCTCTTTGAAGACAAAGGTTTTCCCTCTGTGAAATTTTAAACACATCAAGATTGTTTAGATCTGTGAGAGATGGGGACAAAGGGAGGTGGGTATCCTTACAGAGAAAGAAATAGGAACAGAGAGGAAGTGGATATTACTCTCAAGTTTATGGAAATGATGAGGGATGTTCCATGAGAATGGGGAACTATGTTTCTTCAATAGGCTGGATCCCCACAGGTATATGGTATACAGGTGAGGTAAGACTGGATGCTAATACTGAGGCTCCCAGCCCTAGTAAATATTACTATGCCCAAAAGGAAGTGGGAATACTCCATAAGTGCATACCACCATACTACCATAACTGCATATTGGCCTTGGGTAATGAATATCTCAAGCGGTGGCCCAATGTGTGGACCAAAGGCTGGTCCATTTGGTCATAAGGCTGGGTCTTACTCTTTGTAAGACCCAAAGGACTTTGTGTGAATTTAATCGGATGGGAGTGTGTCTTCACCTGTATTTCCTTGAAATCACAGCTTGAGATAGGGCTTGGGTGTAGGTAATTTATTTGGAAAGTAATCCTATGGAGCAAGCGTATAGGATAGAGAATGAGGGAAAGTCAGTGCAATGTTGCATTATTGAGCTGGTTACTGGCATGAACTCAAATCAAATTGCCTGCTGAAGGGACTAGGGACAAAAGGGAGACTCATTAGTCTGCTCCTACCTCCCATTGTTTGAGACATTAACCTTTTTGGTTTGCACATGTGTGAGTACTAAAGCAGGCACGTATGGGCACTCACAGAAAGGAACCAGAGGAGCTCTGAGGCAGGAAGTGAGAGAAACAAGTCTTGAGGTGAGGTGCTATCAGTGCCAAGAGGAAGGAGGCCTGCAGGGATCTGTTTGCCACAGCCATGGCAGGAATCAGAGCTGAGGCACACAGGACGTGAAGGTGTCTATACCAGAAGGAGAGACTCAGTAATGACTGAGCAATATCGGGTGGAGAGACTTTTAGAAATTTATTTTCCTCCTGATTAAAATAATAGATATATTTTTTGAGTAGAAACTAATTTAATTTGGTTAAATACAAATATAATCTTTTTAGTATCTCCTTATTTACAGTATAAGGTTTAACCCTGGTACAGTAGCACAAAAAAGGTTACTTTCCTTCCTCTAATCACATATCAATACATATAAGCACACACACATAATATATATATATATATATATATATATATATATATATATATATATACACATCCTTGTCTTAAAATAAAAGGAAGAATTTTTAGGAAGTGTTTTGATTCCATTGTGAGTTTATACCTGTGTGATGCTAGCATTTGGCTCGAAAATCCAAGAAACTGACCTAGGATCTCCCTGCCTTCCCAAAAGAGCTGGCTTGGGGTCTGATGTGTACATCCACTTATTATTTTGTAAAGAATCCCTATAAAGAATAATGCTTCATTTATAGTGCAGCTCCTCAAACTTTAACCTGCATACAAATAATTCAAATAGACAACTCATCTACCATCTCTGTTTTGTGTTTCTTCTCAGCACTTATCATTTTCTAACATATTACATATATAACTTATTTATCACATTTATTGTTTGTATCACACCCTACAATGTAAGCTTCATGAAGGCAGGGATTTTTGTCTGCTTATATCTGTAATGTCTGTCTCAGAATGAGCACTCAATAAATATTTGTTAAATGAGCAAAGAAATATTTAATTCATCTATCTAAATTGCATTTTAAAGAATATTGAACACTTGCTAGGTACCAAGCATTGTGAGGTGTTTTGTGGAATAGTAAGATAAAATACCACCAGGCAAGAAGAAAAAACAACACTGGGCCCTCCCTTCATGAACTGACAGGCAAGTAAGACATGTATAAATAAATGTAATAAAGGCAGGAGGGACCCAAGGAATCAAGGATCTATTCTGACATGAGGCAGCATGGGGAAACTAAGTGGAGGAGGTAGCACTTGAAGGATGGTAGAATTTTTACCTATGGGGAAGAGGAAGAAATTTCAGATAAAGGGAACAAGTGAAGGAGAGGTTTGGAGACAGAAAAATATTCTTTGTTGCTTTTTTTCAAGGAATAATAATTTCTCTACTGCAACTGAAACATGGGGAGAAGGTTATGTGGGCAATAAGTTAGAAAAGGTTAAGCGGGACCTGATAGTATGGAAACATGACGTCATGGTCTTTCATAATGGTCCTTAGTTGTAGCCAAATACAAAAAATACACTTGACCACGCTCCTACTGACCTATGCATATGTATTTGCAAAGCTCTACCAGTGTTCTTGATGCCTGCCTAGAGCTAAAATCCACTAACTGGAAAGATGATTTGGGAGGCAGAATGAGAAGTGAGATGACTAGGAGGAGTCAGAGAATTGAGGCAAGGAATCCAGATAGAAGTCTTGCAAAACCTGGGGAGGGTTTATGGGAAAAAGAAGAGGAATCGTGTTCAAATCAGTGAGGAGAGGTTAGTAGAACTCTTATCTACTAAATGTTGAGGATGACTTGGGATCTGTCTTCTAGAAAGTAGCTTCAGCACTCCTTCCTCTTGGCTTCCTGGTTCCATACATTTCTTCTTTCTCTATTGAAACCACACAATGCAGGTTCTAACAGGTCTTTGGAGGTAGGATAATATAGTAATTAAAGAGACATAATACAGAGTCAAAGGACTTACCCTGCTTCATGACATTGGCAAGTCCTTAAATGCTTTAAGGCTCAGTTTCTTCATCTGAAGAATGAGGAGAAGTGAGTAAATCAATTGAAAATACTTAAAGCACTTAGTTGAATATCTGGCTGTGATAGTTGAGATAGATTATGTTGTGCTACAGCAATAAATAATTCCCAAATATCTGTGGTTTAAAATTTCTCAATCATGCTACATGTCTATTGTGAATCAGCAGGAGAACTTGTCCCATTATAGTTACTCAGGGAGGGAACCAGGCAGAGCAGCTACCATCTGGAAAACTTCCCTTCCCAGTGTCAAAGGGAAAGAGAATTCTGGAAGGTCTCTTGCTGACAATTAAATGCGTGACCCAGAAGAGATACATGTCACTCTCACAGACAATTCATTGACAGGTGCCAATCACATGGCCTCACTTACTACTTACAAGGGGGGCCAGAATGTGCAATCCTCCCATGTGCTCAGGAGATATGAGAGCCTGAAGTATTTGGTAAATCTTTATTATTGCTATTATAACCTAAGATTCGTGATGTTAATAGTCCTCCTTTCTGTGCCCCTAGCCTCTTCCTTGAGCCTCCGTTTCAGGGGTATGCAGTACAATAACCACCCCTCACTTCAGTGACAACAGAATCCTCACAGTGCCTTCTGGTGATATCTAAAGCTACTTCATTAGTCCTTGGTGGGAACTTAATTCTGCACCTTCCAGAGTGGAATTTACCTAGCAGAGCTAATAATAGTATTAATGGTAATAGCATTAATTTTCCAGCTTGCTCCCCGTTTGTAGGCCTAATAAAAGCATTCAGGATACAAAACCCAACATTTTTTCACTGTTCAGACTGTTTTTATTACATAGATACTCCGCTTCTGGCTCCAGTACCCTCTGCCTTATAATATTTGTATTTAAATATTCATAGAGATTAAACCAAAACCATTGTATAATTCCTTAAGACCTATCTGCAAAATATGATCCTTAATTACAAATAATAGGAGCTGCTTCTGAGGGAACTATAATTTCATGTTCCTAATATCCTATTGTGGCTTCTTAATAGAAGTTTATGGATACTTGGCTACAACAGCATTTCATGTAATTAGTTTTCTTTGTAATTTTATGTATTGTGTTTTATGCATTTAAAAACGTTAGTCTGAGAAGGCCTTCAAAATTTCACCAGACTGCTTACTTTACTTGGCCTGTTAAGAACAGCTCTAAAAAAGTTCTAGGACTAGTGTGAGGAAACATTTTAATCTTACCACTAGGTGGTGCTATTGCTTTAAGTAAAGAAGAGTAAGGCAACCTCTTGGCAGGTAATGCAGATTACCTCAGAGGAACAAGGGGGTCATGTGGTCACAGTTATAGTAGTCTTAGTCTTAAGAGGAAGTTTCAAATCCTTAGCAGATAAAACACAAACCCATTAACTAACACTTTATGATCTAGTATATAAAATGTGATTGGTAATGGGTTTTACTACTTTAAAGAAGTATAAAACACAAAAATGCTAGGTTTGAGGAACCTGTTAACCTATACCCTAAAGATTTCTTCTACACAATATAGATTTTCTCCAATACACAGATGGCTCATTGTGGTATTATTTTTCTTGCCAATGTTGTCTGGGTTTTATTTCTCCCACTGGCTCCATTCTAAGTTTTTGTAGGTAGATATCATACTTAAAATGCAATGAATTCCAGCTAGATTCAATCCATTTATTAGATGCACATGGCAAGTTCAAAGTAGAAGATACAACTCCTGAATAGAAAGTGAAAATAGAAAGTTATATAATTGAAATTGCAGGAAGAACCAAAGGAAGAAACATAAAACTGAGATGGTTATGCTGACAAAAGCAACATATACTTGAAATATTTGCTTTAAAAACAATGAAACAATTTGTTTCAAAAGAATCTGAGGGAAAAGGTGCTTGTGGGAAGTGGCTGGTGGTATAGATGGAAAAAGATGACCATGTGATAATTATTAAAACAAGGTGATAGGTAAATGGGAGTCCCTATACAATACCTTTATTTTTGTATAGTTTGATTTTTTCATAAAAATTAATATACATATAACAAAATGCTAAAAAGATGCATACATGAATTTTTGGTGATAAGAGTTAGGTATGTGAAAATACATACCAAGTCACAGAATAAATGGGAAGGAAGGATGAATACTGATGTAAAAAATGTTGTGAGGTACAGGAAATGAATAAACTGGAGGGAAGTGTTTTACTGAGTTTCTATTACTCAATTCTCATTTAATTCTTTTGGCAAGAAAAAGATTTTACAACATTTTTCTATCAGATCTAAAAATCAATTTTTATGAGACTTTAATTCTCCTGGCCTTTTGTTTGGGGGTAAGAGGATTGGTGAGAGGGTCAGCAAAGAACTAAGTGTTAGGAAACACAAAAGACTCTTTTCAGAATTTTTAGGCAAAGGGGGCTGAAAGAAAGTTGGTTTTTCCAATTAGCTTTGTAAATTCTTCATGGCTTTAAGAAGAGAATACTTAGTTTATTTTTATTACCTATGGTCCACTCGAAGATATTTGTTTTAAGAAACAATTTCATCTCCACTGACAAAAGGGGATCTTCCCAGGTTGTTACAAATGTATGTCTATGGGATTTAATATTTTTGAAAAGTTAAATGAAAATGTTTTTTAATCCATGAACACCTCAATTTCTGATCTAACCACAAGAGGAAAAAAATGCCTTTAGTGTAATTTTTCTTAACAGTCAGAAACCCCCTCAATTTTTGCTTTTTGCAGGATAACATAAAGAAGCCATTTATATTCTTAGTTTTATAAGGAGAAGTAGGAGTCAGAACTTACTTTCTGTCAATACAAGAGTAGTACTTTATCCTCTTGAATAACGGAACCAATTTATTAGCAATAAGGTATTATGTTTTTATTTAATTTTTTTTTTTTAACGTTTATTTATTTTTTTGGGACAGAGAGAGACAGAGCACGAACGGGGGAGGGGCAGAGAGAGAGGGAGACACAGAATCAGAAACAGGCTCCAGGCTCTGAGCCATCAGCCCAGAGCCTGACGTGGGGCTCGAACTCACGGACCGCGAGATCGTGACCTGGCTGAAGTCGGACGCTTAACCGACTGCGCCACCCAGGCGCCCCTATGTTTTTATTTAAAACAAAAATAATTTATAATCCAATTACAACTGCAATCAGTTCAAATGTTGAGGGAGATAATATTTTGGATTACTTCCAATTTAAGTAATCTCATTGGTAAACTAATTTTTTTGCTCCCATACCCTGTCCACCATAGCCATGAATTTGGAGTCTGGAAGGAGTATCTGACTTACAGAAAGTGTCAAGTCCGAATGTTGTTCCTTTTGGCCTGTTTTGGTCAGTGTTCTTCAAAGAAACAGAACAAACAGGATAGATAGATGATAGGTAGGTAGATAGATGATAGATGGATAGGTAGATAGATGATAGATAGATAGATAGATAGATAGATAGATACACACATACATACATACATAAGATTTATTATAACAAGTGGCTCACATGATTACAGAGGCTGAGAAGTTCCATAATCTGTCATCTGCAAATTACAGGCCAGGAAAGTCAGTAGTATAATTCAGTTCCCAGCTTGAGAACCAGAGAAGCCAATGATATAAGCTCCAGTCCAATTCCAAAGCCCCAAGAACTAGAAGCACCCATTCTGACGTCAAAGGGCAGAAGAAGATGGATGTCACAGGCTCAAAGACAGCAAATTTACTGTTCTTCCCTCTACTTTTTTTTTTTCTATTCAGAATAGTAGTGAATTGGATGAGGCCCTCCTTCATCAGTGAGGATGATCTTCTTTACTCAGTTTACCAATTCAAATGTTAATCTCTTTCCGAAAAACCCTCACTGACATACCCAGAAACAATGTTTTACCAGCTATCGGGGTAGGCATCCTTTACCCCAATAAAGTTGACACATAAAATAATTAACTATCACATAGCCCTTGGGAATTATGATGTAGAAGAAGGGAGACAGATTGAGGAGAGATAAGGGGTAAGGGTCAGATGGCCTAGTCTCTCCTCTCTGAGCTTTGGCCAGAATGGGATCATCCCTGGCACAGGGCTTTGCCTCATTACACATTTGGGTCTCCAGAGGAGGCCCTTACACTAGCCTGGGGACAGCTACAGCAAAGATCTCTGTGGCACTGATTGCAGAGGGTGGGTTTGAGTTTAGTTTTCCTGAGCTGCCTGTGGTTTCCAGGCAGCAAAGGTGGAAATCTCCTACATATCCAAAAAGGGCACACAGAAGGTGGGCCTGCCATGAGGTCTGCTGTAGCAAATGGCACAGCCTAGGTGGGCATCACAGGTCAGGGCTGAAAAGGGAAAAGGAGTGGTCTTAGAGGGATCTTTAGCATCAGTTGAGAGCAAAGGCCAGGCTGAACCATCTAGCAGGCACCACGAAGTTCTGACCAAACAGAGATATCACCATGAGCTATCTCATTGCAGACTTCAGAAGCAGCAGCCAGGAGAATCCATAGGCATGGGACCAGTCACTCTTCAGTGCACCAGGGAGACCCCAAAACAATCACTCATTGATAGAGACAAGCAGTGATACAGAAGTCACCACTAGGATTTGAGAACTTTACCTCATCTCCGCTGTCACGAGTATACCTGGGCTACTGTCCTTGCTTTACTGTCTGACAAGTGGAGCATATGAAGGGAATCAGATTAATTACATGCTTTTCTACACATTTGAGTGTAGTGTGAATTCTTTTGAACCTTATTTATACAACTACAAATAAGTATGGACATTTTCTTTACAGAGGATAAAAACTTTTAAAAAAATGAGGACTGTATATGATGAAAAAATTAGTGAATAGTTCCTTTCGTACTCCATTCGTAGTTTATTGTTTATACTGCCTCTACTTCACAAAAGGAGTTGAAATAGTTTGTAGTAAAATAATGATAGCTAATATTTATTGAATGATTCTTCTTTCTATTTTAAATGTTCTAAATTATGTTATTGAATCTATAAGGTAAATTCTTTGGATTATATCTATTTAACAGATGAGAGAGAGAGAGAATGCTCAGAGTGGGAGAGCAATAAGCCTAAGTTACCCCAGCTAAGAAGTGGAAGAGCTAGGCTTCAAACTACTTAGCCTCCCTGTGTTTGTAACCATTATGCTATTAGAATAAAAACTTAAATACCTCAGGGATAGCTAATATAGTCTTTATAACGAAATTAAACTTAGTTTGCTGTACCATAAGGTCAATTAAAATAGATTTTTTTTTTATCAGGTGGCCAGGAACTGAAATAAGAAGAATTTATGGAAAGTAACAGTGGACATTATGCTCATTAATGTTTATAAGAATTTTTCATAAGAGCCCAAATAATTAAAATTGCTGCTACATAGGATAAAAGAAGCTTGAGCTTTTTGCAATGTGTCAGATATCATGTCAAATGTTCCACATGAATTATCTTCTCTAATGTTCCTAATAAATGCTCTGAAGGTGGGACTTTATTATCCTTATTTTATAGATAAAGAAACTGAGGAAAAGTTTCTAGAGGTGCCAGAGTTAGTAAAAAGCAGAGTAGAGATTCAATCCTGTATGCTTGCCTGTCACATGATACTCCTTCCTGCAACTAACAAGCACCACACTGTTCATCTGGTCACTACCAGGACAACTACAAAGGTTACCTATGATTGGCATCCATTCTGACTGGTCAGTGCCCATGCTGTTACTTATTGTTATACACTGTCATCTTCTGGTAAAAAGAGCAGTGCATAATGATATCCTTTATTATGGAGTCAAGATACATTTTCAACCAGTGGGAGAGACTCCTGTTTTGAAACTTCATTTACACAAATAGAAAATAAAAATAAATAAATTCTAAAAATAAAAACCCATTATTCCAAATAATTTTAAGTGGCTAAAGTAGATGTATATTTGCTAATGAATCCACAGTTTGGTTAAAGATCACACCATTTTCTTGAATCAATGATTCTGTCCACCATACAAGGATCAGAAAAGAGCAAATTATAACTTATGTTGCTTTAGGTCATGTTTTGTTACTGATGTGTCATATCATGGTCTGTTGATGGTGAGTTTAAGTACTTGGTATAATTCTGGGGTCAGAAGTGAATGGTGGGTAAGTGTAGGAAGCAGGAATTTGGCCCAGGTAGAATGAATGGATACTGAAAAGAGCCATCCTAGTAAGCATGAGTCCAAAGAAGAGGTCTGTAGTCAAAGCATGTTCAAACATGACATGATTATCACAGGGCCAAGAAAACTAAAACCATGGCAGACATAGTAAATGCCTGAAGTTTTAACAGGAACATTAGTTTTATTCCCTGAATCCCCCAACTCACAGGATGGTCTTTAAGAGGGTACAAGTGTGGTTTTTGTTTCCTCTTTGTCCCTTCCTCCATCTTGCTTAGCACATATGCACTGCCATCTTGGACCATGATGTCAAATCTATTTAGAGCAGAGCAAGAAGACATAGAGAATATTGTCTCTGCACCATTCCATGATGCACCATATCACATTTATATCTGTGATACAGTCTTGGACTTGGGAGGAATACGTGTAGATACTATTTAAGCCATTATTATTGTTGGTTGTTGATAGCCTGAAGCTGAACCTAATACTAACTAACAAAGAGACCATTTATCATAGGTGGGGTTCCTCAGAAAGCAGACTGAAATGGAAATTGGCATGTAGGAAGTGTAGTGTATGGGAGTGTCCTTGGAAACTACAGTTGTGGAAGAAAGGAAGTAGAATTGCATAGAGGGAGAAAATGAGCTGTAATGTAGTTACTGCAAAGGCTTCAGCTGACCCCATGAAAAGCTCTGACACTAGGATAGTCATTGAGAGTTGTCCTCTGTTGGGGATAGGTGGCCTAGCCCTTATGTTTTCATGTTGACCAGGCACTGGTATAGCCAGCCCATACTGGGCTGCTCCCAGGGAAGGGAGTGATTAAACTTGATTGAGGCAGACAGATCTCTATAGTGAAGGTGCTGCCCAGTTATGACAGAGGAGGTCTGTTAGCCAACACTTATAGCATATTGGTGATTATATCCTCTAGTCCTGAAAGTGGATCTGGAGAGCATAGCTCAGCATTGATTTTACCACTCAACTCTTTATTTTGAGATGATGTAATTTTAACTGAGTTATTGATAGTTTAAGAGTGCTACTCTATCAACTCTATCAATAATTATCAATAATTATATCAATTATATATAGAGAGAATTATCAATAATTATATCAATTCTAATGCTTTCAGTTGTAAGTAACAGAATATCCAACTTAAAGGAAAGGGGTGTGCTTCTAGGAAAGAATCTGAGTCATCCACATTTGGGTGTAAATGGCAAATAGCCACAAAATACCCTTTTTGGAAATAATTTTATTTTATCATGAGGCCAAAGCTTAAGCCAAAGACATGAGTCTCAATCTATGGAGTAGTAATTTTATAGAGACAAAAGAATTAATTTCATGGAAACTAATGCCTTCTCAAAGACAGGCTGCAACTGTGGACCCTTGTAACATCTGTGAGTCCTGAGGAGTGGTCAGCTCTTTTGACAAGGAGACAGAGAGTCAGGAGACTTACTGAGACCAACTAGAATCCTTCACCATCACATCTTCCAGACCTCTAGCACCCTATGTTGCAGACCTGATAAGTTATTGGTTTACCTTCACCTGCTGATTCCTGATGTGGAACATTGGTTATTTTTTCTTCTCCTTGATATTCTTTCTTCTTGTAGTGAATATTCTGTATTAGTGGCCACACAACGATATCAAATATTCTCTTTTATTTTAGTAATTTCCACATTATGGGTACAACCATCTCAGAAAATGTTCATGGTCAGATTCCCTTAAAGTTAGGCTGCAAACATGTAACCTAATTTCTATTAATCATTTAAGTCCACATAGGTCAGAGGTCTCCAAGTGCAATGTAAAGAAATAGTGCACATACCAGGACTGACCTGGCACAGGTGGCAACAGAAGTGTTAGGCTCTGGTAGGAACAGGACTCTGGCACTCTCTCCTGAGCAGTACAGGTACTAAATGGCAGAGGTAGTGATGTACTAAGAAAAGTCTCCCCCCACAATGTGTGTCTGGACACTGTATTTGACTACATGGCCTCAGAGTCTGGCTTTGGATCCTCCAAGTGAGTCTGTGAACTATTATCCTATAATGAATTCCTTCTTTTCTTTCCTTCCTTCCCTCCTCTCTCTCTTCCCTTTCTTTCTTTCTTCTTTCTTTCTTTCTTTCTTTCTTTCTTTCTTTCTTTCTCTTCTTTCTGGGTCTTTCTTCCTGTCTTTTCTTTTCTTTCTTTCTTCCTTAAACTATCTAGAGACAATTCCATTGTTGATTGCTAAGACCACTATACCCATGAAAGGCAAATGTAGTCAGCAAAAACCCATATCACCTTACAGATACTAATAATACTCTGGAATTTTCACTTGTTAATATCCTGACTTTTACTTTAAATTTCCATCTCATGTCTTACATTCACTTTCCATTTTCCATAGACATTGTTTAATGGCTTACATCATAGTGAAAATGATATCTCAAGATGTGATATCTGAAGCTGTGATGCCTCAGCTTCACAATACTATGAAAAGGCATATTTCAAAGTCAAAACTTCAGCCATGGTCATACCATATTAAAATTTGACCAATAGAAACATCATTTATGATAAAAACCAGATTTCAGTACTTGACTACCCATCACCCTAGGTGAGTTTTTCCCTGAAATGTTTTTAACCTTAATAGCAACAACAACTTCTAGCCTGACTGCCCAGTGTTTAGGGGGACCTCACTCTCCAACTTTCCATGATTTAATTGATACTGGTTTTGACATTGGGCAATGTTGTTAGGATTTGCCTTTTGAGAATATTTTCCAAAGTTTTTTTTTATTTTTAGATAGAACTTCTCTAGAAGTGATATTGTGAATATTCTCCAATGACATATATTTTTGCTGCTGTGATTACATAACTACTCAAAATTTTGGAGCCCAGGTTAATATGTGTTTTGTAAATTTAGGGCAAAAAGTTCCATATCTCCTTAATCTTTAGGTGATAATTCATTACAATATTTTCAAAGAAAAATTCTAATAAGGGTATTCACATTTATGATCTTTAGTAGATTGAATTAGTGACTTAAATTCTTGATTTTTTTCTGTATCCATGCCTTTGCCACTTAACTTTGCAATTCTTCCCTCTAAAACAGGATTTCTCAACTAAAACACTATTGATATTTTGGGATGAGTAATTCTTTGCTGTGAGGTGATCTTGTGCATTGGAAGATGTTTAGCAGCATCCCTGGCCTCTACCTACAAGATGCCAGTATCACTTCCCACTCCCTGCCATTCTGAAAAACAAATATGCCTCCAGACACTGTCAATATCCTCCCCTAGAGGCAAAATTGCCCCAGTTGAGAGGCATCCCTCTAAAGGTGAATAGCTCTCCCACTGACTTTGGGAGTCAATGTGATTTTCTTTGGTTAAGGAGGAGATTGAAATATACTTATATAGGAAGTTTGATCTTTTGTTCATTTTCCAGTGCCACAAGAAAAATGTCTCCAGGTTAACTGCTCACTCTCTAACCTAGGCTCTAGAATGAGACACACAAAGAACAACCACCTCAGCTGATCTGAAGAAGTATGAGAGATGCCCCATCTACCACAGACTCATCCAGCTTCAGCTATTTGGGAAATAAATGCCATGCATATTATATGCCACTGAGATTTTGTGGTTATCAAACAGCAAAAGATGACTGATACAGACTCGTTAGCTGAAGTAAAGTGTGTCCAACTCAGTTATAATGACCTGGATTTTCCAGTTACTTACTATGTCTTGAGATGATCCCTCACTCCTTGTTTCCTTTCCTTTTTTTTTTTTTTAATGTTTATTTATTTTTAGGAGAGAGAGAGACAGAGTGTGAACAGGGGAGGGGCAGAGAGAGAGGGACACACAGAATCTGAAGCAGACTCCAGGTTCTGAGCTGTCAGCACAGAGCCTGATGCAGGGCTTGAACTCATGAACTGTGAGATGATGACCTGAGTTGAAGTCAGATGCTCAACCAACTGAGCCACTCAGGCGCCCCATCCTTTCCTTGATTGTACATCTTCTAGGGAAAGAATGTTTGTGCTTCATACCAAACAAATCCATTCAGCTCTCTTCTTTTAAAAATTTTTTTTTCAACGTTTATTTATTTTTGGGACAGAGAGAGACAGAGCATGAACGGGCGAGGGGCAGAGAGAGAGGGAGACACAGAATCGGAAACAGGCTCCAGGCTCTGAGCCATCAGCCCAGAGCCCGACGCGGGGCTCGAACTCACGGACCGCGAGATCGTGACCTGGCTGAAGTCGGACGCTTAACCGACTCATTCAGCTCTCTTCTAAGAGCTACCTGTAACCACCTGGCCACTTATTTAAAATGAACTTAAGCGATGAAACTGTTTTGTCTTTTTCATGTTAAATTTTATGAGGGGTTCTTTATAAATTTAGGATACAAACCCTTTTTCAGACATATGAATTGCAAATATTTTCTCCAAATTTATGGTTTGTTTTTCATTTTCTTAACAGCATCTCTTGATGAGCAAAAAATTTTAATTTTGTAAAATAAACCCTCATTTTGTTCTCTGTATTTGAGTCTTTTATGGTTTGCCCCCCTGTCTGTTTTTATGTTATTTTTACTTCTCTTCCCCTATGTTCATCTGTTTGATTTCTTAAATTCCACATGTGAGTAAAATAATATGATATTTATCTTTCTCTGACTGACTTATTTCACTTAGCATAATACACTCTAGCTCTATCCACGTTGTTGCAAATGGTAAGATTTCATTCTTTTTGATCACCGAGTAATATTCCATTGTGTGTGTGTGTGTGTGTGTGTGTGTGTGTGTGTATGAAGTGATATATATATATATCCATTCATCAATCGATGCACATGTGGGCTCTTTCCATACTTTGCCTATTGTCGATAGTGCTACTATAAACACTGGGGTGCATGTGCCCCTTCGAATCAGCATTTTTGTATCCTTTGGATAAATAGCTAGCAGTGCAATTGCTGGGTGAAGGGTAGTTCTATTTTTAATTTTTTGAGGAACCTCCATAGATTTTTCCAGAGTGGCTGCACCAGTTTGCATTCCCACCAGTCGTTCAGAAGGGTTCCTCTTTCTCTGCATCCTTGCCAACATCTGTTGTTGCTTGAGTAGTTAATTTTAGCCATTCTGACAGGTGTGAGGTGGTATCTCATGTGGTTTTGATTTGTATTTCCCTGATGATGAGTGATGTTGAGCATCTTTGCATGTATCTGTTAGCCATCTGGATGTCTTCTTTGGAAAAGTGTCTATTCATGTCTTTTGCCCATTTCTTCACTGGATCATTTATTTTTTGGGTTTGATAAGTTCTTTGCAGATTTTGGATACTAACCTTTTATCCAATAAGTCAATCTTCTCCCATTCCATCGGTTGTCTTTTAGTTTTGCTGATTGTTTTCTTTGCTGTGCAGAAGCTTTTTATCGTGATGAGGTCCCAATACTTTATTTTTGTTTCTGTTTCCCTTGCCTCCAGAGACATGTCAAGTGAGAAGTTTCTATGGCTGAGGTTGAAGATTGTTGCCCATTTTCTCCTCTAGGATTTTGATGGCTTCACATCTTATGTTTAGGTCTTTCTCTTTGATTTTATTTTTGTGTATGTGTAAGAAAGTGATCTAGGCTCCTTCTCCTGCATGTTGCTATCCAGTTTTCCCAGCACTACTTGTTGAAGAGAATGTATTTTTTTCCATTGGGTATTCTTTCATGCTTTATCAAAGTTTAGTTGGCCATACATTTGTGGGTCCATTTCTGGATCCTCTATTTTGTTTCATAGATCTATGTGTCTGTTTTTGTGGCAGTGCCATACTGTCTTGATGATTACAGCTTTGTCATACAGCTTGACATCCAGAAATGTGATGCCTCCAGCTTTGGTTTTCTTTTTCAAGATTACTTTGGGTTTTGGGGGGTCTTTTCTAGTTCCATACAAATTTTAGAATTGTTTGTTCTAGCTCTGTAAAGAATGTTGGTACTGTTTTGATAGGGATTGCTTTAAATACATAGATTGCTTTGGGTAGTATCAACACTTTAACAATATTTGTTCTTCCAGTTGATGAGCATGGAATGTTTTTCTATTTCTTTGTGTCTTCAGTTTCTTTTATAAGCTTTCTATAGTTTTCAGTGATAGATTTTTCACCTCTTTAGTTAGTTTTTTCCTAGGTATTTTATGGTTTTTGGTGCAATTATAAATGGTATCGATTCCTTGATTTCTCTTTTTGCTGATTCATTATTGGTGTATAGAAATGCAACCAATTTCTGTACATTGATTTTATATCCTGCAACTTTGCTGAATTAATGGATCAGTTCTAACAGTTTTTTGGTGGAGTTTTTTGGGTTTTCCACATAGAGAATCATGTCTGTAAAGAGTGAAAGTTTGACTTCCTCCTTACCAATTTGGAAACATTTTATTTCTTTTTGTTATCTGATTGGTGAGGCTAGGACTTCCAACACTATGTTGAGTAACAGTGGTAATAATGGACATAGGACTTAAGGAGAAAACTCTCAGCTTTTCCCTATTGAGGATGATATTAGCTGTGGGTCTTTTGTATATGACCTTTATGATCTTGAGGTACGTTCCTTCTATCCTTACTTTCTTGAGAGTTTTTATCAAGAAACAATGCTGTATTTTGTCAAATGCTTTCTCTGCATCTATTGAGAGGATCACGTGGTTCTTATCCTTTCTTTTATTAATGTGATATATCACATTGATTGATTTGCAGATATTGAACCAACCCTGCTTCCAAGGAATAAATCCCACGTGATCGTGATGAATAATACTTTTAATATATTTTTGGACCTGGTTGGCTAGTATCTTATTGAGAACTTTTGCATCTATGTTCATCAGGAAAATTGGTCTGTGGTTCTCCTTTTTAGTGGGGTCTTTTTTTTTTTTGGTTTGGAATCAAGGTAATACTGACCTCATAGAGTGAGTTTGGAAGTTTTCCTTCCGTTTCTATTTTTTGGAACAATTTCAAAAGGATAGGCATTAACTCTTCTTTAAATGTTTGGTAGAGGGGCGCCTGGGTGGCGCAGTCGGTTAAGCGTCCGACTTCAGCCAGGTCATGATCTCACGGTCTGTGAGTTCGAGCCCCGCGTCGGGCTCTGGGCTGATGGCTCAGAGCCTGGAGCCTGTTTCCAATTCTGTGTCTCCCTCTCTCTCTGCCCCTCCCCCATTCATGCTCTGTCTCTCTCTGTCCCAAAAATAAATAAACGTTGAAAAAAAAAAATTAAATGTTTGGTAGAATTCCCCTGGAAAGCCACCCAGCCCTGGAATCTTGTTTGTTGGGAGATGTTTTTTTTTATGATTCAGTTTCTTTACTCGTCATGGGTCTGTTCAAATTTTCTATTTCTTCCTGTTTTAGTCTTGGTAGTTTTTACGTTTCTAAGAATTTGTCAATTACTTCCAGATTGCCCAATTTATTGGCATATAGTTGCTCATAGTATTCTCTTATTATTGTCTCTTATAATATTTCTGCAGTGATGGTTGTGATCTCTTCCCTTTCATTCGTAATTTTATTTATTTGGGTCCATTCTTTTTTCTTTTGAATCAATCTTGAATCAATCTGGCTAAGGGTTTATCAATTTTGTTAATTCTTTGAAAGAAACAACTCTTGGGTTTCATTGGTCTGTTCTACTGTTTGTTTTGTTTGTTCTGTTTTTTTGTATCACTGATTTCTGCTCTTATCTTTATTATAGCTCTTCAGCTTGTGCTGGGCTTTATTTGCTGTTCTTATCCCAGCTATTTTAGCTTTAGGTTAGGTTGTGTGTTTGAGACCTTTCTTCCTTCTTTAGGATTGCTATTTACTTCCCTCTTATGACCGCCTTTGCTGCATCTCAGAGGTTTTGGACTCTCGTGTTTCATTTTCATTGGCTTCCACGTACTTTTTAATTTCCTCTTTAATGTTTTGATTAACCCATTCATTCTTGAGTAGGATGTTTTTTAATCTTCAAGTATTCATGGTCTCTTGAAAAAAATTTTTTGTGGTTGATTTTGAATTTCATAGCCTTGTGATCTGAAACGTGCAAGGTACGATCTTGATCTTTTTGCACTTGAGGAATGTTTTGTGTCCCAGTATGTGGTCTATTCTAGAGAATGTTCCATGTGCACTCGAGAAGAATGTGTATTCTGCTGCTTTAGGATGAAATATTCTGAATGTATCTGTTAAGTCTATCCAGTCCAGTGTGTCATTCAAAGCCATTGCTTCCTTGTTGATTTTCTGCTTACACAATCACATTGCTGTAAGTGGGGTGTTGAAGTACCCTACTATTACAGTATTTTTGTCAATGATTTTCTTTATGTTTGTGATTAATTGATTTATATATTTGGGTGTTCTACTTTGGGGGCATAAATATTTACAATTGTTTGATCTTCTTGGTGGAAAGACCCCTGAATTATGATATAATGTCCTTCTTCATCTCTTCTTATAGTCTTTATTTTGAAATCTAGTTTGTCTGATATAAGAATGGCTGCACCAGCTTTCTTTTGACGACCATTAGCATGATATATTGTTCTCCAACTCCTTACTTTCAATCTGCTGGTGTCATTAGGTCTAAAATGAATCTCTTCCAAACAGCATATAGATTGGTTGTGTTTTCGTATCCATTCTGATACCCTATGTCTTTTGACTGGAGCATTTAGACCATTTACATTTAGAGTGAATACTGAATGATATGAATTTATTGCAATTATGTTGCCTGCAGAGTTGGTGTTTCTGGTGATGTTCTCTGGTCCTTTTTAGTCTTTATTGATTTGGGTCTTTTTTGTTTGGTTTTGTCTTTCCTCTACTCAAAGAGTCTCCCTTAAAATTTCTTGCCAGATGGTTTAGTGGTCATGAACTCCTTTAGTTTTTGTTTTTCTGGGAAACTCTTTATCTCTCCTTCTATCCTGAATGACAGCTTTGCTGGATAAAGGATTCGTGGCTACAGATTTTTCTGATTTAGCATATTGAATATATCCTGCCACTCCTTCCTGGCCTGCCAAGTTTCTGTGATTAGGTCTACTGTGAACCTGATGTCTTCCCTTATAGGTTAAGGGCTTTCATAATTCTTTCTTTGTCTGCGTATTTTTTGAATTTGACTATGATATGCCTTGGTGATGGTTGGGTTTTTTTAATCTCATGGGAGGTCTCTGTGCTTCTTGGATATTGATGTGTATTTCCTTCCCCAGTTCAGGAAAGGCTCACATAAGCCTTCTGCCCCCTTTTCTCTCTCTTCGTCTTCTAGGACTCTCATGATTCAGATGTTATTCCTTTTTAATAAGTCATTGAGTTCTCTAAATCTTGTATCATGATCTTTTGCCTTTGTTTCCCTCTTTTTTTCTGCTTCATTATTTTCCATAATTTTATCTTCTATATCACTGATTCCCTCCTCTGTTTCATCCATCCTTGCTGTCATGGCCTCCATTCGAAATTGCAACTCAGTTATAGCATTTTTAATTTCAGCCTGCCTAGATTTTCTTTTATCTCTGCAAAAAGAGGATTCTCTGGTGTCTTCTATGCTTTTTTCAACCCCAACTAGTATTCTTATTATCATGATTTTAAATTTTAGGTCAGACATCTTACTTATTTCTGTGTTAAGTCCTTGGCTGTTATTTCTTCCTATTTTTTCTTTTGGGATGAATTCCTTCATTTTGCCATTTTGGAGGAAGATAAAAATTAATAGAGTAAAAACTGAAAAACAAAACAAAAAATCAAATAAAGGAAGATGTGTTTCCATTTTTTTGTTGAAAGAAGCTTGATAGAATAGAGGGAAAAAAAGGAAGAAAAAGGGGGAAAAGTAAAAAAATTTAAAAATTAAAAAATTATATAATAAAATAGAATAGAATAAAAAAAAGAAATCGAATAAAAATAAAAATATAACTAAAGTAAAAAAAATAAAATTAATTTCCTTCTTTCTTTATCCAAGAAATAGAAAGAAAAGAAAGAAAAACAAAAACAATTTAAGCAAAAGCAGAAGGTAAGAAAATTAACAAATGAATGAACCAGTAAAAAGAATGAAACACAAATGAAGTTACATCCAGTTTCCCCTAGAACTCAAACTATGAAGCACTTAGTCCATACACTAAGCAGGTGGAGTGACTTTTGATGGTCTTCTGGGGTATGTTCTTGGAGGTCGCAGTTGGGTGGGGCTTATTATAATGACTTGTTCTCCATCAGATGGTGCTGCTTAGCTCACTGGGGTGGATCAGTAGGTGCACTTGCCTGTGCCTACATGTATTGTGTAGGAGAGGTGGAAATGACTTCACCCAGCTCCCTAGTGTTGGCACAGGAACTTCAGGCTCTCACTGACCTGTGATCTAACACCCCTCCCTTGTCTCGGTCTTCCATCCATTCCCTATCTCTACTCTGTGTCCAAGCTGTCTGCCTACCAAGCAACACTCCCCCCAGAGTTTTATCTAAATGGGGTTGTGTTTCAAAACCCCACACTTCAGAAAGCCCCATGCCTGGATCTGTGCTGACTCTCTGGGAGAGGGTCTCACTGAGCAATGGCTGGGTGCCAGCTTGCCTCAGAAAACATTCATGCAATTGCATAGTGGCAGAGGCTCAGAGGTTATGGTAAATCACAACACACAGCCAGCACCAGGTTTCACTGCACTCTGGCATCTTTGTTCCAATACCATCAAACATGGCTGTTCTCCAAGGTCCACTGGGACCTTTGCCTGTGAGGAAGCCATATGACCTCTACCAAATTCACTCCAAGCAGGAGATCCACTTCTCTCCGTGTGGTACACGAACCCTTCAGACCACACTGCCTGCTCCTGGGGATTTAACCTACTTCATCACCAGAGCACCACCAGGTACTGAGCTCCAGAACTTCAGATTCTGTGCTCTACTCTTTATAGAATCCTATTCTATGTTATTGAAACCCTTTCCTTTCTCATCATCAATGATTTTGGGGAACAGATTTCTTGTTAAGTCCCCTATGAGTATTTTCTCTCTTTCTCTCCAAATATTTTTGGGGGGAATGCTTTTCCTTCACAATCCCCATGTGCTGCACTCTCCCCATTTCTCTTTCTCTCTCTGTCCTCACTCAGTAAAGATGGCTCCCTACCCTCTGAAGTTTTTCTCTCCCCCAGTTCACCTTTATGCACAATTCTGTGCTCAGTTTGTGGCTCAAGTTATGCAGATTGTTTTGTTAATTCTCAGATCAATTTCCTGGGTGTTCAAAATGGTTTGGTGCTGATCTAGCTGTGTTTCAGGGATGAGACAAGCTCAGGGGCTCCATGCTGCTCCACAATCTTGACACCTCTAGGATAGAAAGTGAATATATTTCTGTCTTATAATTTTTGTAACTGTGGTTGCTCTTAGAAATGTCTGACACATGATAGGTTTTTACTAAATATTTATTGAATGAATGAGAAGTATTTTACCCAAGGTTACAACTCATTTTTTTGCCAAATGCTTGGTTAGTATTGCCAAATGCTTGGTTTTGAATCATGCAGGTTTATAATTTTCTTTCTTTTATTCTTATTTGTGTTTATTTTCTCTTTCCCCTTGCTAGAATGTAAAATCCATGATGGCAGGGATCTTCACCTGTTTTAATCACTGATGATATAAAACTTACAGAAAAGAACCAGACATAGGAGGCACTCAATAAATATTTGTTGAATGAATAAACTCCTTTCTCTAGAAATAATATGCAGTAATGTTTTCTTCTCGACTTTATTGAGGTGTTTTACATACAATGAAACGTATCTATTCTAAGTACAGTTCCATGAGTTTTGACAAATCATTATTCCCCATGTAACTACCACTATAACCAAAATATAGAACAATTTCATCACTTCAAAAGGTTCCCTATACTCTTTCTCAGTCAAACCCAGGCCCAGAAAACCACTAATGTACTATTAGTATAGATTAGATTTGCCTTTTCTAAAGTTTCATATAAGTGAGATCATACAATATGTCCTTAATTTTGAGTCTGAGTTTTTTTTGTTTGTTTTTGCTCTGCTAATGTTTTAGAGATAATGATTTATAGTAAGTTTCTTGTTTTATGTAAGTTTTTTTGTCTTTATGTCATGGTGTGACTTGTGGGTATTCTCCCCACATTTTAGGCCTGTATTGGGTGTTCCTATGCTCAGTGTTCTGGTTCACAATGTTCCTGTAGTGTTATTGTAGGAACTGGATGGTGGCACCAGCCCACTGCACAGAACCCACTTCAGAGTTCTGAGTTCACATCTCACCATCTTAGGTGGTGTATTGCTGATAGAGGGGCTGAATATGTTTTTTTCACTAAATGGTTAATTGTGGCAGTGTTGTTCCTTGGCAAGTTTTCTTTATTCTTATAACTCTTTCTTTAAGAAAAGACATTTGATAACTTTAGATTTAGTACCACACTTTTGAGAAATAAAATGTATGGGTCCTGGAACTAGACTTAAGAATTCAAATTCTGGCTATATCACTAACTCTGTGACCCTGGGCATCTTAATTAGTCTATACAATAGAGATGCTTTCTAGGGTCACCATGAGGATCAGATGTGTTAAGTTGTGTTATGTACTTAGAAAAGTTCCCAGCATATGGTAACCTCTCAGTAAGTTTTTATTGATGTTGTTATGTTGTTGAAGGTATATTTTGCAATATATAAATACAAATATATTTATTCCCCCAAACCTGACTATGTACACTGAAGTCCTCAAAACTTTCTGGCAGAATCATTTCCTTTTGAAACTTCACTTTGATATGTTCTGAGAGCTTTGATTTGTCTATGTTTGAGAAACCTCCATATTTTTATTATGCAATTCAAATCCTGCTCACGTCCCTCTGGGAAAAAAATATCTCTTCCAAACCTTATGATGAAGGAACAACCCCTTAGACATTATATTTACTTTCCTTGAGGAAACATTTCCTAAAAAGTGAATATATTTTCTCAATAAATGAAGGTTTAATTTCCACATGGAAAGATGATAACTGACAAACTGAATTCTTATATCAGTCAGAAGTAACTTTTAAAAAGTATAATTACAAAATATAACTTAAAATTATAAATTATTTATTTAGAAGAAAAGCTATTTCTGGAAAACAGAAGTGGAAAACCCTAACATTTAAGATAATGTGTGTGTGGATTATTAAGCTAATATCACTTAGCATCAAACCCATCCTTCTCTTTCACCTTTATAATGTTGGGTCTGGGATTCTACAAACCCCATTACTCCTTTGCCAGCCTGTCCCCTGTTAAACCCAGTCAATAGCGAGTGCTGGAGGGAGATTGGAGAGCTGGAGGAGCAGAAAATCCTGGCTCCTTCTTGTCTGATTCCCATTCCTCTCTCATCACACTAGCAAAGACTCTTCACTTTGAGTGTAGCAACTTCCATGAGCCACAGTTGATTCTAGTTTGTAATTATCCCCAAACTCCCTGAACCAGTTCTGTTACATCCTTCCAGGGACATCAGCCCCAGCTAGCTCATGTGCCTTCCTCAGAGGTCTGTCTTTCTATCTGGTTCCTTCTCAAAACACCTAGAGCTCCACTAACTGCTGAGCAGCAGCCACTACTCAGAGGTCTGAGTCTTATCCTGAAAAATCTTTAAGATTCTTAGATTTCATTTACAAACTCTTCTCTTTTTTCTATAGCCCTAGCAATAGAATAGCTGCTTATGTCAATATCCATTTCCACAATAGCTTCATTGTTCCCTGTTCGCCTTTTCAGTTTTCCAATACCTGTTAATACTTTATATTAACTATCTGACCAGATGTCATGTAAGTCATCATCAGTAAACTTCCCATATCATCTGTTCACTTATTATCCATCTGTATTTCTGTTTATTTAAATATCTTTCTATTTAGCTCATCAATACATTTTTATCAAGAACTTCACATGTTTTGTGGAGACCACTTCTCAGTCTGACTTGGAGTAAACAATTCTCTTCATGGTGTGGCTTGAAATACATCTTCTGGCCCCATCATATCTCCCTCGTTAGCTTGTTGCCTACTAAAATTTCCAGCATCAGGGAATAATCCCTTTGGTGAGTGATGAGTTTTTCATCTCTGGAGATCTTCTTAAAATGCATATACTGCTTAAAGGATAGGGTATGGTGTCATTTATATTACAACATATATTAATGGATCATATTGGAACACTGGCCTATGAGACCTGTCCTCTGTGTCCTCTTGTATGCTCTGGACCCTCTTGGTGGCAATGCCCTCAATTAGTATGTGTCACATGCATGGAGAAATTGAGGTGGGGAAGACTTTGTATGGGACAGAAAGCAATGTTTAATTGTGGTGACCTCATAGTAGGGAGGCAGCCTGAGAGCAATGGGTGCCTGAAAAAGAAGAAGCAGAGAAATAGCAGGAATGAATGTTGAGAATAAACTTGTTTATTTCAAAAAAAATCTTGTCTTGTGCTAGATTCCTCAGGCAGAGATTGTGCTTAAGAAAAAATAAATTGGCAATAAAATAATCTTTTATGGGAAAAGTAATAAATTATTAATTGCATCATGGTATTACTCTATTCTATCCCATCTATATTAGTGTAAAATTAGTCATAAAATCAAGCTTACAAAGAATCACTGACCTAGGCAAACTGAAGAGGTAGAATAAACAACAGATCAAACAATTGCATTTCTTCTACAATCCATTTTATCCCCTCAGGCAAGAACAGTTTTCCTTATGCAGCTGTGGTGGTGGGGAACTGGCAGACTTATTCACTTAGCCTCTGTTATCTCCATCTCATTTCATTCTCATTTACAAGGTTTCTAGCATTGACAATTTTCACCAGCCTTTTTCTCCAAAAATGGTCAGAGAAATGTTTATTTTAATCAATATCTATATCCAAATCTATATTTCTTCTTTTTTCTTAATGGAGTCACGCTTACAGAGGGCAACTTTGTATGTTAAGCTGCACTGTAGAAGTGTTACAAGACCAAATGAGAAGATGGCTGAGAGAGAGTAACATCAGCATTATGGTAGAATAATAATACTTCCCTTGTTTTTGTCCCCCCACTTAATGACAATAATTTTGGCATTTATCCACAGACAAAAGTGCCTTTATTAAAACTGTGGGATCAAGCATCATATAACAAGAGACCCAGGAGGAGTCTCACCCACATGTGTATTGAGCAATAGGTATACAAACTTAAATCCTGGCTGTGGACTCTGCAGTGACCCATGGACCTGCTCCAGTCCTTCTTGGCCACAGTCTGGGACTCCGTGAAAAACATTGCCTTAGACAATCACCCACAGATGAGAGAGACTTTGTGGAAGTCCAGGTTTCCAGAGGAGAAGTTCCAACACACTGCTGAAGAAAAAAAAATGAATTTGGACATACTGAAATGGGTAAGAGAAACAGCTTGACTTTACCAACATCACTTCACCCCAGGCAGCACAGTAAAGGGCCAGGAAAGATCTTCCTCAACCTTTGATTTATCCTGTGGGGGAAAGGAGAGCATGTGAGTGAGCACTGGCTTCCCCAGCTGTGCAGGACTCTTAAAAAGGGACTCATTTCTCTCTGGCCCAGCCAGAGTACTGAATCATGAGATACAAAACTTAGGCATGGGAGAGGCAGATATGACTCTAAGAGTGCAGTAAAGGGGCACAGATCTTATTAACTGCATCATTCACCCCACCAAAAAGCCTACTATGGACCACTGGGAATGCCACACCTGTGGATGCCCCCAGCTGGCCCAGAGGCATCCTCAGCATTTCATGAGCCTTGCCCACTCCAGCCCATGACTAGAACCCCATGGTCACTCCTGATAGCAGTGGTGGGAGTGAGCTTTGGCAGAAGCATGTGAGCATGTGGGGAAAGGTGGCCTGAATCTGAGGGCCAGGCAGAGACCATAAATTTAAGCTTTAGTGCCATCTTTGGGAAAACAAGGGTGGCTATTAGCACTCAGCCTACTGGAGAGAAGGCATATAAACTCAAAAATTCTGTCACCAGAGAGCAAGAAGCATGGAGAAGGTGTATCTATAGAAGGTTTAAGAAAGCTCCAGAAACACTAGCAGGGTTAAAGGAATGTATTTCTCACTTCAAGGCAGTTAGTAAAGATGGAGAAGGTGACTGCTACTTCAAATGCAAAGACAACAATGCAACACTTCAAGTAACATGAAAAATCAAAGAAACATGATGTCACCAAAGGATCACAATAATTTTCCAGGGACATTTCCAAAGACATGAAGGTCTACAATTTAAAGAATTCAAAATAGCTATTTTAAGGAAATTCAAAGAGCTATGAGAAAACACAGAAAGACAATACAATGAAATAAAAAAATACACAAACAAGATGAGAAGTTTAATAAAGAGACAGAAACCCTAAAAATCTGATACTGGGAGAGGCCAACATGGCAGAGAATAGGGAGATCCATACTTCCCGTGTCTCTCAAACAAAGAAGTGTAAAAGACAAAGGACTTTGAACACCAGAGCCTGGGAGGAAAAGAGACTGAATCTACCAGGAAGAAAATGGGAAAGCTGGAAAAAAGATAGGTGGGTAACTGTGACCTGGGGGAGATAAAAAAAAAGGCTGCGTGGGCATGGAGAGGAGGGACCCCCTGCTATGGAGAGACAAAGTGAAGAGAAAGAGTATCCAGGGAAGTGTAGGATCACATCTGGACATGAGGAAGACCTTGGACTGACACTGAGAGGGATCCAATCTCTGCAGGGCTTTCTTCAGACTGGAGCCAGCTTCCTTGCACACCAGGGGAAGAGAGGAGCCAGGGGCCTGGGTGTGGTGGTAGGTCAGGGGCTGTCTGCAGTTGGAAAAAGCGGTTCCTTCCCTGGAGGGCTGAGAGTACAAACCTGCCTGCGTCCACCATCCCCGGGCTCAGTGGCTGGGCTGAGGGCACAGTCTGCAGGAAGAAAAGGCGGCCGTCTCCCTGGAGTGCTGTGGGAAAAGACAAAGCCTGCCTGCGTCTGCCACCCGTGGGGCTCACGGCGAGGGCAGCTGCTCTCAGTCCACAGTAGAAGGCTGTCCTCCCTGAAGTGTGGCAGCACAAAGCCAGCCAGGACCACATATCGGGCCACATTGAGAGGCGCTTCCCCAGTGCCAGAGCGCACGGAGTAGGACTTTGAATCCTAGCCAAGCACAGGGTCAGGGGAGTTGGCAGGGAGAGAAGGACCGCACCCTCTGTGCCTGCAGCACAGTGAGGACGACTGAAACGGAGTCCACCGGTCCAGCTCCGCTCTGTGGAGGAGACTAGGGGACCACCATCCCCACCCCCACCACACACACATACCACCACCACCAAGGTGGGGCCTCAGGGATCACTCCTGGGGCCCAGAGTGGAGGTGGGTCCAGATTACACCAAACCATGCCCCTTTGCACTGGGTAACTGCATATCCACCTAAGCGGCACAGACCCTGCAGACAGCTACTCCCAACAAGTGATGCAGCATTGCCTGGATTAACTCTAGGTCAATTCTGGATATATAGATATATTTTCCCCGCCCCCCCCCCCCCCCCACCATTTCTCCTCCTTATCTCTTCCATGCCCTAGGCTGGTTACTCTGGTTATTGGTCTGTCTACACAGAGATATTTAGTCCATTGTCTTGATACATGTTCTACACGCCTTCTTTACATTCTTTTCTTTCTCTCTGGAATAATCAAGCCATATAGTTTCTCTGTCTGGGTAACTTTATCTTCGTTTCATTTTCCCCACCTCCTACTTTATTTTCCTTTCTCTCTCTCTGGATTAAGCCTTTTAGTCTCTCTAACCAATGTTTATTTTTCCTCCCCACCCCCCAGCCCTCCACTCCTGTCATTTCTTTGTATGTGCTCTTCCATCAGCACCGCCTCCACCCTCTTCTTTACTTGTAGTCAGTGTCTTTGGGTGTTTTGTTTTTAGTCTTTAGTTTTCTGTTTTTGTTTATTTGTTTGTGTTATTTGAGTGTTTGTGTGTTTTTGTCTCCTGTTTGTCTGTTTTCCTTTCCAGGGCTATGCCAAGGAACAAGTCAAAGCACACCAGGTGGAGGGTCCAAAATGTCACTACAAGTAGAATAATAAAATAACCAAAGTCACAACAACAGAGAGCAAGCAACAATCTCTGAAAAAACACCTCCTGAAGGGCCAGGCCCTGGACAGTGTACGACCCTCCTTTAGCAGAGCCGTGCTGGCAGGTGCAGAACACACAACAAGATTGCAGAACACACAGCAAGCTTTTAAAACACACAAGGTACAGAAAACTAACCAAAATGATGAAACGGAAGAATTCTCCTCAGAAGAAATTCCAGTAAGTAGTGACAGCTAACGAATTGATCAACTGATTTAAGCAATATAACTGAAAAAGAATTTAGAATAATAGTCATAAAATTAATTGCTGGGCTTGAAAAAAGCATACAGGATGGCAGAGAATCTATTGCTACAGAGATCAAGGGACTAAAAAATAGTCATGATGAATTTAAAATGCTATAAATGAGGTGCATAATAAAATGGAGGCAGCCACAGCGCAGATTGAAGAGGCAGAGGGGAGAATAGGTGAATTAAAAGATAAAATTGTGGAAAAAAGAGGAAGCTGAGAAAAAGAGAGATAAAAAATCCAGGAGTAGGAGGGGAGAATTAGAGAACTAAGTGATGCAATCAAATAGAACAATATCCGTATCATAGGAATTCCAGAAGAAGAAGAGAGAGAAAGAGGCTGAAGGTGTACTTGAACAAATCATAGCTGAGAACTTCCCTGATCTGGGGAAGGAAAAAGGCATTGAAATCCAAGAGGCACTTGGAAGAGACTCCCTTCAGACGTAACTTGAATCTATCTTCTGTATGACATATCATAGTGAAACTGGCAAAATATAAGGATAAAGAGAGAATTCTGAAAGCAGCTGGGGAGAAATGGGCCCTAACATACAAAGGTAGACACATAAGGGTAGTGGCAGACCTATCTACTGAAACTTGGCAGGTCAGAAAGGAATGGAAGGAAATTGTCAATGTGATGAACAGAAAAAATATGCCAAGAATCCTTTATCCAGCAAGTATGTCATTCAGAATAGAAGGAGAGATGAAGGTTTTCCCAAATAAACAAAAACTGAAGGAATTCATCACCACTAAACCATCCCTACAGGAGATCCTAAGGGGGACTATGTGAGTGAAATGTTGCAAGGACCACAAAGCACCAGAGACACCACTACAAGCATGAAACCTACAGACATCACAATGACTCTAAACCCATATCTTTCAATAATAACACTGAATATAAATGGACTAAATGCTCCAATCAAAATACATAGGGTATCAGCATGAATAAAAAACAAGACCCATCTACTTGCTGACTACAAGACACTCATCTATTGACTCATCTGAGGACACCTTCATTGAAAGTGAGGGGATGGAGAACTATCTATCATGCTACTGGAAGTCAAAAGAAAGCTGGAGTAGCCATACTTATATCAAACAAACGAGACTTTAAATTAAAGGCTGTAACAGAGATGAAGAAGGGCATTATATAATAATTACAGGGTCTATCCATCAGGAAAAGCTAACAAATACAAATGTCTATGCACCGAATTTGGAAGCACCCAAATATATAAAACAATTAATCACAGACATAAGCAACCTTATTGATAAGAATGTGGTAATTCCAGGGGACTTTAATACTCCACTTACAGCAATGGATAGATCATCTAGACACAGGATCAATAAAGAAACAAGGGCCCTGAATGATACATTGGATCAGATGGATGTGACAGATATATCCATAACTCTGCATCCTGAAACAACAGAATATACTTTCTTCTCGAGTGCACATGGAACATTCTCCAAGATAGATCACATACTGAGTCACAAAACAGCGCTTTATAAGTATACAAGAATGGAGATCATACCATGCACACTTTCAGATCACAATGCTATGAAACTTGAAATCAACCACAGGAAAAAGTCTGGAAAATCTCCAAAAGCGTGGAGGTTAAATAACACCCTACTAAAGAATGAGTGGGTCAACCAGGCAATTAGAGAAGAAATTAAAAAATGTATGGAAACAAATGAAAATGAAAAGACAACAATCCAAACGCTTTGGGATGCAGCGAAGGCAGTCCTAAGAGGAAAACACATTGCAGTCCAGGCCTATCTCAAGAAACAAGAAAAATCCCAAATACAAAATCTAACAGCACACCTAAAGGAACTAGAAGCAGACCAGCAAAGACTCTCCAAGCCCAGCAGAAAAAGATAAATAATAAAGATCAGGGCAGAAATAAACAATATAGAATCTAAAAAAACAGTACAGCAGATCAATGGAACCAAGGGTTGGTTTTTTAAAAAAATGAACAAAATTGATAGACACCTAGCCAGGCTTCTCAAAAAGAAAAGGGAGAGGACCCAAATAGATAAAATCACGAATGAGAATGGAATTATTACAACCAATCCCTCAGAAATACAAGCAATTATCAGGGAATACTATGAAAACTTATAGGCCAACAAACTGGACAACCTGGAAGAAATGGACAAATTCCTAAGCACCCACACCTTTCCAAAACTCAAACAGAAAGAAATAGAAAGCTTGCACAGAACCATAACCAGCAAATAAATTAAATCAGTTATCAAAAATCTCCCAACAAATAAGAGTCCAGGACCACATGGCTTCCCAGGGAATTCTACCAGACATTTAAAGCGGAGATAATACCTATCTTTCTCAAGCTGTTCCAAAAAAATAGAAAGGGAAGGAAAACTTCCAGACTCATTCTATGAAGCCAGTATTACTTTGATTCCTAAACCAGATAGAGACCCAGACTTTAGCCCCTACTACAAAGCTGTAATCATCAAGACAGCATGGTATTGGCATAAAAACAGACACATAGACCAATGGAATAGAATAGAAACCCCAGAACTAGACCCACAAAAGTATGGCCAACTAATTTTTGACAAAGCAGGAAAGAATATCCAATGAAAAAAAGACAGTCTCTTTAACAAATGGTGCTGGGAGAACTGACAGCAACATGCAGAAGAATGAAACTAGACCACTTTCTTACACCATTCACAAAAATTAACTCAAAATGGATAAAGGACTTGAATGTGAGACAGGAAACCATCAAAACACTAGAGGAGAAAGCAGAAAAAAACTTCTCTGACCTCAGCCGCAGCAATTTCTTACTTGACACATCTCCAAAGGCAAAGGAATTAAAAGCAAAAATGAACTATTGGGACCTCATGAAGATAAAAAGCTTCTGCACTGCAAAGGAAACAATCAACAAAACTAAAAGGCAACCAATGGAATGGGAAAAGATATTTGCAAATGACATATTGGACAAAGGACTAGTATCCAAAATCTATAAAGAACTCACCAAACTCCACACCTGAAAAACAAATAATCCAGTGAAGAAATGGGAAGAAGACATGAATAGACACTTGTCTAAAGAAGACATCCAGGTGGCTAAGAGGCACATAAAAAGATGCTCAACGTCGCTCCCCATCAGGGAAATACAAATCAACACCACACTCAGATACCACCTCACGCCAGTGAGAGTCACAAAAATGAACAAATCAGGAGACTATAGATGCTGGAGAGGATGTGGAGAAACGGGAACCCTCTTGTACTGTTGGTGGGAATGTAAACTGGTGCAGCTGCTCTGGAAAACAGTGTGGAGGTTCCTCAAAAAATTAAAAATAGATCTATCCTATGATTCAGCAATAGCACTGCTAGGAATTTACCGAAGGGATATAGGAGTGCTGATGCATAGGGTCACTTGTACCTCAATGTTTATAGCAGCACTCTCAACAATAGCCAAATTATGGAAAGAGCCTAAATGTCCATCAACTGATGAATGGATAAATAAATTGTGGTTTATATACACAATGGAGTAGTACATGGCCGTGAGAAAGAATGAAATATGGCCTTTTGTAGCAATGTGGATGGAACTGGAGAGTGTTGTGTTAAGTGAAATAAGTCATACAGAGAAAGACAGATACCATATGTTTTCACTCTTTAGTGGATTTTGAGAAATGTAACAGAAGATTCCATGGGGGAGGGAAAGGGAAAAGAAAAAGTTAGAGAGGGTGGGAGCCAAACCATGAGAAACTCTTAAAAAACTGAGAACAATCTGAGGGTTGATGGGGGTGTGGGAGGGAGGAAAGGGTGGGTGATGGGTATTGAGGAGGGCACCTGTTGGAATAAGCACTGGGTGTTATATGGAAACCAATTTGACAATAAATTTCATATTAAAATAAAAAAAAGAATGAATGGGCTAAAGAAGAAATTAAAAAGGAAACTAAAAGTACATGGAAGCCAATGTAAATAATAACAGCACAGCCCAAAACCTCTGGGAAACAGCAAAGGTGGTCATAAGAGGGAAGTATATAGCAATCCTGGCCTTCCTAAACAAGGAAGAAAGGTCTCAGATACACAACCTACTTTACACCTTAAAGAGCTGGGAAAAGTACAGTAAATAAAACCCCAAACCAGCAGAAGACAGGAAATAATAGAGATTAGAGTAGAAATCAATGCTATCGAAATGAAAACAAAAACAAAGCAACAACAAAAAAGTAGAACAGATTAATGAAACCGGGAGCTGGTTCTTCGAAAGAATTAACAAAATTGATAAACCCCTAGCCAGTTAGGCACAAAATAAAAAGGACCCAAATAAATAAAATCACGAATTAAAGAGGAGAGATCACAACCAACAGTGCAGAAATACAAACAGTATAAGATAATATTATGAGCAATTATATGCCAATAAATTGGGCAATCTGGGAGATATGAACAAATTCCTAGAAACATAGAAAACTACGAAAACTGAAATAAGAAGAAACAGAAAATTTGAACAGGCACAAAACCTATAAAGAAATAGAATTAGTAATTTAAAAATCTCCCAAAAAACAAGAGTCCAGGGCCAGATGGCTTTCCAGGGGCATCCTACGAAACATTTAATGAAGAATTAACACCTATTCTTTTGAAGCTGTCCCAAAAACTAGAAATGGAAAGAAAATTTCCAAACTCATTCCATGAAGCCAACCGGATCCAACAATACATTAAAAGAATTATTCACCATGATCAAATGAGATTTATACCTAAGATACAGGACTTGATACTTGCAAAACAATCAATGTGATACATCACACCAATAAAAAAAAAAAAAGGGACAAGAACCACATGACCCTCTCAATAGATGCAGAGAAAGCATTTGATGACATAGCTTGACAACAAGCAACCTTTCTTGATAAAAACCCTGAAGAAAGTAGGGATAGAAGGATCATACCTCAAGATCATAAAGGCTGTATATGAAAGACCCATCGCTAATATACATCCTGAATGGGGAAAACTGAGAGCTTTCCCCCTAAGGTCAGGAACATGACAGGATGTTCACTCTCACCACTGTTTTTCAACACAGTATTGGAAGTCTTAGCCTCAGCAATCAGACAACACAAAGGAATAAAAGCATCCAGATTGGCAAAGAGGAAGTCAAACTTTCACTCTTTGCAGATGACATGATATTCTATATGGAAAACCCAAAATATTCCACCAAAGAACTGCTAGAAATGATCCATGAATTCAGTAAAGTCACAGGATATAAAATAAATACACAGAAATTGGTTGCAATTCTATACACAAATAATGAAGCAACAGAAAGAGAAATCAAGGAATCAATCCCATTTACAATTGCACCAAAAACCATAAAATACCTAGGAATAAACCTAGCCAAAGAGGTGAAAAATCTATACACTGAAAATTATAGAAAGCTTATGAAAGAAATTGAAGAGGACACAAAAAAATGGAAAAACATTCCATGCTCCTGGATTGGAAAACAAAAATTGTTAAAATGTTGATACTACCCAAAGCAATCTACATATTCAAATCAATCCCTATCAAAATAACATCAGAATTCTTCACAGAACTAGAAAAAACAATCATAAAATTTGTATGGAACCTGAAAATACCCCAATAGCCAAAGCAATCCTGAAAAAGAAGACAAAGCTGGAGGTATCACAGTCCTGGACTTCAAGATGTATTACAAAGCTGTAATCAAGATTGTATGGTACTGGCCCCAAAACAGACACTTCGATCAATGAAACAGAGTAGAGAACCCAGAAGTGGACCCACAAATTTATGGCCATCTAATATTTGAAAAAGCAGGAAAGAATATCCAATGGAACAAAAACAAGACTCTTCAGCAAATGATTAAGGGAAAACTGGACAGAGACATGCAGAAAATGACCTTTCTTATACCATACACAAAAATAAACTCAAAATGGATGAAAGAACTAAACGTAAGACAGGAAGCCATAAAAATTCTAGAGGAGAAAGCAGGCAAAACCTCTTTGACCTCCGCTGCAGCAACTTCTTACTCAACACGTCTCCAGAGGCAAGGGAAACAAAAGCAAAAATGAACCATTGGGATCTCATCAAGATAAGAAGCTGCGCAGTGAAGGAAACAATCAGCAAACCTAAAAGCAACTGATAGAATGAGAGAAGATATTTGCAAATGACATATCAGATAAAGGATTATTAGTATCCAAATCTATAAAGAACTTATAAAACTCAACACCCAAAAAACAAATAATCCAGTGAAGAAATGGGCAAAAGACATGAATAGACACTTCTCCAAAGAAGACATCCAGATGGCTAACAGACATATGAAAAAATGATCTACATCACTCATCATCAGGGAAATACAAATTAAAACCACAATGAGATACCCCCTCACACCAGTCATAATGGCTGAAACTAACAACTCAGGCAACAACAGATGTTGGCAAGGTTGTGGGAAAAGAGTATCTCTTTTGCACTGTTGGTGGGAATGCAAACTGGTACAGCCACTCTGGAAAACAGTATGGAGGTTCCTCAAAAAGTTAAAAATAGAAGTACCCTATGACCCAGAAATTGCACTACTAGGTATATACAGAAGTAATACAAGTGTGCTGTTTCAAAGGGGCACATGCACCCCAATGTTTTTAGCAGTGCTATGAATACCAAAGTATGGAAACAGCCCAAATACCCATCAACAGATGAATGGATAAAGATGTGGTATATATACACAATATATATGTGGAGTATTACAATCAAAAAGAATGAAATCTTGCCATTTGCAACTATGTGGATGGAACTAAAGAGTATTATGCTAAGCGAAATTGGTCAGTCAGAGAAAGACAAATATCATGTAACTTCACTCATATGAGGAATTTAAGATAGATAACAGATGAATGTAAGGGAAGGAAAACAAAAAGAATATAAAAACAAGAAGGGGGGCAAAACAGAAGAGACTTAAATGCAGAGAACAAACCGAGGGTTGCTGGAGGGCCTGTGGGTGGGGTGATGGGCAAATTGGGTAAGGAGCATTAAGGGAGACACTTGTTGGGATGAGCACTGAGCATTATAAATAGGGAATGAATCACTGGAATCTACTCCTGAAAACATTATTGCACTGTATGCTAACTAACTTGAATGTAAATTAAAAGCAAACAAACAAATACATAAATAAATAAATAAATTTTTTTTTAAAGTGTATTAGCTTCTGGGAAGTCTCACCAACCTCTAGCAAGGCCAAGGGGGTGTGCAAGGGTTTTGTATCCCTGCTTATATTCCCTGAAAGCACTCCTACCCTCTAGATGTGTGGGATACTAAAACTTGTCCCTCAGGCTGAAGCTCCAGGCTAAGTCAGCCTTTTTCATAGGAAGATTGGGGTTTTTCTGTCTTTGCAGTGCCCAAGGCTAATGGCCTGCCAAGAACTGTCTTTCCAATTGTTACAGTCTTGGCCACCAGGGCCAGGCAATTAAAGTGTGTCCCCTGTGTGGATTGCACATGCCCATTGGTTTGGGCAAGGCAGCTAGAGAGTATAGGGGGTAGGCCACATTCACCAGCTTCAGAAATGCAGCGGGCAAATGTCTTCACTGCATGCCCCTACATACTTTAGGAATGTAGTGCAAGAGTGCCTTGTCTGTGCACACACACCAGCTTTAAGCTGAAAGGGAATGTGGTAACTACTTGCTCTTGCTCACTCCAGCCAGGAAGTGGGGAATCACTACAACTGCCTGCGCTCTCTGGCCTAAGCAAGTGCTATAACCATTTTCCTCCTCCCTCCCACACAAGTTGGTGAGAGGGTGCTGTATCTGAGCTCACCTGCCTGTGCTTGCAGGCTATGTGGAGAATGCAACAACTGTATCCACCAGCGTCTCCATTTCCAGGAGACACCTCAATTATCCCATCCCTCCAGCCAATACTTCCAGATCAGCAAATGGATGTCCTCACATAGAGTCTAGGTGCTTTTCAAACTGCTGTGTTTTGTTTTGTTTTGTTTTGTTTTGTTTTTTACTGAGTCTTGGGGCAAGTAAGGCCACATGTGAGTTCTCCAAGAAGAGAATCTCAGTTTCTTTTTGCATTTTGGGACTTGTAGATTTCCTGGGGCTTTGTATTTCCCATGTAGATCCCACAGGCTGGAGCACCCAGTATTGGATTCTAACCCTTCACTCTTCTGATAACTCCACATTAATCTGGTGATATCCCTTCCTGTTCTGTGTTGCCATGCCAGGGGTTGGGGTTTTTGTGAGACTGTGTCTTTGCCTCTCCTACCCATCTTTATGTGGTCTTTTTATCTTTGTTGTATCCTTTTGTTGCTATTCTTTGTTTTGAAGAGCAGTTCATCTACTTTTCATATCTATTTCAGAAGAAAATGATCCATATATAGCTGTAGATTTGGTGTGTTCATGGAAGAAGAAGGTAAGTTCAGGAACTTCTCATCATCACCTAAAACTTCTTCCAAAAATTTCAGTATGAACAGTGCTGGGGGTGAAGTTCAACTTTGAAGAGAGCCAAGTTGTAATGTGTGGGGGCAGAGGATTGTAAATTGCAGATGGGAGTGGGGATTGCATGTGAGATAATTCTGATGTGAGTTGGAAATAAAAAACCACAAAACGTAAAATCCATAATTGTTTAATTAAATTTTAAGATGGAGATGAGGAGAAGGCAGAAAGTAGGGAATCTTGAATGTTGACAGGATTGTAATTCTATTGGCTCTTTACATGCAATTAAAACCTGCCAAAATCTCACCCACTCAGATCTCCCTCCTTTGGCGATTTGATTCTCTGCCAAACTTTGAGTAATAAATAGAATCTGCAAGCCCTCTGAACACAGAACTGCTGCTTTTCAGAGGAGAAATCGAAACAAGATTACACGGTAAGAATAAGACTAACATTCTGGTAGATTTTTTTCTCAGGTTTGGCAAAATAAGATCTTGGGAACCATGGAGAACTATTTTTTATTTTTATAAAGTAAAGGATTAGGCTGAATTGTTGCTATTTATTGCCAAAACTAGTAAAAGTTGATAATAATGATAGTTGCTACTAACTTATAATTCCACTTTGATTTCCTTTGGGTGATTTGGA
Source organism: Puma concolor (assembly GCF_028749965.1). NCBI lineage: Eukaryota > Metazoa > Chordata > Mammalia > Carnivora > Felidae > Puma > Puma concolor. Next base: position 32,321,530 of record NC_141679.1, read on the forward strand.
AAATCATTAATAAATTGCTAAAATTGGTTATTAATAGTCTTTATAGTAAGTTTTTCTCCCCTACCACAAAACTTCATAAAACAAGTTGATAACTGTACTTCCAAGACAAACCTACTCCCAATTGTTTACCAGTGGTTTCAAAAAAGGAGGACAAATAGAAGAACCGAGAGGGGTCATCCCTTCAAAATCATCTACTCAAAAATAAACAATTTTTTGAAAAAATAAGTAATTTACATCCTAAATGACTAAATGGGTAAATTCAAAAGCTTATTAGTTTTGCTACTATTCTTCATTTAGACAATTTCATTTAAAGATTTTTTTTCTCTTTATTTGTTACTGTCTGCCTTGTGGCAATTCTTTTCTCCTTGCACTTTTCTCTGCCTTATCTTTCCACACATGAATACATACCTCCAGACTATTTTAATAAAGAAAATGGCACAAATCCAAAAGTACTGTTGCTTCACAAAGTTGATTCTAGAAGGTCTTTGGAAATTTGAGAGTTTAGGACTAAGTGTGGTTGGATCTTCCTGACCCTCACTCCCTCCTCAGCCCTGTGCTTCTTCAGCTTGAATCATCCCTGTATACTGTGGTCCTATGCCGTTCCCAATATCCCTACCTATTGCTTCTCACATTTGTCTTTAGAATACTTGATGCCCCTCTTTAAATTTTGCCCCAAAAGGGCATGGCTCTGTGTTCAGAAAACTTCAGAGTCCTCTATTTCCCAAAGTTTAGGGTGCTTGAGAAGAATCACATAATTGAGCAGTATGCTTAAATAGTTAACTCTCTGAACAAGCATAACTCTGCAGCTCAAATTTCACATTTTCTCCATTCTTCTCTGAAAGGATCCTAGATTTCCCATGAAACCTTGGCTGGTAGCTACATAAAGCATTTTCTCAGCAATGACCTAGATATTTTTCGATTTCCCATCACTGTTTAGCTTACAATATATACAGCCAGAATGTACCTCTTTCTTTTTCCCATTTATAGAGAGGGAAGAATTCTTAGGAGAATTTTTACTTAGGGTTTGAAACAGGGCTAAAAGTAAGGCAAGAGACTGAGAAATGGAAACTGCCACTCCTGGTTAGGGTCTGCAGAGGGTTAAAGAAACAGAACTTACAACTAACTTCTGGGAATGTGTCTGAGATTCAGTTGTAAAAGGTTCACTCATGGGGGAATTAAATCATTACAAGCAAATACTGTTGGGTGTGTGTATGTGAAGCACAGAAGGGAGAAAAAATAAACACCAAGGAATATTTATGTGAGTATTTGACAGAACAAGGCCTTTTTGGAGATACTCATGCAGAATTAAATCTTTACAGGGAAGGGGCGCCTGGGTGGCTCAGTTGGTTAAGTGTCCGACTTCAGCTCAGGTCACGATCTCGTGGTCAGTGAGTTCGAGCCCCGCGTGGGACTCTGGGCTGATGGCTCAGAGCCTGGAGCCTGCTTCCAATTCTGTGTCTCCCTCCCTCTCTGCCCCTCCCCCGTTCATGCTCTGTCTCTCTCTGTCTCAAAAATAAATAAACGTTAAAAAAAATTAAAAAAAAAAATCTTTACAGGGAAGTACTGCAGAAGGGACAGCATTGGGAGGAAGAAAATTCAGGGAATTTTTATGCCAGTAAATCTGATAGCATGAGGTCATTTTTGGAGATGTGAGTGTGACTGTGCCAAAATCTATGTATCTTTCATTCAACAAGTTGAAATTTTGGCAGACATGGTAAGAATCAAGAGCGTCTGTCAGAATCTTTCTTATTTATGTCACAGCTTATAGCAGGGACATTTAGAAACAAGACCAAAAATAATCTCCTTGAAGAGCAGAAAGAAATCTTAATTCCTTCAAAAAAAAAAAAATGATGCTTGGTTCAAGGACTTCAGGAAATCATGGTAAAAACCTCTAATCTTTTTTTCAGTTTCCCTCTGGGTTCTCTGGTGTTGACATCTGCATGCAAAAGAAAGCTTTAAGAGGAAACAGCCTCACAGGGCAGGCAAAGTTCATTATTGTAGGATAGTTATGGGCAAATAAGGAGTTTGGAGCACTTCCTCCCTGTAACAGACTCCTGGCAGATACTCGCATGCTAGCCTTGTTACTATTGGTAGATCATGCTATATCTGTGAACACTTTTGTTTTTGTTTTTGCTTTAAGAGTGCAATATAGCGTAATAGTAAAAATACACATATTTTTTGAGCCAGACAGGCCTTAAATCCATCATCTATCATTGACTACCTGCGTGATTTTGGATCTTAACTTTCGTGACCCTGAATTTTTTTCCTCTGGTGCAAGATATAAAAATAAACAAACCAATAATAATAACAACAAAAAAAATCCTACCTTAGAGAGGTGTTCTGATACCTATAAAGATAAAGCAAGCCAGAAGTAGTCATTAAAGGTAACTTTATTAATCACTGAACATGTACTAAATGAGTTATTTTCCCCCCATTATCCCATTTAATCCTCAGCACTTCTGTAAGATAATAACATTCTCCATTTATAAAGTTAAACAAGTAAGATTTGGAAAGATTGTACTAACCCAAGATAACGCAGTCAGCAAATTTCAAACCAGAGGTTAAAATCCAGAGTTAAGTCCCATGAAGGAAAAGGACCAAGAAGGAAGATGGATTCCAAACAACTTCATTTAGTATGACCTTAATCTTTTTGTAAAGCGATTTTCAATTCAGTTTCCATGATTTCCAAATACAGAAACATTAGTGAGATGACATTAAAACTTTCCACCTATTTTTTTAGGTCTACATTCATTGCCATCTGAAGAAGTTTCCCTGCCAGCCACCATTTTCTTATGTAACTTTCTTTTGCCATTCCCGTTGGTATTGCCAGAACCCTCAAACTTGGCTGATTGCTTTCACTTTTAATTAGCACAACAGTCTACATCTAATTCCTCTTCACTCTGAACACCTCAAAAATTAGATGATTGCCACAATTTTCCCTCACAATACTAGTGCATCTGAGACATTTAGCAATCATGTTTTGCTCATTACTTCTCTTGAATTTCCTAGCAAAGATTCAATGCTTTCTTAAAGAGTTTGACAGAGGTTCATTGTTTTGCATCTCTGCTGTGTTCAATATCAACCACTCTAACTTCTTAGCCTGTTGCTCTATCAGTGGCAGTAAGAAATGCTATCAAGCAGTTTATATATTTTTTTTCTTAAAGAGAGTGATTTTTAAAAGTTTCAAATGTAATGTAATTTGAAAGAAAGAAAGAAGAAAGAAAGAAGAAAGAAAGAAAGACAGGAAGGCAGGAAGAAAGGAAGAAGGAAGGAAGGAAAGAAGGAAGGAAGGAAGGAGGAAGGAAGGGAAAGAAAGGAAAGAAAGCTACCATACTGTTAATTTTTAAATTTCTCTTAATAATCAAATTTAATATCATCTAATATATGATACAGTTTATTACTAGGTGGCTATTTGGTTGTGAAAAATATCTCTTGGTTTATCCACGGGTGATGATGTTCATGCATGTTCTGATGTTCTGGTATGGCATAAGCAGAAATAAATAAAAGAACCAGCCACATGGAGCATATTCAGCATGCCCGCTGAATATCAGCATTAGAAGGGACTCTCATTCTGATTTTGGACTATACCAGCTAATCTGAGATAATGTGTCAGTGAGGGTGGTGTGGAATATCTAAAGTTTTACATAAGTATTAATAATTTGGCCAGTATTTCTGTAACTATTTGATAGACATATCCCAAACATAGGAGAAAATTCCTATAAAAGTTATGCAAGCAGTAATTTCAATCTTTGTACAAGGAAAAACTTTCACATATTATGAGAAAATATTTACAATTAACTTACGAATATAGGTATTCTGAAATGATAATTTGAACAGAAAACAGTTTTTAGTGCTTTTCTCTTTTGAGCATCATTATGGACTCATGATTTTTGTTGACATTGTTGTAAATTTTCAAACTTAACTTGTTTTGATTAGCTATAATTTTTTTATTGTTTTGACTCAAATTGCCACTATTTGGCACATAGAAGCCTTTTTATGCTGGTTCATTTGCTCTTTTATTAATCACCTTAGAACTCTACAAAATGCATCACTGCTTTCAGGCAACAATTTATTCAGGCTCATCTTGCATGTCTTCTACCTGTAACAGAAACCAGCTATTCTCCAAAGAACTTTGATTTCTTTAGTGGAGAACATTATTAGATTACAAAATATGGGCCCTGGGATATATAGTAGATTATTTCATTTTACTACTGACATTAAATTAGTTCAGTTACAGAGATAGGGGAGAAAATCTGTATATATAAAATCACGAGTTCATTTTGGCAATTTCAATGGAGTTCCAACATCACTTTATTATATACCTACTTGAGTTTTTACCTATTTTACTATGTGATGAGCATGGGATGTTGAATATAAGGGATAAATCATGAAATTCTACACTTGAAAAAAATAATAAAATTCAAATATTTTAATTAAAAATATATTTTTTATTTATACTTTGGCCCAATTGTTTCAGTTTTTTTAACTTTGAAAATGTTAATACCTTATTGACAGTTGTTGTTTTTGCCCCTTTGTTAGCTACATTAGTTACTGGATGATATGAAAACCTGTTTAAAAGTTCACTTTATAAATAGAATGTTAACTTTGTTCAAAGTGTTTACAAGTCATTTCATTTTGTCACTATTTGTCCAAGCACAATGACCAATATGTATATGTATATGTAATTTTCATAATCAATTTTACACACAAATTTAGACAAATTTATACATGTAAAAGTTTTTGGTAAACAAATCCAATTGATGTTTTGCAAAAATAATAATATAATAGTATATTGGCAATCTATAGAATTAATTGTAAAAATAGTAATAACAGTACTGCTATTGGCCATCTGAATTTATTTTTTTTTTAATTTTTTTTCAACGTTTTTTATTTAATTTTGGGACAGAGAGAGACAGAGCATGAACGGGGGAGGGTCAGAGAGAGAGGGAGACACAGAATCGGAAACAGGCTCCAGGCTCCGAGCCATCAGCCCAGAGCCTGACGCGGGGCTCGAACTCACGGACCGCGAGATCGTGACCTGGCTGAAGTCGGACGCTTGACCGACTGCGCCACCCAGGCGCCCCTGAATTTATTTTTTAAAAAGCATCTCAGTTACTTATATGTTTTCAAAATCTTGTCCTGATACAAAATATTTTCAGTTTATCTTTTCTATTTCTGACATACCATGCTTTTTCTCTCATATACAATATGTTATTGTTTATAACATATCGATTTATATATCCATATTATTATGCCATAATTTTTTAAATATAACATTATTTAAATATTAAACTGTTTAGCTGATATGGAAAACAGTATGAAGGTTCCTCATAAAATTAAAAATAGAACTACTATATTATCCTGCAATCCCACTTTTGCATATATATCCAAAAGAATTGAAAGCAAAATCTTGAAGAGATATTTGTACACCCATGTTCAATGCCATATTATTCAAAATAGCCAACAGGTAAAATCAACCCAAATGTCCATTCACCAATAAATGGATAAAGAAAATGTGGTATATACATACAATAGAATATTATTCAATGTTAAAAGAAAGAATCTTGTCAGATGCTACAACATGGATGAACCTTAAGGACATCATTCTAAGTGAAATAAGCCAGACACAAATACTGTATACTATATCAGTCCACTTATGTGAGGAATCTACAGTAGCCAAACATACAGAAACAGAGAGTAGGACAGTTTTGACAGGGGCCTGGGGAAGAAGGAAATGGGGAATTGTTGTGCAATGAATATAGTTTCAGTTTTGCAAGATGAAAAACTTCTAGATACCTGCTGCAGAACAGACCTAGTAAAGCTACTGAAATGCACACTGAAAAATGGTTAGATGATAAGTTTTATGTTATATATATTTTTACTACATTAAAAACTAAAGGAAAAAAAGAACTTTGAGCATGGCAGGGGGAGGGCAGAGGAAATGCTTAAATAATCCAGCTGTATTTAAAGATACGATTAAGACAATGTCCAGAATACATTAGTTGTTTGCCATTTAATTTTAGGATTTAGAAAAAGCCGATGTAGATTACATTTAGGCAAAAAACAAACAAACAAAAAAAAAAACAAAAAAAAAAAACAAAAACAAAAAAACAGCCAAAGAGAATTTGTATCACTTGATATGCTTTAGCTGCAAAAATATAATAATGAATTAGATATGGCTTAAAATATAAGGACACTTGGTGCTTACTTAACAAGAAGTTCTGAAGTGGGCAATACCAGAGTTGGTGCAAAGAATCAAGGACGTCACCAAGACCCAGGCTCTTCTCATCCTTCTACTCTGCCATCCTCAGACTGTCCATGGTCTCTTCCTTTATGAGATATTGTTGGCCCAGCTCTGAGAATTACATCTTCACAGAGGCAAAGTCAAAAAGTCAAAAAGTTCTTACTCCTAAGGAGAAAAATTGTCCCACAAGTCCCAGATACGCCACCCCTTTGTCTCATTGGCAAGATCTGGGTTACATGCCTAGTCCTAGACACTGTTGGCAGATAGGATTGCCATGAATGGTTTATGTTTCTGCATATCTAAATTTTGTCTTTGGTGAAAGAAAAGAGATTTGTCAGCTAAGAAACAACATTCATCCTAGGTAACAAATAACTTCCCAGGTTGTTGACATCCTCTGATTTCTGCAGAACTCAAACCATTTTTCGTTTTTAAGAACTTCTGCAAAGGGCAGTCAAACTCTTTTCAAAGTTACCCTGAGGATTCTGCCTTACTCTGAAAAACACCTGAAAAATCTCTTTTAATCTGATTAATTTTCAATGTTTTCAGGTCAGAAAACTAAGTCTTTTTTTTTCAATATATGAAGTTTATTGTCAAATTGGTTTCCATACAACACCCAGTGCTCATCCCAAAAGGTGCCCTCCCCAATACCCATCACCCACCCTCCCCTCCCTCCCACCCCCATCAACCCTCAGTTTGTTCTCAGTTTTTAAGAGTCTCTTATGCTTTGGCTCTCTTCCACTCTAATCTCCTTTTTTTTTTTTTTCCTTCCCCTCCCCCATGGGTTTCTGTTAAGTTTCTCAGGATCCACCTAAGAGTGAAAACATGTGGTATCTGTCTTTCTCTGTATGAAAACTAAGTCTTTAATCAGGCATATCAGAACCACTTATTTTGTACAAAGAGAAGAAGAGAATGTGTACATTTCCTGTCTGACCATTTTCCAGTCAGCTCAATGCATTCTTAAGCACAGACACTGACACTGCTTTAATTCTTTTTAACCACAATATAGAGGGCTTATTTAATTCTGTCAGTGTCTCTTTGACCACCACATTTAAGAATATGGAATGTGTACATTTTAGAATTCACTGATAGTCTTCTCTTTCCTTTAACTTAAAAAAAAAAATTCATTAACATATAACATACACACACAAACACTGCACAAATCTGACTGTATAGCTTAATGGTTTGTTACAAGGTAAACCAACCTCAGTAATTATTTAAAGAAATAGGAGTATAGAACTCAGAGTCTCCTTATGCCCTCTTCTAGTCACTACTTTCTACCTCAAGAATAGTATTTTACTTTCTAACATCAAACACCACATATTCAATTTGTGGGGTTTTTGAACTATTTACAAATGAATTCATACAGTATATGTTTTGTGTCTAGCTTTTCACTCAACATTATGTTTGTGAGATCCCTCTGTGTAGTTGCACATATGTTTATTCTTATTACTGGTTAGAATTCCTCTAAATAAATGTGTTACAATTTATCTGTTATAATGTAGATGAACATTTTCCATGTTTCCAGTTTAGAGTTATATAACTAAGACTGCTATGAACATTCCCTTACTATGTCTTTTGGCATTTTTATGCCTTTCATATATACCTTCCAAGTAGAATTGCTTGGTCAAAAGTATGCACATGATCAGCTTTAGTGAATGCTACCAAATTATTTCCCAAAGTGGTTGTAGCAATTTATACTCTAATCAGCCATGTATAATTCCATTTGTCCCAAATCCTTGCAAATACTTGATATTTTCTATCTTCTTCATTTTAGCCATTTTGATAGGCGGGCATTATGTCAGTCTGGGGCAGCTAGTAATTTTTCCCCAGACTTGAGTTAGCTAGCAGACACACTTTAGAAAAATATATATCTTCCCTAAGATTGTAATTTTGGGGTTGAGGCATTTGTTTTTTGTGTCCCAGTTGCAAAGCAGCATTAATGGGTGGGGGGAGGAAGAACCATTATATTGTATTTGGGATTCAGGGGGGAAAAAAGTCAGGAACCACTTTTTTTAAGTGTCCTACCTTGGTAGGAAAAAAAAAAAAAAAAAGGATTATTCTCTTAACCCTATGGTCACAAATTTAGTTTCGATAGACTGTGTGGTTGTTTTGTTTTGTTTTATTTTTAACAAACCTACACTTTTATTTATTTGCTTTTCAGTAAATTTAAATCCTTAAGGAGTACAGCATCACAGGGATTCTGTGACTTTAGCAGGAAGGTGACTTTGGAATTTGGCATGACTGTACCACTGTTTCCATGAGCGTGAGTTATTTTTACCAGATTACTAGGATTTTTTAGATTACTAAATTTGTCACCAGGAGTCACTGGGTTGTTCTTTGATTTGTACACATAGATGCATCTCTTGCTTGGTAGAATTCATTTCCATCTCGAGCATAAACACCTTCAATTTTAAGAAGAGCTGTGTGCTCCCTCTGGTTCCAGAGACCCTGCTGATAGCCAGCAAAAATGGCCTTGGACTACAGCCTTCTGTCGTTTTAGGAGTACTGTTCCCAGCAGGTCTCCTCAGGCTCCAAGATGGCAGAAAGAGGTAGTTTTTTTTTCAACGTTTTATTTTATTTTTTTTATTTTTGGGACAGAGAGAGACAGAGCATGAACGGGGGAGGGGCAGAGAGAGAGGGAGACACAGAATCGGAAACAGGCTCCAGGCTCTGAGCCATCAGCCCAGAGCCTGACGCGGGGCTCGAACTCACAGACCGCGAGATCGTGACCTGGCTGAAGTCGGACGCTTAACCGACTGCGCCACCCAGGCGCCCCAAGAGGTAGTTTTTTTATAGACTTTGAACACAACATACTTTAAGAAAGTTTAAAGTATTGTTAAATCATTATGAGCTAACAATAATCCACCCTGATTATTTTTCTTGATTTAAACATTGTTCAAATGATGTATAATTTAACAAAGTATCTGCTTTGTGTAATTTATAGCAAGCATTTGATAAACCAGATCATCTTGAGATTCTGCATGTGACATCAAAATAGTAAAGGCTCATTGGCTGACTGGTTTCTTAGCACAAGGACAATTCTTATCTTCTGGCTGGGTGTCAGGAGTCTGAAACTTATCTTTTGCAACTTATCTTTTATATCTATTTTTGAAACTTATCTTTAGTCTTCATAATGTAGCTAGCAAGCACTTGATTAAAAAGTAGTTGATTTCCATTCTTAAAGAGAAAACTTTTTAAAATGTTTTTCTTATTTTTTTAAAGGAGATCTGCTACATTTATCTTCCACCAATGCAAAGTTTTGTTATCTCAGCTGCTGCTTCAGGCTGCCTTCTCTTGCTTCTAAATTTTAGAGACTTGAGTTCCACTTTCCACATTTCCATAAATATCTGGCTCATCCTTTTAGAAATTCCTCTTGTTATTCCTTAGTTTTCCAAAGCTGCCTTCATATGAAGCCTATTAGTTCCCAGAATCCATTCCAGAAGTATCTAAGTGGCATCCCTGTGCACTGGAAATTGAAGTTAAGTGTAATTTCATTGGCTTTACATATTTATCTGTGGTATCTGGAATAAATGTCTCCTCATCAATGTTTTATGTGTTTTATGTGCCAAGTCGACCTCTTTAGAGCCAAGTTAAAGATACATTACATTTTACTCAGAAGATGTGCTTCAAAATGTAAATCTTTGCCTGTCTAAAACTCATGTATGTTTCTCTTGAATAACAAATGGTAAGTCACTTGATAGAATTTAGGATACTTCCCAAAGACTTGTATCCTTGTTAGGATTTCAAATTTTGAAAATATTAAATTACTTTAGGCTTTGGATTCTGGGGACTATCCCCAGAGTCAAAGCTAATATTAATGGGCAAGTTTTCATCCTTGGTTAAGCAATCTGTTTTGCTTATATTGTTGCCAATTCAGAGATGTTCTTAACACTTGTTGGTACACATTTGCAGAGAATTAGGCAAGACTCAGAAATAAATCTCCCATACATACATATACATAGATGCAATTACTATCTTTTCATGAACAGAGATGACATATTTTAAAATATATACAAATGTTATACACATTTGTCTTGGGACACTAGCTTTGCAAGTTGTCTTCCTTTGTGGATCTAGGTACAAATAAAAATTTAAAAAGTAAAACAAGCCAGGTCTAAAGCAGTGAACTGAAGCAAGACAGATTGTATTTCATCTCCAGTTTTGAGAACTAATTCACAACTTAGTGACTCAAGTCAATACACATTCTGTGGCTTGGCATCTGCTTTTTCCATGTGCATGACTCTGAAAAGCATTTGTCCAGGCTGAGATTTTAGATCTATCTGCTCCCACCTTGTTTTTCTGCCACCTTATACGGAATGCTCTGCCAGAACTATTTTCTGTGACTCAGCTTTAATTACATCTTCTAAAACCTTCCTCATTATTTAATGGATTTCTTTAATTTTTTAAACTTGCTTGGGATTCTTAGATCTGAGGATTGGAGTCTTTCAATAATTCTGGAAACTTCTTAATCTTTATTTACCTTCAAATATTTTCCCTTCCCTATTTTATCATCTTCTTCTAAAATTCCAAATAGATACACATTAGATTGTCCAATTCCGTCCTTCAAGTTTCTCACCCTCTTTTTCATATTTTCCATCTCTATGTGTCTTTAAATTGTTTTCCAATGAATATTTTCAGATATATTTTCTAATTCATGATTCTTCATCTAATTCACTATGTGTAATCTGCCATTTAATCTGCTATTTAATGAAGCTTTAATTTCAACATTGTATTTTTTATTTCTAGATATTCTATTTGGATCTTTTTCAACTCTAAATTTTCCTTATTCATTTTTTCAATATTTTTAAAACTCTACCTAAAGATATTAAAACCAGTTGTTCAATATGTCATTTCTGATTGTTCTAATACATGAATCAATTTTCAGGTTGGCTTCTGTTGTCTGTTCCTTCTGTGGCTTTCATCATGTTGCCAAGTATTTTTATTTGTTTTATAAATCTTGACTGCAAACTATTCATTTGCCCTGGAAATTTTTCTGTGTGGATGAATACTTTATGGCTTGGGCTGCAGCTGAGTTCATCAAGATAGGATTTGTGTTTGCCTTTCCCATTTGTCTTGGGATCCTACCAACCTGAAACTATTTGATATTTAATTCTCTATTTCAGGCTTTTGGAAACACACAGGTAGTGTGATTTCAAACTACAAACCCATGTGGGGGCTGACTTTTCGTGAGGAATCATCCTCAGAAGAATGATTTTCCCTCCATCTAGTGCCAGAGCTTCCTAGCAGTCCCCTTCTGCAGGTGAGGTTTATTTATCTCAACCACCCTTACACTTCAAGTGTAGCCGTTTTGGTGTTCAGATTTAGGCCATGCAGTTTCCTATTAGGATCCCCATTTTAGGCATATCCTGGAATTTATCTCCTGGGCCCTGAACTTCATGTAGTTGTCTAACCTGTCTCTAGAATATAGTAGATGAATTTAGGAAAAAGCCAAGGTTTCTTGTCTCCCAGTATTTTGAACACTATACATTCTTTACTTTCATTCCAGTTCAACAAATGAGTTTGAAAGATTTTTTAAATATTTCTTTCAACATTTTAGTAGTTTTAGTAAGGAGGATTGGTCATAATAACTAATCCACCATCATGCTGAAAAGAGAAGTCTCTGGTTAGTTAACATTATAATGAGCAAATATTAAAAATTTAAACATATGAACAACATTTATATTAGTAAATTACTGATTTTTCAAATCCTTTTGGGGTTTCTAAGCAATATTTCTTTTTCAGACAAGGTTTCTACTCATGAAAAAGTTTTGAAAATTCCCTCTTCCAGCCTTAAAGTATAATGGTTTCTTCTTATGATGTTGCTAAATCTCCTCACCAACAAGACCACCAATGATGGTATACGAATTGGACTTTAGCCTCACTCTCCCTTTACAGGGTTAAATAATCCAGGTGTTATGGATTTAGGCCATATTCTCACCCCCTTAATTTGTTTTCTTGTAGCAAAATATTCTTGACCAAGTATACTTTAAGCAGAAACCAACTATGGGTAAGGAGTTTCTGCTCTGGTGTGAGGGATCGGGGGGAAGATGTGAAATCCAAAAGAAACGCCTTTCTAGAGCCCCTCATGAATTCTGAAAACATTTGCTTCAGGTTTTAGCCAAGGGACCTTGGGCAACTTACTTGACCCTTCTGTGCCCCAGTTTCATCACCTGTAAAATAGGGAAAATAACAGTATACTTTTGACAAGATTGCTATGATAATTGAATTAGTTAACTATATAAAGCATGTAGTACAATACTTAGCACATAGTAAACACTATACAAGGGTAAATTTCTAAAAACACAGAACTTTTAACTCTGCATACTCCTATTGCATTTTTTATGCTCCACTAAATTTTTACAAAATTCATAATTTGTATATTATTTGTCCAGCTTAGTTAAAATTTTTTTTAAGTAAACAAAAAAAGATCTCAACTTTAAACCTCAGAATTAACTAAAACCAAAGACGTATTTGTTCCATGTTGTTTCTTTCCCATACATTGCTTTCCTCTACACTTAAAAGCTTCCTGAATCCATAAAAAAGAAAATAGATACTACAGACTCTATAGACTTCCTCTTTCCCTATAATTTTGCCCTAAGACACAATGTACCCAAATCAATGGCTTAACTGGATTTCAGATCTGCCTTTGCCAGGACATGACCCCAGGTTAGTTAATTGCCCCCTTGTCTAACCCCATTATGCTATTTGCTGTAAGGTAGTGGAAGGAGAAGAGGAGGGTACAGGGCTGAAGCAGAACTTGTGCAGTTTTCTGAGGCTGACATCTTTTGGGTGGGCAATGGGCTGGTGCAGCTGCTGGTATTGAAGAAGCAGGCCCAGAGAAAGGAGAAGGAAGAGGCTGAAGTGGAATCCTGTATAGGAGCACAGGAAGGAGTCAAAGGGATAGGAAGACACTGGCTTTCATGCACCCTCTTCATTTTTGAGAAGAGGAAACTAAGACCGAGAGAGCTGAAGAGCCCTGCAGAGAGGGAGCAAATCTTGAATGTAAGCTTAGGAATGGAGGTCATTCTTCTTCTGTTTCTTCAAAAATTGTTAAAGATTTGGTTCAACACGTAGCTAGATCTCTAAAGTATGTGAGACATGGGGAGGGTCACTGGAGGGGAATAAAAACAATACATTGAACTGAACAATTTGAAATGTTTGGCCACACTAAAACCACAGGGCCATAGACCAAACAGAAAGTCAGCTTCTTTGAATGCTTTAGAAAGAGCATTGACCCAAGAACAAGAAGACCTGGGTTTCATTAGACTGAGTCATATAAAACTGTCATCTTTGTAGGTCAAAATGTAGTAGTGCCAATTCTATCCTGTTCAACTCACAGTTCCAGCTCTACCACTCAGTAGATGTTTGGGATTTGGACAAGATCTCCACATTTCTTCAGTGGGTAACACCTGCCTTACCTATTTTTTCGGGTTTTTGCAAGGACAGATCCAAAGTACACAACATTTACTGAGTGCCTGCTATCAATAACTTCTTGGGAAACAAAGATGACTAAGGTACAACCCTTATTTCTAAGGAGCTAGCATTCCAGCAGAAGATATAGGAAAACTAATTTAGTTGGATATGATAAGCAAGTAAGAAAAGGAAGCAATAAATTCTGTTTGATTGTGGGTGGTTAGGGAAATGAAGGCATTTGAACTGGGCTCTAAGGGTTAAATAGAAGCTTCCCAGGCAAAGAGGAAGAGGCATCTCTAGCAAGAGGAACAGCTTGTACAAAGGCATGGAGGTATACAAGTGTGTGGTGAATTGAAGAATAGTAAGCAGTCCAATGGGTATAAAATGTACAGTGTGTCTGTGTGGGAGTAGGGGGGTTACTGTTGTGTGAGGCTACAAAGGTTGAAGGGGTAGGTAGTGTCAGTGAATAAAAATGACTGGGTAAGAATGCATCCAGGAATACTGTGGGAAAGCATAGAAGTGCTTTACAAATGCTAAGTAAAGAACAAAAGAAAGTTTTCCTAAAATCTCAACATCCCTCCCCTCCTGTCACAAGGAGTTCTGCTTGAATCATATACTGATTTGCCAAATTTCTTTGTAGTGTTTCCTCTCCTTGGGAGAAATGTTCTCTCCTGGGTCCAGGTAAGAGGCGTGTAGAAACTTTCAGAGTGCCAGGGAGTCAGGGACAGGAAGTGATTCAGTTTGAACAAGGACAATGCTATCTCATTGTTCCCCAAATTTCAACCTCCCCTTCTGCGACATCACTTTTTCTGACCTCCCCCAAGAAAGAAGTGAAACCACTATACCCAAGGGAACAGAGGATAATGTGATCACCCTCCCATCTCACCCTCTCCCTCCTGCTCTCCTGTGAAATCTCCCAGAATGAAATCATATAGCGTTGTCAAACTTAATCATTCTCCCCATTTCCTGTCCCTCCTACCAGCCAAGACAAGTTGTGGGGCACTGTCTTCTTCCAGTAATTTTCTAGTACCCAACAAGAGTTTTGATGACCCCTCTATACCTTCATAGACCTTCTGCTCATGCAAAAGTATGTAAGCTTTACAAGGTGGTGAATGGAATTTAAAACCCAAAATTTAATTTCACCTCATTTTACCAACGGTTCCCATGGAATAAGAGAAATAACCAGATGGACTTAAGTTCAGATCCTAGCTTTGCTACTTACTAGCTATGTGGTCTTTTGCAACACACTTAATCTCTTTGAGTCTCTATTTCCTAAATTTTAAAATGGCACTCAAATACCAGGGTCATGGTAACAATTAGAGATAACATATGTAAAGCATCTGGCCCACAGATTTCCAAGACACTGTAAGTGCCATCACCATTATCATCACCACCACCATTATTAAGAGCTTGAACTAATGCAGACTCCTTGCTGATTTCATTTCTTTCCTCTTCCTACCCTCCATCTATTCCTTATATGACAGCCAAAGCAGTCTTTAAAACATGAAAACCAAGTCACATCCCATATTACTTAAAAACCCTTCATTGGCTTCCCACTGAATTTTGAATAAAATCCAAGCTCCTCCTTCTGGTCTCCAGGGCCCAGCCCTACCTGGCTTCTGTCCTCTTCTACTGCCAACACCATTACATTATACTCTCCTCATTGTCCACTGTGCTCCAACCATACTAGCCCTCTCATTTCCAAATATGACAAATTCTGTAAGACCCTTTGACCCTGGGGTTTTCTCTGCCCAGAAAGCACTCTCTGTCCCCTCCCTTCCATATATTCTTCACACCCTTGGAGTGCAACATAAATGCCACTTTCTGTGACCACACTACTTTAATACTACTGTTTATCTTCTTTACCAGCCTAGTTCTTATTTATTTATTACTGTTTATAAATGATTTATTTGTGGGGTCATGATACTACCATTCATGAGTTCGAGCCCCACTGACAGTACACAGCCTGCTTGGAATTCTATATCTCCTTCTATCTACCCCTCCCCCGCTTGTGCACACACTGTCTTTTTCTCTCTCTTTCTCTCTCTCTCGGTCTCTCAAAATAAAAATAAACTTTAAAAAATAAAATAAAATAAATGATTTATTTGCATGATTATTTGTTCAACATCTATTTCTCCAAAAGAGAGTGAACTGCAGGAGGCAGGAAAAACTTTGTTTTGTTCACTGCTATACCCCAGCACCTAACGCAGCACTAGACAAGTGTTTGAGTTATTACTGTTGTTATGATTACTCGGCAGCACTCTGTGGTATAGTATAGACATGTACAAATCCAACATCATTTGGGACTTTTCTTGGGATATTAGGAGGGCAGAATTTCTTTACAATGATTACTAGGCATGTTTCTTTTCTTTCTTTCTTTAAAAAAATTTAATATTTATTTTTGAGAGAAAGAGACAGAGTGAGAGCAGGAGAGGGGCAGAGAGAATAGGAGACACAGAATCCAAAGCAGGCTCCAGGCTCTGAGCTGTTAGCACAGAGCCTGATGTGGGGCTCAAACTCAAGAACCAAGAGATCATGACCTGAGCCTAAGTTGGACACTTAACCCACTGAGCCACCCAGATGTCCCAAGACTTTTTTTTCCCCCCAAAGCATTTAGCTCCTTCTAGGGCATCAAATATTGAACTTTATATTTTGTATTCCAAAATTTCCATGATTAGCATGTATTTTTATTTATTTTTTTTAATTTTCTTTTTCAACGTTTTTTATTTATTTTTGGGACAGAGAGAGACAGAGCATGAACGGGGGAGGGGCAGAGAGAGAGGGAGACACAGAATCGGAAACAGGCTCCAGGCTCCGAGCCATCAGCCCAGAGCCCGACGTGGGGCTCGAACTCACGGACCGCGAGATCGTGACCTGGCTGAAGTTGGACGCCCAACCGACTGCGCCACCCAGGCGCCCCTAGCATGTATTTTTAATAAAAATTTCTTATAAACTCTACATGTTAATGACAAGCGTCTTCACAAGAAATCAATCTAATCAAATGAATTTATTTTACAAGTAAAATTCACAATCAGGAAAGAAAAGCCAACAGCCAACTTAACATTATAAAGGGTATTGGTATTTTAAAAAAAGGAAATTGCTTATCAAAGGGCATTGCCTGACATATGAGAGGTGGTTGGTAATTCAATAAATGATTTTCCAGTTGATCAGATGTAGATAAGAAGACACAGTGAAATGAAAATTTTCGTGCAGTGTCCCATGGGTTAATGGGGTTGGAATACATAGTCCTTGGCAAGTAATGGGCACTTGATATTTGTTGAATGTGTAAGTTTCTGGAAGACTGCCAGGCAAAGAGACAAACATAACACTGCAGTTTGAGAAATGACTACATTTCATACATTTTTGTTGTTGCTCAGATGTGAATCACCAACTAATGAATTTCCATGCAAGATATTATTTCTTCATAGATTAAAATCTTCTTTCAGGTTGTTTGGGTTTTTTTTTCTTTCATAATTTAAATATGTGTCATTTCCTCTGGAATGTCATCTCCCTCCTTTTTTTCCTTAAAAAGGTCCTTCTATTTTCCTTTATTAACTAAAATGCAGCTTCCCTTGGTGACACCACTATTCTCAAAACCCACACCCTTTCTTTGTGTGCCCATCTCCCAGGGACAATAGAGAAGTGACACATTTCTTATTTTTTACTGCTCTTGCTAACCCTCACCATGGGTCCAACTACCTACTTATGTTAATTCCTTTCCATTCAGGTTGATAGAGACCCTAACGTCCTTTTCTGTTTGATGGGGCCTCTATTGAGGTCACCTTTGGTGACTCCAGTGCCTGTTTTGATGAGTCTTTAATATTCTTCTACAGTTCACCTGCAAAAGCTAATCTTGACTACCATTATCATCAGAACTTTGCAATCTCCAAGATAGAGAACATTCCTCGGAATTCCCCCAAATTCCTCAGTTTACAAACAACCTCCAGTCTTTCTACTTCTCCCACTCCAATTTTTAAATTCTTTGTAAAATAACTTTTTTTTTTTAATTTTTTTCAACGTTTATTTATTTTTGGGATAGAGAGAGACAGAGCATGAACGGGGGAGGGGCAGAGAGAGGGAGGCACAGAAACGGAAACAGGCTCCAGGCTCTGAGCCATCAGCCCAGAGCCTGACGCGGGGCTGGAACTGACGGACCGCGAGATCGTGACCTGGCTGAAGTCGGACGCTTAACCGACTGCGCCACCCAGGCGCCCCTGTAAAATCACTTTTTAAATTGTGGTAAACTTTACCATTTTAACCATTCTATGTATACAGTGCAGTAGCATGAAGTACATTCATATTGCTGAGTAACCATTACCACAATCCATCTCTAAAACATTTTTCATCTTCTAAAACTGAAACTCGATATCCATGAACAGTGGTTCCCCATTTCTTAGTAAATTCTTTTTTACATTCTCTAAGGAACTGTTTCAGACTTTTCCTACTCATCCTCAGAAATTAAAACACATGTTTACTTCTCTTAATTTCTGTAACTCTCCTCACAACTTACTTTCTGAAGATTCAAGCCATTTTTACAAGACTGTCAAGTTCTTGTCCCTTAAAACTTTACATCTCTACCATTCTTTTGCTTTTCCTCCTCTACTACAGAAAGAAGAATGCCTCCTCCTTTTCAAAGCCAACCCCTCCACTACTGCTCTCTCCTTTCACTCTGTTTCTTCTGGGACTTTATTATATCAGTTTTCTCCTTTTCATTTCTCTCTTTCATTTTCATTTTCTCTTTGCATTGTAACATCCCCAAGAGTCCCATATTCCAATAAAAAACATCAATAATAATAATAATAACAAGTATTAAGTTCCCACTATGTGCCAGGTACTGTCCCAACTGCTTAAAATATACCTTCTCATATAATTCTCACAATGACCCACTGATTTCAAATTATTATGAAGAAAATTATTATGATGAAGAAATTGAGAGTTTAGAAATATTGAGCAACTTGCCCAAGATTGTCTAACTAGTATTTTCCCTTCTCCATGCTACTCTGGCAAGATTCCATTGTCTCTTTGTTTCCCTTTCATTACTGTATTTCTTGAAAAAGTCTCAGTTCCTCCTCTACACTATGCAATCCACTGCAGTTTCTTGGAGAGTCCCACGCTTAATGGTCTAAAAGGTCTCTAATCCCCAGCTGGGTCACTGTAGTGCTCATCACCAAATGTTGCTTTTTTTGAGATGGTCTTCTCTCTTAGTCTTCATAATATATGACCTCTTTTTTTCTGGTTTTCTTCCTAGTCTTTTCTAACTCCTTATCTTCTCTTACTCTTTAAATGTAAGATTTCCTATAGTTCCATCTAGACATAGCCTGCTTCCTGTTCCACATTCAGCTGAGACGTTCTCATTTGCTCCTACATCATCAACTCTCATGCTGTAATGAAAGACAAATCCACACAGCTAATTCTGGCCTCCCCTACCCACCCACAACCTAATTCCAGCTCAGTGCTGAAATTTCCATGTAAGTGCACCTCAAGTATCTCAAACTCCATCTGCCCCACATTATACTCATTACCTGTGCTTGACAATGGACTCCCCACCTGAGTTTCCTACCATGAACCACGGGCACCCCCTTCAATTCCCTTTGCCTCCCCGCTACCCCAGTCCAGAGCTGATACAAACACATCCAAAAAAAGCTATGGAGGCTCTGTAGTGGACACAACCCTGAACTGAGAGTGAAACTTGGGTTTTAATCCTGACTCAGTCACTAAGAAGCTAAGTGACTTAGTGGAGCTAGAACAGGGATCTCTGGGGCCTTTTATCACTCTAATATTTAAGGACTTATGACCTTCATCCCCTCCTTACTGGCCTCACTAACATTGCCCTGACCCTGCCCTCACTGCTTTTTGCCTGGGCTATTTTAATTGACCTCCTGACTGACCTTGTTTCCTGTCTTTTCTTCTTTCATTCCTCCAGACACAACCATAAAATTACAGTTCTTATAATATAATCATAAAACACAGTTTTTATAACACTTCTCACTTATTTAAAAAAACTTTTAGAAGATTCCTGTTGGCTATGGGATAAAATTCAAACTCCTTATTTCTGCATTCATAGCCTTTTGCATGTTAGTTCCAACATAACACATGAAACATCACTTTGTCTAAATTGGATTACATGTGAGGTTGGAGATAAGCACTGTAGGAAAAAAAAATACCTTATTCTTCATAGTAAAAGTAATAGTGTATCAAAGATTTAGGTGTTAAGTAGTAAACGATATAATTTTAGGAAATGGTATAATAAATTTATTTATAAGTTTAGAAGACAGGAGGTATTTTGAAGCAGGATGCAAAATCCAGGAATTCTAAAACAGTGATTAAATTTGACCACATAAGATTTGAAAATTTATGTACAGCAAAAAATGGAAAAAATTTCAACTCACACAGAGATAAGGCTCTCATTTCTTAATTTACAAAGGATTCATATAAATCAATAATTGACAGAAATTGAGGACAAATAGATTTTTAAATATTTATTTTTGAGAGAGAGAGAGAGAGAAAGAGAGAGAGTACACATGGGTGTGAGTGGGGGAGGAACAGAGTGAGAGGCAGACAGAGGATCTAAAGTGGGCTCTGTGCTGACAGCGGACTCAGACTCACAAGGTTCAAATTCACTAACCATGAGATCATGACCTGAGTTAAAGTCTATGCTTAAATGACTGAGCCACCCAGGCACCCAATAACAAATACATTTTGTTAAGTTGCTTAATTTCACTAAATAAAATTCAAAACCATGAAATATTTTCCTTTCTTTAGACAAGCAAATATTTTTTTAAGTTTTTATTTAAAGTCCAGTTAGTTAACATGCAGTGTAATATTAGTTTCAGGTGTACAATATAGTGATTCAACACTTCCATATAGCACTGGAAATGATCTCGCTTGCACTCCTTAATCCCTATCACATATTTCACCCATTCCCTCTCCCACCTCCCCTCTGGTAACCATCGGTTTGTTTTCTATAGTTAATGGTCTATTTCTTGGTTTGCCTCTCTCTCTTTTTTTCCCCTTTGCTCGTTTGTTTCTTAAATTCCACTAGAAAGGCAAATATCTTACAGGTGATGACACCATTGCTGCTAAGACAATGATGAAAAGGCATTTACTTGGATTGTTGAAAAAATTTGGAATTCAATGGGAAAATATCTATCCACATGTAAGATGCAAGAACCCTTTGATTCAGCAATCCCAGTACGAGGAATTTGTGCTACCAACGAACATACAAAGGTTTACCAAGAATCACAATACACACACACACAAACACACACACACAGATGTCAGCTGCAACATTGGTGATATTAGAAAAGAAGAAAAGAAAGGGGAAAAAATAGAAACAACCAAAGTGTTAATAAAAGATAGGTTATGGGATATTTATATAATTGAATGCTAATTATAATGCTTCCTGTAAAAGAATATTTCTGACACGTATTCATGATGTAGTATTATTGAAAAATCAAAAAAGCAGCTTATAAAATAAAATTTGTGGAAGATTCTATTTTTTTGGAAGATTCTATTTTTATGAAAAAATAGATATGCATAGTATTTCTACATTGGAAAAAGAATGTCAAGAAATACAACATATATGCTTTCCTATCATTTACCTATCTTCTGAGAGCATGTACATCATTTTTATAATCAGAAAAAAAATTACCTAAAGTTTTCAACTTCCCAAAAGAAAAGAGAAAGGCAGTGAAACAGTCTGTGACCTTGTATGATCTACATTGAGCAATAAACAGTACCTAGAGTCCATGTCATAGAGGTTTCATAAAAATTAATGATTAACTGAGTATAACTCATTGAAATTGCTGCAGTTAAAATAATCTAAAAGTTCTGTTTAGGATTTGGCTGTGGGAATAAAATATACTCCCACTCATTCTAACCCATTCAACTAGCACTATTTACACTGCCTCATTCATCAAAAGCTGTCACCCAATGTTGCTTAATCCAAGTGTGTATATATAAGTGGAGTTGAAATATAACTGCATCAACTACTACCAAATGTTGATGACAAGAAACTTCATCATTTGAGAGCAGCCCTTCACGTTTATAACTAAGGTGAGTTATCATAACCGGTGTATAAGAATATTTGCCTATGTTTTTGGGAAAGGCAGCATGAAAGAACCAATGATGTTTATATTGTTATATTTTCTGAAATATTTCTGATTTTAAAATAGGAAGATAGAGAGTAAATTTTAAGTCTGAAAAAAAGGTGAAAAGAATGCTTGTATTTTTTAGAGTAAAGATATGTAGGTTGTTTAAAGAAATGCTTTTTTTCTTTTTGAATAGGATTTGAAAATATTTCCTGACTATGCTTTTGACTTACCATTTGATTCTTAAAAAGCAGCTAACTTTCTCTGTGTCAATGACTGCATTGTAAAATTGGTATTTCAGTTGCTTATCTATGTTGCTTAAATCAGAAAGCTAATTTTGGTTTAAAGCGGAGTTCCTCCAAGTATGTATCTCAAATTAGCCCATGCTAAAAGATAGTCCATGTTAACAGGGTTGTTAATAGAGGTGGTGGGGGAAGTTACAAGATCAAATAATTACCCAAAATAATTAAACTAAAGTACCTATGAATCTTCAATGAAAGACTGCTTACCTCTTCACTCTGGTAATGTGGTTCTGACTTCACAAGAGGTGGAATATAAATAGGGACATTTCCTACATTTATTTGAAACAGTTTGTTTTGGGTTTTATTTTTTTTATGTCCATCCAGGAGTAGTTTTTTTTCCTGGAATGTAAGGATGCTTGGATAAAAAAGGAAACAAACTTAAAAACGAGTGTTATAATTTTCATTTTATCAGTATTGTCTGCACACCTACTGTGTGCAAGGTATTATTTGAACTATTTTCTATAAATTTAAAATTTAACTACAATAATACCAAACTATTCCACATGTTATGATTACAAATTAACTACCATATTTAGAAATTTATTATTTTCAAAGAAGTTGGACAACTGGCCAAGCATTTGAAACTAAATTCCCAGTTTTGATTATTTTCTTCTTACATTTGGAGGAGGAAGAGAGGAGATAGGGTGGGAAACTCTGGCATAAAGAAGGAAATCAGGAAACTAGATTCTGGTCCCAGTTTTTCTTTTGTGATCCTGGGCAAGCCACTTAATCTTTCAGTCTTAGCCTACTCATCCATTGTTTTAGGGGCTCAGGAAAATGATATCAAAGATTCTCTGCTTCTAAGTGTTCTTACCATTGAAGAATTTTGCTCATGAAACCCAGTGTAAATAAGATGGTTGCATGTAATGTTATCCATCTAAACAATAACAACAACAACAAAAACAATGGAATTTCAACCCATGTGAAGTCCAGAGACAAAAACAAAGTTGTATGAAGTTTATCTTCCAAGGAGTCCTCTAATTCAGAAACCCAATGCTCATTCCTTACCCCGCTAGAAGAACAGATTCATATAAAATTTCTAAGGGATTTAAATAATAACCACTCCTGGAATAAACTGATTTTTTTTTTTTGTAATCTAGGAAAAAGAGGGCAATGCTTAATACAAGTAGAAATAACTATTAGCAGAGTTTCAGGCAATATAAGGGAGAATTTAAAGCTGGAGAAATGCTGCTCTCTCCACAAATCACAGCACCACTGCCTTACCTTGATAATGAAGCCAGTCTGTGGTACCTTACTGAAAGAATTTGAGTTTTTCTGCAATTTATAATAGAGAACACAATATTCTTTCAGTAAGATATTGCCACCCAGTTTGATAGTCAAGGTGCAGCAACCATTGATATTCCTTGCCTGAATCAAGTATTAAATTGGGAGCTACAAGACTGTTTTTCTAATTCTACCATTCTTTCTATAATGAATAAATCCCTCATTCATTCATTCTTGAGAAATGCAAGACTGGTGGGTTTCTTTTTGCATTAAATGCTTTATAGTAAATTGCTCATTTTTCTTTTTGATGCTCAGATTATGCCAAATTTGGCCAGTGGGAAACCCTTTAAGGGGACTCCTGTGTCCTTTTGACACAGCCTCACAAATTTTTGAATGACACGTGGCTTTTTGGCATTACTGAATATTCCATATTCACTTCTACATTCCCAACCCATATCTAGAGTCCTGGTTCCTTTTAGTGTAAAAACTGTTTAGAAACTAAGATGGGCATACTGATACTGCTGATTCAGATTTAACACAACAGAGATTTTCCTTTGGCTTCTTATATTTTATATTTGTATCTCCTTTCCCCTGTGGTAAAAATCCTGTAACATTAACATATCTACTTATTTGTTCTATACTCTAGTATAGAAAAAACTGTTTCAGAATTCCAAAATCAGTAATACCACCAACAAAAAGCCCAGTAAGTAAAGTTTAAGATTTCTTTGCAGTTCTTTTTGTCCTCTGACTATATTCCAATATAGATATATTTTCAGAAAACTATGTTCAAATATTATTGAAATAATTACTTTCCTTATGTGGCTGTTATTAATATTGAGTTTGGCACAGTTGTTTCTGTTTATTTTCAAGTTGAGACAATTGAACTAATATTACATTTTAACCTACAGAAGCCTGAAAAATGAAGACTAAAATGGAGTATTCAACCACCAAAATCTCCCCAGCAAAGATGAACAGCTCAGCAGGCAAGGCTTTGGTAAAATCTCCCAAGTTGGGAAGTAAGAACTTAAGCATTTCTGATTGTTTTACACACTATATTCATCTGTTATCAAATCTTTATGATTCCGATGTTCATACATGATATCTTGCCAAAAGCTACTAAGAATACAAGAGCTGAAATTAGGAAGGATGGCTCATAAGTTTGTAATACATCAGTCTTTGGTTGTAGACAAACTATATATAGCCAACTTTTGCTTATTTGATACATACCAGGACAAGAATGGTTTAGGTAATTTAAACCTGCTAATAGTGATAAACATGAATAACCCTTAATATCAATCCCTTCTTTCTACCCACACCTCTTTCTACCTAACCCAAAATCTTTTTCCCAGATCAATAAAATTTTAAACTGATTTTCTTTCATTCAACAAACATTTATTATGTATAAAACACCTTTGGTGTACTGTGGTCTTGACTTGCAACTTCTGATAAGGGAGAGAATAATAAGTGAAGATATTTGAATAATACATGCCCCAAATAAAGCGGAGTTGATCAAATGATGCTCAACTCTATCCAATTGAAAACTCAAAGGAATTGGCATAAATTGAAGGGTAAATAAAGGCAGGTAGTAGCCATAGTTTTAAGATGAAAGAGCTAATATCTTTGATCCTGAAAATCCTCCTAGGAAAGAATTATGCAAATTTACACTCATGTTTTCCATACAAAAGAGGTAACACCAAAGAAAGTTAATAGAAGTCTGGCAAGACTAGAGAGAAAATAGAGGATGAGGAATGATAGTGGGGACTGGCATATCTTTGTTCTTTGTTCTCTTCATCTCTTTGAACATCGTTAAGGCTAGAAGAGAGCAGTGGTAAATAATATCGTTTTCTGTCTTCCCTAAAGCTGTGGCCCACCCATGCTGTTTTTAGTAACCAAGGAAAACATTAATTTAAATGTAGTTTCTGAATGGCCAGAAAATCGCAGTTAAGTTAATCCTTTTATTTGTGTCTGAATCAAAACTCTCTGTGTAGAAACAGTGACTCAGTGGAACTGACTCTATGTCCTCTTAATAAAGAATGTGTTTTCTTTGTACACCAGGAGATGTGGCCACTTTATAGATACTGGAATGGAGGAGCAGGCTGGAGTTTATGCCAGAGTTGCTGGCATTGATGCAAAAATTAAAATGTAGCCTCTCCTTTAAGGGTGCAGTGGCCCTAACAGCTTACTTATACCATTTAGAAAAACATGATAAAGATAATCCCCAAATCATATATATGGCTTTGGAATACAGCACATTATTCTCATTGTCCCTTAACAGATCTTCTTTTCCAATAATATTGCTCAGTTTAACACTAAGATTTTCATTATTTAGACACTGTTGGATAAAATTTCAACAGATATCTATAAAGTGTGTGGCAGGTGCACTTCTCAAAACTCAAGGTGCAAGTAATATTGTATCTTATTTTTCTAAATTAACTGCTTTGAGCCTCCAAGCAACAAAGAAATAGCTCATTTTTGTTCCTTCTCCTTTGGACTAGCAGGATCTGATACAATCACAAAGCCAGAAAACTCAATATCTATCGGCTAGAAGTATACATACAATCAGGTTCCATATGAGTTTGGTCACCACTAAAGTATTTCATCCCTAGTACCAATAAGATACAGGACTTAATGAGCTAGAGAAAAGCCCCTCCCCAAACTCATTTCCTTCTTAGTTTCAAGGAAATTACTTGTAGAGTCAGGCCATTTTCCTCTGCTACTTCTTCTCCCCTACATTCATCAACACTTTCTCTGTCCTGACAATCCAGCTTCCTAGTGAATCTAGCCACCAGTCACAGTATGAGAGCCATGGGACAGATCCATCCAGCAGAAGTATTTTATCTGGCCTGAACAGTATATTGTTGTTTTTTAATTGAGGAAACATTTAAAAATTAGAAGATTGTGCATAAAAATCTCCATATCTTGAAAAATCTGAAAATCTAGCAACACTGGGCCCATATCCCTACATGGCAATAATTGGCAATAGAAGCGAGTAGAGGTCACACCCTTTAATTTGAGTTATGTCCATGGAATATCTTCTGTTACAGTGATGGAGCTCAACTTTATCCTATGGACAGTAAGAAACCATTGAAAACATTTAATTGGGGAATAGCAAGATTTTTTTTTTAAGGTAGAGAGAGTGCATGAGCAGAGGAGGGAGGCAGAAGGAGGGTGCATGAGCAGAGGAGGGAGACAGAGAGAGAGAGAGAGAGAGAGAGAGAGAGATAGAGAATCTCAAGCAGGCTCCATGCTCAATGTGGAGCATGATGCTCCCACAAACCTGGGATCATAACCTGAGCTGAAATCAAGAGTCAGATGCTCAATCAACTGAGCCACCCAGGCACTGGATATTTTTATTTTAGAGAGATCAATCACATTGATGGTGGCATATAGAGTGAAGGGGCAAGAATAGAAACAAAAAATGGGTTAGAAGTCCACTGCATTAATCTGGGGGACTGATGATGAGGGCCTAACCTAAAACAACAGAATAGGAAGGAAGAACTAAATTTCAGATACATTCAGAAAGTGAAATCAATAAGATTTAATGACAGACCACATAAATTGAGGCATGGACAGAGATGGAAAAATAGATGATTCTCAGCTTTCAGGATGATTTAAGAATGAGCAGACAATGGTAGAAAGTGGTACTGTTTTTCAAGATAGGATTTCAGGAGGAATATATTTTGGGTAGAAAAAGGTAACGAAGGGTTGATTTTTTTATGAGTATATTTGAATTTGGAGTAGGTGTTGGTCATCCAGGTAGAGATGTCTAGAATTCTGGTGGCTCTACATAGATAGATACAGAGATGCTGTAGGATAACTTAAGTCAAAATACCCTGAGAAGAAAGAGCAACAGATAGGAAACTCAGGAGACAGAACTAAGGGACAGTTACAGTTTGGGGAGTCATCAGTGTATAAAAAGATGTCATTGGAGCACGCTTGCCCAGAAAGAAAGTCTAGAGTGAGAGGAAAGGCAAAGGACAAATTTTGAGGAACACCAATATTTTAGAAGCAGTCAGACAAGGAGAAAACCAACAAAGAAGCAGAGATGGATGATCAGAGAGAAAAAAGGAGAACATAAGAAGACTGGTGACATGACAATAAGAAAAGAAAGAGTTTCAGAGAAGGATGTGGTTGCCAAAGTCAAATGCCACAGATAAATCAAGGGTAGTAAGCAGTGAGGAGAGACTTTGGTGAAATAGGTGTTTCGGGAAGAAATGAAAGATGAGTGATTCACTTATGTAGTTCCTGTCAGCCATAGTCTGGCTTTCTTAGTGACAGAAGTACAGAAAGATTTCCAAGCCCCTTCCCATTTACTCACCAGAAATGCGTGAAGGATTTCATCATGTTGCTATGATGAAATTACTTATGAGAATTTCTTTAAAAACCATCTGAGACACTGCCCTCATACATCAGGCAGGATAGAGACATAGGAAGTGGCAACAGCCCTTACATAAGCTTGAGTTGGCCTTTTGACCCCAGCAGAGAACTCTCTCCCACAGAGTCCCCAAGGCCATGCCAGCTTTGTGCTTCTCGTCTGAGAACACAACCCTCACAACCATACTTTCAGCTGCCCTGAACACAGAGCACAGTGCTCTCAGCACAGAGCCGGATGCGGGGCTCAAACCCACGAATGGTGAGATCATGACCTGAGCTGAAGTCAGATGCTTAACAGACTGAGCCACCCAGGTGCTCCGTCTTCAATATTTCAAATGTAGTCACCCCTCAATAAATTATACTAGTGTTCGTCCCACTAGATGATAGCCTCTACATCAATATCTTTAGCTCCTCTCTTCTACACCCATAATACTTCCTCAATATCATGAATGTTACTTCTAACTACCCAAGACCCACATCCTGCTCCCTACAGGGTCCACTCTCAATGTTAGACATGCCTGTCAGTTATGTCCAATGGGATTCTGAATATAACATAAAGATAAGCATGTAAAGAATGAGCATGCCTTCAGTATCATCTTATGCCTTTTAGTTCTGGAGAGACAATGTGAAACATTTAATAAAGTATTTTATTAAATTAGTCGTCAGGAAACTAAGTTCAATGCTGGCATTGGCATAGGTTTATAAATTATCCTTGCAATTGTAAAAGCATTACGTAAATGTGATACTACAGTTGATATTTATAAATTTGATGCAATGTTAGGGAGTTCCAATGTAGATGTTAGTATAAGTGGACTTGCCCCATTCAGAGTGTTGAAGATACCTAAAGGCAGATGCCCATCTGAATTGGAGGTAAGATATAGACAATTCAAAATAGTAAGTTACAAAAGTTTACTTAACTTTCAAAAGTATATCAGGAAGACAAATCTTCTAGAGAAGTAAAAGGAGGAGGGATGCCTGGGTGGCTCAGTCTGTTGTGTCTGACTCTTGATTTTAGCTCAATAATGATCTCATGTTTCATGAGATCAAGCCCCACATTGGGCACCAAGCTGAGTATGGAGACTACTTGGGATTCTCCCTCTCCCTCTCTCTTTCTGACCCTCTCCCACTCACTCTCTCTCTCTCTCAAAATAAATAAGCAAACAAAAAATATATATCATAGAATGGATCCTAAAATCATAATTTTCATTTTCTGAATCACTGAATAATTGAAATTTGGGTGTATTGATACAAATTGCTTGATAATTCATTTACCAAAACACTAAAAGTTGAGATGCCATGACTCAAATGTTACAAATTTCTTTTCCGTTTGACTCTGAGAAACCTTTTATGAATTTGCAAGTAGAAAATTTAATTTTTTTTTCAACGTTTATTTATTTTTTTGGGACAGAGAGAGACAGAGCATGAACGGGGGAGGGGCAGAGAGAGGGAGACACAGAATCGGAAACAGGCTCCAGGCTCTGAGCCATCAGCCCAAAGTCTGACGCGGGGCTCGAACTCACGGACCGCAAGATCGTGACCTGGCTGAAGTCGGACGCTTAACCGACTGCGCCACCCAGGCGCCCCGAAAATTTAATTTTTTATTTGAGACTTTTTCTTTGACTAAATGAAAGAATTACTAAATAGGTGATTAAATTTTTTACTTTAACTTAATTTGGATTTGTATTATGTTAGTTCCTAAAATTGCAGTGTAGCATTTTCTTAGATGGAAGTGGATGGAAAGAGTAGCTTTGATGCCTGACATACTTGAGTTACAACTTCTCACCAGATCTGTAACCTTGGGCAAGTGTGTTTGAAAATCCATGATGGGCCAGGAACTGGGCTTTACTTAGTCATTTCACCTAAACCTCTTAGCAATTTTCTGAGACAGATTTGGCACATGACCCAAGGACCAATGAGGTTAAGATGCTTGGCCAAGATCACACTAATCTAGTGTTGAGATGTGGATATAAATAGCAGCTGAGTTGCTCTTTGGTTTTGTTTTCATTTGGAATGGGTGAATGAAACCAACTGTCTTCTTTTTTTTTTTTTTTTTTTAATTTTTTTTTTTCAACGTTTATTTATTTTTGGGACAGAGAGAGACAGAGCATGAACAGGGGAGGGGCAGAGAGAGAGGGAGACACAGAATCGGAAGCAGGCTCCAGGCTCTGAGCCATCAGCCCAGAGCCTGACGCGGGGCTCGAACTCACGGACCGTGAGATCGTGACCTGGCTGAAGTCGGACGCTTAACCGACTGCGCCACCCAGGCGCCCCTTCTAATCCAAATAGAGTATCTCCTTAGAGAGACCCAGAGTCCACCAGCTTGTCTTTCCCAGACTCCTCATAAAGGTAACTTGATGCCTTCCAAAGGTTCACAACATGCACTCTTGGAAACACAGTTTGGCCTCTGGGAAGACCAATAGCTATTCTTTCATTGCAACAAATCAGACAAGAATCTGCCCCTAATTCTAAGATAAAATAAAAGACAGAAGACAGAGAAATACCAGGAAAGTGAAGAGCTGTGCCCTGGAGCCGTGTGTGTGTGTGTGTGTGTGTGTGTTATGGGGGGATTCCCTTTACTGCTTAAAAAATAACTAGCAAAAGCCAAATTTGTCATTCATATTTTTTCATGACTCACTAATTCCTCCTTCTGATAAGTATCAGAGTCCTCTTAAGAGTTTTCAGAGCCTCTGATCATCATTTGGAAAATGAGGAGAATAACTTCCTTGTAATATTATTGTAAAGGATTAAATGAAACAGTAAGTAAAATTACTAGCACAGTGCTTGGCCCACTGTAGACATGCTAACATTTGAGAAGGGAGCAAAAAAAAATACTCAAAGGAGAAAAGATGGTCTCTTCAATAAATGGTGTTGGGAAAACTGGGTATCCGCATGTAAAAGAACTCACAAAAACTGACCTGAAATGGATTAAAGACTTAAATGTTAGACATGAAACTCTTAGAAGAAAATAAAGGAAAAAAGCTTGAAGACATGGGTCACTTATTTTTAATATCAATAACCTCTAGAGACTATAGCCATTCTTCTAAAATTATTAAAAGTGTATTCTAGATAAGTAAAAGAAGATTATAGATTTCATGTGATCACAAAAGTTAGGCAAAGATTGATATATGCTTGATGTAGATCCACACTCCCTTATATGGAATTCTGAAAACCAAATTTTTTTTCTAAGGACCTAAAATTTTTTATAACTCATTTGGTAATAAAATACAATCTGAACTCATGTGACAATTAAATCCTGACCTGAACCAAC
The DNA here is from genome assembly GCF_028749965.1 of Puma concolor. Classification (NCBI taxonomy): domain Eukaryota; kingdom Metazoa; phylum Chordata; class Mammalia; order Carnivora; family Felidae; genus Puma; species Puma concolor. Next base: position 32,352,445 of record NC_141679.1, read on the forward strand.
ATGAAGTCTTTATTTATTTCACTTTATATGAATTTTCCTATATTTCACTTTAAATCATGAATTAATATTTGGTTATGAGTGCTGCCCTAGTCCCTGCTGGGAGTACTACATATATACAGCATATACTCTACCTGACAACTCTAAAATCTAAAAAAAACTCTGAATTTGGGGGCACTTGGGTGGTTCAGTTGGTTAAGCATCTGACTTCGGCTCAGGTCATAAGCTCATGGTTTGTGAGTTTGAGCCCCATGTCAGGTCCTGGGCTGACAGCTCAGAGCCTGGAGCCTGCTTCAGAATCTGTGTCTCCTTTTCTCTCTGCTCTTCCCCTGCTCATGCTTTGCCTCTCTATCCTTCAAAAATAAACATTAAAATTTTTTTTAAATAAAAAACTCTGAATTTTGAAACACAATTGGCCCCAAGCTTTCTAATAAGATACTGTGGATCTTTAGTTGCTTTCGTGGACTGCTATGCTCAGGGTTTGTAAAAAGATAAATATGGATGGAATGAAACAGTATCAAAATTTTTCAATTGTTTAGAATCCCAGCAGAAGGCTGAAGAAGTTTGCCAAATGTACTTTATGCAGCTACGTTCTGGCCTTATAAAAAAGACAGCCTGTTATTTTAAGAAAGAAACCACCAAAAGACATTCAACAAGAAGAGGTAAGGGGAAACTACATTTCCTGGTAATTTTTCAATATAGTAATGAGCATCTATTAGCCTAATTTACCAATCTTAGATATATAATTTTTTCCCTCGACCAAATTTTCCTTCTGAAAAATAGTAAGGATGCTGAACTATTTTCTAGCCATTTTCAAAAGGACATATAAAGAGTTTTATAGCATGGTAGAAATAGTCATGTCATAATAAGTGAAAACAGAGGATATTAAATTATAAATATATTTACAGTATTTTACATTTTTTTTCATTTAAAGGTATTAAACTAAAATGTTAATAGCAGTTGTTTTTTTTTGGGTGTTGAGACCATGGGTCACTAGTTTTCTCCCATCTGGACTCCAATGAGTGTACCCTACTGTGGTATAAGTGTGCCAGGAAATATTGATCCCTTCAGACTGTAGGGTGGCTAAAGCCCTGGGGTCAGTCATCACTGTCAGCAAGCAGCTTTGACTCAGAATCCTCAAAGTGAGGGTAAGGGGTTTGGGCAGAGTGGGTACTGACAATCCACTCCTTATCCTACAGCTGGAAAGTATAAAGAACATCTAGTATTCACTGCCCGTCATCAGCAGCTGGAATGGCCTGTGGAGGGCTTAGCCTTTGGTGTGCCTATGGTCCAGAAATGCTTTGGAACAACTGATGTTCCAAGTATCCAAGGTATGCCTGGTGATGGGCATGGTGTGGGTGTGAGGAGGGAGGTAAGACACAGGACCATGGCAAGTGCCACTTCAGGAAACAGCTTCAAGTCCATGCCTACTTGTGTAACAGAAACTTCTGTCCATTTTCTGTCATTGTATCCATTTAGTGGTATCCAAACTAGTCACAGTGTAGCTGCTCTAACAATATATGTGCATTCTATAGTTAGCCCTCCATCATTATTTTGAAATGCTTGTCATGGGTTGGAATCCCATATACATTATTCCTGGGGAAAATACATAATCCTTCAGGGAAAAAAAAACACATTTCCTCCCCAAATTTCAACATTTTGACAATGAAAGAAAATGAAAAACTATTATATTTTTAAAATATAATTTCAGCTCATAAACATTTTAAATAGTTGTTAAATTGGTTTTAGGTTGTATCACCTACTTGTGCAAGTAAACCCCAAGTTGATGGTAACTATCAAGAAATGAGGAGATCATTAAGAAAACTTGACCAGGAATGGCATATTGCCATTTCAAGCATAACTCCTGATATAAATATCTTAAGTTTCCAGAAACATACTGAAGTTTCTCATTAAGAATTTATGCTAAGCAAAATAAGTCAATAAAAGAAAGACAAAAACCATATGACTTTACTCATGTGGAATTTAAGAAATAAAACAGATGAACATAGGGGGTAAGAAAAGAAAGGGAAACAAACCACTTAATAATAGACAAACTCTTAATAATAGACAACAAACTGTGGGTTGATGGAGAGAGGTGGGTGTGAAATGGTCTAGATGAGTGATGGGTACTAAGGAGGGCACTTGTTGTGAAGAGCATTGGGTATTGTATGTAAGTGATGAATCACTGAATTCTACTCCTGAACCCAATATTGCATTGTATGTTAACTAACTAAAATTTAAATAAAGACTTTTAAATAATTTTACTTCAGAAATTCATATACACATTCAACATTTAACATTCTTCTATTTTGTATATTATTTCTCTTAGCACAATTCTATAATATAAAGAAAATGTAATGATTTTTTTTCTTCAAGGACCAACATAAGTCCTAATTCTACACCAGTTTACCCCAGCGTGCCATAGAAATACTATCATTTTCTATGTGTGCTGGGACATTGTTTTAAAAGTTGAGAGTGCTGCTGTAAATGTCTCTGTTATTTAGCCAGAAGACAGAATGGGTCTCCACACCTTACAGATGGGTATTCATTTAACTATGTCTCTCAAAATACAGTCCCTTCTTGTCCACAGTCCCCTTGACCATAAGAAACAAGGAAGCCGGCAAAGTCTGTCACTTTTCCAGCTTACTTCTCTCCATCAAATCCTCCCATAAGCACACTAACATGACCTCCTATAGTCCTCATGAAGGAGACCAGCATTTTTAATCCCATTCAAGCGACATACCTCCGCCTTTGAGCTATGTTAAGCTTGCACCAAAGGCTTTTATCTATCCAACAATGGTGGACAAAGTACAGCTCAAATTGGAAAAACAAAAACAAAAACCTTAAACAAAGTGGTTTTTTTTAATTGCTGAGGATTGTTCATGGGAACAAGATATTTTGAATTTTTAATGGCAAGCTTTTCACTTGTTACAGAATATTCTGCTTCCCTGAGCACATACAATGATCAATCTATTACTTTCGTTTTTGAGGATGGAAGTTATGAGATCTATGTAGAAGACTTGGGAAAAGACCAAGAGAAAGGTAGAATATTTCCTTTTGTCTATAACGATATAATGATAACTAGTAAAGTAAAAAATAAATTTACCAAGCCATAAATAATGTATTACTTCAGACATGACACATAGATTTCATACTGTGTGCTAACTCCAATACATTGGCGGACATGCCTAAATATCACTAAGTTGAAGAGAATTCAGAAGCTTAGTAAGGATTTAATAGGAAAGGATGCTGATATTGAGAAGCGGTATCTGTTGTGAAAGATGGAAGAGGGATTCCTGGGTGGCTCAGTCAGTTAAGCATCCAACTCTTGGTTTCGGCTTAGGTCATGATCTCAGCGTTCATGGGATTGAGCCCCATGTCAGGCTCTACACTGACAGCACAGGTCAGCTTGGGATTCTCTCTCTTTCTCTCTCTCTCTCTTTCTGCCCCTCCCCAACTTGTGCTCTCTCTCTCTCAAAATAAATAAACTTTAAAAAAATGGATGAACAGACCACATATATTTGCTACTGCTAATTACCTGCTATATCTTTCCAGTCCTATCAATATCACCAAAGTACAATCTCAAATAAGAGAATATACCAGTGTTATGGACAATTTGTTAAATATTTTAATAATAACTGTGTTAGAGAATTCATCAGAGCATATTCATACATTTTTGAGACCTTCCTTAAAATCACAAAATTTCTTTAATTGATGTATAATAAAAGAGAATATTGTCTGACGTTATGTATTTGTTAAAACTGAAACATTTTGATAAAATTGTATCTCACTGAAGGGATTTTATGCATTTTCTTTCAGATAAGGTGTTATTCCGTTATTATGATTTCCAACCTCCCTCATGTGAAACAGGTAATTTGGAAGACTAGGTAGCTGTAGTACTTGAATTCTTGAATTTGGGGCAAGGACAAATCCAAAAGACCCCATAAAAAAGGAAGGCAGTCTCAGAAGATTCTCTCCAGCCCACATTCATGGTTATCTCTTAGATTCTTAGAGGATTTATTCCATCCCATCCATTTGCAGTTTAATAACTAGGATGAAGGTTTACATTTAAAAAAGATCCAGAATAATAGTGGTTTAAGCTACACAAAACTTCATTTCTATCTTAGCCAGGACGAGAATGGCAGTGCTGCTCAACAAGTTGTCCGGGGACCAAGATCCTTCTCTCTTTGTCACTCTGCCAACATCTACATGGTTCAAGATTACTTGCTACCTCAGCAATGCCCAATCAGCAGGACAGTGGAAGACAGATGCATGAATTATCTTTCCCTTTAAGGACAAAACCTTGAAGTTGCACGTGACACTTCCATTCACCTCACATTGGTCAAAACTTAGTCACATTGCTACACTTAGTTACAAGAAAACAGACTGGGAAATGTTCTATTACACAAGGAGAGTAGTTGGGATATTGAAGGAAAACTATCAGTGGCTTTACATGGAGACAGGGAAGCTGACACCCAGACAAATAACCAATAGAGTCATAATTCTACAATTAGAAACCAAATAAGAAAACTAAGGAGCTTAAAAATACCCCCAAATTGTCCAATGACTCCTTGGGAGCTTAACATTACCCCCAAATTATCCGGTGACTTTTTAGTTTCATTTGGGTACAAATACTTCTATAAGACATGTTGGTTAATGAAGCAATTATTTTACATCACATCTTGGATTCTTTTCCTAGGTGTTAAATTCATTTCATTAAATTGAACTTACTTGTTCAATTCTTAGCTTTATAATTTAGATTTTTAAATTAATTTATTATTTTTAATTTACATATTTTTTAATTGCAAGGTGATGCTGATGATGGCCATATGTTATTGGTAAATCTGAGTCCTACAAAAGACAAAGACTTCCTGCTGCATGCCAATAACAAAGAACACTCTGTGGAGGTAATAGAAATATGCACTTAACTGTCATAATTGACTCCACTCTTGTGCAGATTTGGGTGTTTGGCACAGTTCAAGGAAAAAGTTTTGTTTCTGCTATTGTACATAAAACACAGTTACTACTAATAACTTGCTTCTGGAATAAGGAAGGGAGGGAAATGGCATGTATAGCCTTGCTACTGAAAGTCTGGGCTCTGCCAGTAGTGCAGAATCAGCTGCGAATTTGTTAGAAATGCAGAATATCAGGCTTCCTCAGAACTGAATGCGAATCAGTGTTTTAACAAATCTCCAGGAGACTCATATGTGCATTAAAGTTTGAAAAGTGCTACTATGCAGAATGATCTGAAATTCTATCTACTCAGCTTTAGGAACTACTTTGTTTTTCCAGGAAGCATTTCTTAATAAAATAGTTTTCTTAGGCAAATGCAAAAGTAATTTTACACTCCAAGCCTGCTAAAGGGAAAGTCATAAATATTTCCATCTGCCAAGATTTACAATTATCATTATAAATAATAATCTACATTCTAATCATAGGATTCTCTACTCAGTCTTTTTCAGTTAGTAAATGTTAGTATAATATTGGTTATGATGAAGAGTTATAAACATTTTGAGGAACAAACAAGCCAAAGATAGAGACCAGGAAGAAAACATAAGAGTATAATATAGATGACAAATTACATAAATACAAAGTTATAAATCTAACTACTACAGCCATGTAAGGTATTAACATAAACACTGGATGGTACCCCACATCTTCCTTAACAAATGCTCCTCGATGTATATAACAGTGTTTGGCATATATAATTACTCAGTAGTAAGAGCTAACCCATACAGAACTCTATTATATGCCAAATACCATGCTAAATGTTTTACAAGCAGTCTCCTTTAATTCTTGTAGTAATTCTATGATAGAATTATTGTTTTTGTCAGATATTACTGCATAACAAACCATTCCCAACACTTACTGGCCTGAAATAATAATCATTTATATCACTCACATGTAGAAAACAGATTAGGCTAAAAAATTGAGGCTTGAGAGGTAAAGCAATGTGCACAGGACTCAGAGATAGTACATGGAAAAAGTGGGGCACAAATCCTGAGCTGCTGTATCCAAATCCAGTCATTCTAAGCTACAAAGTATCTCAAAGTATGTAGACCATCAGTAAATTAAATTAAATCCACCCCACTCCAGCCCTCTACTAGCTTCTTCCTACCCCATTCCCATCCCCTACTTAGTAAGTAGCCTTGCTAGAAATACCAAGTTATAATTATTTCTCTTTAGTTTCTAACACAGGGAGGTGAGGTTGACTATGGATTTCCCACTCACGTACTGATTGCTTTCTTTCTTGTTTCCTCAGCTACAAAAATGTGAAAAACCATTGCCAGACCAGGCCTTCTTCCGCCTTCATAGGAAGTCTTCCAAATGTGTTTCATTTGAATGTAAGAATGACCCTGGAGTGTTTATAGGAGTAAAGGATAACCACCTTGCTCTAATTAAAGTAGAGGATCAAACTGAATATTTTAGTACAGAGAATATCATATTTAAACTCTCTTAAACTTAATGTTGTGGAAAGCTGTGGATCTTGTGTTGGATAACTCAAATAGCTACCACTGGAGAAATGATCGAGAAATAAAGAAAGAGGTAACATTCAAGGGAAATGGAGGGTACTTAGTATGCTATGGAATGTTTTTCTCATTATGTGTAAATACTTTTTTATGGTCTTTCATTTCTGCATTTTGTTTCCTTCTGTATCATTACATATTCAATAGGGTATTGCTAAAGAGACCTCAGAAGAGGTACAACCTGAACTTTAATTTTTTCTACTTTCAGTACAGAAAGAACTTCATATTTAGAGCTGAAACCTCTGAGGAGAAGCAAGGGCCTTAATCCAAGTCTCATTTTAGACAGGGATCCATTTTAAAGAGCTACATAAAGACATAATTTTCCCTGGTTCCAAACAATGAGTTCAAACACTAAAGCTATTGGTGAAAAGACAACCAAATCTATTTGGACTGACCATTTCACAACTGGAATAAAACACCAAATTTGTTTGAAGATGTCCAAAACTTCAGATACCTACCTACATAGGTAGGCAGATAATATAAATATATGAAATGACAAAGACAGTCAAAACATTAAGAAAAATAAATCCAGTATTTGTAAAGTAAATAATTTTACCTCTAATTGTTTGTAAACTGCTGATTTTTTATAGACTTAGTTAAGTTTAAGCAAAACATTCTTCTATTAGGAAATGAAATAAATTTTAGTTCAGACATATAATTGAAATCATTAGGAATATCCAACAAATTAAAACGTTTTTTTAAAAGCACTGAGACACAACTTATTTTAGGACATCCAAGTACCATGGGATCCAAGTACCACAGTGAATTCAGAAATCCTCTAATCTACTAGAGCCTAGATAGGACACAGGATTAACATCACAATTTCAATAACTGACTCTTCCTGATGTTTGTAGTATACTATGTCTTTCTGACCCTATTCTCCAGGGATCTATGACTTTTGATATACATATCACCCTGGACAAAATTTCTTCTAATACTTTCTTCCCATGTATACAAATGTTTTTCTTGTCCAGCTTTCCGATTACCCTACTTATTATGGCATATTTGTTTGAATTTTATTACTTCTTTATTCTTTTGACCAAATGTGTTCTTGATATACCTTTTGTGACTCCTGAGCTTCATTACAAATCACCTGATATCTGGATGCCATCTTTATTTTACTTCATCTATCTGATGTTGTAGAATTTCATATAAGCCTATTAAAGAGCAATATTTTTTTATTAAACATCTTTGCATTTTACATTACTAAGGTAATAAAATTCATACTCAACCATATAAGATTTTTCAACTACTAAAGGAATAGTTTTGCTTATTTTAAGGCCTTAATTCTACTATAATTTTTCCTAGGCTTAACACTGACAATAAATGATAAAACTAATGACAATACTTATAAAATGCAACTTTTTCTGAAAGTGTAGGCTTTTTAATTTTTAATTGTTGAGATCTATTAGATTATAATGCTAGTGGAACATAAGATTAAAAAGGCTGAGGGGCGCCTGGGTGGCGCAGTCGGTTAAGCGTCCGACTTCAGCCAGGTCACGATCTCGCGGCCCGCGTCAGGCTCTGGGCTGATGGCTCAGAGCCTGGAGCCTGTTTCCGATTCTGTGTCTCCCTCTCTCTCTGCCCCTCCCCCGTTCATGCTCTGTCTCTCTCTGTCCCAAAAAAATAAATAAACGTTGAAAAAATAAATAAATAAAAATAAAAAAAATAAAAAATAAAATAAAAAGGCTGAGAATTACTGTGTGAGGGTAAGCAATTATAAACAATAATAAATCTTTCATTACATTGCCAGTTTTATTATTTTTTTTGTATATTGTTTCAAGTTTCTTTTTTATTCAATGTATGAAGTTTATTGTCAAATTGGTTTCCATACAACACCCAGTTCTCATCCAAAAAGGTGCCCTCCTCAATACCCATCACCCACCCTCCCTCCCTCCCACCCCCCATCAACCCTCAGTTTGTTCTCAGTTTTTAAGAGTCTCTTATGCTTTCATTGCCAATTTTATTATGGAGACAAAAATAAACGCAGCATCTATATCATCCGCTCTGAAAAACACTAAATGTTAATCATATGCATCTCTATGATATACTTAAAATTATTGTTTTTAAGTAACCAGATATATCTATTACATTGTTTAAGTTCTTGAATAAATTGTATTTTTCAAAAGTCTGTGAGGCCACGTTTTTATCATAAAATGACTCAATATTCTGAAGTTTTTAAGTGAAAGTAAGTACACTTTACTCCACCAATGTTGGTATATGAAGTAGGTCATTTGTCTGATATTTTTGGTCATTCAAAATTAAGTAAGATATTCCAGAAAAGGGATTGTGTCTTTTACACCTTTATATTCCCAGTGCCCATCATACTGGCCAGCACAGATGAGCTATTTGGTGACTTTTACCCCAAATCAAACAGCCAACATATACCTGCCAAAGGAAATTTAACCTGACCTCTGATCATTTAGGTATCGTTCAACCTGGTTATCTTACTTTTCATGTACAATTCTCCTTTTCTAAAAAATACTTTGTACCATCACTATACTGAGTATTATTTAAAATATTTAAATGTGTGATGGTCTTTTGTCACTTACTTTCATGTGTTTTGATGGTCGATAACACAGACATAACTGGAAGGAATTTTTCCATTTCATTGTATCAGAATAACAATTATGCCAAAACTTACTTTTCCCTCATTTTATTTATATTCATTAGATTTTTATGTATTTATTGGATACCTTGAAATACTGTCAAGAAAACTTTATTTGAATAAGTAATATGACTTAGAATTGGAAAAAAAATGAAGTAAGAGTTAAGATTCAGGGAATTTGAAAAAATAATTGCTAACTTAATTAGGATGCAACAGCTTGACGGGGTGCCTGGGTGGCTCAGTCAGTTAAGCATCCAGCTTCAGTTCAGGTCATGATCTCGCTGTCATGGGTTCAAGTCCTATATTGGACTATGTGCTGACAGCTCAGAGCCTGGAGCCTACTTCAGATTCTGTGTCTCCCTCTCTGCCCCTTAACCACTTGTGGCATCTTTCTCTCTCTCTTTCTTTCAAAAATGAATAAACATTTTTTAAAAAAAGAATGCAACAGCTTGATTAAAATCTTAAAAAATTGAATTATAACCACCACATCTGCAAAAAAAAAAAAAAAAGCCAAAAAATAAAAACAATTTCAACCTTTATGCCTCATGCTGAGAAATTGCATGATGGATGGAAAAATCTTAAACAAGGGTACTCAAAATTCCTCCCCCATCACCATCATACAATGACCTATACAGCCCAGAAGTCTTGTCCTCTAGCAGTTGCTCCCTTAATACATGTCATGCATATTGGACTTTGCTAGGTAGTGTGAAAGCACCTCCCCCCCCCAAAAAAACTAAACTATGCTCCTTGTCCACATGGAACTTAAAACATGTACAATTTATGTATTAACCTCCAACTCTGCAGTACACATTTGCACAAAGGTAAGATAGATCAGTGTGAGTTTCACATTAGAGAAATAAGAGTGAATTCTCTACCCTACTGCCCACCCTGATCTGTTCATGTATCCATCCTCAAGGTTATGTTATATAGGTTCCTTCTACAGGTTCCAGTCAGGGTTGGGATTAGGGGGCTTAGGACTCTGATAAATGGATGCAAGAGGTAAAAGTTAAAGCCAAATTGGTAGAGATAGAATCAATGAGGTACTTCCTGTTGAGGTGCCAAGATGATGAAACACTTGTCCAAGTCCAATTATAGTCCCTAGCCCATATGGTATTCCCATAAAAAGAATGCATGAATCACTACCCAGCATAGTAAGAACATAGATTTGGGGGCACTTGGTTGGCTCAGGTAGGAGAGTCTGCAACTCTTGATCTCAGCGTCATGAGTTCAATCCTTGCATTGGGTGTAGATGTTACATACATACATACATACAGAAACAAGGAAACAAAACAATTTTTTTTAAAAAAGAACATAGGTTTGGTTTACTGCTTACAGGCTGTGCAACTTCAGCAAATTATGTGAACTCTCTCAATCTCTGTTTATTCTCTGTAAGGTAAGAAGGTACCAAATATTGTAGTTGTTTACCTAATATCCAACACCACTATCCCCACTTTCTTAACAGGATTACGCCTTCCCAGACTCCCATGTAGTAGATATGGTAACCACTTGACACTGTTCTGAACAATAAAATATAGGCAGGATAAAGGTTTGAGAAAAACTTTTGTTTATATTTATTTATTTATTTATTTATTTATTTATTCTACAGAGAGAGAGCCAGCTCGAGTGGGGGAGAGTGACAGAGGGAGAGAGAGAATCTTAAGCAGACTCCATGCTTAGCACAGAACTTGACATGGGGCTCGATCTCACAACCTTGGGATCATGACCTGAGCCAGAAATAAAGTCAGACACTTAACCGACTGAGCCACCTGGAGCCCCAAGAAAAACTTTTTTAAAGGGACATATTCAACTAAAATGCACTTTTTGTCTTTCACCCTCCCTGCCTTCCTCTTACCTAGACCTAGACCTAGACCTCTTACCTATATGAGGCTGAATGTAGAACAGCCAACTTCTGACCATGGGGATAAAGGTCAATACATTAAAAATGGTAGGAAGGAAATATGGAAAAACTCTGGTGTTGTTAACAATAATGGTGTTCTACCCAAATCCCCTTGGATCCCTTTATATTGAATTATTTTATTACATTTCTGTGTGTACCATACACCCATATAAACACCACCACCACCACCACCACCATCTTCTGTGCACTTTCAATATCCATCACTTACAGTTTTTCTTACAAGAATTTTTATGGTACTGATGTTGCTTTGCCCTCTTGCACAGAGAGTTGAAAATTTCTGCTAGTTTGCATTCCTCCCATCAGCCTCACGAGACTTTTGGAAGTTTTTGCTTGGGTCAAAGAACTCTATCTTAAATTTCACTCAAAAATTCTCTTAGAGGCTTCATGCTGAAGCTACCCTCTGCTGGACATAAGCATGAGATCACATTCTTACTTAGATTCCTGCCCATCCCTGTTCTGCCCAACTCCCTTAGCAATCTTTCTTGGGAACATTTCCTTAGTAAATTGCATGCTCATGAATCCCTAACTCAGGTCCACATCGAGGGAGCCTAATGTAAGACAGCGGGACATGTGTGCCATTGTTTTCTGCTGTGCTAGTCTTGTAGTATTAACTGCAAACTTTCTTTTTTTTCTGTTTATATATATATTTTTTTAATATGAAATTTATTGTCAAATTGGTTTCCATACAACACCCAGTGCTCATCCCAACAGGTGCCCTCCTCAATAGTCATCACTCACCCTTATCCTCCCTCCCACCCCCCATCAACCCTCAGTTCGCAGTTTTTAAGAGTCTCTTATGTTTTGGCTCCCTCCCTCTCAAACTTTATTATTGAGAGAGAAAAATAAATCCATGTGTGCTTAAGCTAGAGTTTGGTTTTCTTTTTAATGTGGCTTCAAGCAAACTTCAACCACTAGGAGATGATGGGAACACCTGCTTCTTAGGACACTGATAAGAATTGCCTTGCACATTGCAAGCTCTCAGTGAATGTTAGCTTTAAAAGGCAGGAAAACCTGACTGATATTAACTGAGAACAATGTTTCTTAAGTACAATTAGCACATAGATAAACATGCTCAAATTTCTCTACAACTTTAATAGAAGTTACCCTGTAAGAGATAAAGTGTGTGTGTTGGGGGAGGATAAGAATCAGAATTAAAGAGATCTGACAGGTATAGAAGTAATCCACCAACTTCATAGGTGTTTATTTTATTATACTTCTTTACCTACAAGTTACATATAGTATTTTATAAGTATAAAATATTACATTATAAGTAAAAAAGTTTAATAGTAAAAATGAAAAGACCCATATTTCTTCAAAAGATAATTTGATAGGGGCACCTGGGTGGTTCAGTCGGTTAAGTGTCCAACTTCAGCTCAGATCATGATCTCACAGCTTGTGAGTTCAAGCCCCACATCAGGCTCTGTGCTGACAGCTCAGAGCCTGGAGCCTGCTTTGAATTCTGTGTCTCCCTGTCTCTCTCTGCTCCTCCCCCCTTGTGCTCTCTCTCTCTCTCTCTCTCTCTCTCAAAAATAAACATTAAAAAGTATTTTAAGATAAAGTACAGATATTTCAAGATATAGGAAAGAGATAACTATAAAATTATGTAGTAATCTATTAAGTAGATTGGAAAAATGATAGAGGAATCAATGAAACCAAACGCTAGATATTAGAGAAAAATTAATAAAATTGATAAGCCTCTAGCCAGACTGATCAGAAAAACAAAAAGAAATAATACAAATTACCAATATTAATAATAAGAGAATTGGCATTACTATAGACTCTAAAGATATTAAAAGGATGAAAAGGAGAATACTATGGACAACATTTTGGTAATTTCAGTGAAAATAGACAAAATCCTTGAAAGGCACAAAATATTAAGACTTGCTCAAGAAGAAACAGACAATATGAATAGCCCTATATTCATTTTTTAAAGTGAATTTATAGTTTAAAATGTTTTAACAAAAAAACTTCAGTTCAGTGGTAAATTCTTTCAAACATTTAATGAAGAAATAATATCAATTCTAAGCAAACTCTGTCAAAAAATTAAAAGGAGAGAATTCTATTGAACTTATTTTATGAGGCAACCATTACACTGATATCAAAACCAAAGATATTACAAGAAGAGAAAAATACAGATCAATATTTTCATGAACATAGATACAAAAATTCAAAAATTTTCATGCTAAAATTTTAGTTAATCAACCCACAAATATAAAAAGTAGATATATAATATATATAAGGATATGTATTATATGTATTAAAGGGATATAAGGGTATATAATGATCAAGTAGGGTTCATCCCAGGAATACAATGTTAGTTTAATATTCAAAAATTAATTAATGTAATTTACTATTTTAATAAGCTATAAGAGAAAAACCATATGATCATCTCACTAGATGCAGGAAAAGCAGCTGACAAAATCTAACATCCATTCCTGATAAAAACAATCTATAAGGGAACTTCCTTAGCCTGATAAAGGGCATAGACCAAAGCAAACTTACAGCTGGAATCATAATAGTCTAAGACTGAATAGAAGACTGGTTAAGATCAAGAACAATAAAAGGAAGTCAGTCTCACTACTTCTGTCCAGAATATTTCTGGAGGTTCTAGTAATTGCAATAAGGCAAGACAAAGAAATAAATAATCCAAATTGGAAAAGAAAAAGTAAAACTGCCTTTATTTAAAAATAAGATGATCATCCATGCAAAAAATCCAATGGAATCTACCAAGAAGCTAATAGAACTAATGAATTTATCAAGGATGCAGAATGATACAATATCCATACACAGAAATCAACTGTATTTCTGTATAATAAAAGAAAACTTGAAATTGAAATTTTTAAAATACTATTTATAATACAATTAAAAATTTTTAAATACTTAGGGAGAAATATGACAAAGATGTGCAAGACCTATAAACTGAAAACAACCAAACACAACTGAAAGAAATTAAGGAAGACCTAAATAAGTGGAGGGATATACTTCGTTTATGGGTCAGAAGATCTAATATGGTTGGGGTGCCTGGGTGGCTCAGTCTTTTGAGCATCCAACTTTTGATTTTGACTAGGGTCATGATCTCACAGTTTGTGGGATTGAGCCCCACATGGGGCTCTGTGCTGTCAGCAGAGCCTGCTTGGGATTCTCTCTCTCCCTTCTTCTTCCACTCCCCAACTCATGTGCTCACTCTTTCTCTCTCTCTGTCAAAACAAATAGTAAACTTAAAAAAAAAAGACATAATATGGTTAAGATGTCCATTTTTCCCAAGTTGGTATATAGGTTTAGTGCAATCCCAATCAAAACCCCAAGCTGATTTTTAAATTTATATGGAAATTCAGAAGGCCTAAATTGCCAAAACAATTTTGAAAAAAAATTTTTTTGTCTACTACTTACTTGCAAGGCTTGCTATAAAGCTACATTTATGTGGACAATGTGGTATGTCCATAAAGATAGAGCATAGACAGTTCAGAAATAGACTTAATCATATGTACACAACTGATTATTTACAAAACTGCAAAGACAATTCAATGGGAAAAGGAAGTCTTATCAACAAATAGTGTTCATACAATTGGATATCCATATGCCAAAAAAAAAAAAAAAAAATGAAGTGGTCCAAGATGGTAGCATAGGAAGACCCTGAACTCCTCTCCACCCACAGAAACACAAAATTTAAATGCCTACATATACAGCAATCTCTCCTTAAGAGAACTGAGGGCTGATTGAACAGTTTCTGTATAACAAATGATAGAGGGACCACAGAGAGAAGGGTAAGACAGATGGTGACACAATAATTATGGGAACACCACCCCCCAGGCAGCAATCTGAAGTAGGTAGGGACATCAAGTCAATAAGGCTTCCCCATCTTGGCACAGCAAAACTTTCAAGGAGCACCTAGTTTAAAGGGACAATGAGACTATAAGTTAAAGAAACCTATTTACTAACTCTAGAGCATCTGCAAAACAAGGAACTGCTGGAAAGCTCTCTCTCCTGGGTTGGGGGTGCTAGCAATTGCCATTTTTTACATTCCATTTCCACCTTGATAGCATGGACTAAGCATGATCTAGGAGCTCTAGAGGGACTAGTAGGGCCACCCCAGCTTGCCCTGGGCCCTGGCCCATACCAAATCCAGCTGTCCCCCCCAAGGTAGTTCTGTTGCAGCATGCCCTAGTCCTTCCACACACAAACACACCTTTGCCAGCCCACTCCATCTCCAGCCCTCAAGCTTAAAACAGAAAATCTATAGAAATGAAAAGTAGATTAGTGTTTGCCTGGAGCTTAGGGTAGAAGCAGAGAGTGACTGCTAATGGACCAACGGTCTTTTTAAGGTGATGGAAATTGCCAAAAGTTGGATTGTGATTATACAACTCTGTAATATTAAAATTCATTGAACTGTACACTTATAATGAATGAATGTTAAAGTACATAATTTATACCTCAATAAATCAATTTAAAAAAAGATGTTTAAAGTAAGTAAACATACATCTATCATATGATCTAGCCATTCCACTCTTAGGTATTTACCCAAAAGCAATAAAAGCATATTTCTATACAAAACATGAATGCTATTGTTTGCAATAGTAAAAAACTGGAACCCAAATATCCATTCACTGGTGAATGGATAAACAAACTATAGTGTATCTGTACAATAAAATTACTCCTCACCACCAACAAGGAATAAACTATTGAGATTCACTACAACATGGATGATTCTCAAAATAACTAAGCTGAGTGAAAAAGCTGGATTAAAAAGAAAGAGTACATACAAAATGATTCTATTTATAAAAACTTTAGAACACGCAAACTATAGTAACAGAAAGCACATTAGTGGTTGGTTGAGGATGGAAGTGCACAGGAGTGGGGAAGAAAGGAGCAATTACCGTAGATCAAGAGGAAACTCTGGGCATGATTGATATGCTCACTAACTTGACTGTGCTGTGAAGGTGTCTCAGGAGCATTCATATATCAAAACTTACCAAATTGTCCATCTTAAATTATGTTTATTGGTTATCTATTAAGCTTCAATGAAACTATCAGAATGCTTAAAGATATTTAATAGGCTACACTATCAATAATTAATAACTGTATTTTTGACATATTTTCTCTTATTCAGTTTCTTATTGCATTGTCCTTAAAGTTATTCACCACTAACTGCTTAAAATACGTGATTAACTGAATTAATAAAAACTGCAATAGAATAAAGAAGTAACCCACCAAATGATGTTGCATGTTGAATTGAACAACAACACAACAACACGAAAAATAGTTTTTTGGTTCTCAGATCCAGGTTGGAAAATCATGGCCTTAGATTTATCAGTAAGTTACTTTTAACATCATTCAGCATCTGTTTCAGTTTGTGAAGGGGAATGACAATAAGATCTGTCACACAAAGCTGTTCTGAATATTAAATAAGGTAATACAATGAAGGTGCCTTAATGCCATGCCTGTTGTCTCACAAAAGTTCAATACATGGTTATTCTTCTTCTCACTTTTCAGACATAATCTGGATGGGAGAAACATTTGACTAAATAAAACTGTTTCTAAGCAATTATCTCAAGATTGTGTAAACAGGAGGTAGGGGTGGAAATGGATAATTTCCAAAAATTGGGTAGTATTTATTTAGAACTCTGGCAAACAAGAACTTCAGTTCATACAGAGATATATTCCACAGGGTAGGTATTTCCAAGACCTAGATGAGATAGCACTTCAAACTATTGCCCTCCTCCAAAAGCTAACAGTTGCTATCATTGGATTGATGGAGTTGTGGACAATTTTTATTTTTATCTTGATATTAGCTTATCTTGATAGCTAACTGCATTACCTGAATGCATTACAATGAGCAAAGATAGTGAGAAAAATAGTTTTTTCCATTTTGAATGAAATTGATTGAAAACATTAATAAAAAACACTTTATACCTATCAAGGCGGGGGGGGGGTGGTTAAAAAAGGAAAATAACAAGTGTTGGCAAGAATATGGAAAAATTGAGACCTTCATACAATGTTTGTGAAGAAGTGAAATGGTACAACCAGTATAGAAAAGTTTGTTGATTCCTCAAAAAGTTAAACATAGTTACTATTTGACCAAAATTCTACTCCTAGGTGTATACCATAGAGAAATGGAAACATATTCACACAAAAAACTTGTACACAAATGCTCATAACAGCACTGTTTATAGTAGCCCCAAAATAGAAATGTCCATCAACAGATAATAACCATACAATGGAATATTATTCAGCCTCAAAAAGGAATAAAGTACCAATAGACGCTACAACATAGATAAACTTTGAAAGCATTACGCTAAGGGAAAGAAGCCAGACACAAAAGGCCACATAGTATGTGGTTTCATTTATATGAAATACCCAGAATAGTCAAATCCACAGAGACAGAAAATTAGTGGTTTGCAGTGAAAGGGGGTGTGGGCCAAGGCCAGTGGAGAAGAGAATGAGAAGTGATTGCTAACAGGTATGAAATTTCTTTCTGGAATGATAAAAATGTTCTGGAGTGAGACAGGGATGGCTCCACAATATTGTGAATACAATAAAAACATCTGAAATGTACAGCTTAAAATTGTGAATTTTATAGTGTGAATTACACATAGTTTCTAAAAATGACCCTGTTTAGTATTTGTCTTTCTCTGCTTGACTTATTTCACTTAGCTTAATACTCTCGGGCTCCATCCGTGTCATTGCAAATGGCAAGATTTCATTCTTTTTTATAGCTAAGTAATATTCCAGTTTGTGTGCTTGTGTGTGTGTGTGTGTGTGTGTGTGTGTGTGTGTGTGTGTGACATCTTCTTTATCCAGTCATCCGTCAATGGACACACTTGGCTGTTTCCATAATTTGGCTATTGTAGATAACACTGCTATAAACATCAGGGTGCACGTATCTCTTTGAATTAGTTATTTTTGTATTCTTTGGGTAAATACCTAGTAGTGCAATTGCTGGATTGTAACAATTTTTTAAACTTTTTTGAGGAACCTCTATACTGTTTTCCAGGCTACCTGCACCAATTTGCATTCCCACCAACAATACAAGAGGGTTCCCTATTCCCACATCCTCACCAACACCTGTTCTTTCTGGTGTTGTTGAGTTTAGCCATTCTAACAGGTGTGAGATGGTATCTCATTATACTTTTGATTTGCATTTCCCTGATGATAAGTGATGTTGAGTGTCTTTTCATGTGTGTGTTGGACATCTGGATGTCTTCTTTGGAAAAATGTCTTCTGCTCATTTTTTAATTGGATTATTCAATTTCAAGGTGTTGAGTTTGCTAAGTTCTTTATAGATTTTGATTACTAACCCTTTATCAGATATGTCATTTGCATATATCTTCTCCCATTCTATAGGTTGCTTTTTAGTTTTGCTGATTGTTTCCTTTGCTGAACTTGTGATGCACACTGGGTGTTGTATGGAAGTGTTGAATCACTATATTGTACACCTGAAACTAGTATTACTGTATGTTAACTAACTGGAATTTAAATTAAAACATTAAAATTTTTTTAAATTAAAATGACCTTGTTTAGAAGTAGTAAGCTACTTAGTTTGCCACTACTAGTATAAATAATAGAGCAGGGATTAAATGTTATAAATATGAAGATTAAGGCTCAGAGGGATTAAATGTTGACTCTCTTCCTTTCAGACCTAGTTTGGCCATTAGGAATAAAAACTTTCTCAAAGTTGTTCAACAACAACAACAACAACAACAACAACAAAAACTGGTATTGGTTCACATTCTTGAAAGAGAATCATATTGCCCCAGTATATCTACCTATCAAGCTGTACTTGATTGCTGGTCCATCCAGTCACTATGGCCATGGGGTCGCATTCTCATAATATAGATATGAACACCTTCATCAGGGACTACCAATTGAAATGGCTGAGTTGTAGGCATCCTAGAACACATCTCCTAGTTTATGCCAGGCACACAGTCAGTGAGTGGTGGAGTCAGAGAACCTAATGAGAAAGAAAAATCAATGCACCTGATGGCTGAAGAATCAAGATTAATTCCTAGATATTGAGCCTGAGAGACTGGGAAAAATGAAGTCACCAGAAACAGAAATGAGGAGGTGGGAAACAGGAATTAGTGGTAAGGAAGAGAATGGGTTTGTTGGAATAGTTTGAGTGTGAGCTGAAATGATCATGATAAGGAAATAAAACCAGAAATAAAAATGGTGTAGTCCACAACCTTAAGTATAATTGGTGATCAAAACATTAGTTGTCTTCCACCATCCCTTAATTCAATCCTGCCTCTTACACTTTTCCACTTATTCTTGATAGACAGTCCTATTGTCATATTACATTGCAAACAGTCTCAATACAATAATTAGAATGTCCAGTTCAGTTCAATACTCAAATCTCTGAACTTAATTTAGCATCACATCTTTTCCCCACCCCTACCCTTCCTACCACCCACCCCAAAATCCTGCTTCAAGTTGGGGTGAAGAAAGGGACTTGGCCTTCTGGTCACATTCTCCTTCACTTGCTACCTGAAGACTTGCTCTCCCTAGGGATTAAAGTTGGGTGGGGAGTGGGGAACAGACAGAATGAAGAAGAGAGGAGAGGTGAAGAGATAAAACAGTTCTTTATTACTTGTATGGCTTCAAGTTTGCCAGTCTTAGTAGACAATTAAAGCTGATATATCCCTGAACCAGACTGGCAGATGATTAAAGTTGATACTTTCTTTCAAAGTGCCCTTTAAAGATCTCCTGCTGGGCTCCTCTCTACTGCTGCTCTCCTAAAAAGGCTGTAGGGTTAGAAGTGTTGGAATATATTACAGTTTCTTCCTCAGCCCCTTGTCATTAGCTGATACACCTTTATCTTTTTTCCACTGGGGTCTCCTTGCCCTCTCACAAATGTCCCCTTGATGACTTTCTCTCCTGCATGGCCCCTTCTGGTCCTCAAGAAACACTCAGACATTTATTATTGACCATTTCAAACACATCATAAGCTTAAAAAGTAGTCTCATAATAGAATAATGAGGACCCATCAGATAGCTCTAATGGAGAATAATCAATAATCCTCCATTCTTATTTAGTTAATTCCCCATTTCAATCCCACTAAATTTTTGATGTTGTTGCTGGAGTATTTGAAGGATGTATTTTCTCCCATAAATACCTTAGTATCCATTCTCTCTGAATTCACTGTTCTATGGTTTTATCTTTCTTTCTCCTACCCCTCCCCTTACTCTTCCCCACACATATCTTTACACACATATTCTATCAAAACTGTTCTAACAAGGTAGCATGAATACATCTGAAATGAAAAATCCAATATTCACTTTTCAGTCCATTTCTTCCACTGCTCCCAGCAGCATGTGTTCTTCTCAACCACCCCATTCTTATTGGGTAGTCTCTTTTAGTTTGATTTCTCTGATATACCTCCCCAGCTTCTCTTCCAACTTCTCTTACTATTCTTCTTGGCTTCCTAAACATGCTCTTCTTCTCTCTACCATCTTGAGTATTTGTGTTTCTATATAAGAATATGAGACCCACTTTCTCAGATAAGCAAGAGCTTACTTATATCCTAGACCCAGGCTGGGAATACCACGTCTGAGTATATGGATCATTTAAGAAACACAAGGCACTTTCTTCTACAGTCTGGGGTGGTAACCTGCCAGCTGAATTTACAGCCAGGAGTGATGTGGTTTGAAGTGTTGGGGTTCAGACCCAGTGACCAAGAAAGAATTCTTGAGATGTCTTTGCTGCAAAAAGGTGATTTTATTAAAGCACAGGGACAGGACCTGTGGACAGAAAGAGCTGCATGAGGTTGTGAGGAGTAACTGATTATACATTTGGGAGTTGGAGGAAGTAAAGGCAAAGGGAAGTTTCAAAAGGGGCTTTCATATGTTAAATAAGACTCAGAGGATCCTGAAGGCCTAGATATTGTCAAGCTATGGTTGTTTTTCCCTCTAGCAAAGCATTAACATTAAGACAGCTGGAGTTCCTGGAAGAATGTCATACTCTGCCTGTCTCAAGTTATACGCCAATGAGCTGTGGGTTAAATGGAAATTTAATTTTATCTACAGTTCCTTTTGCCTTTGTTTCCCACATCAAGGAGGACTATCCAAACCTATTGTCAATATAAAAGTGTGTGTGTGTGTGTGTGTGTGAGAGAGAGAGAGAGAGAGAAAGAGAGAGAGAAAAGGCGGGTGGTGTTGTTGGAGAAGTGGATAAAGTACACTAAAGATGGCTGATTGGACTAAAACAAACTCTGGTCTCTAGCTTAGAGACCCCTCCTCTGGGCTCTTCTTCCTTTGCTGCTTGCGCGGTAAAACCATCCCCCCCACACACACACAAATATGGAGGCTGATAACTATAAATTACCCTTCCCGCTCGCATTCGGAGCTCAGATCTTTGGAGAAAAGGTCTCCTCTGAGCCCGCTGGTGTTAAATAAATCTCCAATCCACCAAGGTCTCTGAGGGCCACTTGGTTTTTCTGCCAGCATTTCAGCCTGATTCCATAACAAATTTGGTTCACTGACTGGGAAACCCAACCGCGCTGCCCCATTGTTGCCACCAGTTTGGGAAAAGAGCGAGGCAGTTACAGAATGAGGGATCACAAGGGAGAGTGTGCACCCTGCCTAAATTTCAGCAGTCTCCTTCTCTGTCCCCTTTAGGCCGGCCCGCTCCACCGTTCCCACCAGACTTGAGGATACTTGGCAGGTGAGGACCTGGACCCGACATCCAACCGTAAGGCTGGGGCCCAATCTAGTCAGGCCCACTTGCAAGAGTGGAAGGGGGACCTGATCACTCCCTGAGACTTCAGAAGTCTCACAGGTAGGGATTTTGTGGTAGGGAATATAATAACCTCTGGTGTGTATGTGAATGTGAATGTGTGACTCAGTCTAGCTTGCCTGCTGAGTTAGATTCTGTGGCTCCACAGGCAGGTGCCCTTGGGGTCCCCAGGGGGCCACGGAGTCTGAGTGGGACCATCTGTGATTCCATGATGGATGGCACTCGGTGTGGCGATATCAGAATGGTTTCTGATCGTGGGTGGCAGGGCTAGGACCTGTGGGCTGAGCGTCACCTGGGTTCCTTCAAGACACAGCCAGGTGGGCATCTGGCTGGTCTCCTCATTGGAGGTGATGCCCCTGTCCCTCTGTCTTTGTGACTCTGCCTCACAGGAGCATTGTGGGGTTGGGACAGAACAAGGAGAGCCAGGTAAAGGTTTTATATGCTTTATCTGGAGACTCACCCAGGGAGCCAACAGAGCGACCCACTGCTCCCCTAATGTTACCCTCTTCATGACTCTTTAGGCTCCCTCCCCCCTCCCCTGAGCTTGAAACTCCTCCCCTGGTGGACTGCTGCCACTGCTGCCCCAGCCAGAGCTCTGCTGCTGCTGCAGCAGCAGCCGCCCATTTCTCTTCCCCTTCCAGGCCAGAGAACCCTCCCCCACAAGGCTCATGGCCAGATTGCATCCTAGGCCAGGCACAGGCGCCCTCCATCAGGGGCAGGCGCTCTCCAGATGCCAGTCCACATCCACTGATATCAAGAGGCTCTCAGGAAGATCAGAGCAGGGGTCTGACAAAGCCATAAATATGCCCAGTAGCAAGGGGGGATGCCCAGAACATCCTTAGCAATGGGTCAATGAACCTACTGCAAGGGGAAAGGACATTAAAAAGAATAACAAGTGTCCCAACCAGGGAAAGTCCCAAAAACCCAGTGGAAATCAGGAGGAACCTCCAGAAGGGGACATTGTTGGTCTAGCTGAGACAGAACCAGACTAAAAGGGGACACTGACTCTCTCTCCCTGTTCCTCTGCTTAATAGATGTGAGGGATTCTCCCTCATTTCCCAGGTTAAAAGTTATAGTTGGAGCCAACTGTGGTTAGTCTACCTGAAGACAGGGACTTTAAGGAATATTCCCAAGCAGCTGCTGCTTCTGCCTTCCCCTTCCCCTCATGTTTCTGCACCAACTTGGGTGTGGTCCTATACCATCCTCAGTGTCTCAGGCACCATTGGTTCCTCCTCCCACCCTCCAAGTCAAGGAGCAAAGTGCACCCTATTTGGACCACCCATTTCAGATATCTCCACTGGTGCCCCAAATGAAAATTGACAATGGGGAAAAGTTGATTGACTTTTAGGTGGATGCAGGTTAAACATATTCGATGTTTAAACTAATTTAAGTTTATTGGACCTGTCTTTAAAGTTATCAGCAAAGGTCAAATAAGCTCATGTTATTTCTGTTGCAGTTTGTTAATGATAGTTAATTTTGTTTGTCTCAAAGTTTTCATGGGTAATTGTTAAGATAACTTTCAAGGTCCTTGGCAACCTGAAACTTTCCAAATAGTATGGAATGCTAAAGCTTTGATTATTGAACATAGGTTTGTGTTTTTAACTTCTTATTGCTGAGAAATTAAGGCTATTCAGACCTATTGGAAAGCATGCTTTGTACTTAATTGATTCATGAATTTACCATCTAAAAAAATTCTGATTAAACACCTCTTAATTGGTTACCAAGTCCTCATTTGGAGACTAAAGTTTCCTAAGAGTTTAAATTTTGCTAAATTTACTTAAGACTGATGAAAATAAAGAAAGCAACTCTGTATGTAGGAAAATAGGAGGTATATAAGAAAGATATAAGGAATGGAAATACAGTTTCGTCGAGGGTAGAAGAAAATAATTTTGTCCTGAATGAAACTGGTTATTTGGAAAGAAATGGCTTTGGGACAAAATTTAGAAGCAAAAGAAAGTTATAGAAGGTTGAGATGAATGGAACTTTAAAAGTACACTAGTACAAGGTTGAAATCCTGCTTTTCTCTCTGCTCAAATGACAAAGTTTTCTTAAACTGTTGATCTGCTTTTGATAAGACAATGCAAACAAAGGTTTATCCTCCAGGAAAATCAAAGTTTTAGGTCTCATCTCTATCAGGTCTTTGATTACTTAGTTAAAACTTCTGAATGTTAAAGGAGCTAGGTTTTGATAACAACTGTATAATGCTATATATTCACCTTTGGGATCTTTTATTGCCACTTCGGTTGAATATATAAAATTGTAAGATTTGTAATGATCTGTAATCCTATTTAGGATGCACTTATGACTTTGGGGTTTTAACAAACTTCTCAAGATTTAAATGGTAAATGAAGTCTTCTTGACCAATTAGGCTCTTTTATTTGGGATGTTAAGTTACTTGGAAAAGCTCTGTCATACAATAATAAACCTTAGACTGTAGTGCACAGGTAAATGCTGTAACTTCCTGAATATATGCAATTCCTAAAATTTTAATGTTTTGATATAAGGTTATCACTTAATTTTCTGATTACTTGAGGTGTTATGTGTCACAGAAATAACCGAATTTCTTTGTCAATTGCATCATAATGAACTCTCATCAGATCTTTAATGATGTCTATTTCTGAGATTTTGCCATTTATAATTGTTCTTATTCTCTCACAAAACATGTCTCTTCTTCAAGGAGATTTATAAAAAGGAATTTGGGGACAAATACAGGTATTCAACATCCTTAAGATTAATACTAAAATGGGTAAAAATTTCCAGAACTAAAAAGCTGCGTTCAAATTGAATAAGAATTAGGAACATGAGATTAAATGAACTGAGGAAGATTATAGTTTTGTGATTCTTGTTAAAAATATTGCTGGTTCCCTAATGTTTCCTCTTCCAGATTAAGGAAACTTTCTCTTAAGATAACTATGATATATAAAAATGTCATAAAGTATGCATTTGTAAACTGAAGCATTTATCTTTTCTCTCTACATAATTCCCCTGAAATTCAAAACTCTCAATGAGTATTCTTTCTTTCATGGCAATTACAATTGTTTGCAAAAGTTCAATAAGAATCTGTTCATCTTATAACAGGTCACCATTTGGAAATACTGGTTATTTTACCAAGGCTTTGACTGGAATGTCATATTTGAGGATGACATTCATAGACTCAGATATGACCAGACAGCTTTAAGGAATTAGGGTTGGCTTTATAAAACATGGAGCCATAAAGCCCCTTGGAAGTGTTGGCCTGGTCCCTGCTTACAGAGTTCCCAGCAGTCTCACCAGGTAAGTAAAGAAGGTCACTTCCTGGCAGGTGCAGGAACCTCAGGATATCTTGGGGACCTCATGAAGAGGAATTCGCCCAATTCTACATGTATTGCAGGCCTGTCTGATGGCATGTATTTGGCTTGACTTCTGGCCTGGAGAGGCTACTAAAAGTTCAACCTGAGGGTTCCTTATAAAAGGTTCCAACAAAGCAAACTTTAAAAGATCCTCATGATCAATCGCTATTCTTGCTGAGCTTATGTAAATAATTAGGCCAGATTTGTTAAGACTGGATTTGTTCTACAAATGCATTGGTCTCAATTTGGCTATCTCTGGAAAGGGGGGGGGGGTGTTTAGAGAGAACAACTATGTTTCAACAATGCACCGTTATGGATGTTAAATTCTAGTTATGATTGCCTTTAAATGTTTGTTGTTTGCCTAAACTAGACAACTTGAGATAAACTTCAGAAAATTGTCACAGTATTTCATATATAGGCAATCTTCT
Organism: Puma concolor; assembly: GCF_028749965.1. NCBI lineage: Eukaryota > Metazoa > Chordata > Mammalia > Carnivora > Felidae > Puma > Puma concolor. The sequence continues at coordinate 32,377,980 of NC_141679.1, forward strand.
GTGCTTGTTATACTATGGGGATAATAATAAGACCCCATGGGCATATGATTATTTAAACAACTGAAAAACACTATGGATCTCTAAATATGCAAACCATATCTTCCCTAAACCTGATCTGACAGTTACCAGAAACCGATCCCTTTGGAAGACTTGGAGGTGGACTTTACAGACATACAACCAAATAGAGGATTCAGTTTCAGGTATCACCCCATGGGTCCATCACTCCAGAGCTAAGAAGGCCAACTCAGAGGAACCTTCAACCTGGCGAAGTGATCCAGATCCAGGCAACCCGATTAAACTGACCCTCAAAAAGACACTGGCCCCTGAGATCTCCAGCCCTGCTCCAACCACACCCCGGAAGTTGGCTGGCCTGTGCATGGCAGAAGCTTGAGGAATCAATATATGCACCGAACCCAGGGGTTTGGATACAACTCTGCCAGCCCTTGCCTCTCACTGGTGTCATAGCCCTGATCTTACTGTTGGGCTGATAGAGACTGCACCAACAAGCTGGACATGGGACAAAAGATGTATGCTGGATCTCACATACCTCCTCTAGATGGGAGGATTATTAAGTATTGTCTGTATATTATGATAACCTCTCTCACTTTCACAACTGCCACTTACCCACTTTGCCCCCAGGATTGTTATATGACAATAAGGGGGTCAAGGTCGTTCAGCACTTTCACCTCCCTCCACAAAGATTGCTATAAGGGAAAAACACCCACTCTCTGTCAGGCCCCCCAGGGCCCCAGGGACTAAGGTTTGGACCATGGGGATAACCCAAAATGTCAGAAACCCATGTCACAACAAGGGCTTCCAGAGAGGGAAGCTTGCTACACTTAGCTTCCTCAATGGGGGATCTCAGACAGGGGAGGAATGCAAGACAGGGCCCTTCAAAAGTTTATAAAAGATACCCAGGATAGGGTAATATAAGCCATAAAGGCGACCACTCCCCCAGCAGCCTACCAGGGTTTGAGGCTTTCAGCCCTCAGTCAGATGCTTACCAATTCCCCACTCCAGCGTTGGACTAACACTACTCTAAAGTCCTCCATCAAATAGATGATCACACTCATACCTGCTGGATGTGTTTGCCCCTCAGCTGGAGGGCTTACTTAGCCACTCCTATCCCTTTGACCTGGGAAGCTCCAGAAAATCTCAAATCCAACATTTAATTGGACCCTGACCACTGGGCTCCGTTTCACAAATGCCAACAATCTAATCTGTACAGTCCCTGAGGGTATGAATGGTACCTCTCTATAACGAAGAAATATAACCTTAAAGAGGAATACAACCCTATGTTCAACCCCTAGGGTGTTCTATCTATGTTCTACTTCAGCCTACCAATGCTTAGAAGCCAACTGGACTCAGATATGTTATTCCATCTTCCTAACCCCAGAGATATCCGTATACACTGAAGATCAGCTCCTAACAGCCTTTAGCCCCAAGTCCCAGACTAAACAGGTAGTCCTGCTACCTGTTCTGATATGAGCAGAAATAGAGACAGGAATAGGAACTGGAATAGGGGGCATAGGTTCATCCGTGGGACTATACCATAGACTATCTCAAGAGCTAAATGAAGACATGGAACAGGTGGCAGATTCTCTGGTAACCTTACAAAGCCAAATAAACTCTCTGGCGGCAGTGACCCTCCAAAATAGGTGAGCCCTCGACCTCCTCACTTCAGAAAAAGGAGGGACTTGCATCTTTCTGGGGGAGGAATGTTGCTATCTCCTAAACCAGTCAAGAATAGTTACAACTAAGGTTAAGAAATTCAAGGAAAGAATTCAACATAAACAATAGGAAAATATCAATCAATGGAAAGGATGGGATCTCACAGATTGGGCATCCTGCTTCCTGCCCTGGCAGGGCCCCTCCTCTCCATAATTTTACTTGTATCCATCGGCCCCTGTATACTGAATGCCATGGTATGTTTTATTGAAAACACTGTTGCTTGCCAAACTACTGCACATATCTTAGCCTTCTGAGAGTACCAACCTGTAAAACTGAAAGGTGATGCCTATTAAAAGTTTTTTTTTTTAAAGGCATCAAAGGGGGGAATTTTGGAGAAGTGGATAATGTACACCAAAGATGGCTGATTGGACTAAAACAAACTCTGGTCTCTAGCTTAGAGACCCCCTCCTCCGGGCTCTTCTTCCTTAGCTGCCCACGCGAAAACCACCCCCCCACACACACAAATATGAAGGCTGATAATTATAAATTACCCTTCCTGTTCGCATTCAGGGCTCAGATCTTTGGAGAAACGATCTCCTCTGAGCCTGCTGGTGTTAAGTAAATCTCCAATCCACCAGGGTCTTCAAGTGCTGCTTGGTTTTTCTGCCAGCGTTCCAGCCTGATTCCATAACAGTGTGAGAAGGGAGATGATTCATTTTCAGAAATACCAAATAAAAGCTGTGCTATCTAGTTAACAGTAGGTTTACAACCGATTGGAAATATGTACAACTTCTCCCCACCACAGTGGAGTCCCAAACCCTTAGACTCTTCACTTCCTGGTTCTTCTTCCCCTCTCTGTTTCGTGGACTTATTTTCCCGAATTTATTTTCATGGGCTTTGCAACAAGCATGCACCAAAGAACAAAGGGAGGAAGGACTGAAAATCTCTGTGTCACCTTAGTGAATGTACATTTGTTCCAATCAGACTACTTTTTGTCTTACATGGGCATGGGTGACATCCAGGTGATAAGGGAGCATGGGGCGGGCTGACAAAGTGCAAGCTAGCACACCCAACCCCCCCCCCCCCAAGGTGGGATGTGTGATATTTTTCAGGCACTCCTGTCTGCCCCAGGACAAAGGAAAGGAAAGAAAACAAATGGCCAACTGATAGAGATCACAGTCATACAGGACATTGGTCTCCATGATTTTATCTTAATAAATTACAAGAAAAAGGCAATCTTATTAGGCAAGAAAAAGCCTAATCTCCAGAAACCTATGGACTCAGTTTCCTGGAGCCCCAACATCACCCCTCCATAGTGATATGGAGAACAAAGGCAAGAAGGAAATGGCAGGTAAAATTAAATTTTCTGGTGACCTGCAGCCCATTGACAAATACTTGAGGCAAATAGAGTATAAAATTTCTCCGGGAACTCCCTACGGTCCTAATGTTAATGCCTTACCAGAAGGAAAACAACCTTAGCTTAACAATAGCAAGGCCTCAGGTACCTTAAGAGTCCTCTTTAGCATATCAAAGTCCCTCTGGAAGCCTCCCTTTTGACTTTACCTCCCCAACTCCATAGTTTAAAACCAGCCATTCTTCACAACCCCAGCGCAACTCTTTCTGCCCATGGGTCCTGTCCCTGTGCTTTAATAAAATCACCTTTTTGCACCAAAGACGTCTTCAAGAATTATTTCTTGGTCATTGGCTCTGGACCTCCCACCATCACCCCAAAACCTCATCATGGGTAAGGCTGTAACCTCTGTAGTACTCAGCCAAAGAGGAACCAGGGGAGGGACTTGCATGCTAGGAGATAAATTGTCTGCTGTAACTGCCCTAATTGTGCCTGTTCATCAGACACCTGCTCTTGCAAGAACGTTGATTAAAGCCTCCCTTCACTGTGCTCCCTCTGTGTCCCTTGTTTGGTTGTGTCGATGGGCTTATTTCTAACAGGTGGCAGAGAGATATCAGGCTGTGGAATGAAAACCAAAAGAGAACAAGAAGGCTTTAGCCCAGATAAACTCCCTTAAAAGAAGACGGTGTTGGGGCGCCTGGGTGGCGCAGTCAGTTAAGCGGCCGACTTCAGCCAGGTCACGATCTCGCGGTCCGTGAGTTCCAGCCCCGCGTCGGGCTCTGGGCTGGTGGCTCGGAGCCTGGAGCCTGTTTCCAATTCTGTGTCTCCCTCTCTCTCTGCCCCTCCCCCGTTCATGCTCTGTCTCTCTCTGTCCCAAAAAAATAAATAAACGTTAAAAAAAAAATTTTTTTTTAAATAAAAAAAAAAGAAGACGGTGTTGAAGTGCACTTCCCATGTATGCTGGTGAATTGTAAAATCTGAAATTCCATGTGCTGCCTTGACAGCTTTAAGCCTCACAGAATCCCAAAGGCCTACCATGCGTTCCCTTGCTCCCCTCCCAGCTAGCTCACCTGTCAGCCCAGCTAGCTACACACTACCCGGCTCTCCAACCTAACAGGTTTCATCTCTTTGACAGCCCAAGTTACTATTCAAATAAACCACACCCTCCAACAGGGATCAAGGGTCACCTCACTCTCTTGTCATTATAAATCTTGCCTCCCATAGCCCCTGCTTGTTCACTCTGCTCCCAAGAGAAACCCCTGTGGGCCCTGGCATATGGTGTCCTCCTCTCCCCAGGCTGTGAGTATATGTGACTAATAAACTATTGCTGATCTCATCTGATCATGTCAGGCATTGCGTGTTTGGGCATCTCATACTACTTAGGGCAAGGAATAATCTCCCCCTTTCACTAATAGAGTAAATAGAAGGTAGAACATCTGGCAGGGAATTTGGTTGGGAATGGAGTGGTTAACAAGGTCTCAAGGAATCTCAGACATTTGACCCTCTCATTCCTCACTCCACATTGCCAGCCCCCAACTAGACCCCACCCCACACAAGGCCATTAGCTCCCAGAAGTTTAGCTCTTCTTTTAAGGACTGGTAACTTTTTAGACAAGATATCTTTTCTGATTAAAGGCCAACTGTGCTTCCTATTGCCTATGGGACACTACCATTTAGATGTACTTTAGATTGTTCAAACTTAACACAACTCTGACTAAATGCATTCTTTTCCTCTATCTCATCAACAAAGTCATTCTTATGCTTTCATCTCTGTATAACCAGTACCTAACACAGTGCCTGGCACTTTTAATAATTTTTTTATTAAGTATATGAAGGAGTGAGTCAAGGCTCCATGACTAGTTTATTCCTTCCTGCTACTTGATGCTCTGCACCTCTAGTTCAGAGGTTCCTAAATATTAACATGAATAAGGATAATCTGAAAAGTTTGTTAAAGCACAGTTTCCTGCGTCCCAGTCATGGAAATCCTGATTCAGTAGATCAAAGTGGAACTCATGAATTTGTATTTATGAGAAGTTAATATGTGATGGCAATACTGCTGGTCAGAGGATCATATCTGAAAATCAATGTTCCAGTTCATACAAGTGCATGGCCACTGGTTAATGGGGGAAACAAAGGCAGAAGGACTGTAGATAAAATTAAATTTCCATATAACCCACAGCCCATTGGCGTATAACTTGAGATAGGCAGAGTATGACATTCTTCCAGGAATTCCCAACTGTCTTAATGTTAATGCTTTGCTAGAGGGAAAAATAACTTTAGCTTGACAATATCTAGGCCTCCAGGATCCTGTGAGTCTTATTTAACATAGGAAAGTCCTTTTGGAAACTTCCCCTTGCCTTTATCTTCCCCCACTCCCAAGTGTATAATCAGTTACCTCTCACAACCCCAGTGCAGCTCTTTCTGTCCACAGGTCCTGTCCCTGTGCTTTAATAAAACCACCTTTCTGTACCAAAAACATCTTAAGAATTCTTTCTTAGCCATCGGCTCCAAACTTCAACACTTCAAACCACATCACTGATGACCTATGCTTGGAATCATTTCTCTGCATGATTATTCTTTCTTGTAACAAGTTCTTTTGGGTCTCTGATATCTGTTTTGCCTTGAATTCTGATACCTGTACTTGCCTCCATGCCAGCTTTCTCATTTCTACTGACCAATCTTGCTACACTCTTTGAATTTTCCTAGTTGTCCCTCCTTGCCTAGACCAAAGGCCCTAAACTTCCCTCTGCTCAGTCCTCACATTAAGCCTAACATTTGCAAAGACTGAAGTCTAAAGAGATGTCTATATTGTATAATGTCAAATTTATCAAAGACCAAAATATCAAGTTCTGTTTAAACTACATGGTATGATCAAAGCTTTCCTAATACAATGAATATAAGAGAAAGATCTCATTCTATGCCAACTACAATTAGATAAAACCATTTCAGAAACCACAGAACTAATCAGTAAAAACAGCAATGGGTTACTTTTGTGTCAGGCCTCCATATTAATGAAAGCATGATGGACAGCAAAGAGTATGAATTTTGGTACTAGAGAGATCTTGGTTCTAATCTTAATTTCTGCCATCTATGTGACCTCACACTGCTCTGTATCTCAGTGTCATTGCCTGTTAAATAGAGCTAATATATCTCCCAGATAGGGATCTTGAGAAGATGGAATAAGGAAATGGTTGTAAGCACCTAGCACAGTGTCTGGACTATATTGGGATCAACAAAAGTTAATCCTATTTCCTCCTTTCAACATACATTTGCAATTTAATATCCAATAGAACTTTTTTTTTTTCCTCAAGGGAGGCATACTTTTCAAAGAACCACACTCAAAGAAAACAAACAAAACTTGTTAAATCAGGTCAGAATTTTGCAGTTGAATGGGATCCTCATTATTAGTTTGTCTCATTATTAGAGGCATTTTATAAAATTAAACAAAGACAAGAAGAAAAATAAATATATTTCTGCTTTTTGCTTTGCATTGCACCATACTGGCTTTTTCTTCTATTAAAAGAATGATTACTCTACATTCTCTAAGGAAACACTTGGGAATTTTGGAATGAGTTTCAGCTTACACACCACCTCTTTGACATAAACAGTCCTTCCTCAGTGAGAAGTCTTTTTTTTAAATGTTTATTTTTGAGAGAGAGAGAGAGAGACAGAGCATGAGCAGGGGAGGGCATAGAGAGAGGAAGACACAGAATCCTATGTAGGCACCAGGCTCTGAGCTGTCTGTATAGAGCCTGACGTGGGGCTCGAAACTCACGAACCATGAGATCATGACCTGAGCCAGAGTTGGATGCTCAACCAACTGAGCCGCCCAGGTGCCCTGAGAAGTCTTATTAATTGCAATATAGGATTTTAAGCAAATCAGTATGAACTGATTTGGTATTCCGTTCCATGCAAGTGTAACTTATTTAACAGAACTTTTCCTATTTTTCCTTGAATTGTCATCAAGACCCCATGGATGGAAAGAAAACCAGTAATTACCCAATATTTGAAATTCAGTTATTTGAACAAACCATTTCATCCATTTCAATGCAAAAGAAGACTGATAAGGGATGGAAAAGTCAAGTGTTCAAGGAATGCTAAACTCGTGAAGAAAAACAATCCCCTCCCTTCATCTCTTAGAAACCAAAAGTAAACATTTCCCATAAAATCGCTGATAAATTTTGGGAGCCTGCCAGAGGAGACTGACATTTAATTGCCTGGCTGATGCCTGCTCTACTACAGGCCCTGCCTTTGTACTGCTGAGCCAAAAAAGGCACACTTGGGAAAGAATGTAGGATGATCACAGAGTTGAAAACATAAGACTTCTCTCTCAGTATATGACAGAGCAAGCAGACCAAAAGAAAAAAAATAAAACAGTAAGGAAATAGAAAATATGCAACACTTTCAACTAAATTGGCCTAATTTATTTGGGTGTTTTGTTTTGTTGTTTTGTTTTGTTATAGAGAGAGAGCAAATGCAAGTAGGGAAGAGGGGCAGAGAAAGAGAATCCTAAATAGGCTTCTTGCCGAGTGGAGCCTGATGTGGGGTTTGATCCCATGACCCTGGGATCATGACCCAAACCCAAATCAAAAGTCAGACACAACTGATTGAGCCACACAGGCACCCCTCTGTTTTCTGTTTAATAAGTCTAGTTAGGGGGTTATCAATTTTATTAATTCTTTCAAAGAACCAGCTCTTAATTTTGTTGATCTATTCTACTGGGTTTTTTTGTTCGTTTGTTTGTTTCTATATTATTTATTTTTGCTCTAATCTTTGCTATTCCCATCACCTGCTGGCTTTAAGCTTTATTTGCTGTTCCTTTTCTAGCTCCTTTAGGTGCAAAGTTAGGTTGTGAATTTGAGACTTTTCTTGCTTCTTGATTAAGACCTGTATTGTAATATACCTCCCTCTTAACTGCCTTTGTTATATCCCAAAGTGTTTGGACTGTTGTTTTCATTTGCATTTGCATCCATGTACTTTTTAAAAATTTCTTCTTTAATGTCTTGGCTGACCCATTCATTCTTTAGTAGGATGTTCTTTAACCTCCATGTATTTGTGGTCTTTCCAAATTTTTTTCTTGTGGTTGACTTCAAGTTTTATAGTGTTGTGGTCTGAAAATATGCATTACACCTTTCAGGATTAAAAGTAAAGTTAAATCTGTTTTGTGTAGATATTTTTTTATCAGGTTGAGGAAGTTTCCTTCTATTTCTAGTTTGCTGAGAGTTTTAAAATCTTGAATAAATATTGAATTTTGCTAATGCTTTTCTGTACATATTGAAATTATGATATAATTTTCTTTTTTATTCTGTTCATATAGTAACTTACAATAATTGATTTTAAAATGTGGAACCAACATTGTATAACTGAGATAAGTCCCACTTTATGATGTATGATCTTTTTGTATATTACTGGTTTTTTTAAATCTGGGTTTTTTCCTTTTGCTGAAGTATTTTTTTATATGAAATTTATTGTCAGATTGGTTTCCATGCAACACCCAGTGCTCATCCCAACAGGTGCCCTCCTCAATGCCCATCACTCACTTTCCCCTTCCCCCCACCCCCATCAACCCTCAGTTTGTTCTCAATATTTAAGAATCTCTTATGGTTTGCCTCCTTCCCTCTCTGTAACTTTCTTTTCCCCCCTTTCCCTCCCCCCTGGTCTTCTGTTGAGTTCTCAGGTTTTTATTACTCATTTTAATTTACCAACACTTTATTCAGATTTTTTTAAAAAAAAATTTATTTTAAAAAGGGGGGCCCTGGGTGGCTCAGTTGGTTAAGTGTCCAACTTTGGCTCAGGTCATGATCTCACGGTTCACGGGTTCAAGCCCCATGTTGGGCTATGTGCCAACAGCTCAGAACCTGGCCTGCTTCAGATTGTGTCTCCCTCTCTCTCTGCCCCTCCCCTACTCAGGCTCTGTCTTTCTGTGTCTGTCAAAAATAAATAAAACGTTAAAAAAAATTTTTTTAAGTTTTTTGAGTTAGGTTTGGAGGAATATTGGTTAGTATATTTTCTTTATACCTTTATTTGACTTTGCTACTGGGAATAGTGCTGTCATCATTAAATGAGTGGCTAAGTGTTACCTCCTCTTTTATTTCCTGGAAGATTTTGTATAAATTATTATTATTTTTTCCTTAATTCCATGGTAGAATTCACTAGTGACGCAATCTGGGCCTGGAGAAGTTTTGTGGCAGCATTTTGGACTATGAATTCAATTCTTTAATAGATATGCTGTTATTCATGTTATCTTTAGTAATTAACTTATTTCAAGAAATGTGTTCCAGGAGAGAAGGAAGATGGCGGCGTAGGAGGACGCTGGGCTCACCGCGCGTCCTGCTGATCACTTAGATTCCACCTACACCTGCCTAAATAACCCAGAAAACTGCCAGAGGATTAGCAGAACGGAGTCGCCGGAGCCAAGCGCAGACTAGAGGCCCACGGAAGAGGGTAGGAAGGGCTGCGAGGCGGTGCGCGCTCCACGGACTGGCGGGAGGGAGCCGGGGCGGAGGGGCGGCTCGCCGGCCAAGCAGAGCCCCCGAGTCTGGCTTGCAAAAAGCGGAGGGGCCTGACGGACTGTGTTCCGACAGCAAGCGCGACTTAGCGTCTGGGAGGTCATAAGTTAACAGCTCTGCTCAGAAAGCGGGAAGGCTGGAGGACAAAGGGAAGAAGAGCTGCTGAGCCCCCGGACGACAGAGCTCAGTTTGGTGGGGAACAAAGGCGCTCGCCAGCGCCATCTCCCCCGCCCATCCCCCAGCCAAAATCCCAAAGAGAACCAGTTCCTGCCAGGGAACTTGCTCGCTCCGCGCAAACACCCAACTCTGCGCTTCTGCGGAGCCAAACCCCCGGCAGCGGATCTGACTCCCTCCTGCTGCCACAGGGCCCCTCCTGAAGTGGATCACCTAAGGAGAAGCAAGCTAAGCCTGCCCCTCCTGCCCCTGTGCACCTTGCCTACCCACCCCATCTAAGACGCCAGATCCCCAGCATCACAAGCCTGGCAGTGTGCAAGTAGCCCAGACGGGCCACCCCACCCCACAGTGAATCCCGCCCCTAGGAGAGGGGAAGAGAAGGCACACACCAGTCTGACTGTGGCCCCAGCGGTGGGCTGGGGGCAGACATCAGGTCTGACTGCGGCTCCGCCCACCAACTCCAGTTATACACCACAGCACAGGGGAAGTGCCCTGCAGGTCCTCACCATGCCAGGGACTATCCAAAATGACCAAGCGGAAGAATTCCCCTCAGAAGAATCTCCAGGAAATAACAACAGCTAATGAGCTGATCAAAAAGGATTTAAATAATATAACAGAAAGTGAATTTAGAATAATAGTCATAAAATTAATCGCTGGGCTTGAAAACAGTATAGCTGACAGCAGAGAATCTCTTGCTACAGAGATCAAGGGACTAAGGAACAGTCACGAGGAGCTGAAAAATGCTTTAAACGAAATGCATAACAAAATGGAAACCACCACGGCTCGGATTGAAGAGGCAGAGGAGAGAATAGGTGAACTAGAAGATAAAGTTATGGAAAAAGAGGAAGCTGAGAAAAAGAGAGATAAAAAAATCCAGGAGTATGAGGGGAAAATTAGAGAACTAAGTGATACACTAAAAAGAAATAATCTACGCATAATTGGTATCCCAGAGGAGGAAGAGAGAGGGAAAGGAGCTGAAGGGGTACTTGAAGAAATAATAGCTGAGAACTTCCCTGAAGTGGGGAAGGAAAAAGGCATTGAAATCCAAGAGGCACAGAGAACTCCCTTCAGACGTAACTTGAATTGATCTTCTGCACGACATATCATAGTGAAACTGGCAAAATACAAGGATAAAGAGAAAATTCTGAAAGCAGCAAGGGGTAAACGTGCCCTCACATATAAAGGGAGACCTATAAGACTCGTGACTGATCTCTCTTTTGAAACTTGGCAGGCCAGAAAGAATTGGCACGAGATTTTCAGTGTGCTAGACAGAAAAAATATGCAGCCGAGAATCCTTTATCCAGCAAGTCTGTCATTTAGAATAGAAGGAGAGATAAAGGTCTTCCCAAACAAACAAAAACTGAAGGAATTTGTCACCACTAAACCAGGCCTCCAAGAGATCCTAAGGGGGACCCTGTGAGACAAAGTACCAGAGACATCACTACAAGCATAAAACATACAGACATCACAATGACTCTAAACCCATATCTTTCTATAATAACACTAAATGTAAATGGACTAAATGCGCCAACCAAAAGACATAGGGTATCAGAATGGATAAAAAAACAAGACCCATCTATTTGCTGTCTACAAGAGACTCATTTTAGACCTGAGGACACCTTTAGATTGAGAGTGAGGGGATGGAGAACTATTTATCATGCTACTGGAAGCCAAAAGAAAGCTGGAGTAGACATACTTATATCAGAAAAACTAGACTTTAAATTAAAGGCTGTAACAAGAGATGAAGAAGGACATTATATAATAGTGACAGGGTCTATCCATCAGGAAGAGCTAACAATTATAAATGTCTATGCGCCGAACACCGGAGCGCCCAAATATATAAAACAATTACTCATAAACATAAGCAACCTTATTGAGAAGAATGTGGTAATTGCAGGGGACTTTAACACCCCACTTACAGAAATGGATAGATCATCTAGACACACGGTCAATAAAGAAACAAGGGCCCTGAATGAGACATTGGATCAGATGGACTTGACAGATATATTTAGAACTCTGCATCCCAAAGCAACGGAATATACTTTCTTCTCGAGTGCACATGGAACATTCTCCAAGATAGATCATATACTGGGTCACAAAACAGCCCTTCATAAGTTTACAAGAATTGAAATCATACCATGCATACTTTCAGACCACAATGCTATGAAGCTTGAAATCAACCACAGAAAAACGTCTGGAAAACCTCCAAAAGCATGGAGGTTAAAGAACACCCTACTAACGAATGAGTGGGTCAACCAGGCAATTAGAGAAGAAATTAAAAAATATATGGAAACAAACGAAAATGAAAATACAACAATCCAAACGCTTTGGGACGCAGCGAAGGCAGTCCTGAGAGGAAAATACATTGCAATCCAGGCCTATCTCAAGAAACAAGAAAAATCCCAAATACAAAATCTAACAGCACACCTAAAGGAACTAGAAGCAGAACAGCAAAGGCAGCCTAAACCCAGCAGAAGAAGAGAAATCATAAAGATCAGAGCAGAAATAAACAATATAGAATCTAAAAAAACTGTAGAGCAGATCGACGAAACCAAGAGTTGGTTTTTTGAAAAAATAAACAAAATTGACAAACCTCTAGCCAGGCTTCTCAAAAAGAAAAGGGAGATGACCCAAATAGATAAAATCATGAATGAAAATGGAATTATTACAACCAATCCCTCAGAGATACAAACAATTATCAGGGAATACTATGAAAAATTATATGCCAACAAATTGGACAACCTGGAAGAAATGGACAAATTCCTGAACACCCACACTCTTCCAAAACTCAATCAGGAGGAAATAGAAAGCTTGAACAGACCCATCACCAGCGAAGAAATTGAATCGGTTATCAAAAATCTCCCAACAAATAAGAGTCCAGGACCAGATGGCTTCCCAGGGGAGTTCTACCAGACGTTTAAAGCAGAGATAATACCTATCCTTCTCAAGCTATTCCAAGAAATAGAAAGGGAAGGAAAACTTCCAGACTCATTCTATGAAGCCAGTATTACTTTGATTCCCAAACCAGACAGAGACCCAGTAAAAAAAGAGAACTACAGGCCAATATCCCTGATGAATATGGATGCAAAAATTCTCAATAAGATACTAGCAAATCGAATTCAACGGCATATAAAAGGAATTATTCACCATGATCAAGTGGGATTCATTCCTGGGATGCAGGGCTGGTTCAACATTCGCAAATCAATCAACGTGATACATCACATTAACAAAAAAAAAGAGAAGAACCATATGATCCTGTCAATCGATGCAGAAAAGGCCTTTGACAAAATCCAGCACCCTTTCTTAATAAAAACCTTTGAGAAAGTCGGGATAGAAGGAACATACTTAAAGATCATAAAAGCCATTTATGAAAAGCCCACAGCTAACATCATCCTCAACGGGGAAAAACTGAGAGCTTTTTCCCTGAGATCAGGAACACGACAGGGATGCCCACTCTCACCGCTGTTGTTTAACATAGTGCTGGAAGTTCTAGCATCAGCAATCAGACAACAAAAGGAAATCAAAGGCATCAAAATTGGCAAAGATGAAGTTAAGCTTTCGCTTTTTGCAGATGACATGATATTATACATGGAAAATCCGATAGACTCCACCAAAAGTCTACTAGAACTGATACATGAATTCAGCAAAGTTGCAGGATACAAAATCAATGTACAGAAATCAGTTGCATTCTTATACACTAACAATGAAGCAACAGAAAGACAAGTAAAGTCTTGTCTGATCCCATTCACAATTGCACCAAGAAGCATAAAATACCTAGGAATAAATCTAACCAAAGATGTAAAGGATCTGTATGCTGAAAACTATAGAAAGCTTATGAAGGTAATTGAAGAAGATTTAAAGAAATGGAAAGACATTCCCTGCTCATGGATTGGAAGAATAAATATTGTCAAAATGTCAATACTACCCAAAGCTATCTACACATTCAATGCAATCCCAATCAAAATTGCACCAGCATTCTTCTCGAAACTAGAACAAGCAATCCTAAAATTCATATGGAACCACAAAAGGCCCCGAATAGCCAAAGTAATTTTGAAGAAGAAGACCAAAGCAGGAGGCATCACAATCCCAGACTTTAGCCTCTACTACAAAGCTGTCATCATCAAGACAGCATGGTATTGGCACAAAAACAGACACATAGACCAATGGAATAGAATAGAAACCCCAGAACTAGACCCACAAACGTATGGCCAACTAATCTTTGACAAAGCAGGAAAGAACATGCAATGGAAAAAAGACACTCTCTTTAACAAATGGTGCTGGGAGAACTGGACAGCAACATGCAGAAGGTTGAAACTAGACCACTTTCTCACACCATTCACCAAAATAAACTCAAAATGGATAAAGGACCTGAATGTGAGACAGGAAACCATCAAAACCTTAGAGGAGAAAGCAGGAAAAGACCTCTCTGACCTCAGCCGTAGCAATCTCTTACTCGACACATCCCCAAAGGCAAGGGAATTAAAAGCAAAAGTGAATTACTGGGACCTTATGAAGATAAAAAGCTTCTGCACAGCAAAGGAAACAACCAACAAAACTAAAAGGCAACCAACGGAATGGGAAAAGATATTTGCAAATGACATATCGGACAAAGGGCTAGTATCCAAAATCTATAAAGAGCTCACCAAACTCCACACCCGAAAAGCAAATAACCCAGTGAAGAAATGGGCAGAAAACATGAATAGACACTTCTCTAAAGAAGACATCCGGATGGCCAACAGGCACATGAAAAGATGTTCAGCGTCGCTCCTTATCAGGCAAATACAAATCAAAACCACACTCAGGTATCACCTCACGCTAGTCAGAGTGGCCAAAATGAACAAATCAGGAGACTATAGATGCTGGAGAGGATGTGGAGAAACGGGAACCCTCTTGCACTGTTGGTGGGAATGCAAATTGGTGCAGCCGCTCTGGAAAGCAGTGTGGAGGTTCCTCAGAAAATTAAAAATAGACCTACCCTATGACCCAGCAATAGCACTGTTAGGAATTTATCCAAGGGACACAGGAGTACTGATGCATAGGGGCACTTGTACCCCAATGTTCATAGCAGCACTCTCAACAATAGCCAAATTATGGAAAGAGCCTAAATGTCCATCAACTGATGAATGGATAAAGAAATTGTGGTTTATATACACAATGGAGTACTACGTGGCAATGAGAAAAAATGAAATATGGCCTTTTGTAGCAACGTGGATGGAACTGGAGAGTGTGATGCTAAGTGAAATAAGCCATACAGAGAAAGACAGATACCATATGGTTTCACTCTTATGTGGATCCTGAGAAACTTGACAGGAACCCATGGGGGAGGGGAAGGAAAAAAAAAGAGGTTAGAGTGGGAGAGAGCCAAAGCATAAGAGACTGTTGAGAACTGAGAGCAAACTGAGGGTTGATGGGGAGTGGGAGGGAGGAGAGGGTGGGTGATGGGTATTGAGGAGGGCACCTTTTGGGATGAGCACTGGGTGTTGTATGGAAACCAATTTGACAATAAATTTCATATATAAATAAAAAAAATAAATCAAGATATGTAAACCTTAAAAAAAAAATAAAATAAAATAAAATAAAATAAAATAAAAGAAATGTGTTCCTTTTATCTATCAAATGTATCAGCAATAAGATGTTCAAAATATTCTCTTATCTTTTAAGATCTATAATGATGTCCCTTCTTTCATTTCCAATATTGATAATGTGGGTTTTCTTTTTGTTGTTTGATTAGTTTCGTGACATGTTTATCAGTTTTACTGAGCTATTCAAAAAACCAGTTTTTAGCATCTTTGATTTTTCCTTTTTGTTGTTTTCTCTTTCACCGATTTCTCCCTTTTATCTTTTTTAATGTTTATTTATTTTCAGAGAGAGAGACAGCATCCATGCAAGTGAGACAGGGATATAGAGAGAGAATCCCAAGCAACCCATGCTCTGTCAGTGCAGAGCCCAACTCGGGGCTTGATCTTACAAACATGAGATCATAACCTGTGCCAAAATCAATCAGATGCTTAATTGGCTGAGCCACCCAGGCACCCAGGCATCTTGTCAATTTTAGAACCAGCTTCTCAAAACTCTGCCATGATTGTGGTAGAGATTTTAATCAACATATATGTAACCTACATATAATAACCGAGATCAGTTGCCTTCAACAAAGATTTAAATCAGCAGAAAAAGGGTGGTTTTTTTCCATAAATAGTGCTTGAACAATTGAATGTCCATATGTAGAAGGAAGGAAGGAAGAGGGGATAAAATTCTGATTCTATTTCACACCAGACACAAAAATTAATTTGCAAAGATCATAGACCTAAATATAAGAGCTAAAAATACAAAACTCTAAGAAATCTCACACACACACACACACACAAAATATGTGACAATAAGTCAATCAAAGATTAGTTAGATAAAACCCACAAAAAGCACAAACCATAAAGAAAAAATGTTACTGTAGGTAACAAATATTAAGAACCTCTGTTCCTCAAAAGACATTAAGAAAATAAAAAGATAAGCTTCAGACTGGAAAATATATTTACAAAACATTCATCTGATAAAAGACTCATATTCAGAATTAAATATAAAGAATTCTTGCAACACAGCAACAGTACAAATAACCCATTGAAAATGGACAAAAGATGGAATGCAAGCTGGTGCAGCCACTCTGGAAAACAGTATGCAGGTTCCTCAAAAAACTAAAAATAGAACTACCCTATAACCCAGCAATTGCACTACTAGGCATTTATCCAAGGGATACAGGTATGTTGTTTCAAAGGGACACTTGCACCCTCATGTTTATAGGAACACTATCAACAATAACCAAAGCAAGGAAAGAGCCCAAATGTCCATCGATGGATGAATGGATAAAGAAGAAGTGGTATATCTATACAATGGAGCATTACTCGGCAATCAAAAAGAATGAAATCTTGCCATTTGCAACTACGTGGATGGAACTGGAGGGTATTATGCTGAGTGAAATTAGTCAGAGAAAGACAAATATCATATGACTACACTCATATGAGGACTTTAAGAGACAAAACAGATGAACGTAAGGAAAGGGAAACAGATAATATAAAAACAGGGAGAGGGACAAAACAAGAGATTCATAAATATGGAGAACAAACTGAGGGTTACTAGAGGGGTTGTGGGAGGGAGATGGGCTAAATGGTGAAGGGACACTAAAGAATCTATTCCTGAAATCATTGCACTATATGTTAACTAATTTGGATGTAAATTTAAAAAAATAAAAAATTAAAATTAAAAACAAATAAATAAATAAAAATGGACACAAGATTTGAACAGACACTGAAGAAGATATACGGATGACAAATAAGCACATGAAAAAAATGCCCAATATCATTAGTCATCAGGGAAATGCAAATTAAAACCACACTGACATACCAACTACTACTATATAACACTATGCAACTATTAGATAAAATCTAAAAGACTAAGAATATCAAGTGCTGTCAAGGATGAAGAGTAACTAGAACTCTATCACATGGCTAGAAGAAATGCAAAATTGTTCAGCCATTTTGGAAAATAATTTGTCAGTTTCTTACAAATACTCCACTCCTGAGTACCGAAGAGAAATGAAAACATATTTCCACATAAAGAGCAGTTTGTAAATGCTTATAGCAACTTTATTCATAATAGCCAAAAACTGGAAATAACCAAAAAGTCTACCAATTGGTGAATGGATAAACAAAATGTAATATATCCATTCAGTAGAATACAAACTACTAACACATGCAACAACATGGGTGAATCTCAATAGCATTTGTTAGGTGAAAAAAGCCATCAATAAAAGGGCATATAGTGTATGATATTTGTTATATGACATTCTGTAAGTCAAATACTATATAGACAGAAATTAGATTTGTGGTTGCCTAAAATGAGAATAGATTACAAAAGGCAATAAGGGAACTTCTTTCAGTGATGAAAATGTTCATATCTTGACTGAGGTGGTGATTATACATCTATATGCTTTATCAAAACTCATCAAACTGTACAATTAATAAGTGAATTTTGCTGTATGAAAATTATCCCTCGATAAATGTGACTAAAATAATAAAGTCAAACAGCAATTGACCTGATACCATGCAGTGTAAACTCAGTCTGCCAGCCTATAAGTGAAACCATTTAGCATTTTTTAGAGATGAAAATACAATGGTGTTTTGGTTGTTTTATTTTGTTGTTTTCATTAAAAGCTGATTTAAACTTGTCAGAATGCTAAATTCCTCAGTAAAATTGGAATTTGTTCTTGCCTAGAATAACAGGAGGATAAACTGTTTCCAGTGAGAGGTGGTAGAAGAGAATGGCTAAAGGAAAGACATGATTACAATGAGATATCACTATATACTTACTAGAATGGCTAAAATCCAAAATACTGACAATACCAAATGCTAATGAGAATGTGAGGCAGCAGGAACTCTCACTCATTGCTAGTAGAAATGCAAAATGGTATAGCAGCTTTGGAAGACAGTTTGGCCACTTTTTAAGAAGCTAAATGTAGTCTTGCCATATGATCCAGCAATCTTGGTCCTTGGTATTTACTCAAATGAGTTGGAAAACTTAAGTCTACACAAAAACTGGCATATGAATGGGTATAGCTGTTTCACTCATAATTGCTCCAAAGTAGGAAGCAACAAATATGTCCTTCAACTGGTGAAAGGATAAAAAAAAGCATAGTATATCCATAAAATGAAATATTATTCAGCAGTTTAAAAAACAAGCTATCAAGCCACAATGGGGCATGTAGAAACTCTAAATACATATTGTTAAGTGAAAGAAGCCAGTCTAAAATGCTACATATTGTAAAATTCCAATTATATGACATTCTGGAAAAGACAAAACTATGGAGACAGTGAAAAGATCAATGATAGCAGAGGCTCAGGAAGGAAATGGAACAGTAAGGGATATGAGATGGTACACAGGGGACTTTTAGAGCAATGAATCTATTCTGTAGGATACTATAATTGTTGATACATGACATTATGCAGTTGTAAAACCCCATAGTACTGTGCAACAGAGTAAACTCTAATGTCAACTATGGATTTTAATTAATAATAATTTTCAATATAGGCATATCTTGTTTTATTGTGCTTACCAGATATTTTATTTTTCACAAATTGAAATGTAGCAACCCTGCATCAAACAGGCCCATCAACAACATTTTTCTAAATGTATGTCATCATTTTGTGTCTGTGTCACATTTTGGAAATTCTCACAATATCTCAAACTTTTCCTTATTATTATATTTTTATAGTGATCAGTGATCTTTGATGTTATTGTAATTGTTTTGGGGCACCACAAACCACACTTATATAAGATAATGAACTTAATAGATAAATGTGTGTGCTCTGACCTCTCTACCAACTGGCCATTTCCTCATCTCTCTCCCTCTTTTCAGGTTTCTCTATTCCCTAAGGCACAATATTCAAATTAGACCAGTTAATAACCTTACAAAAGCCTCTAAATGTTCACGTGAAAGAGTCACACATCTCACTTTAAATCAAAAGCTAGAAATGATTAAGCTTAGTGAGCAAGATATGTCAAAAACTGAGAAAGACTGAAAGCTAGGCCTCTGTAATAGTTAACCAAGTAATGAATGCAAAGGACTACTTCTTGAAGGAAATTAAAAGTGCTACACCACTGAACACATGAATGATTTTTTAAAAATTAAAAACAAAAACAAAACAGAACAGCCTTGCTGTTGAGATGGAGAAAGTTTTAGTGGTCTTGATAGATAAAACCAGCCACGATATTACCTTAAACTAAAGCCAGAGCAAGGCCCTAACTTTCTTTAATTTTATTAAGGCTGAGAGAAGTGAGGAAGCTACAGAAGATAAGTTTGAAGCTAACAGAGGTTAATCCATAGGTATAAGGAAAGAAGTTATTTCTAAAACAACAGATTTTCCTATATAGATGAGACACTCTGATGTTGGAAATAGATGTCATCTAAGACTTTCATAGCTACAGAAGTCAGTGTCAAGCTTCAAAGGACAGTTTGATTATCTTATTAGGAGCTAATGCAGCTAGTGACTTTAAGTTGAAGCCAATGCTCATTTACCATTCTAAAATTCTTACAGAGTAGGTTATGCTAAATCTACTCTGCCTGTGTTCAATAAATGGAAGAACAAAACCTGGATGACAGCATATCTGCTTATGATATAATTTACTGAATATTTAATCCCACTTCTCAGAGAAAAAAATCATTCAAAATACCTCTGTTCATTGACAATGCACATGGTTACCCAAGAGCTCTGATGGAAATGGGCAACAAGAGTAATGTTGTTTTCATGCCTGCTGACACAAAACCCATTCTGCAGTCTATGGATTAAGGAGTAATTTCGACTTTCGAATCTTATTATGTAATAAATACATTTCATGAAGCTAGTGCTGCCATAGACAGGTGATTCCTCTGATGCATCTGGCAGTCAATTGAAAACGTCCTGGAAAAGATTCACCATCCTAGGTGTCATGAAGAACATTTGTAATTTATGGGAAGAGGTCAAAATATCAACAGGAGGAGGAGTTTGGAATAAGTTGATTCCAACCCTCAAGACTTAAGGAGAGAAGATATCTTCAGATGTAGTGGAAATAGGAAGAAAACTAGAATTAAAAGTGGAGCATTAAAAGGGCATCTGGGTGGCTCAATTGGTTAAGCGTCCAACTTAGGTTCAGGCCATGATCTCACAGTTCGTGGGTTCCAGCCCTTTGTCAGGCTCTGTGCTGACATCGCAGAGCCTGGAGCTTACTTGCTTCAGATTCTATGTTTCCTTCTCTCTCAGCCCCTCCCCCACTCGTGCTTGCTCTGTCTCTCTCAAAAACAAATAAACATTAAAAAATATTTTTTTTTTAGAAAGTGGAGGAAGATGGCGGCATAGGAGGATGCTGGGCTCACCGTGTCTGGCTGATCACTTAGATTCCACCTACACCGGCCTAAATAACCCAGAAAAATGCCAGAAGACTAGCAGAATGGATTCTCCAGAGCCAAGCACAGATGAGAGACCCATGGAAGAGGGTAGAAAGGGCGGAGAGGCGGTGCGTGCAATGCAGACTGGTGGGAGGGAGCCAGGGCAGAGGGGCATCCCGCCAGCCAAGCAGAGAGCCCCCAGTCTGGCTTGCAAAAGCTGAGGGGCCAGATGGAGTGAGTTCAGACAGCAAGCGGGACTTAACATCTGGAAGGTTATAAGTTAAGAACTCTGCTCAGAGAGCAGGAAGGCTGAAGGACAATGGGAGGGAGAGTTGCTGAGCCCCGCACAACAGAGCTCAGTTTGGCGGAGAACAAAGGCGCTTGCCAGCACCATCTCCCTCGCCCATCCCCCAGCCAAAATCCCAAAAGGAACCAGTCCCTGCCAGGGAACTTGCTTGCACTGCGCAAACACCCAAAACACCCAACGCTGTGCTTCTGTGGATTCATCCCTCCGGTGGTGGGTGTGACTTCCCCCTGCTGCCACAGGGCCCCTCCCGAAGTGGATCTTCAGAGGAGAAGCGAGCTGAGCCTGCATCTCCCGCCCCTGTTCACCTTGCCTATCCACCCCAGCTAATACGCGAGAGCCCCAGCACCACAAGCCTGGCAGTGTGCAAGTAGCCCAGATGGGCCACACCACCCCACAGTGAATCCCACCCCTAGGAGTGGGGAAGAGAAGGCACAAACCAGTCTGACAGTGGCCCCAGCGGTGGTCTGGGGGCAGACATCAGGTCTGACTGCAGCCCCGCCCACCAATGCAAGGTATTCAAGACAGCACAGGGGAAGTGCCCTGCAGTTCTGCACCACCAGGGACTATCCAAAATGACCAAACAGAAGAATTCCCCTCAAGAGAATCTCCAGGAAATAACAACAGTTAGTGAACTGATCAAAAAGGATTTAAACAATATAACAGAAAGTGATTTTAGAATAATAGTCATAAAATTAATCACTGGGCTTGAAAACAGTATAGAGGACAGCAGAGAATCTATTGCTACAGAGATCAAGGGACTAAGGAATAGTCAGGAGGAGCTAAAAAATGCTATAAACGAGCTGCAAAATAAAATGGAGACAACCACGGCTCGGATTAAAGAGGCAGAGGAGAGAATAGGTGAACTAGAAGATAAAATTATGGAAAAAGAGGAAGCTGAGAAAAAGAGAGATAAAAAAATCCAGGAGTATGAGGGGAAAATTAGAGAACTAAGTGATGCACTAAATAGAAAACATCTATGCATAATTGGTATTCCAGAGGAGGAAGAGAGAGGGAAAGGTGCTGAAGGTGTACGTGAAGAAATCATAGC
The DNA here is from genome assembly GCF_028749965.1 of Puma concolor. Lineage (NCBI taxonomy): Eukaryota > Metazoa > Chordata > Mammalia > Carnivora > Felidae > Puma > Puma concolor. Next base: position 32,399,948 of record NC_141679.1, read on the forward strand.
TGAGAACTTCCCTGATCTGCGGAAGGAAAAAGGCATTGAAATCCAAGAGGCACAGAGAACTCCCTTCAGACGTAACTTGAATTGATCTTCTGCAAAACATATCATAGTGAAACTGGCAAAATACAAGGATAAAGAGAAAAATTTGAAAGCAGCGAGGGATAAACGTGCTCTAACATATAAAGCGAGACCTATAAGACTCGTGACGGATCTCTCTTCTGAAACTTGGCAGGCCAGAAAGGAATGGCAGGAGATCTTCAATGTGATGAACAGAAAAAATATGCAGTCGAGAATCCTTTATCCAGCAAGTCTGACATTTAGAATAGAAGGAGAGATAAAGGTTTCCCAAACAAACAAAAACTGAAGGAATTCATCACCACTGAACCAGCCCTACAAGAGATCCTAAGGGGGATCCTGTGAGAAAAGTACCAGAGACATCACTACAAGCATAAAACATACAGACATCACAATGACTCTAAACCCATATCTTTCTATAATAACACTGAACGTAAATGGACTAAATGCGCCAACCAAAAGACATAATTTATCAGAATGGATGAAAAAACAAGACCCATCTATTTGCTGTCTATAAGAGACTCATTTGAGACCTGAGGACACCTTCAGATTGAGAGTGAGGGGATGGAGAACTATTTATCATGCTACTGGAAGTCAAAAGAAAGCTGGAGTATCCATACTTATATCAGACAAACTAGACTTTATTTTTTTTTATTTTTATTTTTTTCAAACTAGACTTTAAATTAAAGGACATAACAAGAGATGAAGAACGGCATTATATAATAATTACAGGGTCTATCCATCAGGAAGAACTAACTATTATAAATGTCTATGCTCCAAATATGGGAGCCCCCAAATATATAAAACAATTACTCACAAACATAAGCAACCTTATTGATAAAAATGTGGTAATTGCAGGGGACTTTAACACTCCACTTACAGAAATGGATAGATCATCTAGACACACGGTCAATAAAGAAACAAGGGCCCTGAATGATACATTGGATCAGATGGACTTGACAGATATGTTTAGAACTCTGCATCCCAAAGCAACAGAATATACTTTCTTCTTGAATGCACATGGAACATTCTCCAAGATATATCACATACTGGGTCACAAAACAGCCCTTCATAACTATACAAGAATGGAGATCATACCATGCATACTTTCAGACCACAATGCTATGAAACTTGAAATCAACCACAGGAAAAAGTCTGGAAAACCTCCAAAATCATGCAGATTAAAGAACGCCCTACTAAACAATGAGTGGGTCAACCAAGCAATTAGAGAAGAAATTTAAAAATATATGGAAACAAATGAAAATGAAAATACAACAATCCAACGCTTTGGGATGCAGCGAAGGCCGTCCTGAGAGGAAAATACATTGCAATCCAGGCCTATCTCAAGAAACAAGAAAAATCCCAAATACAAAATCTAACAGCACACCTAAAGGAAATAGAAGCAGAACAGCAAAGACAGCCTAAACCCAACAACAGAAGAGAAATAATAAAGATCAGAGCAGAAATAAACAATATAGAATCTAAAAACTGTAGAGCAGATCAACGAAATGAAGAGTTGGTATTTTGAAAAAATAAACAAAATTGATAAACCTCTAGCCAGGCTTCTCAAAAAGAAAAGGGAGATGACCCAAACAGATAAAATCATGAATGAAAATGGAATTATTACAACCAATCCCTCAGAGATACAAGCAATTATCAGGGAATACTATGAAAACTTATATGCCAACAAACTGGACAACCTGGAAGAAATGGACAAATTCCTAAACACCCACACTCTTCCAAAACTCAATCAGGAGGAAATAGAAAGCTTGAACAGACCCATACCGGCAAAGAAATTCAATCAGTCATCTAAAATCTCCCAACAAATAAGAGTCCAGGACCAGATGGGTTCCCAGGGGAGTTCTACCAGACGTTTAAAGCAGAGATAATACCTATCCTTCTCAAGCTATTCCAAAAAATAGAAAGGGAAGGAAAACTTCCAGACTCATTCTATGAAGCCAGTATTACTTGGATTCCTAAACCAGACAGAGACCCAGTAAAAAAGAGAACTACAGGCCAATATCCCTGATGAATATGGATGCAAAAATTCTCAATAAGATACTAGCAAATCGAATTCAACAGCATATAAAAAGAATTATTCACCATGATCAAGTGGGATTCATTCCTGGGATGCAGGGCTGGTTCAACATTCGCAAATCAATCAACATGATACATCACATTAATAAAAGAAAAGAGAAGAACCATATGATCCTGTCAATCGATGCAGAAAAGGCCTTTGACAAAATTCAGCAACGTTTCTTAATAAAAACCCTCGAGAAAGTCGGGATAGAAGGAACACACTTAAAGATCATAAAAGCCATTTATGACAAGCCCACAGCTAACATCATCCTCAATGGGGAAAAACTGAGAGCTTTTTCCCTCAGATCAGGAACACGACAGGGATGTCCACTCTCACCGCTGTTGCTTAACACACTGTTGGAAGTTCTAGCATCAGCAAACAACAAAAGGAAATCAAAGGCATCAAAATTGGCAAAGATGAAGTTAAGCTTTCACTTTTTGCAGATGACATGATATTATATGTGGAAAATCCGATAGACTCCACAAAAAGTCTGCTAGAACTGATACATGAATTTAGCAAAGTTGCAGGATACAAAATCAATATACAGAAATCAGTTGCATTCTTATACACTAATAATGAAGCAACAGAAAAACAAATAAAGAAACTGATCCCATTCACAATTGCACCAAGAAGCATAAACTACCTAGGAATAAATCTAACCAAAGATGTAAAGGATCTGTATGCTGAAAACTATAGAAAACTTATGAAGGTAATTGAAGAAGATTTAAAGAAATGGAAAAACATTCTGTGCTCATGGGTTGGAAGAATAAATACTGTCAAAATGCCAATACTACCCAAAGCTATCTACACATTCAATGCAATCCCAATCAAAATTGCACCAGCATTCTTCTCGAAACTAGAACAAGCAATCCTAAAATTCATATGGAACCACAAAAGGCCCCGAATAGCCAAAGTAATTTTGAAGAAGAAGACCAAAGCAGGAGGCATCACAATCCCAGACTTTAGCCTCTACTACAAAGCTGTAATCATCAAGACAGCATGGTATTGGAACAAAAACAGACACACAGACCAATGGAATAGAATAGAAACCCCAGAACTAGACCCACAAACGTATGGCCAACTAATCTTTGACAAAGCAGGAAAGAATATCCAATGGAAAAAAGACAGTCTCTTTAACAAATGGTGCTGGGAGAACTGGACAGCAACATGCAGAAGGTTGAAACTAGACCACTTTCTCACACCATTCACAAAAATAAACTCAAAATGGAAAAAGGACCTGAATGTGAGACAGGAAACCATCAAAACCCTAGAGGAGAAAGCAGGAAAAGACTCTCTGATCTCAGTCGTAGCAATTTATTACTGACACATCCCCAAAGACAAGGGAATTAAAAGCAAAAATGAACTATTGGTACCTCATGAAGATAAAAAGCTTCTGCACAGCAAAGGAAACAACCAAAAAAACTAAAAGGCAACCAATGGAATGGGAAAAGATATTTGCAAATGACATATCGGACAAAGGGCTAGTATCCAAAATCTATAAAGAGTTCACCAAACTGCACACCTGAAAAACAAATAACCCAGTGAAGAAATGGGCAGAAAACATGAATAGACACTTCTCTAAAGAAGACATCTGGATGGCCAACAGGCACATGAAAAGATACTCAACATCGCTCCTCATCAGGGAAATACAAATCAACACCACACTCAGATATCACCTCACGCCAGTCAGAGTGGCCAAAATGAACAAATCAGGAGACTATAGATGCTGGAGAGGATGTGGAGAAATGGGAACCCTCTTGCACTGTTGGTGGGAATGCAAATTGGTGCAGCCACTCTGGAAAACAGTATGGAGGTTCCTCAAAAAATTAAAATTAGACCTACCCTATGACCCAGCAATAGCACTGCTAGGAATTTACCCAAGGGATACAGGAGTACTGATGCATAGGGGCACTTGTACCCCAATGTTTATAGCAGCACTCTCAACAATAGCCAAATTATGGAAAGAGCCTAAATGTCCATCAACTGATGAATGGATAAAGAAATTGTGGTTTATATACACAATGGGGTACTATGTGGCAATGAGAAAGAATGAAATATGGCCCTTTGTAGCAACGTGGATGGAACTGGAGAGTGTGATGCTAAGTGAAATAAGCCATACAGAGAAAGACAAATACCATATGTTTTCACTCTTATGTGGATCCTGAGACACTTAACAGAAACCCATGGTGGAGGGGAAGGAAGTAAAAAAGAGGTTAGAGTGGGAGATAGCCAAAGCATAAGAGACTCTTAAAAACTGAGAACAAACTGAGGGTTGATGGGGGGGGAGGGGAGGGTGGTGATGGGTATTGAGGAGGGCACCTTTTGGGATGAGCACTGGGTGTTGTATGGAAACCAATTTGACAATAAATTTCATATATTGAAAAAAACACAAAAATAAATTCTAAAGTTAAAAAATATAAAAATAAAAAATAAAAATAAAAAAAGTGGAGCATAATGATGTGACTGAATTGCTGCAAACTCATGACTAAACTTTAACAGATGAGGAGTTGCTCTTAAAAATGAGCAGAGAGTAGTTTCTTGAGATGGAATCTGTACCAGATGAAGATTCTGTTAAGATTGTTGAAAGGACAAACAAAGGAGTTAGAATATTACATAAACTTAGTTGATAAAGTAGCAACAAGGTTTGAGAAGGTTGATTATAATTTTAAAAGAAATTCTACTGTGGTAAAATTCTATGGAACAGCACTGCATGCTGCAAATAAAGTGTTTATGAAAGGAATCAATATGGCAAAATTCACTATTGCCTTACCTTAAGAAATTGCCACAGCTCATTTCATCCTAAAGCAGCAGAATACACATTCTTCTCTAGTGCACATGGAACATTCTCCAGAATAGATCACATACTGGAACACAAACATCCCTCAACAAGTACAAAAAGATCTAAATCACACCTTGCATATTTTCATACCACAACACTATGAAACTTGTAATCAACCACAAAAAAATTGGAAAGACTGTGACTACTTGGAGGTTGAAGAACATCCTACTAAAGAATGAAATTAAAGAGGAAATTTAACCAAGAAATTAAAGACGTAATTTAAAAGTACATGGAAGCCAGTGAAAATGAGAACACGACAGTTCAAAACCTCTGGGATGCAGCAATGGCAGTCACAAGAGGGAAGTATATAGCAATCCAGGCCTTCCTAAAGAAGGAAGAAAGGTCTCAAATATACAACCTAACCTTACACCTTAAAGAGCTGTAAAAAGAATAGTAAATAAAGCCCAAAACCAGTAGAAGAAGAGAATTAATAAAGATTAGAGCAGAAATCAATGATATTGAAATCAGAACAACAGAACAGATCAATAAAACCATGAGCTGGTCCTTTGAAAGAATTAACAAAGCTGATAAACCAGTAGCCAGACTGATCCAAAAGAAAAAGGAAAGGACTCAAATAAATAAAACCACAAATGAAAGAGGAGAGATCACAACCAACACCACAGAGATACAAAGAAAAATAAGAGAATATTATGAGCAATCATATGCCAACAAATTGGGCAATCTGGAAGAAATGGACAAATTTCTAGAAACATATAAACTACCAAAACTGAAACACGAAGAAATGGAAAATTTGAACAGACCCATAAGCAGTAAAGAAATTGAATCAGTAACCAAAAATCTTCCAACAAACAAGACTCCAGGGCCAGATGGCTTTCCAGGGGAAATCTACCAAACATTTAAAGAAGAGTTAACACCTACTCTTTAGAAGCTGTTCCAAAAAATAGAAATGGAAGGAAAAAGTCCAAATTCATTCTACGTGGCCAGCACCTTGATTCCAAAACCAGACAAAGACCCCACTAAAAAGGAGAACTACAGACCAATTTCCTTGATGAACATGGTTGCAAAAATTCTCAACAAGATACTAGCAAACAGGATCAAACAATATGCTAAAAGAATTATTCACCACAATCAACTGGGACTTATTCCTGAAATGCAAGGCTAGTTAAATATCCACAAATCAATCAATGTGATACATCACATTAATAAAAGAAAGGATAAGGACCACATGATCTTCTCAATAGATGCAGAGAAAGCATTTGACAAAATACTGCATCTTTTCATGATTAAAACCTTCAAGAAAGTCGGGATAGAAGGAACATACTTAAACATCATAAAAGCCATTTATGAAAAGCCCACAGCTGATAACATCCTCAATGGGGAAAAACTGAGAGCTTTCCCCCTGAGATCAGGAACACGACAGGGATGCCCACTCTCACGACTGTTACTCAACATAATGTTGGAAATCCTACCTTCAGTAATCAGACAAAAAAAAGAAATAAAAGGCATACAAATCAGCAAGAAGGAATTCAAACTTTCACTCTTTGCAGATGACATGATAATTTGGAAAATCCAAACGACTCCACAAAAAAACTGCTAGAACTGATCCATGAATTCAGCAAAGTTGCAGGATATAAGATCAATGTACAGAAATCAGCTGCATTTCTATACACCAACAATGAAGCAGCAGAAAGAAAAATTACAGAATTGATCCCATTTACAATTGCATCAAAAACTGTAAAATACCTAGGAATAAACTCAACCAAAGAGGTGAAAAATCTATCACTGAAAACTACAGAAAGCTTATGAAAGAAAATGAATAACACACACAAAAAAATGGAAAAACATCCCATACTCATGGATTGAAAAAACAAATATTGTTAAAATGTCACTACTACCCAAAGTAATCTATGTATTCAATGCAATCCCTATCAAAATAATACCAGCAATCTTCACAGAGCTAGAACAACTATTCTAAAATTTATATGGAATCAGAAAAGACCCTGAATAGCCAAAGTAAGGTTGAAAAAGAAAACAAAGCTGGAGGCATCACAATTCCAGACTTTAAGCTGTATTACAAAGCTGTAATCATCAAGACAGTACGGTACTGGCACAAAAACAGACACTCAGATCAATGGAACAGAATAGAGAACCCAGAAATGGACCCACAAACGTATGGCCAACTAATCTTTGACAAAGCAGGAAAAAATATCCAGTGGAGTAAAGACAGTCTCTTCAGTAAATGGTGCTGAGAAAACTGGACAGCAACATGCAGAAAAAATGAATCTGGGACACTGTCTCACACCATACACAAAAATAAACTCAACCTGGATCAAAGACCTAAAGATAAGACAGTAAGCCATAAAAATCCTAGAGGAGAAAGCAGGCAACAACCTCTTCGACCTCAGCCTCAACAACTTCTTACACAATATGTCTCTGGAGGCAAGGGAAACAAAAGCAAAAATGAACTATTAGGACCTCATCAAGATAAAAAGCTTCTGCACAGTGAAGGAAACAATAAGCAAAACTAAAAGGCAGCTGACAGAATGGGAGAAGATATTTGCAAATGACATATCAGATAAAGGGCTAGTATCCAAAATCTATAAAGAACTTATCAAACTCAACACCCAAAAAACAAATAATCCAGTGAAGAAATGGGCAAAAGACATGAATAAACACTTCTCCAAAGAAAACATCAAGATGACTAAAAAGACATTCAGATGTCTAACAGACACATGAAAAAATGCTCAACATCACTCATCATCAGGGAAATACAAATTAAAACCACAATGAGATACCACCTCACACCAATCAGAATGCCTAAAATTAACAACTCAGGCAACAACAGATGTTGGCGAGGATGTGGGGAAGAGGATCTCTTTTGCACTGTTGGTGGGAATGCAAACTAGTTCAGCCACTCTGGAAAACATTATGAAGGTTCCTCAAAAAGTTAAAAATAGAAGTACCTTATGACCGAGCAATTGTACTGTTAGGTATATATCCAAGGGATACAGGTGTGCTGTTTCAAAGGAGCACATCCACCCCAATGTTCAAAGCAGCACAATTGACAATAGCCATAGTATAGAAAGAGCCCAAACATCCATTGACAGATGAATGGATAAAGATGTGGTATACAATGGAGTATTACTCTGCAATCAAAAAGAATTAATCTTGCCATTTGCAACAGCATGGATGGAGCTAGAAGGTATTATGCTAAGTGAAATAAGTCAGTCAGAGAAAGACAAGTATCATTTGATTTCACACATATGCGGGATTTAAGAAACCAAATGGATGAACATAGGGAAAGGGAAGCAAAAATAAGATAAAAACTGAGAGGGAAGCAAACCATAAGAGACTCTTAAATACAAAAAACAAACTGAGGGTTGTTGGTGGGGTGTTGGATAGGGGGATGGATTATATGGGCAATGGACAGTAAAGAGGACACTTGATGGGAGGAGCACTGGGTATTGTATGTAAGTGATGAATCATTAAATTCTATTTCTGAAATCATTATTACACTATCGTTAAGTAACTTGGATTTGAATATAAATAAATAAATAAATATAAAAATAAAAAAAGAAATTGTCACAGCTACCCCAATCTTTAGCAACCACCACCCTGATCATTCAGCAGCCCTCACCATCAAAACAAGATCCTCTAGGAGGAGGCTGGGAAGATGGCAGAGTAAGAGGACCTTACTCACTTGTCCAGTTGATACAACTAGATAACATTCACATCAGTGTAAATAACCCAGAAAATGATCTAAAGACTTGGAGAACAAATTACACAACTAAAGGTAGAGAAGAGGCCACATCAAAGAAAGTAGGAAGTACACAGATAGGGTTTGGGAGTAAAATGGACTATGGCAGTCCTCAATGGGCAGGAAGCCAGTGACACAGAGAAGGTGAAAAACAGATTTTCACACCCAGAAGCCCACACGGAGAAAACAAATCCTCATAACATTTGGATTTGAAAGCAAAAGGTGCCAAATTTCATGAGTTTTTACAACCAGTGGGACTTAAAACCTAGAATTTAAAAATCATCAGGCTTGGCCCCAGAAGAGTCCAGAGAGCATTAAAGAGACAGTAGGACAGCTACCCTGAGAAGATACAGCGTAGAACCATGAGTTTGAAAAATGTCAGGGGCAGACCAGAAAGAGAGTGATTTACACATCTCAGAGTATAGCCCAGAGAGGCAAGGATCACAGGAAGACCTCTCTAGAAACAAAGGAGTAGGTGTATAACATTACCACACACACCCTCCATCCCCCAGCATAAACACAGCCACCTTGGGAACCAGCAAGGGACCAATAGTCAGTACCTAACTTGTTTTCCCAAAGTCCCACCCCTCTACACTTCATCAGATCTGCCCTTTCCAGTCACCCTTGCCTCAGTCTTCAAATTGCAGGTGTGCTTCCTTGAAGGATGGCCCAAATCCCAATAGCACCTTGTTTCCCGACCCATGCATTTTACAGGATGTCAGTTCCAGTGGTGGTGGTAGGTCTCATTTAGCAAGCAAACAAGTGCACACTTTGTTAAAATGGACTGCACGTCTGCTGGAGAACAAATACTTCCCATATCAGGCAAAGAGCCTCTGCAAGCAATGGGACTAAGGGAAAAATTGGCCAGGACTCAATAGCAGAGCACACACAACACACATAAGAGACACTCACTGAAGCACCATGCCCTGGGTAACAGGGACATTACACTGCATGGCACAATAAGACCTCTTCTTCATCATGCCATTACCATCAAGAGCAAGACATGTAGCTGACTTTCCCAACACAGAGAAACAGACACAGAGAGTTAGACAAAATGATGAGAGAGAGAGAAATATGTCCCCAAAGAAAGAACAGGATCAAACCAGGTCTTAGGAAGAGACCTGAGTGAAATGGATATAAGTAATATGTCTGATAAACAATTTAAATTATGCAACTATGTGGACGGAACTAGAGGGTATTATGCTAAGCGAAATTAGTCAGTCGGAGAAAGACAAATATATGACTTCACTCATATGAGGACTTTAAGATACAAAACAGATAAACATAAGGGAAGGGAAAAAAATAATATAAAAACAGGGAGGGGGACAAAACATGAGACTCAAATATGGAGAACAAACAGAGGGTTACTAGAGGGGTTGTGGGAGGGGGGATGGTCTAAATGGTAAGAGGCATTAAGGAATCTACCCCTGAAATCATTGTTGCACTATATGCTAACTAATTTGGATGTAAATTAAAAAAATAATAATAAATAAAAAACCAAAAAAAAAAAAAAAAGAATTTAAAGTAGTGATCATAGTCACTGGACTTGAGAAAAGAGTGGAAGACATTAATAAGGCCCTTAATAAAGTGATAAGAAAAAGAACCAATCAAAGATGAAAAACATAATAAATAAAATTAAAAATACACTTGAATGAAAAAATACCAGGCTAGAGGAAGCAGAGAAACAAATTAATGACCAGAAGACAGGGTAATTGAAAGTAACCAAGCTGAGAAGATGAGAGGAAAAACAAATTGTGCAAATTGAGAATAGTCTTAGGAAACTCCGTGACTCCACCAAACATAATAACATTTACATTATAGGGATCCCAGCAGAAGACAGAGAAAAAAAGAGCAGAAAATTTATTTGAAGAGAAGATGGCTGAAAACTTCCCTAATCTGGGGAAGGAAACAGATACCCAGAAGGCAGAGATGCCCCCCAAAAATCAACCCAAGAAGGTCCACAACAAAACAAATAATAATTAAAATGGCAAAAAGTAGTAAAAAAAAAAAAAAAACTAAAGCAGCAAAGAAGACAGTTACATATATGGGAACTCCCATAAAGCTATCAGTGGATTTTTCAGAAGAAACTTTGTAGGCTAGAAGGAAGTGGCATGATATACACAAAAGGCTGAAAGGGGAAAATCTTCAGGCAAGAATACGGTATCAAACAAGGCTATCATTGAGATTAGAAGAATAAGGAGTTTGTCAGGCAAACAAAAACCAAAGAAGTTCATAACCACTACAAGAAATCTCAAAGGAGACCCTTTGAGTGGAAAGAAAAGACTGTAAGTGAGAGTATGAAAAGAAAAAAAAAACACAAAAGCAGAAAAAAATACGTGTTTTTGTAAAAATTAGTCAAGGGATTCATAAAATAAAAGAACATAAAATATAACACCATATACCTAAAACATGGGGGGGGGGGGGCGGTGATTCAAATGTAAGATTCAAACTTAAGCAGCCATCAAATTTATATAGACTGCTAAACAGAAGAGGTTATATACAAACTGGTAGCCACAAATCAAAAACCACTAATAGATACACAAAGAATAAAGAGAAAGGAATCCAAGTATATCACTAAAGAAAACCAACAAAACATGAAAGAGAATAAAGGACCAGAGGAAAACTATAAAAACAACCACAAAACAAATATCAGAATGACAATAAATATATATTTATCAATAATTAATTTGAAATGGACTAAAAGCTCTAATCAAAAAACAGACAGACTGCATGTAAAAACATAGACTCACCTATATGTTGCCTACAGGAGATTCATATGAGACCTAAAGACACTTGCAGATCGAAAGTGAGGGGATGGAGAAATATTTATTATGCAAATGGATGACAAAAGAAAGCCAGGATAGCAATGCTTAAATAAACAAACAAACAAACAAACAAAAATAAACTTTAAAACAAAGACTGCGGGGCACCTGGGTGGCTCAGTCAGTTAAGCGTCCGACTTTGGCTCAGGTCATGATCTCGCTGTTTGCAAGTTTGAGCCCCACGTCAGGTTCTGTGCTGACAGCTCAGAACCTGGAGCCTGCTTCAGATTCCGCATTTCCTCCTCTCTTTGCCCCTCCCATTCTTATGCTCTGTCTCTCTCTCTCAATAATAAATAAACTTAAAAAAATTTTTTGGAAACAAAGACTGCAACAAGAGAAAAAGAATGACACTCTATGATAAGAAATGGGGGGAACCAATAAAAAGGTACAAGAATTGTAATATTTATGCATCAAATATGAAAGCATACAAATACATAAAACAGTTCAAGACAAACAAAGAAACCAATTGATAGAAATACAAAAACAGTAAGGGACATTAATACCACACTTATATTGATGAACAGGTCATCCAAATAGAAAATCAGCAAGGAAACAGTGACTTTGAATGACATAGTGGATATTCACAACATTCCATACTAAAATAGCAGAATACACATTCTTTTCAAGTGTACATGGAACAGTCTCCAGAATAGATCACAATAATAGGCCACAAATCAAGCTTCAAAAATTTCAAAAAGATCAAGGTCATATCATGCATCTTTTCTATGAAACTAGAAATCAACCACAAGAAAATCTGGAAAGAACACAAATACATAGTGGTTAAATAACATATTACTAAACAATAAATGGTTCAACCAAGAAATCAAAGAAGAAATCAAAAAGTACATGAAAACAAATGCAAATAAAAACATTACAATTCAAACCTTCAGAATATAGCAGAATTGTTCTAGAAGTGAAGTTTATAGCAATAAGGTCTACTTCAAGAAGCAAGAGAAATCTCAAATAAGCAACCTAACCTTACACCTAAAGAAGCTAGAAAAAGAAGAACAAACAAAACCCAAAGCCAGCAGAAGGAAGGAAATCATAAATATTAGACCAGAAATAAACAATATAGAAATAACAACAACAAAATAAAGCAGAGAAAAGAAACCAGGAGTTGATTCTTTGAAAAGATGAACAAAAATCATAAACCTATAGTCAGACTCATCAAAAAACAAAAAGAAAAGACTCAAATAAACAAAACCACAAATAAAAGAGAAGAAATAACTGACATCACAGAAATACAAACTGCACTTAAGAGAATATTATGAAAAATTATATGCCAAGAGTTGGACAATCTAGAAGCAGTGGATAAATTCCTAGAAACATATAACCTAACAAAACTCAAGCAGGAAGAAATAGAAAATGTGAACAGATCAATTACCAGCAATGAAATTGAATCAGTAATCAAAACATTCCCAATAAACAAAAGTCCAGGACCAGATGGTTTTATAGGTGAATTCTATCAAACATTTAAAGAAGAGATAATGCCTATGTTTCTCAAATGATTCCAAAAAGAAAGAAAGAAAAATAAATAAAGGAAAACTTCAAAATTCATTTTATGAGTCTACCATTATCCTGATATCAAAACCAGAATAACACAGGGGTGCCTGTGTGGCTCAGTTGGTTAAGCATCTGACTTCAGTGCAGATCATGATCTCACCATCATGAGTTCAAGCCCGGTGTCAGGCTCTGTGCTGATAGCTCAGAGCCCGAAGCCTGCTTCAGCTTCTGTGTCTCCCTGTCTTTCTGCCCTTCTCTTGCTCACACCCTGTCTCTCTCTCTCTGTCTCTCACACAAAAATAAACAGTAAAAAAAAAATTTTAATTAAAAAACAGAATAGAAAGAAAAATAAAGAGAACTAAAGCCAGTAACTCTGATGAACATAGATGCAAAAATCTTCCTCAAAATACAAGCAAACTGAATCCAACAATACACTCAGAAAAATAACGTACACCATCATTAAATGGGATTTATCACTGAAATTAAAGGATCATTCAATATTCACAAATCAACCAATGTGATACATCACACCAATAAGCGAACAAAAATCGTATAATCATTTCAGCAGAACATAAAGAAGCATTTGACAACATAGTCCAACATCCATTCAAACCCATAGGTAACATCATATTCAGTGGGAAAAAACTGAGAACTTTCTCCCTAAGGTCAAGAACAAGACAAAGATGTCTACACTCACCACTGTTATTTAACATAGTACTGGAAGTCTTAGCCACAGCAATTAGATGACAAAAAGAAATAAAAGTCAACCAAATTGGCAATGAAGAAGTCAAACATTCACTATTTGCAGATGACATGATACTGTATATAAAAAAAACTTGACTCTGCCAAAAAAATTGCTAGAACTGATACATGAATTAATTAAATTCACAGGACACAAAATCGATGTACATAAATCTGTTGCATTTCTATATACAAATAATGAAGCAGCAGAAAAAGAAATTAAGGAATAAATCCCATTTAGAATTACACAATAAGCAATAAAATATGTAGGAATAAATCTAATCAAAGAGGTGAAAGACGTGTACTCTAAAAATTATAAAACACTGATGAAAGGAATTGAAGATAACACAAAGAAATGGAAAAATACTCCATGCTCATGGACTGGAAGAACAAATATTGTTTAAATGTCTATATTCCCCAAAGCAATGTACACATTTAATGCAAATCTATCAAAACACCAACAGCATTTTTCACAGAACTACAAACCCTAACATTTGTATGGAACCACAAAATACCCTGAATAGCCAAAGCAACCTTGTAAAAAGAAGGCTAAGAGTTACATTACATAGCTATAGTGATCAAAAGAGTATGGTACTGCAAAAATAAACACATAGGTTAACAGAATAGAATAGAAAACCTAGAAATGAACCCACAACTATGGTCAATTAATCTTCCACAAATCAGGAAAGAACATCCAATGCATCCAATGGGAAAAAGGCAGTCTCTTCAACAAATGCTATTGGGAAAAGTGGATAGCAACCTGCAAGAGAATGAGACTGGAGCACTTCCTTACACCATACACAAAAATAAGTTTTAAATAGATTAAATATCTAAATGTGAGACTTGATGATGGACCAAGATGGTGGAACAGCATGGAAGTTTTTTTTTTTTTTTTTTTTTTTTTTTGCATCTCTCATCCCTGAAATGCAGCCAGATAAACACTAAACCATCTTGCACACCTAGAAAACTGATTTGAGGATTAACACAGCAGTCTTCACAACCTGAACAGAACTCAGCAGGTACTCAGCGTGGAGAGGTAAATTGGGGGAGAGAGAAGCCGAGGAGGGCAGAGAGCTGTTTTTGATTGTGGAGAGAGGATGGGAGGATGGGGGGAGAGTATGGGAAAAGCACCCCACCCCAAAAACAGCTGGAGAGAAAAAGGAAAAGTGGAAAAAGCCCCAAGGGTCTCAACATAAAAGGGAGAAAGGAGAAAAGAGAGGGTTTAAATTCCCTTAAGACTCTATAAACAGGGGAATCACAGAGTCTGAAAGTCTGTAGCTCAATACCTGGTGGTCTTCTGATGGGAAGGGTGAATCCCCAGGTGCATAGAGGAGCTCTGAGGGGTCCCCAGGGCCACGCAGGGAGTAGCAGTTTCCTTTTGGGGAGGACATTTGATAAAGGCTGTGTGACCTCCCCACAGGCAAAGGTCCCAGTGAACCCTGGAGAACAACCACATTCACTGGTATTGGAACAAGGATGTTAAGAGTAAAGCCTGGTGCCAGATGTGTGTTGTGATTTACCATAAGCTCTGAAACACCACTGGTACATGATCGTGTGAAGTTTTTCTGGGGCATGCTGGCACCCAGCAGCAGTCTTTGGTCATTGGCAACAGTGTGGTCTTGCGAATGCTCCTGAGGGTGGGCTGGCACCTGCCCATTGCTCAGTAAGACTCTCCTCCAGAGGATCTGAGCATGTCAAAGTCACATCCCTAAGAAGTGAGAGATTGGGAAACACAGCCCCATCTGAGATAAAACTCAGGAGGGAGGTGCTGCCTGGCAGCCTGATGGGTTGGTCACCAACAGTGTAGAAGCGGGGAGTGGATGGAAGCTGGAGACAAAGGAGGGGTGCTTCATTGCTGGTCAGGGAGAGCACAGAGTTCCAATACTAGAGGCTGGGTAGCCCGGTGATGCCATTTTCATCCCCCAACACATGCACATAAACACCTGCATGTGCCACAACAATCCACCCCAGTAAGCTAAGCAGCACCATCTAGTGGAAAACAAGCCCCACCCAACTGGGCCAACTGCACTCTTGATGAACACAAATTTCTCCATCTGCTTGGTTTATGGACTATAAAGTGCTTCATTGTTTGACTTCTATGGGAAACCAACTGTAATTTAGTCATATTTCATTTTGTTTGCTGGTCCATTTATTCAATTTTTTTCTTTTTCTTTTCTTATTCTTGAATTCGGGAGAAAATTTTTTTATTTTCCATTTTTATTAAAAAGATTTTAATTTTTTTCTACTGTATTTTTTACTTTTTTGTAATTTTTTTAAATTATATTTTACTTTTATCATTTCATTTTATTCTATTTTATTGTGTTCATTTTTTCTGATTTTCAAATATTTTCCTTTTTTTCCCTATTTTTTCTTCTTTTCTTATCTTTCCCCTTTTTCTTTAATCAAACTTCTTTCAACAACCAGACCAAAACACATCTAGGATCTAGCATCCTTTCTTTGATTTTTTGTGTTGTTTTTAATTTTTAATTTTTATTTCTTTTTTACATTATTAATTCCTTTTCTTCTTTCAAAATGATGAAACGAAGGAATTAACCCCAAAAGAAAGAACAGGAAGAAATGACATCTAGGGACTTAATGCAGATACAAGCACGATGTCTGAACTTGAATTTAGAATCATGATAATAAAAATACTATCTGGGGTTGAAAATAGATTAGAATTTCTTTCTGTGAAGATAAAAGAAGTAAAAGCTAGTCAGTCAGGATGATAATGAAAGAGGTACAATTGAGCTGTGATCTCAAATGAATGCCACAGTGGCAAAAATGGTTGAAGCAGAGCAGCGAATCAGTGATAAAAGAGATAAAAACTCTGATAAAAACATAAAAACTTATGGAGAATAATAAAGCAGAAAAAAAAAGAGGGAGACCAAGGCAAAAGAGCATGATATAAGAATTAGAGAACTCAGTGACTCATTAAAAAGCAACATCAGAATTATAGGGGTCCCAGAAGATACAGAGAGAGAAAAAGGGGTAGAAAATTTATGTGAGCAAATCATAGCAGAAAACTTTCCTAACCTGGAGAAAGACACAGACATCAAAATCCAGGAAGTACAGAGAATTCCCACTAGATTCAACAAAAACTGACTATCTACAAGGCATATCATAATCATATTTACAAAGTACTCAGGCAAGGAAAGAATCCTGAAAGCAGCAAGGGAAAAAAAGTCCTTAACCTACAAGGGAAGACAGATTAGGTTCTCAGCAGACCTATTCACAGAAATGTGGCAGGCCAGAAAGGAGTGGCAAGATATATTCAATGTGCTGAATCAGAAAGATATGAAGCCAAGAATTCTTTATCCAGCAAGGCTGTCTTTCAATATAGAAGGGTATATAAAAAGATTCCCAGACAAACAAAAATAGGAGTTCATGACCATTAAACCAACCCTGCAAGAAATTTTAAGAGGGACTCTCTGAGGAGAGAAAAGACAAAAAACAAAAAACAAAAAACAAAAACTCCAAAAGCAACAAAAACTAAAAAGGACCAGAGAATACCACCAGAAACTCTGATTCTACAGGCAACATAATAGCAATAAATTCATATCTTTCAATACTCATTCTAAACGTCAAAGACATAGGGTAACAGAATGGATAAGAAAACAAGATCCATCTATATGCTGTTTACAAGAGACACATTTTAGTCCTAAAGACCCCTTAAGATTGAAAATAAGGGGATGGAGAACCATCTATCATGCTAATAGTCACCAAAAGAAAGCTGGAGTAGCCATACTTATATCAGACAAGCTAGATTTTAAAATAGACTGTAACAAAAGATAAAGGGCATTATATCATAATTAAAGGATCTATCCACCAAGAAGACCTAACAATTGTAAACATTTATGCTCCAAACATGAAAGAAACCAAATATATAAATCAATTAATCACAAACATAAAGAAACTCATTGATAATAATACCAAAATCGTAGGGGACTTCAACATCCCACTTACAACAATGGACAGATCATCTAATCAGAAAATCAACACGGAAACAATGGCTTTAAATGACACACTGGACCAGATGGACTTAACAGATACATTCAGAACATTTCATCCTAAAGCAGCAGAATACACATTCTTCTCGAGTGCACATGGAACATTCTCCAGAATAGATCACATACTGGGACACAAATCAGCCCTCAACAAGTACAAAAAGATTGAGACCATACCGTGCATTTTATCAGACCTCAGCCCTGTGAAACTTGAAATCAATCACAAGAAAAAATTTGGAAAGATAACAAATACTTTGGAGACTAAAGAACATTCTACTAAAGAATGAATGGGCTAACCAAGAAGTTAAAGACAAAATTAAAAAGTACATGGAAGCCAATTAAAATGATAACACCACAGCCCAAAACCTCTGGGATGCAGCAAAGGTGGTCATAAGAGGGAAGTATATAGCAATCCAGGCGTTCTTAAAAAAGGAAGAAATGTCTCAGATACACAACCTAACCTTACACCTTAAAGAGCTGGAAAAGAACAGCAAATAAAACCCCAAAACAGCAGAAGACAGGAAATAATAAGGATTAGAGCAGAAATCAATGCTATCAAAACCAAAACAAACAAACAAACAAACAAAACAAACAAAACAAAACCCATAGAATAGATCAATAAAACCAGGAGCTGGTTCTTGAAATAATTAACAAAATTGATAAACGCCTAGCTAGATTGATCCAAAAGACAAAGGAAAGGACCCAAATAAAATTAGAAATGAAAGAGGAGAGATCACAACCAACACTACAGAAATACAAAGAATAATAAGAGAATATTATGAGCAATTATATGCCAATAAAATGGGTAATCTGGAAGAAATGGACAAATTCCTAGAAACATATAAACAAAAACAGAGACTGAAATTAATGGGACAGAATAGAGAACCGAGAAATGGACCCACAAACGTATGGCCAACTAATCTTTGACAAAGCAGGAAAAAATATCCAGTGGAGTAAAGAGAGTCTCTTCAGCAAATGGTGCTGAGAAAAATGGAGAGGGACATAGAGAAAAATGAACCTGGACCACTTTCTTACACCATACACAAAAATAAACTCAAAATGGATGAAAGACCTAAAGGTAAGACAGTAAGACATAAAAATCCTAGAGGAGAAAGCAGGCAAAAGCCTCTTTGACCTTGGCCTCAGCAACTTCTTACTCAACACGTCTCTGGAGGCAAGGGAAACAATAGCAAAAATGAACTATTGGGACCTCATCAAAATAAAAAACCTCTGCACAGTGAAGGAAACAATCAACAAAACTAAAAGGCAACTGAGGAATGGGAGAAGATATTTGCAAACGACATATCAGATAAAGGGTTAGTATCCAAATCTATAAATAAATAATCTAACTCAACACCCCAAAAATAAATAATCCAGTGAAGAAATGGGCAAAAGACATGTATAGACACAAAGAAGACATCCAGATGGTCAACTGACACATGAAAAAATGCTCAACATCACTCATCACCAGGGAAATAAAATTGAAACCACAATGAGATACTACTGCACACCTGTCAGAATGGCTAACATTAACAACTCAGGCAACAACAGATGTTGGCGAGGATGCGGATAAAGAGGATCCCTTTTGCACTGCTGGTGGGAATTCAAACTGGTGCAGCCACTCTGGAAAACAGTATGGAGGTTCCTCAAAAAATTAAAAATAGAACTACCCTATGACCCAGCAATTGCACTACTAGGTATTTTTCCAAGTGATACAGGTGTCCTGTTTCAAAGGGGCACATGCACCCCAATGTTTATAGCAGTGCTATCAACAATAGCCAAAGTATGGAAAGAGCCCAAATGTCCATCAACAGATGAATGGATAAAGAAAATGTGGTATATATATACAATGGATAATTACTCGGCAATCAAAAAGAATGAAATCTTGCCATTTGCAACTATGTGGATGGAACTAGAGGATATTATGCTAAGCGAAATTAGTCAGTCAGAAAAAGGTAAATATCATGTGCCTTCACTCATATATGGAATTTAAGATACAAAACAGATGAACATAAGGGGAGGGAAGCAAAAATAATATAAAAACAGGGAGGGGGACAAAACGTAAGAGACTCTTAAAATACAGAGAACAAACTGAAGGTTGCTGAAGGGGTTGTGGGTGAGGGGATGGGATAAGTGGGTATGGGGCATTAAGGAATCTATTCCTGAAATCATTATTGAAGTGTATGCTAACTAACTTGAATGTAAATTTAAAAATTAATTAATTAAAAATTAATTAATCATTTAAAAAATAAATAAATGTGAGACTTGAAACCATAAAAATCCTAGAGGAAAGCACAGGCAATAACTTCTTTGACATCAGATGCAGCAACTTCTTTCTAGATATATCTCCAGAAGGAAGGGAAACAAACAAAAAAAAAACTATCAGGACTTCATAAAAATAAAAAAACTTCCTCACAGCAAAGGAAACAACCAACAAACTAAGACAGCCTACTGAATTGTAGAATATATTTGCAAATGACATATCTGAAAAAGAGTTAGTATCCAAAATATGTTAATAACTTATAAAAGTCAACACCCAAGGGAGAGAAGATAAGATGGCAGAGTAGTAGGGGCACCCTGAGCTTGCCTCATCCCTTGAATACAGCTAGATCAACATCAAATCATTTTGAACAACTAGGAAATCTATCTGAGGATAAAGAAAACAATATGCACTTGGAGGGAGAGAATATGGCAGATGAAAGGTTTGGAGCTGTGCTTTGAGGGACAGGAAAGCCATGGTTCTGCAGAGGGAAGAGAACCCTTTTCACAGAGAGAGGTCAGGAAGAGAAGGAGAGTGGTGGGGAGCATGTAGATGGAGCAACATGTAGGATTCATGTAAGACTCCATGGTGTGGGAATCCCATAGGTCACACTGGGAGAGATCGTTCCCCTTCCTGGTGTACATTTAGAAGAGGGTTTTTTTGCCTCTTCAAGGACAAAATTCTTGCCTGGATCTATTGAGAAGTCATTCAACAGCAGCAAATAGAGGCACACATAGATTGCAGATATCTTTGTGGTAGCTTTTTGCTGTGCACAATAGACTCCACCCTTGTGTGACTGTTTTTCTGGGACAGAAGGGAGCAGGAGAAAGAGGCATGCACAGACTGCAGTTAACCTGGTCACAGCTTTTCAGTGTGCTCCACAGTAGACCCCAGCCACAGTGCTCTTGCCCTGATACTACTTTTCTGGAGAAGAATGGTAGAGGGCATGCAGTGAGTCTCTCCTCTGGAAGAGAGGAGTGGGTTTTGCCAGGCTCTTTAAAATTTGGAGTTTTGAATCCCAGCCAGCAGCCAGAGATAAAACACAGAACTGTGGTTTGGGGCATGTCGATTATCAGGACAAAGACAGGTTAAGGAAAAGACTCTGACTAAACATGGGACACTTTTTTTGTGAGGGCCTCCTAACAGAGACAGCCACAAGTTGCCTTCCCAGGAGACAAGAGGGCGAGGTGACACTATATTCCACCTACCCCCACCCACCAGAACACTCAGAATTCAGAAAAAAACACTGAGCCACCTAATGGAGGCCAGAGTCACTTACACCAGGCCCTGCCCCCCTGCACCCTGGAGACCCATTTCCACTGAAACAAGTCAGCCTAAGAATAAGCACAGCAGGAGAAGACCTGCAGAAGACCAGCACAAAAAACTCCCTTGCACCAAGTCTATAGATCATAGTGCTGCAAAGCTTCAGCTCTAGGAGAAATAGGTTCTAACTTCCATTTTACTTTTATTCTTTATTCTTTTCTTATTATTACCTCATCATTTATTCTCTTATATTTTAATTCCTTTATTTACTTATTATTATTATATTTTGTTTTCATATATATTCTTTTAATTTTTTAATTTTTATTTTATTATTTATTTTCATTATATTTTATTTGTTTTTGGATCTGGATTCATCTACAAGCAGACTAAAACACACTTAGGATCTAGGGGTTTTTTGTGGGCTTTGTTGTTGTTGTTGTTGCTTGTTTTTCTTTTTCTTTGTTTTTTGCTTGTTTGTTTTTCTTTATTTTCTTCTTTTCTGGACAAAATGGTGATACTGAGAAATTCACCCCAAAAGAAAGAAACAGGCAGTAGAACTCATGACCCGGGATTTAATCAATACAGATATAAGTAAGATGTCTGAACTATGATTTAAAACCATAATTATATGGATATTAGCTAGGCTTGGGAAAAGCATTGAAGACACTAGGGAATCCCTTTCTGTAGAGATAAAAGAACTAAAATCTAGTCAGGCTGAAATTAAAAATGCTATAAGTGAGATGCAGTCTCATATGGGTGCCATGACATTGAGAATAGATGAAGCAGAGCAGCGAATCAGTGAGATAGAAGATAAAATTATGGAAAATAATGAAGCTGAAAAGAAGAGAGAAAAGGCAAAAGATCATAATACGAGTCTTAAGAGAACTCAGAGACTTATTAAATGGGAATAACATTTGTATCACAGGAGTCCCAGAAGATGAAGAGAGAAAAAAGGGGGAATAAGGTTTATGTGAGCAAATTATAGTTAGAAACTTCCCTAATCTGGAGAAGGACACAAACGTCAAAATCCAAGAAGCATAGAAACCTCTCATTAAATTCAACAAAGGCTGACCATCACCAAAATATATCATAATCAACTTCCCAAAATACACAAACAAGGAAGGAATCCAGAAAGCAGCAATGGGGAAAAAGACATCAACTTACAAAGGAAGGCAGATCAGGTTTACAGCAGATCTATCCCCAGAAACTTGGCAGGCCAGAAAGGAGTGGCAGCATATATTCAACGTACTGAATGGGAAAAACACGCAACCAAGAATTCTTTATCCAGCAAGGCTGCCATTCAGAATAAAGGAGAGATAGAGTATCTCAGATAAACAAAAACTAAAGGAGTTCATGACCACTAAACCAGCCCTTCAAGAAAAATTAAAGGGGACTCATTGAGTGGAGAGAAAAAAAAATACTGAAGCAACAAAGACAAGAAACGACCAGAGATCATCACCAGAAACACCAACTCTACAGGCAGCACAATGGCACTAAATTTATATCTTTCAATAATCACTGTGAATGTAAATGGACTAAATACTCCAATCAAAAGACATAGGGTATCAGAATGGATTTAAAAAAAAACAAAAACAAGATCCAGGCACATGTGGGTGGATCAGTCAGACTTCAGCTCAGGTCATGATCTCATGGTTTGTAAGTCTGAGACCCATATTGGGCTTACTGCCAACAGCCTGTCAGCACAGAGCCCATTTCAGACCCTCTGTCCCCCTCTCTTTGTCTCTCCCCTGCTTGTGCTCTCTCAAAAAAATAAATAAATATTTAAAAAAAACAAGAGCTATCTATATGGTGTGAAAAGAGACTAATTTTAGACCTAAAAACACTTGGAGATTGAAAATGAGGGGATGGAGAATGGTCTATCATGCTAATGGATATCAAAAGAGAGCCAGCGTAGCTCTACTTGTATCAGACAAACTAAATTTTAAAACAAAGACTATAACAAGAGATAAAGAAGGGCATTATATCATAATTAAGTGGTCTAACCATCAAGAAGATCTAACAATCATAAATATTTGTGCCCCAACTTGGAACACCCAAAATATATAAATCAATTAATCACAAATATGAAGAAACTCACTGATAACAAATACTGTAGGAGACTTTAACACCCCACTTACTGCAATGAACAAAGCATCTAAGCAGAAAATCAACAAGGAAACGATGGCTTTGAATGACACACTGGACCTGATGAACTTAACAGGTATATTCAGAGCATTTCATCCTAAAGCAACAGAATATGCATTCTTCTTGAATGCACATGGAACATTTTCCAGAATACATCACATCCTGGGTCACAAATCAGCCCTCAACAAGTACAAAAAGATTGAGATCATACCATGTATTTTCAGATCACAACACTATGAAACTTGAAATCCACCACAGGAAAAAATTTGGAAAGCTCTCAAACACACAGAGGTTAACAAACATCCTATTAAAGAATGAATGAGTTAGCCAGGAAACTAAAGAGGAAATTTAAAAAATACATGGAAGCCAATAAAAATGAAAAAAACTATAGTCCGAAACCCTTTGGGATTCAAAGACAGTCCTGAGGGGAAAGTATATTTCAATGTAGGATTATCTCAAGAAGCAAGAAAAGTCCTAAATACACAACCTGACCTTACACCTAAAGGATCTAGAGAAGGAACAGTAAATAAAGCCTAAAGCTGGCAGATGAAGGGAAATAATAAAGATTAGAGCTGAAATAAGTGATATAGAAACAAACAAACAAAAAACAGTAGAACATAGCAACAAAACAAAGAGCTGGTTCTTTGAAAGAATAAACAAAATTGATAAACCTCTAGCCAGATTTATCAAAAAGAAAAGGACCCAAATAGATAAAATCATGAGTGAAAGAGGAGAAATCACAACCAACACAACAGAAATAGAAATAAATATAAGAGAATACTGTGAAAAATTATATGCCAACAAACTGTACAATCTGGAAGAAATAGACAAATTCCTAGACACTCACATGCTACCAAAACTCAAACAGGAAGAAATAGAAAATTTGAACAGACTGATTACCAGAAATGAAATTGAATCAGTGATCAAATATCTCCCAACAAACAAAAGTCTAGGGCCAGACAGCTTACCAGGAGAATTCTACCAGACGTTCAAAAAAGAATTAGTACCTATTCTTTTCAACAGTTCTAAAGAATAGAAATGAAGGAAAGCTTCAAACTCATTCTACGAAGCCAGCATTACGTTGATTCAAAAACCAGACAAAGACCCCACTATAAAGGAGAATTACAGACCAATATCCCTGATGAACATGGATGCAAAAATTCTCAACAAAATACTAGCAAATATAATTCAACATTACATTAAAGGAATTATTCACCATGATCATGTGGGATTTATTCCTGGGCTGCAGGATTGGTTTAATATTTGCAAATCAATTGAGATATACCACGTTAATAAAAGAAAGGATAAAAACCACATGATCCTCTGTCATAGACTCTAAGTCTAAAGTTCTCTTTTGGCCAGCAAAAGAGCAGGACACAGGATGAAAAGCGAGAGATGGCTAATGTCCAGGGAAAGACAAGAGCCCTGAATAAGGGTCCTTGGCCTGTATTTATTCAGATCAGAAGGCTTACAAATGTGATGGGCATGTACAAAGAGACAATCTGTGAACATTAACTTGGGGACGTGAAGGAAAAAGGGGGTTTGAAGATATACAGTGTTTGGGGTTTGGGTCAATATAAAACAAAATCCTGGCGCCAGGCAGATGGGTAGATGGTTGTTAATAGCAGACATGAGACAGCACCTCTGTTTATCTTAGCTAGCCTAGGGGATAAGGCAGATAGGGGAAATAACCTCAGGGTTAACAAGGCACTTTTTCTTTTGTTAACCATTTCCACTCTGGGCTGCTTCACCTGCAGCACAGTGGTCTATAGTCCAATTTACCTGTTTACCTAACTTGGTCCTTTCCGCCTGTGAAATAAGCTTTTTGCTATAGTAGTAAATTGGGGGATGCTTCTGCCCTGAACACCTAATCTTGCTTACCTCATATACCTTTGTATTGGGTGCCTTTGCCCCTCTCTGCACCCTGTCTCTATTCTGGGGTGCCTTTGAACCCCCATATTTTTGGTGCCCTTGCACCTCCCTATTCTTGCGGTGCTAATCTTGTTTACCCAAACTCGGGTGTGAGCATCATATGGCTTTGTATTTCTTTATGCCTTGTTAACCCATTGGTGTAAGCCTGGGGATTCCTAAGCTTATTCCCCACAGTCCTCTCAATAGATGCAGAAAAAGCATTTGACAAAATACAGCTTCCTTTCTTGATAAAAACGCTCAACAAAATAGGGATAGATAAAACATACCCCAAAATCGTAAAGGCCATATGCAAAAGACCCACAGCTAATATCCCTAATGGGGAAAAAATGAGAACCTTTCCCCTACAGTCAGGAATAAAACAAGGATGTCCACTCTCACCACTACTATTTAACATAGTACTGGGTCTTAGCCTCAGGAATCAGACAACAAAAAGAAATAAAGGGCATACAAGTCATCCAGGAAGAAACTCAAAATTTCACTATTTGCAGATGACATGATACTCTCCATGGAAAATCCAAAGGACTCCACCAAAAAATCGCTAGAACGGATACATGAATTCAGCAAAGTCGCAGTGTATAAAATCATTGTGCAGAAATCTGTTGCATTTCTATACACCAATAATGAAGCAACAGAAAAAAGAACTCAAGGAATCGATCCCACTTCCAATTGCACCAAAACACAGGGTGCTGGTTGCTCAATCGGTTAAGCATCAAACTCCAGATTTCGGCTCAGGTCATGATTTCACAGTTCGTGAATTCGAGCCCCTCATCAGGCTCTGCACTGACAGTGTGGGCCTGCTTGGGATTTTCTCTCTCTCTTTCCTTCTCTCTCCCACACCCCCAAAGGAATTAAATAAATTTTAAAAAATGCACCATAACTCATAAAATACCTAGGAATAAACCTAACCAGTGAGGTAAAAGATCTGCACACTGAAAATGATAGAATGCTTATGAAAGAAATTGAAGAGGACACAAAGAAATGAAGAGACATTCCATACTTGTGGATTGGAAGAACAAATACTGTAAAATGTCTATACTACCTAAAGCAATCTACACATTTAATGCAATCCCTATAAAAATACAAACAGCATTCTTCACAGAGCTAGAACAAACAATCCTTAAATTTGTATGGAACCACAGGAGACCCCGAATAGCCGAAGCAATCCTGTAAAAGAAAAACAAAACTGGAGGCATCATTATTTTGGACTTCAAACTGTAGTGATCAAGACAATATGGTACTGGTAAAAAACAGACAGGTAAACAGAACAGAATAGAAAACCCAGAAATAGAACTACAACTATATGGTCAACCAATATTAAACAAAGCAGGAAAAAATATCCAATGGAATGAAGACAGTCTCTTCAACAGATGGTGCTGGAAAATCTGGATTGTGACATGCAGATGAATGAAACTTGGCCATTTTCTTACACTACACACAAAAATAAATTCAAAATGGAGGAAAGACCTAAATGTGAGATAGGAAACCATCAAAATCCTAAAGAATGACACAGGCAGCAACCTCTTTGACCTCGGCCAGAGCAACTTCTTACTACACACATCACCAAAGGCCAGGGAACAAGAGAAAACATAAACTACTGGGACTTCATCAAGATAAAAATCTTCTGCACAGCAAAGGAAACAACAAAACTAAAAGGCAGCCTATGGAATGGGAGAAGATACTTGCAAAGGACATATTGGATAAAGGGTTAGTATCCAAAATCTGTAAAGAACTTATCAAACCCATCACCCACAAAACAAACAACCCAGTTAAGAGATGGGCAGAAGACATGAATAGACACTTTCCCAAAGAAGACATCCAGATGGCTAACAGACACATGAAAAGATGCTCAACATCACTCGTCATCAAAACCACCATGAGATACCACCTCTCACCTGTCAGAATGGCTAAAATTAACAACACAAGAAACACGTGTTGGTGAGGATGTGGAGAAAGGTGAACCTCTTACACTGTTGGTGAAAATGCAAACCAGAGCAGCCACTCTGGAGAACAGTGTGGAGGTCCCTAGAAAGTTAAAAATAGAACTACCTTTAGGGAAAAAAATAGAACTACCCTAAGATTCAGCGATTGCACTATTAGGTATTTACCCAAATGATAGAAAAATACAGATTCAAAAGGGTACCTGCACCCTGATGCTTATCGCAGCATTATCAACAATAGCCAAACTATGGAGAGAGCTAAAATATCCATCGGCTAATGATAAAGAAGATGTGGTATATATACACAATGGAATATTACTCATCTATCAAAAAGAATGAAATGTTGCCATTTGCAACAACGTGAATGGAGCTAGAAAGTATTATGCTAAGCAAAATCAGACAATCAGAGAAAGACAAACACCATATAATTTCACTCATATGTGGAATTTAAGAAACAAAACAGATGAACAAATGGGAGGTAGGGGGGAGAGAAGACAGGGAAATAAAACACAAGAAACCATTAAAGATAGAGAACAAACTAAGGGTTGATGGATAGAGGTGGGTGGGAGATGGGATAGATTGGTAATGGGTATTAAGGAGGGCACTTGTAATGAGCACTGGTGTTGTATGTAAGTGATGAAACACTAAATTACTTCTGAAATAAACAAAACAAAAACAAAAACAAACCTTAACACACACACACACATGCAAAACGAATAATCTAATTTAAAAATAGGCAGATGACATACACAGACATTTCTCCAAAGAAAACATCCAAATGGCCAACACACACATGAAAAGATGTTCAATGTCACTCATCATCAGGGAAATGCATATCAAAACCATGATGAGATATCACCTTACACTTGTCAGAACTGCTAAAATCAAAAGCTCAAGAAACAAGTGTTGGCAAGGATGTGGAGAAAAAGGAATCGTGTTACACTGTTGGTGGAAATGAAAACTGGTGCAACTACTGTGGAACACAGTATGGTGGTTCCTCAAAAAAAAAATAGTACTACCCTATTTTTCAGTAATCACACTACTGGGTATTTACCCAAAGAATACAAAAGTACTAGTATAAAGGGATATATACACCCCTATGTTTATTACAGCACGATTTACAATACCTAAGCCATGGAAGAAGCCTAAGTGTCCATTGACAGATGAATGAATAAAGAAGTGAGATAGATGATAGATAGATAGATAGATAGATAGATAGATAGATAGATGATAGATAGATAGATATTATTCAGCTATGAAAGAAATGAAATCCTGCCATTTGCAACAACATGAATGGAGCTACAGAGTACAATGCTAAGCAAGATAAACCAGTATGAGAAAGACAAATATCACATTATTTCACTCATATGTATTTTAAAAAACAAAACAGTGAACAAAGGAAGGGAAAAAAGAGACAAAATAAAGAACAGACCTTTAACTACAGAGAACAAACAGATGGTTACCAGAGGGGAGGTGAGTGGGGGTATGTGTGAAATAGATGATGGGAATTAAGAGTACACTTACCTTGATGAGTTTGAATGATATATGGAATTGTTGAATCATTATGTTTTACACCTTAAACTAATATAACTTTATGTTAACTACACTGGAATTAAAATAAATAAAAAATAATTCTAAATAAATAAATAGCCATGTCAACATCCCTTTTATTATGTAATGAGAAGGGGAAAAAAGCACTTCTATAACATTCTTGCCAAAACTCAAAACTTTCATATAACTATGGGGATACATCTAGTAATCTCAAATTGAGGAACATTATACAAAATAAACCAGTACTACTATTCAGAAGTGTCAAGGTCAGGAAAGATAAGGAAGGACCTAGGAATTGTCACAGATCGTTGGAGACTAAAGAAACATGGTAACTAAATGCAATACTGGATTAGATACTAGATCAGGAAAAGGACATTAGTGGGAAAGTTGGTGAAATTGCAGTAAGGTCTGTAGATTAGTTAATAGTATTGTATTAATGTTAGTTTTTTTATTTCAATAATTTACCTGGTTATGTAAGACGTTAACATTAAAGTAAGGTGGATAAAAAATATACAGGGATACTTGCACTCTCTTTGCAACATTTATATGAGGCTAAAATGTATTCAAAATAAAGAGTTAAAAAAAGAAACTGTGTTAACAGAAATATGTGTCTATTGTTATTGCAGTCCCTGCAAAACTTACCCTTGGTTTTAATCTTATTATAAACTAAGCTGTTTTTCCAATTGTTTGATATATAAATGTGCAGACCAAGAAAGAATAAGACCCAGCCTTAATTTGCCCCCATCCCTAATAAAGACTTGTATCAAGGCCTCCCACTTCCCATGTGGTGGGTGTACAAATCTGGGAAGGAAGTTTGGTCTTCAGGAAGCTTTCAGTTTTCACCAAGGAATAATGGATAATAGATCCGGCCCTTAAGATAAGGTTTTCTAATTAGCTTACCTGTGGTTCTGCAGAATCTACAATCTGTTGTTCAAATCTTCCTCTACTTCCTCTACTTCTGGAGAAAATAGCCAAGGCATCTTACTCAAACCACAGATAGCAAAACCCAACTTTGAGAAGCAAGTGTGTGTGTGTTTGTATGTGTGTCTGTGTGTGTCTGTGTGTGCCATTTCTTCTTTAAGGAGAGTTACCAAAGAAGGCCAAGAATTCTGATCTCCTTCACCACTCTCTAGGCTAGTTTAGTTACCTCCTCTCATGCTGCCATGACAATATTCTTCCTTCACTCTTATTAGATGGTATTATTATAGTTATCTGTTTATTTCTCTGTGTGAGCAGGCACCGTGCCAACCTTGTTTACCACTTTTTCCCTAAGCACCCAGCAGAATGCAAGAATATAATATATACTCAAAAGTATTTGTTGGCAGCCACATGGGGTTCAGGGAAGCCCCAACAACAAAGTGAAGAAACTGAGGCACAGAAAGCTGCTGGTAGCAACAAGTGAATGACAGAAAGGCATCCATTCCAGTCTGTAATTGAGCATCTATAATTATGTGAGGAATATGACTATCTGAAAAAAAAATGAGTGACATACTCCAGCATGTGATGATGCAGAGGTGTAACTAGAAGTCCAGGTAGGTGACTGCCAAAAGATCTCAGAAAGCACCCCAAACGTGACATGGAAATTGACTTCATTAAGATGGCAAAAAAAAAAAAAAAAAAGACATCCCTCACTCATATCCCATCCTAAAAATAATAATTTGGCATTCTTTGATGAACAAAAATGCCTTCGTAGGAGCTTTGGGATCCAAGTAGGAGACTGTGAATCTGCAATTCAGTCCAGATTGAAAACAGCCATTTTGAGAAAACAGGTCCACACCCAAGCAGCTAACTCATCAGGTGTTATCTTAGCTGCAGACATGGAAACAGCTTTGTACCCACAAGAACCTATCTACAGCACCATTTGGCTTTGGTTCTGCTACCAGTACTGTAGGCCAAAGATACCTGGAAGGACCTGCACACCCACTTGTGCAGAGTCAGACCACAGAATCTTGGCTGTGGAACCTGAAACAGCCGTGGGGCTCAGTTTCAGCCCTCTCAGCCACAGTCCAGGGTAAGTCTTACCTACCCAGGAACCCATTTAATGACCTGGCATCAACCCTCTCAGGGACCTAGTGGAAACAACACCTGTCTTCATCCCTGGTAATAGGCTCATTGTCTGAGGACCCAACTGTGGACCCTGCAGACCCTTATCCCAGCACCACCCTCCTGAACAAGGCACTAGAGGCTATCTCATACACCATGGACCAGACAAGATGCCAGACAAGATACCCCAAGTCCCTGGTAACAAGCCCACCAACCACAGTCACCACTGCAGACCTAGTAACAGCCTCATCATCAGCTCCAACTCAGCACAACTCTAATTCCAGAGGTAATCCCATCAGCCTGGGGAACTGACAAGAAAATATCTTTACCTGCTGAAACTAGTTATTTTTCACAGAAATAAAAAAGGAAATGCTAAAATTTTTGTTAAACTACAAAAGAGTTGGAATAAAAGCAATCTTGAGGACAAAGCTAGGCTTTGAACCCCATCTTACACCACTCACAAAAATTAACTCTAAATGGATTAAGGACTTAATGTAAGACCTGAAACAATACAACTCCTAGAAAAAAAAAACATATGGGAAAAGCTCCTTGACATTGGTCTTGACAATATTTTGGATATGACATCAAATGCATAAGCCACAAAAGCAAAAGTAAACAAATAAGACGATATCAAACTAAGAAATTTCTGCACAGCAAAAGAAACAATCAACAAATGAAAAGACAACCTATGGAATGGGAGAAAATATTTGCAATCTATGTATTATATTAGCAATTAATATCCAAAATATATAGAGAACCCACAACTCAATAGCATACAAACACATAATCCAATTAAAACACGGGCAGAGGAACTGAGTAAACATTTTTCCCGTGAAAACTTACAAAAAACTCACAGGTACATGAAAAGGTGTTCATTATCACTAATTATCAGGGAAATGCAAATCAAAACCACAATGGGATATTATCTCACACTTGTTAGAATCACTCTCTTTGACAAGACAAGAGATAAATGTTACAAGGATGTGGGAAAAGGGTACCCTTGTGCACTGTTAGTGGTAACATAAATTGGTGCAGCCACTATGGAAAACAGTATGGATGTCCCTCAAAATATTAAAAATGGAGCTACAGTATGATTCAACAATCCTATTTCTTGGTATATATATTTTAAGGAAACACAATCACTATCTTGAAAAGATATCTACACTCCCATATCCACTGCAACATAGTTCATTAGAGCCAAGATGTGGATACAGTTTAAGTGTCCATTAACAGATGGATGAATAAAAAGGATATTGGTCAAAGGGTACAAACTTCCACTTGTAAGATGAATAAGTTCTGGGGATCTAATACATATCATGATTATTTGTTAACAGTACTCTAATATACCCTTGAAAGCTGCTGCAGAGATGTCTTGAAAGCTACTAGAGAGATGCTAGAGATGTCCTTAGCACAAAAAGGAAACAAATTATAATTACATGAGGTGAAAGATGTGTTAACTAACCTTATTGTGGTAATTATTTCACAAAATCAAATTATCCCATTGTATACCTTAAACATACATATTATATGTCAATTATATATCAATAACCTGGAGGGGGAGGACATTTGTTGACTGAGTATAGTAATATATGAAGAAAATATATCTATTCTCACTATAACTGGTGACTATATATAGCAACAATTCCTAGAATCATTATTTTCTGTAAGAATCAGATTTAAGTCTGTGTTCAAAAACCACAGCCAAGTTCCAATTAGAAAAGTTCCCCTGAAGGTTAGATTGTCCCCAGAGTACACAGCCAATTTTCTAGTAGCCTTAGGGGTAAACTACTCTTTTATTACTTTGCAAAGCATACTGGTAAAACATTAACAATTTGGTTGAGTTTCATCTGTGAGAATGGTCCAGCTCTGGTCCAAGCAATAAAGCATATCAGAGCCTTAGTTTAGCATTCAGATCCAGATCACTACTGATATTTTCTTTACCTTAGGGTTTCTTAGTCCTACATACCTTGAACAGGGACCTTTGTACTCAAGCTCTAGTTGCATTCTAGACATTCCTTTGAGTGTCTCAGTAGGTATCTCTCCTGGAGAGGAATCCATTTGGGACATCTTCAAAGCAGCCTCCCATTCAGATAGAAAAAAATGTAACTATTTTTCAATATTTTCATTAAAAGAAAGCAGTGCTCTATAACAAATTCCACTGAAAGAAGATAAATGCTTACTTCATCTTTTGGACTCTCTTTTTTCAGCACGTGACACTTTAACATCATTTAAATCATTTCATGATTTTTTATAACTGTGAAGGGCTCTTACCTTGCAGGGATACTGTCAGACAGGTCTATGGGCACTAATGAGGCCAAGATTCCAGATGCAAGGCCCAGGTACACCACACAACTTCTCTCTACCTCATGGGCACAAACTGCACCTGAACTGTGCTTATGAACACTTGTGACACCAAATGTGTGGGTTTTTTCAAACACTAACCAATTCTCCAACATTCCCGACACCCACTACCCAGAGTTAGTCTCAGACTCCACAGTAAGGATTCAGTCCTATAAGTCTGTCTCCACTTCAGATGTTAGTCACAAGTCCAGGTTATAACTGGTACTTCTGAATTATTGGCTATAAATTTGGAAGTTCACACAACCCCCTTCTCAGATTCAATAATTCACCTGAAGAACTCACAGAACTCAGGCAAACACTTTACTTGCTATTGCCAGTTCAGTATAAAGGATACCACTCAGTAAGAGACAAATAAAGAGATGCTTAGGGCAAGGCATTGGAGAAGGGTCAAAAAGCTTTCATGTCTCTCACCACACCACCATCCCAAAACCTCAATGTATTCACCAACCCAGAAGCTCTCTAAACCCTGTCATATAGTGGTTTTTACAGAAATTTCACTACATAGGTATAATTTGGCAAATCATTGGCCACTGGTAATTGACTCACTCTCCAGTCCCTCTCTTCTCCACAGGGGTGGGGAGTGGGGCTGAAAGTTCTAACCCTCTAATAATGCTTTTCATAATGTTTCTGGCTATCTGAAGCTATCTAGGGGCCCCTAGCCACCAGTCATCTCATTAGCCTGCAAAGGACACTCTTACTGTTCCAGAGATTCCAAGGGTTTTAGGAGCTATACACCAGGAACTGGGAATAAGGACCAAATATTTATTTTTTATTATATGACAGCACCTTAATTCCTACCTCAGTCATGCCATCTATGTAAACTCTTGGCCTCAGGGACTGATCAATATAGAGTAGATTAAATTTTAGAAATTCATCATTAAAATTTAAGAAAACCTATAAAGGTATGTTATTGAAAGGTCAGTAGCAGCATCTTTATTTACAAAAAAGTATTGTAACAGTATAAAAGCAATCTTATGATCTGAAAAACAGGGCTCACTACTGGACCTACTAAGTCCCAGGAGCAAATTATTAATTACTCTGAGCTTTGCTTTTCTTACCTGATTTGTAAAATGCGAGATAACACATTTTACACTACACATTTTCTGTATGTCCCAAATCAGATAATCTATATGGAGGTGCTGGGATAACTATATAAAGTGTTTTATGAAAATATTTTACAGTGGACAGGATTTCATATTTGGCTTCCAAAAAATTGTTCAATTTGACCAAACAACTAACCCCATTGGAAAGAAACTGTTCTATTATATTTCCTGCTATTTATGCAACTCTGATACTGCCATTTTGAAATTGCACCTTTAGCCAATTTATCTCCTGTCAGTTTTGAAAATAGTCACTAGCTATTTCTACCTAGCTGTAAATGTTTTCTGAAAACCACAGTGCTTTGACATGCTAAGCAGCAGATTCATAAGTTATTAAAATTTTTTAAACTTTTTTTTATTTTAACATTTTGAAAGAGACAGAGCATGAGTGGGAGAAGGGCAGAGAGAGAGGGAGACACAGTATTGGAAGCAGGCTCCAGTCTCTGAGCTGTCAGCACAGAGCCCGATGTGGGGTTCAAACTCATGAGCAATGAGATCATGACCTGAACTGAAGTCGGATGCTTAACCGACTGAGCTACCCAGGCGCCCCAAGTTATTACATTTTGTAAACACGATTTTATTTCAGAATGCTTAATATATTAATGGGAGATATAAAATATTCATATTTTTATGTATTTATTTATATAAATATTTACATGTAAATACAAACGTATATAAACAAGTAACAGGAGATTTGGCTGACCTTTGTCTCTGGTTCTTAAAAGGTACCCTCCAAATCCTTGGAAATTTCCTCAGTGATATAAGTGTCTTTGTTATTCAAAGTAGGTCCCTCAAACCAAACTTGACAGTTTATCCTGATAAGGTAACTCATGGTGGGTCGCTAGATAGTTTATGAAAATGAGATGATTCAGGATGGGGGCTGGCCACACCAGAAAGACCAACCATGTGATTAGACGATTGGGGCTTTGAGCCACATGATACTAGCATGACCTGTAGGAAAGGTAGTAGACTAAAGATTAAGTTCAACCTCCTGGCCAATGATTCAATCAATTGTGTCTATGCAATGAAACACCAATAAATTTTGAACACCAAAATTCAGGTAAATTTCTTTGATTAGCAGCTGGGAGGCTGATATGTCCTGACTCCAAGGAGAAAGGACATGAAAGATTTTCATTTAAAACCCTCCCAGACTTCTCCCTATGTGCTTCTTCTTTTGGGTTTCCTGGTTTGTGTTTCGTGGATCTTTTTGTTTGTTTGCTTTGTGCTATAAGAAAAGTGTTATCACAAATATAGCATTTCATGAATTTTGTGAGTTGTTCCAGAAAATTACTGAAACTGAGGGGATAGTGGAAATCCCCAAATTTGCAGCAAGTTAGTTGGTCAGAAGTGTGAACATGCCAGGAACCTTCACTTCCTCACTATTCCTCTAACTGAAACATTCATTACTACCAATTTTTTCACATACTTGAAATATCCTCTTGCTTCTTTTCCATCAATGTCATTCTTGTGCTTCCTTCAAAATTCAGCTATATCCATTATCCTTTCAGGGCTTTATGGATGATTCTAGATAATTATGGTTACAAAGTTGATTGTATTCTGCCTACTTTGTATATATACATGATTTATCTCCCATACAGGGTATACAAACCATGAGGATATGTTTGTACTTGTTTTTTTCTTTCTTCTGGGATATACAGTTATCTATAACAGAACACGGTAATTTTATTCCAATTTTACTTGTAGCTTCATTCCATGGTTATGACAAAATTTTGTCAAAATACATCTTTCAGAGAATATATCAAACTCCAATTCTTGGTCCTATGGCATTCTACTCTCAAATAGCTATTAAGGCTTTTATTAGTGGTTGGGATCTTGATAAAGTTTTTTCAAGTGTACCACATTACTTATGGCTAAATTTTCATACTGGGAAAATTGAGTTCCCACATTAACTTAATGTAGTGAGTAAGGGAGGAAATAGTGATGGATAAAGCTGAAAAGCTAGGCATAGGACATATCATTCAAGCTTAATAGGTCATGTTAAAGATTCTGGATTTGTCTTATGTGCAAAGGGAATCCACCAAAGCTTTGGAGCAGGATGATGACAAGATCTAATGAATTAGCGGGAGAATAAGAGTAGAAGTGAAGAGATTAGTTGGAAAGCTATTGCAGTAATCTGGATTTTAACATATAACGATTTGGATTTGGGTGATGGCAGTAGGCATGGGGGTGAGTGGATAGACTGAAGATATATTTGGAGGAACTTTAAATAACACTTGGAGATGAACTGGATTAAGAAGTGAGGGATCAAGAGATCTGGGAATGACTCAGGTTTTGGGGTTGAGCAGCTGAATGCACAGAAGCACTGTTTAGTGAGGTGGGGAAGTCTAAAGAGGAACAGATTCATGGATGGAAGAGCAAGTGCTCTATTTTGGATAAGTTGAGTTTAAGATGCCTGGAATATCACATGCAGGTATCAAACTCTGAAGAACTCTGAAGCTCAGAGGCATTATTCTCAGGAATAAAATCTGCACTATAATTGCCTTTCTGTAACCTAATTTCATTTTCAGTGAGAAACCAATTTCATCATTGTATCTTCCAGAGCTACTCACCATGAAGTTGCAGCTTAAATTCTAGCATGAACTTGGCAGTATGGAGACTCTTTTTAAAGACTGTTACAATATCATTTTTAGAGCAATCCTTGAAAAATAAAATGAATCACTGAGCTCAGGACCCAGGCTCTCCCAACTTAAGGTTTATTGTGCACCTACCATCTGCTAGGCTACATGCTTTACATACACTATCATACTCACATAATAATCCTGCAAGGTGCCTCTATTACTTTGCTTCATTTACAAATGAAGAAACCAAGGCTTTGAAAGAGAAAGCAGTTGAATACCATCACAGCTTATTTAGTAAGTGACAGAGCCAGAACTAGAAGCCAAGTGTATCTGATGCCTTCAATCTTCAATTGTTTTCTTGAAGTTATTGTTTTGCATAACATGACAAACTAAAATGTCAGCAGTATTTTTTCTCTAGAATATGAAATACAACTCCCCTCCACCACCTGAAGTCTCCCTTTTCCCATTTTCTTCCTTTTTCTTTCTTTTTTTCTTTTTGAGAAAGAAAAACGATCATTGATGTGTAATGGTTTGCACTGAGTACCTTTTTTAAAAATTTTTTAAAAATGTTTATTTACTTTTGAGAGAGAGAGAGAGACAGAGTGCGAGTGGGGGGGGGGGAAGGGCAGAGATAGAAGGAGATGCAGAATCTGAAGCAGGTTCCAGGCTCTGAGCTGTCAGCACAGAGCCTGACATGGGGCTTAAATCTACAGACCACGAGGTCATGACCTGAGACGAGGTTGGACACTTAACTGACTGAGGCACCCAGGCGCCCCTGCACTGAGTACTGTTAACCAGGGAAATTTACCTGAAATTTGGTGTCCAAAATTTGTTGGGGTTTCATTACATAGACATGATTGAATCATTGGCCAGGACTTAATCTTTAGTTTACTACCCTTCCTGGAGGTCATGCTGGTATCATGTGTCTCAAAGCCCCAGCCACCTAATCACATTTATAAAAGGGAGAAGAAAGAAAGAAAGAAAGAAAGAAAGAAAGAAAGAAAGAAAGAAAGAAAGAAAGAAAGGAAGGAAGGGAAAAGTGGTTCTTCCCTGAGTAATGGACAAGGAAAGATGGATAGGATTCAATACTCCAATGATGTGGGTAAAATTACGCTTTCTTAAGGCACTGTTAAATATGCTCATAACTGAGCTACAGAAAGAAAACATTTGCTCTGCCTTCACTAGAAAACCATTATAATTTGATGGATGGGGAATGAACAACTCCTACAGCAGCTGCTGTATTCATTAATTACTCAAGTAGGTTCAGCTATGAGGAAAAGGCATTCTGCTCAGGCATTTAGCCTATTACCATTAAAAAAAAAACTGACCACACCCTCTGTATTACCCTTGTGGTCTTAATTTTTTTTTTATTTATTTTTATTTTATTTTATTTTATTTTATTTTATTTTATTTTATTTTATTTTATTTTTTATTTATATATGAAACTTATTGTCAAATTGGTTTCCATACAACACCCAGTGCTCATCCCAAAAGGTGCCCTCCTCAATACCCATCACCCACCCTCTCCTCCCTCCCACCCCCCATCAACCCTCAGTTTGCTCTCAGTTCTCAACAGTCTCTTATGCTTTGGCTCTCTCCCACTCTAACCTATTTTTTTTTTCTTCCCCTCCCCCATGAATTACTGTTAAGTTTCTCAGGATCCACATAAGAGTGAAACCATATGGTATCTGTCTTTCTCTGTATGGCTTATTTCACTTAGCATCACACTCTCCAGTTCCATCCACGTTGCTACAAAAGGCCATATTTCATTTTTTCTCATTGCCACGTAGTATTCCATAGTGTATATAAACCACAATTTCTTTATGCATTCATCAGTTGATGGACATTTAGGCTCTTTCCATAATTTGGCTATTGTTGAGAGTGCTGCTATGAACATTGGGGTACAAGTGCCCCTATGCATCAGCACTCTTGTATCCCTTGGGTAAATTCCTAGCAGTGCTATTGCTGGGTCATAGGGTAGGTCTATTTTTAATTTTCTGAGGAACCTCCACACTGCTTTCCAGAGCGGCTGCACCAATTTGCATTCCCACCAACAGTGCAAGAGGGTTCCCGTTTCTCCACATCCTCTCCAGCATCTATAGTCTCCTGATTTGTTCATTTTGGCCACTCTGACTGGCGTGAGGTGATACCTGAGTGTGGTTTTGATTTGTATTTGCCTGATAAGGAGCGACGCTGAACATCTTTTCATGTGCCTGTTGGCCATCCGGATGTCTTCTTTAGAGAAGTGTCTATTCATGTTTTCTGCCCATTTCTTCACTGGGTTATTTGCTTTTCGGGTGTGGAGTTTGGTGAGCTCTTTATAGATTTTGGATACTAGCCCTTTGTCCGATATGTCATTTGCAAATATCTTTTCCCATTCCGTTGGTTGCCTTTTAGTTTTGTTGGTTGTTTCCTTTGCTGTGCAGAAGCTTTTTATCTTCATAAGGTCCCAGTAATTCACTTTTGCTTTTAATTCCCTTGCCTTTGGGGATGTGTCGAGTAAGAGATTGCTACGGCTGAGGTCAGAGAGGTCTTTTCCTGCTTTCTCCTCTAGACTTTTGATGGTTTCCTGTCTCACATTCAGGTCCTTTATCCATTTTGAGTTTATTTTTGTGAATGGTGTGAGAAAGTGGTCTAGTTTCAACCTTCTGCATGTTGCTGTCCAGTTCTCCCAGCACCATTTGTTAAAGAGAGTGTCTTTTTTCCATTGCATGTTCTTTCCTGCTTTGTCAAAGATGAGTTGGCCATACGTTTGTGGGTCTAGTTCTGGGGTTTCTATTCTATT
Organism: Puma concolor; assembly: GCF_028749965.1. Lineage (NCBI taxonomy): Eukaryota > Metazoa > Chordata > Mammalia > Carnivora > Felidae > Puma > Puma concolor. Next base: position 32,439,683 of record NC_141679.1, read on the forward strand.
CCATTGGTCTATGTGTCTGTTTTTGTGCCAATACCATGCTGTCTTGATGATGACAGCTTTGTAGTAGAGGCTAAAGTCTGGGATTGTGATGCCTCCTGCTTTGGTCTTCTTCTTCAAAATTACTTTGGCTATTCGGAGCCTTCTGTGGTTCCATATGAATTTTAGGATTGCTTGTTCTAGTTTCGAGAAGAATGCTGGTGCAATTTTGATTGGGATTGCATTGAATGTGTAGATAGCTTTGGGTAGTATTGACATTTTGACAATATTTATTCTTCCAATCCATGAGCAGGGAATGTCTTTCCATTTCTTTAAATCTTCTTCAATTACCTTCATAAGCTTTCTATAGTTTTCAGTATACAGATCCTTTACATCTTTGGTTAGATTTATTCCTAGGTATTTTATGCTTCTTGGTGCAATTGTGAATGGGATCAGTTTCTTTAGTTGTCTTTCTGTTGCTTCATTGTTAGTGTATAAGAATGCAACTGATTTCTGTACATTGATTTTGTATCCTGCAACTTTGCTGAATTCATGTATCAGTTCTAGCAGACTTTTGGTGGAGTCTATCAGATTTTCCATGTATAATATCATGTCATCTGCAAAAAGCGAAAGCTTGACTTCATCTTTGCCAATTTTGATGCCTTTGATTTCCTTTTGTTGTCTGATTGCTGATGCTAGAACTTCCAGCACTATGTTAAACAACAGCGGTGAGAGTGGGCATCCCTGTCGTATTCCTGATCTCAGGGAAAAAGCTCTCAGTTTTTCCCCGTTGAGGATGATGTTAGCTGTGGGCTTTTCATAAATGGCTTTTATGATCTTTAAGTATGTTCCTTCTATCCCGACTTTCTCAAGGGTTTTTATTAAGAAAGGGTGCTGGATTTTGTCAAAGGCCTTTTCTGCATCGATTGACAGGATCATATGGTTCTTCTCTTTTTTTTTGTTAATGTGATGTATCACGTTGATTGATTTGCGAATGTTGAACCAGCCCTGCATCCCAGGAATGAATCCCACTTGATCATGGTGAATAATTCTTTTTATATGCCGTTGAATTCGATTTGCTAGTATCTTATTGAGAATTTTTGCATCCATATTCATCAGGGATATTGGCCTGTAGTTCTCTTTTTTTACTGGGTCTCTGTCTGGTTTGGGAATCAAAGTAATACTGGCTTCATAGAATGAGTCTGGAAGTTTTCCTTCCCTTTCTATTTCTTGGAATAGCTTGAGAAGGATAGGTATTATCTCTGCTTTAAACGTCTGGTAGAACTCCCCTGGGAAGCCATCTGGTCCTGGACTCTTATTTGTTGGGAGATTTTTGATAACCGATTCAATTTCTTCGCTGGTGATGGGTCTGTTCAAGCTTTCTATTTCCTCCTGATTGAGTTTTGGAAGAGTGTGGGTGTTCAGGAATTTGTCCATTTCTTCCAGGTTGTCCAATTTGTTGGCATATAATTTTTCATAGTATTCCCTGATAATTGTTTCTATCTCTGAGGGATTGGTTGTAATAATTCCATTTTCATTCATGATTTTATCTATTTGGGTCATCTCCCTTTTCTTTTTGAGAAGCCTGGCTAGAGGTTTGTCAATTTTGTTTATTTTTTCAAAACACCAACTCTTGGTTTCGTCGATCTGCTCTACAGTTTTTTTAGATTCTATATTGTTTATTTCTGCTCTGATCTTTATGATTTCTCTTCTTCTGCTGGGTTTAGGCTGCCTTTGCTGTTCTGCTTCTAGTTCCTTTAGGTGTGCTGTTAGATTTTGTATTTGGGATTTTTCTTGTTTCTTGAGATAGGCCTGGATTGCAATGTATTTTCCTCTCAGGACTGCCTTCGCTGCGTCCCAAAGCGTTTGGATTGTTGTATTTTCATTTTCGTTTGTTTCCATATATTTTTTAATTTCTTCTCTAATTGCCTGGTTGACCCACTCATTCGTTAGTAGGGTGTTCTTTAACCTCCATGCTTTTGGAGGTTTTCCAGACGTTTTTCTGTGGTTGATTTCAAGCTTCATAGCATTGTGGTCTGAAAGTATGCATGGTATGATTTCAATTCTTGTAAACTTATGAAGGGCTGTTTTGTGACCCAGTATATGATCTATCTTGGAGAATGTTCCATGTGCACTCGAGAAGAAAGTATATTCCGTTGCTTTGGGATGCAGAGTTCTAAATATATCTGTCAAGTCCATCTGATCCAATGTCTCATTCAGGGCCCTTGTTTCTTTATTGACCGTGTGTCTAGATGATCTATCCATTTCTGTAAGTGGGGTGTTAAAGTCCCCTGCAATGACCACATTCTTCTCAATAAGGTTGCTTATGTTTGTGAGTAATTGTTTTATATATTTGGGCGCTCCGGTATTCGGCGCATAGACATTTATAATTGTTAGCTCTTCCTGATGGATAGACCCTGTCACTATTATATAATGTCCTTCTTCATCTCTTGTTACAGCCTTTAATTTAAAGTCTAGTTTGTCTGATATAAGTATGGCTACTCCAGCTTTCTTTTGGCTTCCAGTAGCATGATAAATAGTTCTCCATCCCCTCACTCTCAATCTAAAGGTGTCCTCAGGACTAAAATGAGTCTCTTGTAGACAGCAAATAGATGGGTCTTGTTTTTTTTATCCATTCTGATACCCTATGTCTTTTGGTTGGCGCATTTAGTCCATTTACATTCAGTGTTATTATAGAAAGATATGGGTTTAGAGTCATTGTGATGCCTGTATGTTTTATGCTTGTAGTGATGTCTCTGGTACTTTGTCTCACAGGGTCCCCCTTAGGATCTCTCGTAGGGCTGGTTTAGTGGTGACAAATTCCTTCAGTTTTTGTTTGTTTGGGAAGACCTTTATCTCTCCTTCTATTCTAAATGACAGACTTGCTGGATAAAGGATTCTCGGCTGCATATTTTTTCTGTCTAGCACACTGAAAATCTCGTGCCAATTCTTTCTGGCCTGCCAAGTTTCAAAAGAGAGATCAGTCACGAGTCTTATAGGTCTCCCTTTATATGTGAGGGCACGTTTACCCCTTGCTGCTTTCAGAATTTTCTCTTTATCCTTGTATTTTGCCAGTTTCACTATGATATGTCGTGCAGAAGATCAATTCAAGTTACGTCTGAAGGGAGTTCTCTGTGCCTCTTGGATTTCAATGCCTTTTTCCTTCCCCACTTCAGGGAAGTTCTCAGCTATTATTTCTTCAAGTACCCCTTCAGCTCCTTTCCCTCTCTCTTCCTCCTCTGGGATACCAATTATGCGTAGATTATTTCTTTTTAGTGTATCACTTAGTTCTCTAATTTTCCCCTCATACTCCTGGATTTTTTTATCTCTCTTTTTCTCAGCTTCCTCTTTTTCCATAACTTTATCTTCTAGTTCACCTATTCTCTCCTCTGCCTCTTCAATCCGAGCCGTGGTGGTTTCCATTTTGTTATGCATTTCGTTTAAAGCGTTTTTCAGCTCCTCGTGACTGTTCCTTAGTCCCTTGATCTCTGTAGCAAGAGATTCTCTGCTGTCAGCTATACTGTTTTCAAGCCCAGCGATTAATTTTATGACTATTATTCTAAATTCACTTTCTGTTATATTATTTAAATCCTTTTTGATCAGCTCATTAGCTGTTGTTATTTCCTGGAGATTCTTCTGAGGGGAATTCTTCCGCTTGGTCATTTTGGATAGTCCCTGGCATGGTGAGGACCTGCAGGGCACTTCCCCTGTGCTGTGGTGTATAACTGGAGTTGGTGGGCGGAGCCGCAGTCAGACCTGATGTCTGCCCCCAGCCCACCGCTGGGGCCACAGTCAGACTGGTGCGTGCCTTCTCTTCCCCTCTCCTAGGGGCGGGATTCACTGTGGGGTCGGGTGGCCCGTCTGGGCTACTTGCACACTGCCAGGCTTGTGATGCTGGGGATCTGGCGTCTTAGCTGGGGTGGGTAGGCAAGGTGCACAGGGGCAGGAGGGGCAGGCTTAGCTTGCTTCTCCTTAGGTGATCCACTTCAGGAGGGGCCCTGTGGCAGCAGGAGGGAGTCAGATCCGCTGCCGGGGGTTTGGCTCCGCAGAAGCGCAGAGTTGGGTGTTTGCGCGGAGCGAGCAAGTTCCCTGGCAGGAACTGGTTCTCTTTGGGATTTTGGCTGGGGGATGGGCGGGGGAGATGGCGCTGGCGAGCGCCTTTGTTCCCCACCAAACTGAGCTCTGTCGTCAGGGGGCTCAGCAGCTCTCCTTCCCTTTGTCCTCCAGCCTTCCCGCTTTCTGAGCAGAGCTGTTAACTTATGACCTCCCAGACACTAAGTCGCGCTTGCTGTAGGAACACGGTCCGTCAGGCCCCTCCGCTTTTTGCAAGCCAGACTCGGGGGCTCTGCTTGGCCGGCGAGCCGCCCCTCCGCCCTGGCTCCCTCCCGCCAGTCCGTGGAGCGCGCACCGCCTCGCCGCCCTTCCTACTCTCTTCCGTGGGCCTCTCGTCTGGGCTTGGCTCCGGCGACTCGTTCTGCTAATCCTCTGGTGGTTTTCTGGGTTATTTAGGCAGATGTAGGTGGAATCTAAGTGATCAGCAGGACGCGCGGTGAGCCCAGCGTCCTCCTACGCCGCCATCTTCCCTCCTCCTTGTGGTCTTAATTTATTAGGATGTAAGTCAGCTTTGAAATTAATACAAAGTGAGTATGCAAGTTAAAGACTGACAAACTGATTCCAAAGTTGGTCTTGAATTGTTTTTTAAGTCTCTTTTTCTATACACCCACTCCAGACTTTACAGAATGCAGAGGTTCAATTCAACAAATCATTCCTCTTTTATAGCTGATTGTTGGCACCATATTCTTTATCCCTAATGAAAGAACAATGAGCCATGTTAACATTTCATGGGGGTAAGAAATAATTTGAGTTATTTTGAATCTTCCTGTTAGATAGTATGGCAGACAGTGTTCATGAAATATATAACATTTGGGATAGTCATACCATACTTCTTACCTGTTCATGAACAATGAAGCTTATACTTGTCAATGGACATTGAGTTGTGTTTTTGTTTTTGTTTTTTTGGTTTTTTCGCTGTTACAAACTGCACTGCTATGAATATTCCTATAATTTCTTCACCTGTCCCTTGGTGCAAATGTGCAAGAATTTCTCTTGAAGTGGGACTGATGAATCATGGGGTATTTTTATCACTATTTTTTATTCCAAAGTGGTCATACCAATTTACATTATTGTGATCCACGATATATGTGTTCCTCTTGCTTCATATCTCACTAAAACTATTTGCTAATTTCATGGGTGAGATTATATAGTATTACATTATGGTTTTAATGTGCATTTCCTTAACTACTAATGAGGTAGAACATTTTTTAATAGGTTAACTGGCTATTTAGCTTTCTTTTCCTGTAAAATGCATATTCAAGTTTTTGCCCATTTTTCTATTGATTTTTTTCTAACTAATGTGTATAAGTAATATGTATATATCCTGGATACTGAGCTGTTATTAGTTTAATCAGTTGCAAATGTCTTCCCCCAGTTTGTGCCTTGTATTTTCACTCAATCATTGTGCTGTCTTTTGTTAAACAGAAATTCTTAATTTTAATATGGCTAAACTTATTAATCTTTTCATTTATGGTTTATGTCTTTTGTCTTATTTAATAAATCTTTCTCTACTCCAAGCCATTAAGGTATTTTTCTATATTGCTTCTAACAATTTCATTATTTTGCTTTTCATATTTAAATCTTTTCAAAAAGTTTTTATTTGAGTATAGTTGACACATAGTGTTATTTATATTAGTTTCTAAATCATAATGCATCTAGAATTTATTTTTACCACATAGACAATCAATTCTCCCTGCATCATTTATTCAAATATTAATTCTTTCCCTCACTGATTTGCTTTAAGTTTTCATATACACATAGATCTATTTAAATCTCAATTCTGTTCCAATAATCTATTTGTCTATCTTTGAACAGCTTTATAAATGTTAATATTTAATATACTGGTAGAGCAAATCCCCCAATGTCATACTTGCTCAGGAATACCTTGTTTATTCTTCATCCTTTGCATTTCCACATAAACTTTAGAACTGACTCTTCAGGTTTAAATACACAATTGGGATTTTGATTAGAATTGCACTGAAACTACAGATCACTTGGGATAAGTGAAACCTTTACAATAATACGGTTTCTAATCTATAAACATGGCATATTTCTTTATTTGGGTTTTTCTCTAATGTCTTTCAATAAAGTTTTGGAATTTCTGCCATAAAGTACTTAGATACTTCTTGTTAGGTTTCTACGAAGAACTTAGTATTTCTTAACACTATTGTAAACTTTATTGAATTACACCTTCTGTTGCTACTGCATAACAACGTAATCACTTTTTAGCATATTTTCATTATGCCTAATAAGCCTGCTAAACTTTCATATTAATTCAAATAATTTACCTATTGACTAATTTTCCAATCTTTATACTTTTTCCCTATTTTTTCCTTTTTCTTACCATATCACATTAGCTAGAACCTTTACTGCAATGCTGAAAGAAAGCAGATGATAGACTCTCCTCTTGTTCCTGATCTGAAAGGGAATGCTTTTGACTTTTCAACACTGGGTTATGCCAACATTTAAAGTTGAAGAAATCATGCTGCTGAAAAGTAAAGCCACTGTTCAAGATCATAAGTCCTCTAAGTGTTAAACTCAGGATTCAACCTAGATCTAAGACCCATGTTCTTTTTATCAATTTATGTTGGTGGACAAACAAGTTAGCTAGTGAGACTGAAAACAGGCAGAGGCAAAGAAGTACATTTGGATTTAAAACAATCTAAATCACAATAAAAATAAAAGTCTTTGAGCTTTGCTAAAACTTCAGAAAATCTTGGGAATCATTCTGAGGGGCAAACATGAATATGATTTTTCCTTAAATTTGCTTGATGACTCCCTGCTACTTACAAGGATAAAGCCCAAATCCTCAGCATTACCTTTCCAGATTTATTTCTAGCCATCCTATCTTCAAATACCTTCAACCTTGCACCATTCCCAACTGTGTTACATATTTTCATTCTCCTGTGACATTGAGCATTCAGTCCTTCCCCCTGTTGTACAATTAAGAATCCTTACCATTCATTCATTCATTCATTCATTCAACCAACAGATACCAAGAGCCTAGAATGTGGCAAAAATTACAGTAACCACTGAGGATACAATGGTAAAGAAAACAGAATTAGTCCACGCATTTGTCAAAGCTTCAGAGAACAACTTGTTGTGGCAGAGGAATAAGAGAAAGAATAGCACTATTCTCATTGTCTTTATATTTGTTTTAATTGAGTTTTTAATTTGAAACCTGGTTTAACCATTCTGAAGTCCCCCATCTTACCTTCATTTCTTATTTTATTTTTTTTTTAATTTTATTTGTTTATTTTGAGAGAGAGAGGCAGCATGAGTGGGAAAGGGGCAGAGAAAGAGTGAGAGAGAGAGAATCCCAACCAGGCTCTATGCTCAGCACAGAGCCAGATGCAGGGCTCAATCCCATGACCATGATCATCACCTGAGCCAAAATCAAGAGTCAGACACTCAACTGATTGAGCCACCCAGGCACCCCTTCACGTCTTATTTTAGTCACAGTTGTCCAGAAACACAGGACCAATTGAAGGATGGATGTATGTTTATATATGTGTGTATATACATAAACATATATGACAATAAGAATGAACATATGTGTACATACATACATATACACATACACAATGCCTATATACATAGGTATGTATGTATACAGAGGGAAAGAGAAAGAGAAAATTTTATTTTAAGGAATTGTACATGATTGTGGAGGCTTGGCAAGTCCAAAATATGATGGGTAGGCCAGCAAGTTGGAGACTCAGGGAAGAGTTGCAGTTTGAGTCTAAAGGCACTCTACTGGCAAAATTCCTTCTAAATTGGGGAGAAGTTGGGTAGAGGAGTTAGGCTTTATTCTGTTAAGGTTTTCAACTGATTATATAAGGCTTTCCCACCCCTATTATGAAGGGCAATCTGCTTTACTCAAAACCTACCAATATAAATGTCAATTGCATTCAAAAATATCCTCACAAAACATCCAGAATAAGATTTGACCAAATATCTATGTACCATGGCCCAGCCAAGTTGACATATAAAATTAAACATCACTGGGGCACCAGGGTGGCTCAGTCAGTTAAATGTCTGACACTTGGTTTCAGCTCAGGTCATGATCTCATGGTTTGAGAGTTCGAGCCCAACATTGGGTTCTGCACTGACAGCACAGAGCCAGCTTGGGATTCTCTCTCCCTCTCTCTCTCTGCCCCTCCATGGCTTGCTCTCTAAATTCATACATACATACATACATACATAAAAACCTAAAAAATATTTAAATTAACCATCACATTTCTTACCCTTTCTTTTCTTGCCTACACCCTTAACTTCTTTTTTTAAAGGAGAACTTGAGTAGGAGGAGGAAAAGAGGGATAAAAGGAATAAGTGTCAAGGATAGCCATCTGATTCCCTTTTCCTTCCAGTTTTAACCTGTGAGGAAGGTGTAGTTAAAGAAGAGCTCAATGAGCAGGGTTCAACTGTGCAGCCTGTTTATCCCTGAAACCCCAACAAACAATAAATGTCTTCATGACCGACTCCCTCAGAAGTTCCTAGTACACGCATAGATCACTCTGCCAACCTTGCTGAAGCTAAGGAAAAAAATCTTATAAAGCTAAGTATTAATTTTCTTTATTAAGAGCTAATAAATACAAAATCACTTGGAGTTTTTATTTATGTATGGAAAACCCAAGCGGGCCCAAATAGATTTCACACACTAAAAGAAATTAAGTTTCAGTCTGGAATAACAGAAATAACAGAAAATGATTATTTAAAGTCCTATAAAATAAAAGTATGGAAAGAAAAAATATATTAAATACAAAACATGAGGGCCCTTTTGGGGATACTGGAAGCACCTACGTGTTTGTTTTTTTAATCTCCCTTCCACAAGATGAAAAAAAAAGAAAGAAATATGAAGTAACAAGATGTAATCCAACTTGTACAATCATGTAAAACAGTTTCTTCAGGATGGGCATAAAGCTCAGCTTATCCACCGGAGGAATACCAATCTATAAAGCATTATAAAATAAGGATGCAAATATACAAATTTGAATTCACCTTGGTTCAGGTGAATAGTCTACCATCAGACAAGTTTATACTACCATCCAGTGGTTCCTTTAGGGAAAAGACATTTGTACCCTTCAAAATGTTTCCACTAGATAAGGCAATCTAATAGATATAAATGGACTATTTTTTCCTAAAAGAAAACAGGATAAGAGGAATAAAACGAACACTGAAATATACAGTAGGCCATAACAGACAGGTCATTTGGTTAAAAACCCGAGATCTGAATTCTGGCTCTGAGTTCTACTATTCACACCTGTGTGATTTTGGACAAGTTTTACCTGTAAAAGCTTGTTTCCCATTTGTAAAATAAAATGACTACACTACATTGGTGTTTCTCAAATGGCAAGTGGTCATACAATCAATTGAATGAATCATGACCAGGATTTTTTTTTTAATTTAAATGTGACCTCCCCCCTCAAAAAAAATATGAGAACACATAACAAGTTGTAAGAGTGTTGTTTGATGAAGTGAATAAATGTACACATTATGTGCTGTGTCTGTGGATGTGTATACTGCCTGGCACACAATATAAAATGTATCTGTTAAAATGAGTCACAACAAAAACAGATGAAAAGTCTCTAAGATTCCTATCAGCTCTAAATTCCATATTCCTATAAATAGTGGCCATGAGTCCTGCATCAGGGTACTCATACAGGGTTTGAGGTGCTTAATTTACAGTTAGATGTCTGATAGACCCATCTGCTGATGAGTTGGATGTCTTTGTTTCTCTCTTACAGTAAGTAAAAAAGACTTCAACCAAAATAGAAATATTTTCTTGGTTTTGTTTATGTGTTTTATTTCCTTTCCCCAAAGACTCCTACCAAGTCTTTCTAATACAATGCTTCTCAAAATAATGGTCCAGGGACCAACTGCCTTAGATTCATCTCAAATGCTTGTTTAAAATACTAACTTTTGCCTCCCCTGTCCTACACCAGACCCACTGCATCAGAACCTCAAGGCACAGAGTTCAGTAATATGCACCGTCTTCAAGTACCCTAGGTGATTCTTATGTGCCATAAAGTTTGAAAATATTAGCTTAACATTAGCTTAATAATCAATGATATTTTCAAGGAGAGAGCTCTTAGCAAGTAATTTTTGATACTTGTCCATCCAATCATCCTCTGTGCTATCTCTGTCCTTTCTTCAATTTATCCCTCTCAAAAGGAGACAATCCTTGCTCATCCCCATACCAGGGGGACAAATCTCTACTATCTACAGAGAATGAGGCCAATGGAAGTAATTTCAGGTATAAAATCTATAACAGTAAATTCCAGGTATAAAATCTATAACATCTAACATACTATCTGAGACCAAATATGATTTTAATATATTAAACTATATTGAAAACATATTAGACAGCAATATTTGTTTTCACATATTCATGCTTGATACTTTTTTAGGGTAATTATACAAGACATTTACTTTTTAATTTAAACTTTAGTTAGTTAACATAACAGTGTAATGTTGGTTTCAGGAGTAAATTCAGGGATTCATCACTTGTATACAACACCCTCTGCTCATCACAATAAATGCCCTCATTAATTAATACCTATCACCCATCTATCCTATTTTCAACCCATCTCTACCCATCAACCCTTTTTGTTTTCTCTCTTTAAGATTCTCTTATGATTTTGTTCCCCTTCTTCTCTTTCCCCATTCCTTCCCATATGTTAATTTGTTTTGTTTCTTAAATTCCACAAATGAATGAAATCATATGGTATTCATCTTTCTCTGATTGACTTATTTCACTTAGCAAAATACATTCTAGCTCCATCCATGTTGTTGCAAATGGCATAATTTCATTTTTTGATGGCTGAGTAATATTCCAGTGTGTGTGTGTGTGTGTGTGTGTGTGTGTGTGTGTAGATATGGATAGATAGATGATAGATAGATAGATAGACCACATCTTCTTTATCCATTCATTAGTCTATGGACGTTTGGGTTCTTTCCATAGTTTGGCCATTATTGATAATACTACTGTAAACATTGGGATACATGTGTCCCTTCAAATCTCTATTTGTCTATCCTTAGGGTAAATACCTAATAGTGAAATTGTTGGATCATAAGGTAGTTCTATTTTTAGTTTTTTGAGGAACCTTCATATTGTTCTCCAGAGTGGCTACACCAGTTTGCGTTCCCACCAACAATGCAAGAATGTTCCCCCTCTTTTTTTGAGGTTTATATATTTATTTCTGAGACAGAGAGAAAATGTGTGTGCACAAGCAGGAGAGCAACAGAGAGATATGAAGAGAGAGAATTCCAAGTAGACTCCATGCCATCAGCACATAGCCTGATGTGGGGCTTGATCCAATGAAACATGAGAGCCCAAATCCAGAGTTGGACACTATGGGGCACCTGGGTGCCTCAGTCGGTTGAGCGTCTGACTTTGGCTCAGGTCATGATCTCGCTGTCTGTGAGTTCGAGCCCCCCGTCGGGCTCTGTGCTGACAGCTCAGAGCCTGGAGCCTGCTTTGGATTCTATGCCTCCCTCTGTCTCTGCCCCTCCCCCGCTCATACTTTGTCTCTCTCTCTCTGTCAAAAATAAATAAACATTAAAAAAATAATAATAATAAAAGAATTGGACGCTAAACTAACTGCACCACCCAGGTCCCCCGAGAGGGATCCCTTTTCTCCAAATCCTCATCAACAACTGTTGTTTCTTGTGTTGTTTCTTCTAGCCCTTCTGATAGGTGTGAAGTGGTATCTTATTGTGGTTTGATTTGTATTTCCCTGTTGATGAGTGTTGTTGAGCATCTTTTCATGTGTCTGTTAGCCATGTGGATGTCTTCTTTGGAAAAGTGTCTATCCATGTATTCTGCCCATTTCTTAACTGAGTTGTTGTTTTTTGGGTGTTGAGTTTGATAAGCTCTTTATATGTTTTGGATACTAACCCATTATCAGATAAGTTGTTTGCAAATATCTTCTCCCATTCCATAGGCTGCCTTTTAGATTTGTTGATTTTTTTTTCCTTTGCCGTGCAGAAGCTTTTTATCTTGATGAAGTCCCAATAGTTCATATTTTCTTTTGTTTCCCTCACCTTTGGGGACGTACTTAGTAAGAAGTTGCTTCAGGCGAGGTCAAAGAGAATGCTGCCTATGTTCTCTTCTAGGATTTTGATGGTTTTCTGTCTCACATTTAGGTCTTTCATCTATTTTGAATTTATTTTTGTATATGGTGCAAGAGAGTGACCCTGTTTCATTCTTCTGCATGTCACCAACCATTTTTCCCAACACTACCTATTGAAGAGACTGTCATTTTTTGACTGGATATTCTTTCCTGCTTTGTCAAAGATTGGTTGACCATGTAGTTGTGGGTCCATTTCTGGGTTTTCTGTTCTGTTCCATTGATCTATGTGTCCTTATTTTGTACCAGTACCATACTTTCTTGATGACTACAGCTTTGTAATATAGCTTGAAGTCCAGAATACTGATGCTTCCAGGTTTGTTTTTCTTTTTCAGAATTGCTTTGGCTATTCGGAATCTTTTGTGGTTCCATGCAAATTCTAGGACTGTTTGTTCTAGCTCTGTGAAGAATGCTGGTGGTATTTTGATAGGAATCGCTAAATGTGTAGGTTGTTTTAGGTAGTATAGACATTCTAACAATGTTTGTTCTTCTAATCCATGAGCATGGAATGCTTTTCCATTTTTTAATGTCTCCTTCAATTTCTTTCATAAGTGTTCTACAGTTTTAAGTGTACAGATCTTTTACCTCTTTAGTTAGGTTTATCCCTAGATATCTTATGGGTTTGGGTGCAGTTGCAAATGGGATTGATTCCTTGAATTCTTTTTCTGCTTCTTCATTATTGGTGTATAGAAATGCAACAGATTTCTACACATTGATTTTCTGTTCTGTAGTTTTGCTGATCCATGTATTAGTTCTAGCAATTTTTGGTAGAATCTTTTGGGTCTTCTACATAGAATAGCACATTGTCTGCAAATAGTGAAAGTTTCACTTCTTCCTCACTGATTTATATGCCTTTGATTTCTTTTTGTTGCCTGATTGCTGAGGGTAAGACTTCCAGTACTATGTTAAATAGTAACGGTGAAAGTGGACATCCTTATCTTGTTTCTGACTGTAGGGGAAAGGCCTTCAGTTTTTCCCCATTGAGGATGATATTAGCTGTGGGTCTTTCATATATGGCCTTTATGATGTTGAAGTATGCTTCATTAATCCCTACTTTGTTGAGGATTTTTATCAAGAAAAGATACTGTATTTTGTTAAATGCTTTTTCTGCATCTATTGAGAGGATAATGTGGTTCTTATCCTTTTTTTTATTAAAGCGGTGTATCACATTGGTTGATTAGTGAATATTGAACCACTCCTGCAACTCAGGAATAAATTGCACTTGAGCGTGGTGAATAATTCTTTTAATGTAATGTTGAATTTGATTTGCTAGCATTTTATTGAGATTTTTGCACCCAGCTTCACCAGGGATATTGGCCTATAATTCTCTCTTTTAGTGGAGCCTTTGTCTGGTTTGTAATCAAAGTAATGCTGGCTTCATAGAATGAGTTTGGAAGTTTTCTTTCCATTTCTATTTTTTTGGAAAAGTTTGATAAGAATAGGTATTAACTCTTCTTTAAATGTCTGGTGGAATTCCCCTGGGAAGCTATCAGGCCCAGAACTCTTATTTGTTGAGAGATTTTTTTATTACTGCTTCAATTTCTTTTCTGCTTATGGGTCTGTTCAAATTTTCTATTTCTTCCTGTTTCCGTTTTGGTAGTTTTTTTTAAGTTTATTTATTTATTTTGAGAAAGAGAGAGAAAGAGAGAGAGAGAGAGAGAGAGAGAGAGAGAGAGACAGAGAGTAGGGAGGGGAAGAGAGAGAAGACAAGGAGAATTCCAAACAGGCTCCACACAGTATGCATGAAGTCCAACACAGAGTTTGATTTCACAACCATGAGATCATGACCTGAGCCAAAGTCAAGAGTCAGATATTTAACCAACTGAGCCACTTAGGCACCCCTCAGTTTCAGTAGTGTGTATGTTTCTAGGAATTTATCCATTTCTTCCAGGTAGCCCAATTTGTTGGTATATAATTTTTCACAGTATTCTCTTATAATTGTTTGTGTTTCTGTGGTGTTGGTTGTGATCTCTCCTCTTTCATTTGGGATTTTATCTATTTAGGTCCATTCTCTTTTCTTTTTTATAAGTCTGGTAGGGGATTACCAATTTTGTTTATGCTTCCAAAGAAATAGTTCTTTGTTTTATTGATATATTATACTGGGGTTTTTGTTTGTCTGTTTCTATATCATTTGTTTCAACTCTAATCTTTATTATTTCCCTTATTCTGCTGGCGTTAGGCTTTATTTGCTGTTTCTGTTCTAGATCCTTTACATGTAAGGTTAGGTTGTGTGTTTAGGACCTTTCTTGCTTCTTGAGATAGGTCTACATTGCAACATACTTCTCTCTTAGGATTGCCTTTGCTGCATTCCAAAAGCTTTGGGCTGTCGTGTTTTCATTTTCATTGGCTTCCATGTATTGTTTTATTTCTTCTTTAATTTCCTGATTAACCCATTCTTTAACCTCCATGTAGTTAAGGGATTTCCAAATTTTTTCCTGTGGTGGATTTCAAGAATCATAGTATTGTGATCTGAAAATGTGCATGGCATGATCTCAATCTTTTTGTACTTGCTGAGGGCTGATTTGTGTCCCAGTATGTGATCTATTCTGGAGAATGTTCCATGTGCACTCAAGAAGAATGTGTATTCTGCTGCCTAAGGATGAAATGTTCTGTATATTCTGTTAAGTCCATCTGGTCCAGTGTGTCATTCAAAACCATTGTCCCCTTGTTGATTTTCTGCTTAGACAATCTGTTCATTGTTGTAAGTGAGATGTTAAAGTCTCCAACTACTATGGTATTATTATCAATGAGTTCTTTTATGTTATTAATTGATTCATATATTTGAGTGCTTTCAAATGAGGGGTATATTTATAATTGCTAGATCTTCTTGATGGATAGACCCTTACTTATGATATAATGCTTTCTTCATCTCTTGTTACAGTATTTGGTTTAAAATTTATTTTTTCTGATATAAGTATGGCTACTCTGGCTTTCTTTGGAGATCTATTTAGCATGATAGATTGTTCTCCATCCCCTCACTTCTAATCGGCAAGTGTCTGTAAGTCTAAAATGAATCTCTTGTGGGGTGCCTGGGTGGCTCAGTCAGTTGAGCGTCCGACTTCGACTCAGGTCATGATCTTGTGGTCTGTGAGTTAGAGCCCCACATCGGGCTCTGTGCTGACAGCTCAGAGCCTGGAGCCTACTTCAGATTCCGTGTCTCCCTCTTTCTGCCCCGCCCCTGCACATGCTCTCTCTCTCTCTCTCTCTTTCTCTGTCAAAAGTAAATAAACATTAAAAAAATAAATAAAATAAAATGAATCTCTTGTAGGCAGCATATAGATGGATCTTGTTTTGCTTTATCCATTCTGATAACCTATGTCTTTTGATTGGAGCATTTAGTTCATTTATATTCAGAGTGATTTTTGAAAGATATGAATTTAGTACCATTGTGTTACCTGTAGACTAGGTGTTTCTGGTCATGATCTCTGGTTCTTTCTAGTCTTTGTTGTTTTGGTCTTTTTTTTTTTTTAACTCCACTCAATGAGTCCCCCTTAAAATTTCTTGCAGGGCTGGTTGTGTATCACAGACTCCTTTATTCTTTGTTTTTCTGGGAAACTCTTTATCTCTCCTATTCTGAATGATAGCTTTGCTTGCTAGAGTATTATTGGCTGCATATTTTTCCCATTCAGCACGTTGAATATATTGTGGCACTCCTTTCTGGCCTGCCAAGTTTCTGTGGACAGATCTGCTATGAACCTTATCTGTCTTCTCTTGTAGGTTAAGGACTCTTTTCCCCTGCTGCTTTCAAGATTCTTTCCTTGACGGTGTATTTTGTGAATTTGGCTATCATATGTATTGAGGATTGCCAGCTTTTGTTGACTTTAGTGGGAGTTCTTTGTTCTTCTTAGATTTTGATGTCTTCGTCCTTTCCCAGATTGGGGAAGTTTACTGTTATAATATGTTCACAATAAACCTTCTGCTCCATTACTCTCTCTTCATCTTCTGGAATGCCTATGATATGAATGTTTTTACATTTTACTGAGTCATTAAATTCCCTCAGTCTGCCTTTGTGCTCCATGACCTTTCTTTCCCTCTTCTTTTCAGCTTCATTATTTTCCATAATTATATTTTCTATATCACTAAGTCCTTCCTCTGCTTCATCCATCGTCATTATTATGACCTTTATTTGGGTTTATATCTCAATTATAGCATTTTTTAATTTTGGCCTGACTAGGTATTAGTTCTTTAATCTCTGTAGTAAGGGATTCTCTAGTGTCTTCTATGCTTTATTCAAGCTCAGCTAATATCCTTATAATTGTCGTTTTAAATTCTAGTTCAGACAAGTTACTTATATCTTCATTGAGGAAATCTCTGGGTGTCATTTTTTTTCCTGTTCTTTCTTCTCAGGCAAATTCCTCCTTCTCGTCATTTTGGATAGAAAGAAAGAAAAAGCAAAATAAAACAAAATAAATTTTTTTTTAATTTAAGAAAAAAATGTAACAATAATATACCTACAGAAAGCTTGACCCTACGTGTGTTTTGGTCTGCTTGTTATAAGAAGCATGATACAAAAAAGGTAAAGTGAAATAAAATTAAAAGAGAAGAAGAAAATAATTAAAAAATATATGTAATTTAAATTTTTTTAAATTGCTCTGTCTGTATTAAAAAGAAAAAAAGCAGACAAAAACAAAAACAAATAAAAAAAGAGAGAGAAATAAACAAACCCCAAAAGATGCTAGATCCTTTTCCCCCTAGAGCTGAAGCTTTGTAGCACTCTATAATCAGTAGACTTGGTGTGGGAGAAGGGTTTCTGGTCCTCTGAGGGAAGGGCCTGCTGCTCTGATTCTTAGATGCAATCACCCCTGTGGAGATGTGTCTGTAGGACTCAGGGGTGTGGGGTTTGATGGCTCCATTCTCCACTTGGTGGTGCTGTTTAGCTCACTGTGGTGAATCAAGCTGGTGGGTGCAGGGAGAAAATGGCTTTGTCCCATTCTTTCATCTCAGGAGCAGGAAATGTGTGCAACCCCTCTTCAGTAAGCCCTCAGAGATGCTCAGTGACCCCACCTGTGTCCCTGGTTTCTGTCACATCCCCACCTTCACCCTCTCTGTGTCCAAGTTGTCTGCCAAACAGCACAACACTCCTGTGTTTTATCTCAGGTGTGGCCATGTTTCAAAACACCACACTTCAGAGACAACTGGGGCATAGACCCACACTGATCCTCTGGGGTAGGGTCTCCCTGCATTGTGGCTAGTGCCAGCGTGTTGCAGAAGACAGCCACATGACTGCACAGTAGATCAGAGTTTATGATAAATCTCAATACACAGCCAGCACCAGGGATTGCAGACCTCTGCCAGCATTTTTGCTCCTGTAACTGTGAGTCGACAGCTGGATGATGCCCACAGAGTCCTTTGTCCATGGAGAGGCTGCATCACCTCTCAAATGCACTCCAAGCAGGGGAACCACTTCTCCCCAGTGACCCTGGGGGGTCCTCCCCACTGCTGGGGCTCAGCACTCCTCTACCACCAGAGTACTTTAATAAGCTTGCCAGGCACAAACCTGGTAATGTTCACACCTCTGAAAACTGTACTCCACTGTTCATAGAAAACTGGCATTGTTGTAACCCCCTCCTTTTTCCCCATCAAAGGTTATGGGGAGTAGGTTTTTTTTGTGCATTCCCCTGAACATGTTTTCGCTCTCTCTTACCCTGTGCTTTTTCTTCTCTCTCCTCCTCCTCCACTCTCACTACTCCCACCAAGGTCAGGGCTTTCTTCCCTGGAGATTCCCATGGCTCTTTACTCCCATGAACTCTACACAGTTCTTACCTTCCATGGGTCATTTTTCTGGTTTGTAGACACGTAGCTTTGTTCTCTAAGACTTCCAATCAATTTCTTGGGTGTTCAAAATGATTTGATATTTATGTAGCTGTTAAACCTAATCCATGAGAACATGGTCCTTTTTTTTTTTTTCCAGGCTCAGTACCAATGCATAGAGCCCAGCTGGGACCCCCACTCACCATCTCTTTGCATGCTTAATATTTTTAAACAAAGCTCAAATCCTTTCTTTTCCAATTTTCCAAATAAATATTCTGAGTATGTGTGGTTACATATATCCTTCCTATTCAAGTGTTGTCCCTATATCAGCAACATCAGCACTGCCTGGGAGATTGTTAGAAATAGACAAACTCTACCCCAGAATCTGAATCATCTGTATTTTAACAAAATTCCCCAAGATGAACTTTATATACTCTACAGTTTAACAAGCACTGTTCTATAAATAGTGGGCATGAAATAGACAATCAGTACATGCATGAGTGGCTGCAGCCAGAATTTTTGGTGATGCTCATAGGAAGGAAAAAAAAAAAGTAATGGTTTATATTCATTGTTATGGACTAAATGTTTGTGTCCCTTCCAAATTCACATACTGACTTCCCAACCCCAGTGTGATGGTATTTGGAGGTGAGGTCTTTGGGAAGTAATTAGGTTTAAATGACAGGAGTGTGGGTTCCTTATAAGATTAGCATCCTTATAAGAAGAGACACTACAGCTTTCTATCATGAGAAAGCAGCCATCTGCATGCCAGGAAGAGAGGGCTCACCAAGAATCAAATCTTCTGGCACCTTCATCTATACTTCCCAGTCTCCAGAACTATGGCTGTTTAAGCCACTTACTCAATGGCATTTTGTTATAACAGCTTGAGCTAAGACAATGCACTAAACCATCTTTTTAAACCTGGAGATTTTTACTCTTTTTTTCAAAAAGTGAGGACTCTAACACCCCTCCTGCCTGTGTAGGAAATACACAGAGTAATACAGGAGAAAGGAACTGACAGAGACTGAGACTGAGAGAAATTTTTAGAAGAAACCACAAATTTCCATGTAGTTGTTAATGGTTCTGCACTAAATGAAGTGGTTGCAGATGGAGAGACAGAGAAATAGCTAATATAAATATGAAGTCCCTGATACAAGTAAATGAGCAAATGAATTCCAGGAAAATGAGACACAGAAAAAAGATCAAGGCTAACATAAACCAGTAAGATGCCAGAACAAGACTACAGTAGCATTCCTCTAATTTCCAATTGCAGTAGAGATTCCATTACTTAGAGTCACCAAAATAGATATTATTGCTCTTTGGAAGTTCACATGTTACATAAACCCCATAGCTGTTGCCACAATGTTTTCTGAATTTGAGTCTGTTTTAGGGAACTACCTAGATAACTGACACAATTTTAAGACTTAAGGTTTAAGGGCTTGATGTTTTTGGTCCAAATGGTAAGTGATAATAAATCATAACTATAATATCCTTGACATCAAAGGCCACTTATTCTTAAGAAGTAAGGTAGAGGGGTGCCTGGGTGGCTCAGCCGGTTAAGCATCTGACTTCGGCTCAGGTCATGATCTCACTGTTCGTGAGTTCGAGCCCCATGTCGGGCTCTGTGCTGACAGCTCAGAGCCTGGAGCCTGCTTCAGATTCTGTGTCTCCCTCTCTCTCTCTGCCTCTCCCCCACTCGCACTTTGTCTCTCTCTCTCTCTCTCTCAAAAATAAACATTTAAATAATTTTTTTTAAAGAAGGTAGAAATGAGCTATATAGGAATCAAATATCAATAAATGCCCCTCTTATCCCACCGAAACTATCTTCCAGGTCTGAATCCAGTTTTGGCTTTCTTTCTGGCTTGATTCTGTTTCCCTAGTTTGAATTAACCTCTAACTTCTGGCGGTAGTGTGAATCAGGACTTGAAACATTCATATGTGTGAGGTAATCTAACAGCTACATCTTATTAAAGAAGCCTTTTCCAGAGTTCTAAAATTCTCCATTCTGGACTAGTTGCCTTCATTGCCTTGGTGTATAACTCTCATACTGGGATATTCCTTTATCATCAATCTTAGGAATTCCCCTGACCTCATGTGTATCATATGTTTCATGTGCCCTATGTCTTCTTCTTCCTTGTTTTGGTGGAGCATATCCTCCAGTAACTTCCAGGAAAGGGTGCATGGTAGACAAAAAATAAGGTAGTTCTATTTTTAATTTTTTGAGGAACCTTCATACTATTTTCCAGAGCGGCTGCACCAGCCTGCATTCCCACCAGAAGTGCAAAAGGGATTCTCTTTCTCCACATCCTCACCAATGTCTGGTGTTGACTGAGTTGTTAATTTTAGCCATTCTGCCAGGTATGAGGTGGTATCTCATTGTGGTTTTGATTTGTATTTCCCTGATGATGAGTGATGTTGAGCCTTTTTTCATGTGTTGGTTGACCATCTGGAGATGGTCTTCTTTGGAGAAGTGTCTATTCATGTCTTTTGTCCATTTCTTCACTGGATTATTTATTTTTTGGATGTTGAGTTTGATAAGTTATTTACGAATTTTGGATACTAACCCTTTATCTGATATGTCATTTGCAAATATCTTCTCCCATTCCGTCTTTTAGTTTTGCTGATTGTTTCCTTCGCTGTGCAGAAGCTTTTTATTTTGATGAGGTCCCAAAAGTTCATTTTTGCTTTTGTTTCCCTTGCCTCCGGAGACGTGTTGAGTAAGAAGTTGCTGTGGTCAAAGAGGTTGTTGCCTGCTTTCTCCTCCAGGATTTTTATAGCTTCCTGACTTACCTTTAGGTCTCTCTGACCTATTTTGAGTTTGTTTTTGTGTTTGGTGCAAGAAAGTGGTCCACATCCATTTTTCTGCATGTCGCTGTCCAGTTTTCCCAGCACCACTTGCTGGAGAGACTGTCTTTATTCCATTGGGTAGTCTTTCCTGTTTTGTGAAAGATTAGTCAGCCATACGTTTGTGAGTGCATTTCTGGGTTCTGTATTCTGTTCCATTGATCTGAGTGTCTGTTTTTGTGCAATCCCCATCACTTTCTCATTTCTCTTTTGAAATCTCTAACATTCAGCTATTAAATCTGCTACAATGACACTCTAATGTTATTTTTTCGCTCTTATTTTCCATTTCCTTTCTTTCTGTTCTATATTCAATACGTTTTCAATTTCATTGCCTAACTCTTATTGAGTTTATCATTTCTGTGATCATCTTTTTAGTTTCCAGGAGTTATTTTTTATCCTTTAAATATTCTTTTTATCATGTTCTCTTCTTTTTTTCACAATTATAACATCTTATGTTATCTCTCTGAGAATATTGATAATTCTTTTTTTTTTTTTAATTTTTTTTTCAACGTTTTATTTTTATTTTTGGGACAGAGAGAGACAGAGCATGAACGGGGGAGGGGCAGAGAGAGAGGGAGACACAGAATCGGAAACAGGCTCCAGGCTCTGAGCCATCAGCCCAGAGCGTGACGCGGTGCTCGAACTCACGGACCGCAAGATCGTGACCTGGCTGAAGTCGGACGCTTAACTGACTGCGCCACCCAGGCGCCCCTAGAATATTGATAATTCTTAAATATTTTCCCTTCTTCCTACATTGTCTCTGTTTTCTCCAAGTTATTTTTCATGTTTTCACACTTTGGTATCTTTCTTTTGTGAGTACAGTTTTCCTCAAATGTATGATAATCTTTGGTTGCTTTCTCATATTTAATAGAGGGGGACTAAAAAGCCAATTGGAAGTTCTGAGTATCTGGGTGGCACTTGCCTACTGTAAGCTTCTTCATTAGATATTTTAGAGGGCCTGTTGAGTTGGAAACCTCCAATTCCAGTATGTGGCATGATGTGCCAAAAGCTATTTGATAGCTAACCTGTCAACCATCCTTCCCTCCATCCTTGATAACAGAACACTGATTTTTTTAGGGTGCTAAATTTGCCCAATCCAAGGTATAAAACATACTCCTGCAGAGCAGATGGACAGCCTATAATATAGTATCTAAAGTGCACAGAAATACTTGGCTGTGGGTTGAACAAGCATCAATACTAAAGGAATATAATCCAGGAGCAAAGAACAGCACAGAGGTGGCAGGTGTGGTCAAAATTCCATAGGAGTTCTATCATGATTACAGGTTATATCTGTCCATTTGCAACAAGAGTACAGACAGTGACTGGAGAGAGGGGAATCAAAGGAAGCAGGATATACCAAAAGTTATCAGATACCAAGCATACTGGGGAGGGAAACTGAGGCAGAAGTCTGCCCTACTAATAAGACCAAGATTGGGGGATTGAAGGGAAAGCTACACCTCAGGGATTACATAGATAGCCAGGGCTCTTGTTGGAAAGCAAGCACTAGATTGCTGGTGTTACTGATTAGACTGCCACCATCTTCAGAGTTGACTTAGAACTGGTGAGGGCCTGAGTCTAACAGATGGGATCCATCATATGTAGAAATCTGGAGAAGATATTGAGTAGAGGAAATAAGGCAGTGACAGACAACTTAGGTAAAACATAAGTTGAAGTAACATCTACAGCATCCTAAATAATTCATGTTAGGGCACCATGGTTGGAAGAAAAGGGAAAGACTCAAAGCTGATAATTAATTATATATATCATTATGGCCATACCTACCATAAAATATAAAAATATTTCCACACTAGCTGGAAAATAGCAGCTGCACTCAGCCTTCAAAGTGTCCCCATCCCCTCACTCTGCCCCTTCCTAGATCTCTCAAGTGGCCCAGATCACCTCATGATCCAGCATATTAATGGCCTAGCAGAAGGCCTCCTAGACCCTATTCCATCCACTGACCATTCTGATTGTCAATGCTCATGCATCATCAGTTATTAAATATTTGGCTATGTTCCTAAGAGGCTTAACCTGAATTATGAATATAATAAATGTGTACCTGTTTGATTAATTATATTGCATGTAAATACACAACTTCAAAAATGTTTTTGCATAAGTGACCCAACCCTTTAATACCTTTATAAATGTGAGTGCAGAGATATTCTAAGAGATCGTGAATAGAATTTTCATCAGAAGAGTCTTCCTTATACTGATGTGGGGCAACTTCAAGATCCTCTGGTCTACAACAACTATCCTTTATATCCTTTCTGAATCTGAAATACCTGAAATAATTGTCAACTTAACAAAGCCAAGCAAAACATTTTCAACTTCAAGATACAAATTCAACTCAGGACTTCCTTGTTAAAACTCCATGTCTCAAATAAACTCACCAAAATAACAGTAAAGTAAATTATATACTTTTAAGTCATAATTTATAAGGACAAAAAGGTCAGGAGATGAGATAAACACCACAGAAATGAGGAAGATGTAAGCACAGGGGACAATAGTAACTTATTTGGAAGACCTGAGAAATTTTCATCTTAAACTGGCAGTGGAGAAAGTCAAGAATCAAAGCAAATTATATTCTATAACCACCAAAAGCACCACCAGGTGTTTCTGGAAGTAGGAAGAGGAGCGTGGTGGTGTGAAATGGAACTAAAAACAAGAAGATTGGTTAAAAATCCAGTTAAGGAGTTAGACACCCCAAAGCTCTCCCCCAAATCTAGTCAAGCAACTGTGACAAAAATTATCACAAAATATTGAAGGTTTAATCTCTGGAAAGGGTAAAATAGAGATCTATAGAAATTGAAGGACACTAGGTACAAATGAGAGCTTAGAATTTAACAAAATAAAACAGCACAGCTACAGATGTTCAATGAAGACCTGTTTTATTTTTAAGTTTAACTAGTAATCAAGAAATATAAATTAAAAGAGCAAGATGTATTTTTTCTATTAAATTGCAAAGACTAATGATAATACCTTGTGTCAGTGAGAATGCAGGGAAACAAACTCATATTCTCTTGGTGGAGGAGAAATTGTTAAAAGTTTTCTGAAGGGGCTCCAGTCCAAGATGGCAATGTAGGAAGATCCTGAACTCATGTCTTTCAAGGACACACCAAATCTACACCCATTTATAGAGCAATTCCTCCTGGTGAAGAACTGTGGGCTATCTGAACAGCTTCTGCACAACAAAAGATAGAATGGCAAGAAAGAGGCATCGTAACAAAGGAAACCCTCACCCCTGAAGCTGGAAATTGCGGTGGGGAGGTATACTATAAAGAGATGGGGGGGGGGGGAGCAGATTCCTATGCCCTGAGGCACAGAAAAAAAAAAAGCCTCAGTTTAAAAGAGCAACTAGAATATAAAGAAACTAGCCCTAGAACCCTGCCAGTGAAGGAGCTACTGAAACTTTCTCCAGGTCAGAGAGACTGGCAAGTGCCATGGTTTATACTCTTCTTCCACCTTGACAGTGTGAATGACAGCAAGGTCTGGGCACCCTAAGCAACCTATTGCTTCAGTGAGCCCTGAACCCCTAGCTCACCCCAGCCCCAGCCATCCCACTAAGGCAGTCACAGAGTGGTGCACGCCAGAGCGCCCCTCATTAGCACTCACTACATCTCCAGCCATCACCTCGAGATGAAACAAGCACAAAGCACCCTGAAAACTCTAGGCCCCACTCCAGCTTCAGACAGCTTGCTAGGGCACTACCTGCTTCAGTTCTAACTGCCCCATACCAGCACACTCCAGCTTGTATCCACTTCAGCTTCCACTGTCTTACAAGGGCACCCTCTACACAAAGAGCCCCAGGACCACCTCAGCCTACACACACTTGAGCTCAGCTGTCCTGCCAAGGCACTCCTTATGCAGAGTGCCCTTGAAACCCTGGCCTGTGCCCCACTTTAGCTCCAGTTGTTTCACCAGGGCACCCTCTGTGCACAGAGTCCTAGAACACCCCAGCTAACACACCTCAGCTGCAGCTATCTTGCCAAGATGCCCTCTGTGCATAAAGCCATAGGATCTCCCAGCTTGCACTCACTTCAGCTTCAGCTTCCCTGCTAGGGCACCCTCTGCATAGAGAGCCTCAGAACTGTCCCAGCCCTTACCCACTTCAACTCTGGCCATCCCACCAGGGCAGCCCCAGCACAAAGTGCCCCACAAATACCCATCCAGTGCCAGCCACAGCTCCAGCCGGCCATAAAAGTCACCAGGCAAACACAGTCTATATAGGGGGTGCCCATACACATGACCATTCTTTCAAGTTTAGAAGTAGATGTTCTGTCTAATTCATAGAAACAACACAGAAAAGCAAGGTAAATAGGGAGACAAGGAAGTATGCTTCAAATGAAAGAACAAGATAAAACCTCAGAAAAAGAACTAAATTAAATAGAGATAAGCAATATGTCTGATAAAGGGTTTAAGGCAATGATCATAAAGATGCTCACCAGAGTAGAGAGACCTCTAACCTAGGGAAGGAAACAGATATCCAGGTTCAGGAAGCACAGAGAGTTCCAAACAAAATGAACCTAAAGAGGTCCACATCATGACACAGAATAATTAAAATATCAAAGTTTAGGGGTATTTGGGTGGTTCTGTCGGTTAGGTGTCCAACTTTTGATTTCTGCTCAGGTCATATCTCAATGTTCTTTTCTTTTCTTTTTTTTAAATCTTTTTAATGTTTATTCATTATTTGAGACAGAGCATGAGTTGGGAAGGGGCAGAGAGAGAGACACACACAGAATCTGAAGCAGACTCTGGGCTCCGAGCTGTTAGCACAGAGTCTGGTGCAGGGCTCAAACCCACAAACCATGAGATTATGACCTGAGCTGAAGTCAGACACTTAACCAACTGAACCACCCAGGTGCCCCGTTTTTTTTGTTTGTTTGTTTGTTTTTTTTACTATTTATTTTTGAAAGAGAGAGAAAGCACACATGTACACATGAGTGGCAGAGGGGCAGAGAGAGGGAAACAGAGGATCCGAAGTGGATCCACGCTGACAGCAGAGAGCCCAATGTGAAACTTGAATTCATGAACCACGAGATTATGATCTGAGCCAAAGTCACATGCCTAAACAACTGAGCCACCCAGGTGCCCCGATCTCATGGTACTTGAGATTGAGCCCTGCATTGGGCTGTGCACTGACAGCATGGAGCCTGCTTGGAATTCTTTCTCTCTCCTTCTCTCCCTGCCCCTCCCCCACTCTCTCTCAGTCTCTCAAAAATAAAAACAAACATTTTTTAAAATGTCAAAGTTTAAAGATAAAGAAAGAATTTTAAAAGTAGCAATACAGAAGCAAAAAGTGATGTATAAGGTAAACCCCATAAAGTTATCAGTTGATTTTTCAGCAGAGACTCATTAAAAGGACTGGAAAAAGCAGGGGGGGGGGACCTACAACCAAGAATATTGTATTCAACAAGATTATCATTCAGAATTGAAGGAGAGATGAAGAGTTTCCTAGAAAAACAAAAGTTAAGGGAATTTATCACCACACTAAACTGGCCTTACAAGAAATGTTAAAGGAATTTCTTTAAGTGGAAAAAGGGGGGGCATAATTAAACATAAGAAAATAATGGACAAAAAGATATAAAATATGACAACATATACATAAAATGTGGAGGGAGAGTAAAAAGTTTTTTTAGAATGTGTTCAAACTTAAATGACCATAAATTTAACATGGACTGCTATATACTTAGGATGTTATGTATGAACTTCATGGTAATCACAAATCAAAACCTATAATATATATACAAAAATAAAGAGAAAGAAAGGCAAGCATAACACTGTAGAAAATCGTCAATCACAAAGAAAGAGAGCAACAAGATAAGGAACAGAGCAAACCAAAAAAAAAAAGCAAAACAAAACAAACAAAATAAAATAAGTAAATAAATAAATAAGCAGAAAGAGATCCATAAATACAGATAACAAACTGATGGGGGCAGGCACACCCTTCAATGGGTGAAGGGGAATGGGTTTCCAATTAAGGAATGAATAAGTCACAGGAATAAAAGGTACAGCATAGAGAATACAGTTAATGGTTTTGTAATAGTGTATGGTGACAGATGGTAGCTATTTGTAGTGAGCATAGCATAATATATAAACTTGTCAAATCACTATATTGTATATTTAAAACTAATATGACATGTGTGTCAACTATACTTCAATTTTTAAAAGTTTAAAATTTTTTCTGAAGGTTATATGTGTCAAAAATCTTAAAAGTGGGGGCCTAGCCACTCTAGTTCTAAGAATGTATCTTATGAAAATAAAAATAGGCATGCAAAGATTTAAATAAAGAATGTTTATAACAAGCAAAAAGAAAATCTGGAAGCAACCTAATTACTCAACAACAGATGATCGATTTAAAAATTATATATTTATACAATGAAGTATCATTGAGCTAGATATTTTGTTTGCTTCTGCAGCTTAAATCTCCATCCTTCTCCACTTTCTCTACTCTCTTCCTCCTTACTCTGTGCTCTGGAAAGTTAATCTTTGTAGACTGTATTGAACAGGCTTCCTTATCCTCTGTCTTCAGGTTAGGTTTGGCAGATGTTCTGATCAAATGGTGGAAGGGGAGAAGTTAGGGTACTTATTCCTCCTGCCCCCTCCCTGATGGCCCATAGTTTGTCAGTGGCTATGTGCCTTTACCAAAGGCCACAGCTCTTAAGGGGGTTTCTGTAACCATTTTTTTCTGTGCCCATTCAGGCCTAAGGATAGTAATGGCTTCCCTATCTCTAGCCCTCGCTGCTGCACTATCCCTCAATCCGTTGTAAACTCTCTTCAATGATTTAAGTAAATCATCTATGGTCAGCTACAATCCTAACTCTGCTGACACTAAAAATCATGTTTTGCTGCTTTACTGAAAGACACTGTATGGGTGTCTCACAATTTGTTCAACCAATACTCCACTGAGGAACATTTAAATTGTTGCTAATATTTGTGATGAATCTGACTCCTGGACAAAAACCAATGTGTTATTTCTCAGGCCCCAACACAGGCACTTGCAAAGGTTTTATCTGGCAAGTCTCTTGGGAAAACTGCCCTCCCATAGCAGATTTGATGTATAGTCAGTGCTCTGCAATCTTAGGAGGAAGTTGCAAAGACTCAGGTCCTCCAGCCAACCATGTTCTTACACATGTCTGTATTCCTAGCCCAGGCACCTCCATTTGGAGGCCTCTTTATCAGGGCTTTCCCAGACACTTCTGCTGAGACCTCCTTATGAGGGGATGGGGAGAGGAACCTTGAAGACACTTTTCTTCACTCTGACTCAGTACTTAAGGAGTATTATTTTTCCCTATCTCTTTCTCCTCTACCTCCCCCCAGCGCCTGAGTCCATAAGATAGCAGGAACCTTTTGCTAAGGGCTCTCCTGGCAGTGAGAAGATCCTCACATCTGTACTAATCCACCTGACCCTCACTGGGTGCTGTTCCATGGGGAAGAATGGGACACTGGACAAACCCACACTTTCTCTTGGTTAGCCTCTTGCTTATACTAACTACAGCAGTAAGTAATGAAAGGCTTAACAGTTACTTTCATTTTGGCAGCTCAGCTCTTGACATTTTCCTATTATAAATACTATCATGAAAAATAACATTATATATGTATAATTTCTGACATGTTGGAATATATGATAAATTCCTAGAAGCGTAATTCTGATTGAAGACTAAATGGACAATTTTGATAGCTATTGCCTAACTTCTCTTCATAGAGATTGTATCAGTTTACTGTCCCCCAACATTGTAAAAGAGAACCCTGGGTAAATTATATAAATGCAGTGCATCAGTCTCTTTCTCTGTAAAATCAGCATAAAAACAGAACCTACTTCATAGAGTTGTTGTGAGAATTGAATGACTTATTACAAGTTAACTGTTTAGAATAGTGCTTGGCTATTATTATTGTTATTACTTCCATATGCCCCTGACAACACAGAATGCCATTTTATTTTGACAATAAGATGAAAAATGGTCTCTTGGTGTGGCTGTAATTTGCGTTTCACTTAATATGAGTAAAGTAAGCATTTTATCATATGTTAGAGAACAAGAAAGCTCTTGGTACTGATGTGGAAATACTGATATGGAAGACATGGAATAATCTTCAAAAAGCCTTATTAATAAAGAAAGAAAGGGGCAAAGAGTGCAATATGCTAACATTTACATGTATGAAGGGGAAAAATAACCTGTTTGTTTATATGTGCACAGAATATATATTTGTTTATATGTTCACAGAATAGCCCCAGAAGAATACTGGATCCTAGGGCAGGGTGGGTAGGAGGAAGACTAGGATAAGGATAGAAGAAAGACTTTTCATTGCATACCATTTGTACCTTTTGAATTTTGTGTCTTCTGGATGCTTTACATATTCTCCCATCACCACATACACAAAAAGTATCTAATAAAAACGCTCTTTAAAATATTGTATTGGAAAATAATGTATGTTTAATAACATGGAAAACGTTCATGATAAATTGTTAAGAGAAATATAACAGGTTATAAGACAGGAATATATACATAATCCAAATCTAGTAATCATATATGGATAAGAAAAATAAAAGCCTGGAAGAGTATAATCAAAAGCTTTAACAATAAATATCTCTGGATAGTGGAGTTACAAGTCATTTTTATTTTCTTTTCAATGCTTTTTCCTATTTTCCAAATTCTGTGCTATGAAAATATATTACTTTTGCAGCTAGGAGGAAATGTTAGCTTTAAAAGGACATACATACATAGCGACAAAATATGTAACAAAATAAACATATAACAACATAAATAAATCTCCTACATAATTTTAAAGAAAAGAAGCCACACACACAAAAAAAACGTGCTTATTGATTCCAGTTAGCTTCTTGCTTATACTATGATATATGTATATGATTCCAGTTATAGCCTATTCAAGAATAGGCAAGATCTATGTTATTAGAAGCCAGGTTAGCTACAACCTGTGGCAGGGAAGTGGCTATGATTAGAAAGGGGCATGAGATAGTCTTCTGGAGTGTTAGAAATATTCTATAACTTCATCTGGGGATGGTTACATGGGTGTATACATATACACAAGTACCTTGAGTTATGTACTCAAGATATGGTCAATTTATGTGTGCTATATCCCAATTTTAACAATTAAGTCTAGAAAATGGAAGAGTAGTAAGGGAACCTTGGGTTCATCTGTTCCCTCAAACACAGCTAGATCAATATCAAACCATTTTGAACACCTAGAAAATCGATCTGAGGATTAACAGAACAATCTGCATAATTTGAGAGACAGAATGTTACAAGTACATGGTGTGGAAAAGTGAACTGGGGGAGAGAAGAGCCATAGTGCTGCAGAGGGGAGGGATCCCCTTTTGAGGAGAGGAGAAGGAGAAAGGGGGAGATTGAGCAGTGCCTTGGGTTCTTGCAAGAAAAGCACTCCCCTTGAAAGGAAAGAGAGAAGAAAGAGTGAAAACACATACAGGGGACTGCACAAGAAAACTTCCACAAAACCACTGACAGAGAAGAAGGAAAGGGTTTCAAAACCACCAGTTTTTTATAAACAGTGGAGCACAGAGTCTGAAGTTTCCATGCTCAGCACCTGGTGGTTCTCTGGCAAGGAGACAGGGTGGAGCCCCAGAGGCAGAAAGAAGGGTCTGAGGATCCCCTGATCACACAGGAAGAAGCAGTTCTCTTGCTTGGAGTGCATTTGGAAGAGGTGATAGGGTCTCTCCGCAGGCAAAAGACCCAGTGGGCACTATAGAGCTGCTCCATCCACCAGCATAGGAACAAAGAGGCCAGCTGAGGGCAACAAACCCTGGCACAGGCTGTGTGTTGCAATTTACCATAAATACTGAGCTGCTGCTGCTGTAGTCACATGAACATTTTTTTGGAACAAGATGGTACTGGCCACAGTGCAGCCAGACCCTACCTCAGAGTATCAGCACCAGTCTGAGCCATGGGGGCTCTGAAGTGTGGGGTTTTGAAACACAGCTGTGTCTGAGACAAAACTCTGGAGGGAGGTACCACCTGACAGGCAGACAGCTCAGACACAGGGGGAAGGTGGGGATCTGACCAAAGCTAGGTACACATAAAGGGTTATTTTTTTTTTTAATTTTTTTTTCAAAGTTTATTTATTTTTGGGACAGAGAGAGACAGAGCTTGAACGGGCGAGGGGCAGAGAGAGAGGGAGACACAGAATCGGAAACAGGCTCCAGGCTCTGAGCCATCAGCCCAGAGCCCGATGCGGGGCTCGAACTCACGGACCGTGAGATCGTGACCTGGTTGAAGTCGGACACTTAACCGACTGCGCCACCCAGGCGCCCCCACATAAAGGGTTATTAATCTCCAAACTGTGAGGTTGCAAACTTCCCACTCCAGAGACTAGAGAGTGGGGTGAAGCCATTTTCACCATTTGCCCACTAACAAAGATGGACCCCAGTGAGATAAACAGTGCCACCAAGTGGAGAACGGAGCTATTACACCAAGCCCCACCCCCTCTGGAACCTCCAGGCACATCTTCACTAGGGCAAGGTCTACTAATCAGAGCAGCAAGCCCCTCCCTCAGAAGATGGCACAAATCCCTTCCACATGCTTAGTCTACTGATCATAGAGTGCTGCAAATTTTCAGAACTAGGGGAAACTGAATCTAGCTTCATTTGGGTTTTGGTTTGTTTGTTCATTTGTTTGTTTGGGTTTTTTTTTTTTTTGCTTCTGTTTTTGTTTTTGTCGTGTGTTTTTTTTATATAGAAGGAGCAAATTTTTTATTTTATTTTATTAATTTTTAATTTTTTTCTTTTCTCTTTTTTTCTATAAAGCTACTCTTAAGCAGACCAAAACACACATAGGATGCGGCTTCCTTTATTTGATTTTTTTATTTTTAAAGTTTATTTTATTTTATTTGTCCAAAATGACAAGACAAAGGAATTCACCCCAAAAGAAAGAATAGGAAGAAATTATGGCCAGGGATATAATCTATACAGATAGAAGTAAGATGTCTGAACTAGAATTTAAAACAATTATAAGGTTTCAAGCTAGGCTTGAAAAAAGCATAGAAGACACTAGAAAATCCCTACTGCAGATATAAAAAAGCTAAAATCTAGTGAGGCCAAAATTAAAAATGCTATAACTGAGATGCAAACCCAAATGAATGCCATGACTGAGGATGGATGAAGCAGAAGAAGGACTTGGTGATAGAGGAGGTATAATTATGAAAAGGAGGGAAACAAAGGTAATAGATCATGAAGGTAGACTTAGGGAACTCAGAGACTTATTACAACAGAATAACATTCATATCATTAGAAGTCTCAGAAGATGAAGAAAAAGAAAAAGGACAGAATGTTCATGTGAGCAAATTATATCTGCAAACTTCCCTAGTCTAGGGAAGGACACAGAAATCAAAATCCAAGAAACACAAAGAACTCTCATTAAATTCAACACAAAAGCTGGCCATCACCAACACATATCATAGCCAAATTCACAAAATACACAGTCAAGGAAAGAATCCTGAAAGCAGCAAGAGGAAAAGAGTCCTTAACCTACAAGAGAAGACAGATCAGGTTCATAGCAGATCTGTCCACAGAAACTTGGCAGGCCAGAAAGGAGTGGCAGGATACATTCAACGTGCTGAATGGGAAAAACATGCAGCCAATAATACTCTATCCAGCAAGGCTAACATTCAGATTACAAGGAGAGATAAAGAGTTTCCCAGACAAACAAAAACTAAAGGAGTTTGTGACCACAAAACTATCCCTGCAAGAAATATTTAGGGGGACTCTGATATTGAGTGGGGAAAACAAAAAGACCAAAAGCAACAAAGACAAGAGGGGACCTGGTGGCTGAGTTGGTTAAGCATCTGACCCTTGATTTCAGCTAATGTCATGATCTCGTGGTTCATGAGATCAAAACTCAAATGAGACCGCACTGACAGTGTGGAACCTGCTTGGGATTCTCTTTCTCTCTCCCTCTCACTCTTCCTCTTCTCCCTTGTGCTCACTCTTTCTCAAAACAAACAAATAAACATTTACCAAAAAACCCCACAAAGACTAGAATGGAACAGAAAACACCACCAGAAGCGCCAACTTTACAGAGAACACAATGGCATTAAACTCATATCTTTCAATAATCACCCTATGTAAATGGACTAAATGCTCCAATCAAAAGACACAGAGTATGAGAATGGATAAAAAAAACCAAAATACATCAATATTCTGACTACAGGAGACTCATGTTAGACCTAAAGACATTGACAGATTGAAAGTAAGAGGATGGAGAAACATGTATACTAATGGATGACAAAAGAAAGTGAGAGTAGCCATTCTCAAATCAAATGAACTAGATTTTAAACCAAAGACTGTAGCAAGAGATGAAGAAGGCCATTATATAATAATTAAGAGGTCTATCCATCAAGAAGATCTAACAATTGTAAATATTTATGCCCCCAACTTGAAGAATCCAAATATATTAATCAATTAATCACAAACATAAAGAAGAAACTCATTGACAATAATACAATAATAGTAAAGGACTTTAACATCCCAATTACAGAAAGGACAGATCATCTAAGCAGAAAATCAACGAGGAATGATACACTGGACTGGCTTTGAATGATACACTGGACTGGATGGATTTAACAGATATATTCAGAACATTCCATCCTAAAGGAGCAGAATACACATTCTTTTCGAGTGCACACAGAAAAGTCTCTGGAATAGATCACATACTGGGTCACAAATCAGCCCTCAACAAATATAAAAAAGATGGAGATCACACCATGCATATTTTTAGACCACAACACTATGAAACTTGAAATCAACCACAAGAAAAAATTTGGAAAGACCACAAATACTTGGAGGTTAAAGAAAATCTTATTAAAGAATGAATGGGTTAACCAGGAAATTAAAGAAGAATTAAAAAATACATGGAAGCAAATGAAAATGAAAACACTACAGTCCAAAATCTTTGGAATGCAACAAAGGCAGTCCTAAGAGGAAAATATATTGTAATATAAGTCTACCTCAAGAACCAAGAAAGATTTCAAATACAAAACCTAAATTTACATCTAAAGGGGCTAGAAAAGGAATAGCAACTATAGCCAAAAGAAGGGAAATAATAAAGACTAGAACAGAAATAAATCATATAGAAACAAACAACAGTAGAACAGATCAACAAAAATAAGAGCTGGCTCTTCAAAAGACTTAATAAAATTGATAAACATAGACTTATCAAAAAGACAAGAGAAAGGAACAAAATAAACAAAATCATGAATGAAAGGAGACAGATCACAACCAACACCAAGAAATACAAATAATTATAATAGTACATAATAAGGGGCCCCTGGGTGGCTCAGTTGGTTAAGTGTCTGTAGCTCAGGTCCTGATCTCATGGTTCGTGAGTTCAAGCCCCACGTTGGGCTCTGTGCTGACAGCTCAGAATCTGGAGCCTGCTTCCAATACTGTGTCTCCCTCTCTCTCTGCTCCTCCCCTGCTCCCACTCTGTCTCTGTCTCTCACCAAAATAAATACACATTAAAAAAAATTTTTTTAAAGAGTACATAATGAAAAACTATATGCCCAAAACCAGGACAACCTGGAAGAAATGTATAAACTCCTAGAAACATACAAACTACCAAAATTAAAACAAAAAGAAACAGAAAATTTTGAACAGACTGATTACCAGAAATGAAATTGATTCAGAAATCAAAATTCTCCCCAAAAAACAAAAGTCCAGGACCGGATGGCTTTCCAGGGGAATTCTAAAGGCATTTAAAGAAGAGTTAATACTTATTCTCTCAACTGTTTCAAAAAATAAAAATGGAGGAAAGCATTCAAACTCATTCTATGAAACCAACATTATGTTGATTTCAAAACCAAAGATCCCACTAAAAGGGAAATGACAGGCCAATATCCCTGATGAAACTGTATGCAAAAATTCCCAACAAGATACTAACAAATTGAATTCAAAGTACATTAAAAGAATTATTCACCATGATCAACTAGGGTTTATTCCTGGGCTTCAGAGCTGGTTCAATAATCATAAATCAAGCAATGTGATATACCACATTAATTTTAATTTTAATTTTAATAGATAAGAAGGATAAAGGATAA
This sequence comes from Puma concolor, assembly GCF_028749965.1. NCBI lineage: Eukaryota > Metazoa > Chordata > Mammalia > Carnivora > Felidae > Puma > Puma concolor. Next base: position 32,474,554 of record NC_141679.1, read on the forward strand.
GAACCACATTATCCTCTCAATAGATGCAGAAAAAGCATTTGAAAAAACATAGCATCCTTTCTTGATAAAAATCCTCAACAAAGTAGGGATAGATGGAACATGCCTCAACATCATAAAAGCCATATTTTAAGTCCCACAGCTAATACCATTTTCAATGGGGAAAAACTGAGATCCTTTCTCCTATGATCAGGAACAAGACAAGGATGTCCACTTTCACCATTACTATTTTAAACTGGAAGTCTGAGCCTCAATAATCAGACAACAAAAAGAAATAAAAGGCATCCAAGTCAAGAATAAGTCAAACTTTCACTATTTGGAGATGACATAATACTCTATGTAGAGAACCCAAAAGACTCCACCAAAAAATTGCTGGCACTGATAAACAAATTCAGCAAAGTTGTAGGATATAAAATAAATATACAGAAATTCATTGCATTTCTGTACATCAATAACAGCACAGCATAAAAATAAATTTAAAAATTGATCTCATTTTCAGTTACACCAAAAACAACTAGACACCCAGGGATAAACCTAACCAAAGAATCAAAAGATCTGTACTCTGTAAACTATACACCTATGAAAGAAATTAAAGAGGACACAAAGAAATGGAAAAACATTCCATGCTCATGGATTGAAAGAACATTATTAAAATGTCTATACTACCCAAAGCAATCTACACATTTAATGCAATCCCTATAAGAATAGCACCAGATCTTTTCTGCAGAGCTAAAACAAACAATCTTAAAATTTTTATGAAACCACAAAAGACCCCAAATAGCCAAAGCAATCCTGAAAAAGAAAAACAAAACTGGAGGCATCATGATTACAGATTTCAATCTCTGTTAGAAGTCTGTAGTCATCAAGACAGTACGGTACTGGCACAAAAACAGACACATAAACCAAGGGAAAAGACTAGAAAACCCAGAAACGGACCCACAACTATATGGCCAATCTTCGACAGGCAGGAAAGGATATCCACTCAGAAAAAGACAGTCTCCTCAACAGATGGTGTAGGGGAAAATGGACAACACACAAAAGATGAAACTGGACTACTCTCTTTCACTATATACAAAAATAAATTCAAAATGGATGAAAGACCTAAATGTGAGACAGGAAACCATCAAAATCCTACAGAAGAACACAGGCAGCAACCTCTTGGACATTGGCCATAGCAACCTCTGTCCTCGCCAGAGGCAAGGGAAACAATAGCAAAAATGAACTATTGGGACTTCATCAAAATAAAAAGCTTCTGCACAGTGAAGGAAACACTCAACAAAACTAAAAGGCAGCCTACAGAATGGGAGATGATACTTGAAAATGACATGTTGGGGGGCGCCTGGGTGGCGCAGTCGGTTAAGCGTCCGACTTCAGCCAGGTCACGATCTCAGGAGTCCGGGAGTTCGAGCCCCGCGTCGGGCTCTGGGCTGATGGTTCAGAGCCTGGAGCCTGTTTCCGATTCTGTGTCTCCCTCTCTCTCTGCCCCTCCCCCGTTCATGCTCTGTCTCTCTCTGTCCCCAAAAAAAAATAAACGTTGAAAAAAAAATTAAAAAAAAAAAAAAAAAAGAAAATGACATGTTGGATAAAGGGTTAGTATCCAAAATCTATAAAGAACTTATCAAACTCAACACCCACAAAACAAACAACCCAGTTAAGAAATGGGCAGAAGACATGAATAGACACTTCTCCAAAGAAGACATCCAGATGGCTAACAGACACATGAAAAGATGCTCAGCATCATTCATCATCAGGGAAATACAAATCAAAACCATGGTGAGATACCACCTCTCACCTGTCAGAATGGCTAAAATTAACAACACAAGAGACAACAGGTGTTGGCATGGATGCAGAGAAAGGAGAACCTTCTTGCACTGTTAGTGAGAATGCAAACTGGTGCAGCCCCTCTGGAGAACAGTATGGAGGTTCCTCAAAAAGTTAAAAACAGTTAAAAATAAAACTACCCTATTCACGAATTTCACTACTAGGTTCTAAGCCAAAGAACACAAAAATACTGATTTGAAGGGGTACATGCACCCTGATGCTTATAGCAGCATTATCAACAATAGCCAAACTATGGAGAGAACATCAACTGATGAATGGATAAAGAAGGTGTGTTATGGGAGGAGGTAGGGAAGATGGCAGCTTAGGAGGACGCTGGGCTCACCGCGCATCCTGCTGATCACTTAGATTCCACCTACACCTGCCTAACTAACCCAGAAAACCACCAGAAGACTAGCAGAACGGAGTCTCCAGAGCCAAGTCCAGACGAGAGGCCCACGGAAGAGGGTAGGAAGGGCGGAGAGGCGGTGCACGCTGCACGGACTGGCAGGAGGGAGCCGGGGCGGAGGGGCAGCCTGCTGGCCAAGCAGAGCCCCTGAGTCTGGTTTGCAAAAGCAGAGGGGCCGGATGGAGTGTGTTCCGACAGCAAGCGCGACTTAGCATCTGGGAGGTCATAAGTTAACAGCTCTGCTCGGAAAGCGGGAAGGCTGGAGGACAAAGGGAGGACAAAGGGAGAGTTGCTGAGTCCCGGAATGACAGAGCTCAGTTTGGCGGGGAACAAAGGCGCTCGCCAGCGCCATCTCCCTCACCCATCCCCCAGCAAAAATCCCAAAGGGAACCAGTTCCTGCCAGGGAACTTGCTTGCTCCACGCAAACACCCAACGCTGTGCTTCTGCAGAGCCAACCCTCGGGCAGCGGGTCTGACTCCCTCCTGCTGCCACAGGGCACCTCCTGAAGTGGATCACCTAAGAAGAAATGAGCTAAGCCTGCCCCTCCTGCCCCCGTGCACCTTGCCTACCCACCCCAGCTAATATGCCAGATCCCCAGCACCACAAGCCTGGCAGTGTGCAAGCAGCCCAGATGGGCCACCCCACCCCACAGTGAATCCCGCCCCTAGGAGAGGGGAAGAGAAGGCACACACCAGTCTGACTGTGGCCCCATTGGTGGGCTGGGGTCAGATGTCAGGTCTGACTGCGACTCCGCCCACCAACTCCAGTTATACACCACAGCACAGGGGAAGTGCCCTGCAGGTCCTCACCACACCAGGGACTATCCAAAATGACCAAATGGAAGAATTCCCCTCAAAAGAATCTCCAGGAAATAACAACAGCCAATGAACTGATCAAAAAGGATTTAAATAATATAACAGAAAGTGAATTTAGAATAATAGTCATAAAATCAATCGCTGGGCTTGAAAACAGTATAGAGGACAGCAGAGAATCTCTTGCTACAGAGATCAAGGGACTAAGGAACAGTCACAAGGAGCTGAAAAACGCTTTAAACGAAATGCAAAATAAAATGGAAACAACGATGGCTCATATTGAAGAGGCAGAGGAGAGAATAGGTGAACTAGAAGATAAAGTTATGGAAAAAGAGGAAGCTGAGAAAAAGAGAGGTAAAAAAAAAATCCAGGAGTATGAGGGGAAAATTAGAAAACTAAGTGATACACTAAAAAGAAATAATATATGCATAATTGGTATCCCAGAGGAGGAAGAGAGAGGGAAAGGTGCTGAAGGTGTACTTGAAGAAATAATAGCTGAGAACTTCCCTGAACTGGGGAAGGAAAAAGGCATTGAAATCCAAGAGGCACAGAGAACTCCCTTCAGATGTAACTTGAATCGATCTTCTGCATGACATATCATAGTGAAACTGGCAAAATACAAGGATAAAGACAAAATTCTGAAAGCAGCAAGGGATAAACGTGCCCTAACTTATAAAGGGAGACCTATAAGACTCGTGACTGATCTCTCTTTTGAAACTTGGCCGGCCAGAAAGGATTGGCACGAGATCTTCAATGTATTGAACAGAAAAAATATGCAGCTGAGAATCCTTTATCCAGCAAGTCTGTCATTTAGAATAGAAGGAGAGATAAAGGTCTTCCCAAACAAACAAAAACTGAAGGAACTTGTCACCACTAAACCAACCCTACAAGAGATCCTAAGGGGGATCCTATGAGACAAAGAACCAGAGACATCGCTACAAGCATAAAACATACAGACATCACAATGACTCTAAACCCGTATCTTTCTATAATAACACTGAATGTAAATAGATTAAATGCGCCAACCAAAAGACATAGGGTATCAGAATGGATAAAAAAACATGACCCATCTATTTGCTGTCTACAAGAGACTCATTTTAGATCTGAGGACACCTTTAGATTGAGAGTGAGGGGATGGAGAACTATTTACCATGCTATTGGAAGCCAAAAGAAAGCTGGAGTAGCCATACTTATATCAGACAAACTAGACTTTAAATTAAAGGCTGTAACAAGAGATGAAGAAGGGCATTATATAATAATTACAGGGTCTATCCATCAGGAAGAGCTAACAATTATAAATGTCTATGCACCGAATACCAGAGCCCCCAAATATATAAAACAATTACTTACAAACATAAGCAACCTTATTGATAAGATGTGGTAATTGCAGGGGACTTTAACACTCCACTTACAGAAATGGATAGATCATTGAGACACACGGTCAATAAAGAAACAAGGGCCCTGAATGACACGTTGGATCAGATGGACTTGACAGATATATTTAGAACTGTGCATCCCAAAGCAACAGAATATACTTTCTCTCGAGTGCACATGAAACATTCTCCAAGATAGATCACATACTGGGTCACAAAACAGCCCTTCATAAGCATACAAGAATTGAAATTATACCATGCATACTTTCAGACCACAATGCTATGAGCTTGAAATCAACCACAGGAAGAAGTCTGGAAAACCTCCAAAAGCATGGAGGTTAAAGAACACCCTAGTAAAGAATGAATGGGTCAACCAGATAATTAGAGAAGAAATTAAAAAATATATGGAAACAAACGAAAATGAAAATACAACAATCCAAACACACTGGGATGCAGCGAAGGCAGTCCTGAGAGGAAAACACATTGCAATCCAGGCCTATCTCTAGAAACAAGAAAAATCCCAAATACAAAATCTAACAGCACACCTAAAGGAAATAGAAGCAGAACAGCAAAGACACCCCAAACCAAGCAGAAGAAGAGAAATAATAAAGATCAGAGCAGAAATAAACCACATAGAATCTAAAAAAAGAGTAGAGCAGATCAACGAAACCAATAGTTGGTTTTTTGAAAAAATAAACAAAATTGATAAACCTCATGCTTCTCAAAAAGAAAAGGGAGATGACCCAAATAGATAAAATCATGAATGAAAATGGAATTATTACAACCAATCCCTCAGAAATACAAGCAATTATCAGGGAATACCATGAAAAATTACATGCCAACAAACTGGACAACCTGGAAGAAATGGAAAAATTCCTAAACACCCACACTCTTCCAAAACTCAATCAGGAGGAAATAGAAAGCTTGAACAGACCCATAACCAGGGAAGAAACTGAATCAGTTATCAAAAATCTCCCAACAAATAAGAGTCCAGGACCAGATGGCTTCCCTGGGGAATTCTACCAGACATTTAAAGCAAAGATAATACCTATCCTTCTCAAGCTGTTCCAAAAAATAGAAAGGGAAGGAAAACTTCCAGACTCATTCTATGAAGCCAGCATTACTTTGATTCCTAAACCAGACAGAGACCCTGTAAAAAAAGAGAACTACAGGCCAATATCCCTGATGAATATGGATGCAAAAATTCTCAATAAGATACTAGCAAATCAAATTCAACAGCATATAAAAAGAATTATTCACCATGATCAAGTGGGATTCATTCCTGGGATGCAGGGCTGGTTCAACATTCACAAATCAATCAATGTGATACATCACATTAATAAAAGAAAAGAGAAGAACCATATGATCCTGTCAATCGATGCAGAAAAAGCATCTGACAAAATTCAGCACCCCTTGTTAATAAAAACCCTCGAGAAACGGGATAGAAGGAACATACTTAAACATCATAAAAGCCATTTATGAAAAGCCCACAGCTAATATCATCCTCAATGGGGAAAAACTGAGAGCTTTCCCCCTGAGATCAGGAACACGACAGGGATGTCCACTCTCACCGCTGTTGTTTAACATAGTGTTGGAAGTGCTAGCATCAGCAATCAGACAACAAAAGGAAACCAAAGGCATCAAAATTGGCAAAGATGAAGTCAAGCTTTCACTTTTTGCAGATGACATGATATTATACATGGAAAATCCGATAGACTCCACCAAAAGTCTTCTAGAACTGGCACATGAATTCAGCAAAGTTGCAGGAAACAAAATCAATGTACAGAAATCAGTTACATTCTTATACACTAATAATGAAGCAACAGAAAGACAACTAAAGAAACTGATCCCATTCACAATTGCACCAAGAAGCATAAAACACCTAGGAATAAATCTAACGAAAGATGTAAAAGATCTGTATGCTGAAAACTATAGAAAGCTTATGAAGGAAATTGAAGAAGATACAAAGAAATGGAAAAACATTCCCTGCTCATGGGTTGGAAGAATAAATATTGTCAAAATGTCAACACTACCCAAAGCTATCTACACACTCAATGCAATCCCAATCAAAATTGCACCAGCATTCTTCTCGAAACTAGAACAAGCAATCCTAAAATTCATATGGAACCACAAAAGGCTCCGAATAACCAAAGTAATTTTGAAGAAGAAGACCAAAGCAGGAGGCATCACAATCCCAGACATTAGCCTCTACTACAAAGCTGTCATCATCAAGACAGCATGGTATTGGCACAAAAACAGACACATAGACCAATGGAATAGAATAGAAACCCCAGAACTAGACCCACAAACGTATGGCCAACTCATCTTTGACAAAGCAGGAAAGAACATCCAATGGAAAAAAGACAGTCTCTTTAACAAATGGTGCTGGGAGAACTGGACAGCAACATGCAGAAGGTTGAAACTAGACCACTTTCTCACACCATTCACAAAAATAAACTCAAAATGGAAAAAGGACCTGAATGTGAGACAGGAAACCATCAAAACCCTAGAGGAGAAAGCAGGAAAAGACCTCTCTGACCTCAGCCGCAGCAATTTCTTACTCGACACATCCCCAAAGGCAAGGGAATTAAAAGCAAAAATGTACTATTGGCACCTCATGAAGATAAAAAGCTTCTGCACAGCAAAGGAAACAACCAACAAAACTAAAAGGCAACCAACGGAATGGGAAAAGATATTTGCAAATGACATATCGGACAAAGGGCTAGTATCCAAAATCTATAAAGAGCTCACCAAACTCCACACCCGAAAAACAAATAATCCAGTGAAGAAATGGGCAGAAAACATGAATAGACACTTCTCTAAAGAAGACATCCGGATGGCCAACAGGCACATGAAAAGATGTTCAGCGTCGCTCCTTATCAGGGAAATACAAATCAAAACCACACTCAGGTATCACCTCACGCCAGTCAGAGTGGCCAGAATGAACAAATCAGGAGACTATAGATGCTGGAGAGGATGTGGAGAAACGGGAACCCTCTTGCACTGTTGGTGGGAATGCAAATTGGTGCAGCCGCTCTGGAAAGCAGTGTGGAGGTTCCTCAGAAAATTAAAAATAGACCTACCCTATGACCCAGCAATAGCACTGCTAGGAATTTACCCAAGGGATACAGGAGTATTGATGCATGGGGGCACTTGTACCCCAATGTTTATAGCAGCACTCTCAACAATAGCTAAATTGTGGATAAAGCCCAAATGTCCATCAACTGATGAATGGATAAAGAAATTGTGGTTTATATACACAATGGAGTACTATGTGGCAATGAGAAAGAATGAAATATGGCTCTTCGTAGCAACGTGGATGGAACTGAAGAGTATTATGCTAAGTGAAATAAACCATACAGAGAAAGATAGATACCATATGTTTTCACTCTTATGTGGATCTTGAGAAACTTAACAGAAACCCTTGGGGGAGGGAAGGAAAAAAAAGAAAAAAAAAGAGGTTAGAGTGGGAGAGAGAGTCAAAGCATAAGAGACTCTTAAAAACTGAGAACAAACTGAAGGTTAATGGGGGGTGGGAGGGAGGGGAGGGTAGGTGATGGGCATTGAAGAGGGCATATTTTGAGATGAGCACTGGGTGTTGTATGGAAACTAATCTGACAATAAATTTCATATAATAAAAAAATAATAAAATAAAATAAAATAAAATAATCAGCATATTCTCTCAAAAAAAAAAAAAAATAAACATAGCTAACCACTATGCCTAATATGGTTTCTAAGGAGAATGCATCCTGAATTCTATATAGCTTACTTCAAATGGGCCATTGGAATTCTTCCATTCTTACATGAAGACAGCCTGTGCAACATTTAAATGAGGGAGGAAGGCACATTGATGTCTTCTAGGACTTTTAGGTTCATAGGACAAGGAAAGATCATGTGTCCTTTTTGCTTGAAAGCTTCCTTATATTGCCTTTTGATCATTCTAGAGGTCAAGGAATGTGTTTCAAAAAAAAAAAAGAAATGTGTTTCAAAAAATGAAATATGTTTCTTTCCTTCTGGCTAGGTCTTGAAGGATTCTGAGGCCACTGACCAACATATCCATTGATTCCTGTAGAGTCAAAAGCAACGATGTTGTGTCTCACTTGCTTAGAAATATAAAAGAACAAGTAAAAATTGAAAAGAAATTTAATTTTAGCTTCTTTGGACATTTTGATCATGAAAATTGCTAAAGTATATCTGATTCAAGTGACCCTCCTTACTGAAGCTTAGAGAAATTTTATCTAAATTTGAGTTATTAAACTTTATTTTATTGTAGCAACTTTAGTATAATTGTAGGTGTGTGTTCATGTGTATATGTGTGTGTGTAAGGGACAGAAGGCAGGAAGAAAATGCAGTTCTTAGTAAAACTGAAAGTTTAGTTAACTCTGAAAAGATGCCAATACTATGTGAGCTATAGCTCATTGTTTATATGCAAGCTAGCCACCAAATCATATTTATCCTTTTTGGGGGTCCCTTGGCAAAACAATGTAATCAACTTCTAGTACATGGAAATATTCCTACATTGCAAGGTTCCCCTCCCCACCCCACCCCCCGGGCGGTGGGACGGGGGGGGGGGGGGGGGGAGAAACATCATTTGAAAATAGCAAGAGATGAAACAGGCTTTTTCATATTATGATTTGGTAATTAACATTTTTACATATAAGAAATTCCTACATTGTGCAAGTGGATCGAGGAGGCTCAGCTCAGCCAGCCCAAGAGCTGTGACCAGACCTTCAGCATCATGCACGAGCTGGTGATACGTGTCACCATGGAGCATGTAGACAGCCTGGAGCAGAACAACTACATCTGCTACTGGGAAGAGTGCCTTCGTGAGGGCAAGTCCTTCAAGGTGAACTACAAACTGGCCAACCACATTCAAGTGCACATGGGCCAGAAGCCCTTTCCATACCCCTTCCTGGGCTGTGGGAAGATCTTTGCCTGCTCCAAAAACCACAAAGTCCACAAGAGGATCCATACAGGGGAGAAGCCTTTCAAATATGAATTTGAAGGCTATAACAGACACTTTGCCAACAGCAGTGACCACAAGAAGCACACACATGTGCACACCTTGGACAAGCCTTTCATCTGCAAAGTGTGCAACAAGTCCTGCACCCAAGCTCCCTGCGCAAGTGCATGAAGGTTTATGAATCTCAAGGGTCAGATTCCTCTTCTGCTGCCAGTTCAGGCTATGAATCTTCTACTCCACCCACTGTAGCTTCTGCAAACAGCAAAGATACCACTAAAACCCCATCTGCAGTTCAAACTAGCACCAGCCACAACTCTGGACTTCCTCCCAATTTTAACAAATGGTATGTCTGAGGACAAACACAAAAACAAACCCTTTTAACCATAGAATGGACCAAATGGATTTTAAAGAGAAAACTAAGACCAAGCAGATGGAAATGGAGTTTTAAGGCAAGAGGTGGGATTACATCTTGGTAATTGCATTTGTCTGGGAAGGTTTGGGGGCAAGATCCCAAAGTAGCCATGCCCTTTTCTCAGGATTAGAAAATATGTTTTGGAATTTGAAGGATTTTTTTAAAACTTCTTTTCACTGCTTTTTCTCCCTTTTTTCTTGCTCTCTGCATACCACATTCCTAAACTCCTTCAGTTCATTTTAATGCCTGTCTTGTTTATTGACAGGAAGTTACAGAAGGCCTGTTGGTGGTGGTGATGTTAAACTGATGGAAATTCTTCACCTTACTGGTGATTGTTTAAATTCTCAGTCTTTTTTTAAAAGTTTTATTTATTCTGAGAGAGAGAGAGAGAGAGAGAGAGAGAATCCCAAGCAGGCTCTTTGCTGATAGCACGGAGTTCGATCTCACTAACTGTGAGATCATGACCTGAGCCAAAATCAAGAGTCAGATGCCTAACTGAGCCACCTGGGTAGGCATTCCTCAACTCTCAAGGTCTTAAAGCATGCTAAAGTCCTGTTATGTCTTGAACCTCTCCTCAAAGCATTACACTTCTGAATGTATTTTTGTCTAATGGGGTCAAAGCTGTTCAGTATTTTTTTCAGGCTGAGGATGTGATGTTATCTCTCCACAGACTGTAACGTTAAGTACACAGTTTCCTTTTGTAACAAGTTTTTTTTGTAAATACATATCCATTGCTGTCATAGTTATCATTTGTAATTTAATTATTGATACAAGTGCCAGAAACTGAACAATATTAATGGAAAAATATTTTCTAACAAATGCTGTACAACTTTTGATTATAACTGCTTTAGCATTAAATTTTATTGTTTTGAAAGAGGAACACAATTTACAGGTTTTGAGCCACTGATTCCTTTCTCTTGTTTTATAACAGCCACCTTCTACAAAGAGGAAATGTATGCAAATGGATCTTGCTTGTTGGTATTTATAACTCACTCATATTCCTTTCATAATTGTTAAATTAATTGTTAAATTATTTTCTTATTTCAGTGCAGATTCCTTACAGTGTCAGTTTCCATCTGGGGAGATCCTCCTTTAACTGCAAGTTTAAATGTGTTTGTCCTGGATTTTCAGCATGCAAATCAAATATTACTGATTGGTTTTATTAGTGGCCATAACATCTCAATCTTGTATTTCAAAGACTGAGAGCTGGATTTAATCATCCCTTCCCTACATACATAAACATAAGGTTTAAACTTAAGGTTTATATCCCCTAGTTTTTTTATTACCTTATATAAAAATGAACATTGCAGCAGAATGCATGTCTGTATATATTGAGAGATCACCCTTATACATATATATTTATATATTTTTATCTATGACCTATCTAATCTGCCTATCAAACCTAACTATCTATATATTTTCAAAAGTTACCATATGTCTGAAACAGTGGTGATGAGTAAGGCCAGTTGAGCCATGCTTTCTTACGGTTAACGTGCTTCATAAAAGAACCAAAGTCCATTTACAATTTTGGAAGGCAAAGTCTGATTTGTTTTACTGTATATAGTTCAATTGATAAATATCACAATTATTCATAACATTTTTATAGCAGCTTTGAAATGATATCGTGGAAAGAAAAAACATTTGCAAAGTATGGATTTTTAAAGTTCATGGTTTGTAGGCACAGATGTTAAGAGCATTGTTTACATTAAAATCAATAACAATGAAAAATGGTTATTTGCTTTGTGATAAAATATTAACAATCCGTTTAATCTTCAGTGAAGAAACTCATTCGGGCAAACAGTTATTTTATAATTGTTATATGTTACTTTTGGGGGGGAAGGTTGGGTGAGTAAAGTATCCAGAGACTTTTTATTTTTTTTTTTTTATTTATTTATTTTTTTTTTTTTTTATTTATTTTTGGGACAGAGAGAGAGACAGAGCATGAATGGGGGAGGGGCAGAGAGAGAGGGAGACACAGAATCGGAAACAGGCTCCAGGCTCTGAGCCATCAGCCCAGAGCCCGACGTGGGGCTCGAACTCACGGAGCGCGAGATCGTGACCTGGCTGAAGTCGGACGCTTAACCGACTGCGCCACCCAGGCGCCCCTCCAGAGACTTTTTAAAACTAATTTAGGGTGCTGTTTAATATTGAGAGCCCAATCTCTACATGAATAACCAGCTTGCAAATGAGCAAATAGAATGGTTGAGATAAGGAATTGTAATTAATTTAGAAATGTAATAAATAGGCTTAAGTACCTCCTCCTCTTGAAGGGGCAATGCTCTAGGTTTTTTGGTGGCAGTCATTTGGTATTCTACATAATAATTTTGAATTATAGAATTTTGTTTATTGTTCTTTTTGAAGAAATAAAATCTTGGCACATCTTTAAAAAAAAGAAAAAAGAAGGAAATGTTCTGCAAATATTTAAAGAGCCTTCATAAGCAGGAGCACAGTGATAAAGTCCAATAAACCTTCATGTCATGCATTTATTTGAGTGCTATGTTCTAAGGTCTATACACCTATTATCTTCTTTAATCCCACCAAAGCACTTTAAGGAAGAAATTTCACAAATGTAAAAATTAAGGCAGGAAGATTAAGAAACTTACCCAAATCTCTGCAGCTTGTAAATGGCAGAGTGGACATTTGAGTCCAGGTGCATCTGACTCAGATCCAAGCTCTCAACTATCTACTGTCTCCCAAATGGCAGAAGTCCTGCTGCCACTACTAAGCATCAGTCATTATTACCAAAGATTGTTTGGGTACTTCTTTATAGTGCAAACATCATGTGTAAAACATTCCCAAAAGTTTCCTCTGTACAAAAAAAGGCACTTGCCAGAGGAAGTATCCCTATACATTAATTGCCAACAACAAATCTTTATAATTAATCTATAATTTTTGTGCAATAGATGATCTTTAAGCAAGTATCTTTTATAAGTAGAATATGAGTAATGCAATCTGCATAAAAATAGTCACGATGTGTGGTAAGGATATAGGTGACTTGCTTTGGGGAGCTGACAGAGGGGAACAGGTATGTACGCAAACACACATGCACATGCCTTGGAAAAGTAGCCCTGCTATCACGAGAGAGAGAGGGAAGCACAGTACGTGCTAGTTTCATTTCTAGCCTTGTACAAAGCCTTGTTAATATATTTTTAACCTGTATTTATTTAATTTAATTTAATTTAATTTAATTTAATTTAATTTAATTTACCTATCTATCTATATTTAAATTGAAATTAGTTAACATATAGTGTAACCTTGGCTTCAGGAATAGAACCCAGTGATTCATCTCTTACATATAACAACAAGTGCTTATCCCAGAAAAGTGCCCTCCTTAATGCCCATCACCCATTTAACCCATCCCCCCCATCGACCTCCCTTCTAGCAACCCTCAGTTTGTTCTCTGTATTTAAGAGTCTCTTGGGGCACCTGGGTGGCGCAGTCGGTTAAGCGTCCGACTTCAGCCAGGTCACGATCTCGCGGTCCGTGAGTTCGAGCCCCGCGTCAGGCTCTGGGCTGATGGCTCAGAGCCTGGAGCCTGCTTCCGATTCTGTGTCTCCCTCTCTCTCTGCCCCTCCCCCGTTCATGCTCTGTCTCTCTCTGTCCCAAAAATAAATAAACGTTGAAAAAAAAAAATTAAAAAAAAAAAAAGAGTCTCTTATGGTTTGCCTCCCTCTCAGTTTTTATCTTATTTTTCCCTTGCCTTCCCCTATGTTCATCTGTTGAGTTTCTCAAATTCCACGTATGAATGAAATCATGTGATATCTTTCTCTGACTTACTTATTTCCCTAATGACTTATTAATATTGAAAGGCTCAAGCCTGGTGACCTGAGCTAGGTTATTACATAATCCTCTCTTGAGGCCGTGGCTGAATTGTGATGGAATTTTGGACCACTCCTGCCTCATTTCCCTGCATGATAGCCCATAAAGCTCTAGAGGTGTCAATTCTTCCTCCTAGCAGATAAGCAATACCTATCAGTTCTTGTGGGTAGACCTTTATTGCTTCCCCTCTGGCAATGGCTTCTGGGCTTCAGGAGCAGAGCTACCACCCTCCACATCTTTTAAAATGCAGTATGTTAGAAATGCAATCAGTTTGCACTCACCAGCACCTCCCTCCTTCTCCAGTTCCCAACCAAAGCTCTGGATATTCACAAATCATTATGACTGCTTAATTTCAGAGAATTCTGCTGAATTGCCTCTACATTTCTCTGGATTGGTAAATAGGGATGAGCCTAGCTGCCCACAACAGCTGCAAGCCCCAGTAACTATGAAAGCGTGGTCTGTATCTGCATCCCAACCTACACTGACTGGGTGGACCCAACAACAGGAAACTGTCTGTGGGGCTCTGAATTTTCCTTCTGTAGTGTCATATTCTCCGAGCCCAGGAACTAAAGGAAAACAGAGCCATTGCCTTGTTGCCAGGGCAACCAAGCAGGTGCTCTGAATCTGGTGGTTCTTAACAAAATGCTCAATTTCTCCTTGCTGGGAGGCAGAGGTTGTTTTAGCTAGGGCAGAAGTTAGATTGCAAGTGCTCAGAACTAGAACAGTGTTTGCCATACAGCATCAGGAGGTCAGACACATCAGCTAAATCAGACTCCATTAGGGAAAGCTTACATTGGAAAGCTGGCAAGACAAAGAACTAATACTTAACCCAAATCCAGAGGTTGAGATTGCAGAACCAGGGTTTGAGATTCAGGCAAACTGGAGTTCATTTTACGGGAAGGTAGAATGCAAAGAAAGGTATCCAAGGGCACTGCTGTAAAGAACCTCAATGTGTTTGTAAGTGAAACCAAGACAGTATGAAACATAAACATTTGGGGGCGCCTGGGTGGCTCAGTCGGTTAAGTGTCCGACTTCGGCTCAGGTCGTGATCTCATGGTCAGTGGGTTCGAGCCCCGCGTCGGGCTCTGTGCTGATAGCTCAGAGCCTGGAGCCTGCTTCAGATTCTGTGTCTCCCTCTCTCTCTGACCCTGCCCTGTTGATGCTCTGTCTCTCTCTGTCTCAAAAATAAATAAACATTAAAAAAATTAAAAAAAAAAGAAACATAAATATTTGTCAGCTTCATAGCAAAGTGTAGCCTTCTATCTCCTACCCAGCTCTTAGGTGATTTAAAATAGGCTTTGTTTCTAGTTTCAGGCCTGGGGTATACATGGTGAATCATATTATGGAAAAGCTCCTTCCTCAAGTTATGATATTATCTTGGTCTACTTTGGTCTACTTTGACCTCTGCTTCACCACAAACTTGCTGAAATCTTAAGCCCCTTCCTTCAGAAGGTCTTCTGTCCCAAAGTTTCACAGATAAGCCTCAGACAAGGTCCTAATCAGCTCTTACTTAAGGCTCTGCAGACCTAAATGCAGTCTGACTGGCAAACAACCATACCAATAAACAAAAATCTAAATTCCTTGTCTTCAAGGCTTATCTCATCAGTTTCATCCTATTACCAAAGCCTCCCATGTTTACCTCCTTTCAGCTTCACCAGTCTTTTTGTTCCTCAATCATCCCTACTTCCCACATCACCCATAAACCCAGGCCCTGCCCCAAATCCTGCATTTTATAACTTTCCTTCCTCCATGCCACTCCCTATAGAATGAGGTCCACAGGCCAAGGGATGTGCCTATCAAAACCCAGTATCTCTCACTCTTCTAAATCACACATGAGATTGCTAGGACCACAGAAAGCTTTGTCCAAACAGCATCAAGCCTCCTCCTAGAGCCTGCAAGGACCTCTTCTGAGGTCTACCCTCCTGAGGCAACCACTCCCACTGGTATGTACATCTGTAGAGTCCGTGTTACAAGCATATCATGGAATATAATGAAATAAAAAATAATTATTAAATAACATGTTTGGTTAGGTCTGTCCAGAAATAAAGGGTTAAATTAAAAGCAGTGTCTTCAACTGTGCCCTGAAGGTCAACTCATTAAGGCTCTGTTAAACCAGAAAGACAGGGAACCTCAGAGCTCAACTTTCCCCCAAGACACCTTGACTGGTCTCCCCTTCAGTCAATGGACTCTGGGTCTATTTAGTTCTAGAAACTGGGTGAGTTTTCATTGTAGCACTGATGTCAGTTTTCCAGCTCTCAAATTTTCTGCTATCCAAATCAAGCAATGCCTGATAGTTCTCCATGTATCTTGCCCCTAAAATCACTATAGGTACATTGCGGCCAATACACTCTAACTGCTATTCTGATTTTGATGTCCATTGTGTTAATTATGTACATCTTGCCTCTGAGAATTAAGTCCTGCCATAGGTGTCTGTCATTCTGGAATCCCATTATCCTCATTAATATTAGGCAGCCTAATTTCCATTCCACATCTACAAGCATCACTTGCAGAAAACAGGCACCACTAAGCTTCCTAAAGAAACTGGAATACCCAGCACTAGTATATTTCCTATTGCCTTAGAGATAGGAGTGAGCTCTGAGTCTTTCAGGGAACATAATCAGCAACAGGTTCTCAGGTTGTACATAGTAAATCCATTCTAATATTCTTGCCTTCCTGATCCATATGTCCTCACTGCTCAATATAATGCCAATACAACTGGCAACTTCACCTCACATACCCTGGGCCATTGTCATGACCAAGTTTAAAGAAGCCAACCTGACAGTTTGTTTAGAGCAACTCTAGGTCCTGGAACATTGAATCCTGAGCCATGGAAGATACCCCCATACCTGTGACTTCTCTCCTGTCCAGCCTTATATTCCCCTGATCTATTCTCAAAATTCACTCCTATACATATTCCCTTGTTCTCTGCTAATATATGTAATGGCCAGATTCTGTCATTTAATAGGTAGTCTGTTTCTTCCCTAAGCAGGGACTGTACCTTTTCTCTCAGGCTATGCTGAATTATGACCCTGGTTATTGGCCTGGATGTGATGAGTTGTGGCAGAGGCAACTTTTAAAGAGAACAAGTATCATCTTATTAGGCACCTGCTTTAGGTGAGGGCATTGTACAGATTTAGGAAAGGGGAGGGTGTTTTCCTTTAGCAAAGGAAACAGGTATATTCCACTGTCCCAGAAATATTTCAGGGAAATTTTTAGTTGAGGGTTCTTAGGTTTACCCATTTAAATATCCTCATAACAGATTTTTTGTGTCCTCTTTCCTACCTGGCTCCTGGTTTTAATATAGTATATACATATTAAGCTACAAATTTAAATTCCTTTATATCTTTACTGTGCTTATAATTAGAATCTGGATCTGATTTTCAACCCATTCTACCCTGAGGCCAGACTGCCATTGATCCTGCTGGTTTTCAGAGGATCCCTTAAGTTAGCCATTAGCTGCCCAGAGTATATAATTTTATTTTATTTTTTTTCTTTAAGAATTCAGTTTTCTATTGAACAGTTTACAGAAGAGGTTTATTCAAAAAGACCAAAGCCTATGTCATCATCAGACTCCTCTGATTCTTCTTTCTTTGTTTCCACTTTCTTCTCAGCTGGCGCAGCCATGGTAGAAGGAGCAGTGCAGTGCCAGCTGCTGGGGCAGGTCCATCAACCCTACAGTGCAGATGAGGCTCCCAATATTGACATTGGCCATGGCCTTTGCAAGCAAGCCCATCCAGAAAGGTTCAACATTTATACCTGCTGCTTTAATAAGGGCATTGATCTTATCCTCCGAGACTGTCACCTCATCATCATGCAGGATGAGGGCCAGTAGATGCAGGCGAGCTCCTAGACAGAGGCCATGGTGTGGGAGATTGCTGAGTGGGCGCTGCTGGGCCACACCCCAATGCAGATTTCCCTGGGAGGAGTAAAGATGGTAGAAAAGTAGGGGGGTTGGGATTTCCCCTCATCCTTCCAACACAGTTGTATCCAAGTTAGACCACTTGGAACACCCAGGAATTCAATCTGTGGAGTGGCAGAAGGATCTCTATAGGTGGAGGGAAATAAGCTTGGTGAGATCGAAGTGCATGTATGTGCATTGGGGGAGATAAAACAGCTTAGGCATGAAGGGGAGGGAACTGCTTCTGTGGAGAGACAGAAGGAAGAGAAATACAGAGGGGATGTGAAATTACAGTATTGAAATATTATGAAGGAAAACCTCCCCGGACCAAGGACTGGGGAACGAGAAATACGGAGAGGCCAGTTTCTATTTTGCAAACAGCCCTAGGAGCTGAAATTTCAGAGGTTTCAAAAGTCTGACTTTCTTCAGGCCACAGTTTACAGAAGAGGCATGCACCTGATGGAGAAGGAGCCAGCCCTGGGGTGCTATAGCAATCTCAGGGGAGCACTGGGAGAGGACAGTCTCCTTCCTTGAGTTCTGTGGGAAGAGGGTATATTGCCAAGGACGAAAGGCCCTGCAGGCACCAGCCAAAGCACCTGAACAGGGTTTGCGTGGTGCAGGGCCCTTTAAGGCATCGGGTTTCGAATGCCAGCTAAGCACCTAGAAGATGAAGGATAACTGTGGAGCCAGGCAAGCTGATCACCCACGCCAGTTCTGTGAGGGCTGCCTGAATAGCATGGTTGGAGACACCCGGTCCACCCAGAAGGAGAGATTGGAGTGTTGCCATTTTTCTCCCCAACAGCAACACATGGGACTTAAGGGAGCAGCACGGCAGCCCCCAATGGAGGCGGGACCTCTTACACCAAACCCCACCCCTCCTTGCATGGCAACTGCTTACTTGAGGAAGACTGACACTGAGCCAACCAGACGGCCTCTCCTGCAGACCAGCACAGCCACTGGTCCCAGTCACCAAAAGACAACTGTTTTTTGTTTTTGTCTATCTGTTTGTCCATCTGTCAATTTGTCTGTTTGGTCTTCTCTTCTCTTTTTCCTTCTACCCTCTTCTTTTTCTCTTTTGGAATAAGGTGCATAGTTTCTGATTTGCTTTTGGTCAATTCTTGTTACATATATACATACATATTATATTACATATATTATTACATATATACATATTATATTACATATATACATACACATACATATATAATATGTATGTATATATGTATGTATGTGTATGTGTATGTATATACATATGTATGCATATATGTATATACATATGTATGCATATATGTACATATATGTGTGTGTGTGTATATATATATATATATATACACACACACATTTTTTTTCCATTTTGTTTGTTTAACCAGGCATTTTTACTCTATTATTTTTACACCTTTTCTATATCTTCTGCTTCTTTATTTTCCTTTCTCTCTCTGGATTAAGCATTATAGTTTGCTTGACTCTCTGCTTGGTCTTCTTTTCTTCCCTTTCATTTTTCTTTTGTATGGGATCAGGCTTCCCCCTCCTTTCCTGTTTTTCCAGGGTTACCTCAACGAACAAATCAAAGCACACCTAGTTGAAGGTCCAAATACTCCACCACTACTAGCAAGGAGGAGCTTTGCAGAGGACTGACCAGTGGGACAGAGCAGCCAAATACGCAACAACAGAGTGCATGCAACACACTTCAAAAACACTTCCTAAAGTGCCAGGCTCTGGACAGTGTGTGACCCCTTTTTAATATAGTAGTACTTGCAGGTGCAGGACATATAACAAGTTATTAAAACATGTAAAAGAGGGGCGCCTGGGTGGCTCAGTCGGTTGAGTGTCCGACTTCGGCTCAGGTCATGATCTCATGGTCCG
Organism: Puma concolor; assembly: GCF_028749965.1. Classification (NCBI taxonomy): domain Eukaryota; kingdom Metazoa; phylum Chordata; class Mammalia; order Carnivora; family Felidae; genus Puma; species Puma concolor. The sequence continues at coordinate 32,493,919 of NC_141679.1, forward strand.
TGAGTTCCAGCCCCATGCCGCGTTCTGTGCTGACAGCTCGGAGCCTGGAGCCTGCTTCAGATTCTGTGTCTCCCTCTCTCTCTGACCCTCCCCCGTTCATGCTCTGTCTCTCTCTCTATCTCAAAAATAAATAAACATTAAAAAAAATTAAAAAATAAATAAAAAAATAAAACATGTAAAAGACAGAAACCGAGCCAAACTGATGAAATGGAAGAATTTGCCTCAAAAGAAAATTCAGGAAAAAATGACAGAGAATTGTCCAAAACAGATATAAACACTATATCTGAATAAGAATTTAGAATAATAATCATAAGACTAATAGCTGGGCTTGAAAAAAGCATAGAAGACAGAGAGAATCTATTGCTGCAGAGATCAAAGACCTAAGAAATAGTGACAATGAATTAAGAAATGCTATAAATGAAATGCAAAATAAACTAGGTACAGTGACAGCGAGGATGAAAGAAGCAGAGGAGATAATAGGTGAAACAGAAGATAAAATTATGGAAAATGATGAAGCTGAAAAAAAAAGGGAAAGGAAATTACTAGATCATGAGGGGGAGAATTAGAGAGCTAAATGATTCCATAAAACAAAACAAATCTGTATTAGAGAAGTTCCAGAAGAAGAGTAAGAGAAAGGGGCAGAAGGTTTATTTGAACAAATTATAGCGGAGAACTACCCTAATCTGGAGAAGGAAACAAGCAACCAAGTCCAGGAGGCACAGAGAATTCCCTTCACAATAAAAAAACAGGTTAACACCATGACATATCATAGTGAAACTGGCAAAATACAAAGATAGAGAATTCTGAAAGCAGCTAATGGCAAACGATCCTTAACCTACAAGGTTAGTCACATACGGGTAGTAGCAGACCTATCCACTGAAACTTGGCAGGCCAGAAGGGAGAGGCAGGAAATATTCAATGTGCTGAATTGGAAAAATATACAGCTAAGAATCCTTTATCCAGCAAGTCTGTTTTTCAGAATAGAAGGAAAGATAAAGACTTTCCCAGACAAACAAAAACTAAAGGAGTTCATGACCATTAAACCAATGCAGACTTTGCTTCCCTGGAAAGATCAACTACTTTAGAGGCAGCTAAGGAAAATATGCTGCCCTCCACCTTGCATCTTCTCCCAACTAACCACAGGCAAAACTTCATTAATTGTGATTTCACTGCCAGGGATCATTTAATACCCCACTTACCACCAGAAATAGGATCTTTATTGTCTTTAGTTAAGTAGGTAACCCAACTCAAAAATTCCATCCTGAGGGTTTTCTTTTTAGGGCTAATCCTGGAATCCATTTTCTTAGCCTCAATTTCCAAAAAAAAACCCAGGGCCTGAGGCAAAAATTTTGTGCTAATGTTTTATTGGGGAGTGCAATCTCAGGGAAGCAAGAATGAAGAAAAAGAGGATTCCATCAGGTAAGGAGAGAAGGCAAACACAATAGTACATTACTTAGCTGATCAAAGCTTCAAAAATTACACAATGGATTGCTCAGTGTCACAGGACCTCTCTAGAAAAAGCCATATGGAGCCACCATGTCTTGAAATCTTCTGTTAGAAAGAAAGATAGGCAATTTACCTGCTGATTCCTTCCTGTTTCCTGTTTTCCTTTACTCAAGTTTGCCCACACAGCATTAATGCCCCTGAACTTCCACATTCCTTCTGAATGTCCACTGGTTCCAGATGGATTAGACAAAACCCTAGAGTTACTGTGATAGCAACCAAGAACCATGGAACCTGTGGGGTTGAATCAATCTGAGAAGATCCATAAGCTATGTCTGGTACAGCCATAGCACAAATGGGGATGTGGGGGAAATATCATCTCACAACTAGAGCCATTCCAACTTATTATGAAAACTGCCAAAGAGAAACAAAGCCAGACTCTAGTTAAAGGCAGTAAAGACAGATTTACTCAATAACTACTGCAGTTGGGAAAAGAATCCACTATAAATTGAGTTTAGCTTTGATTCACGTAGAAGTGACTAGGCATTTTAAAGGGAGAATGAGGGAGTAAGGAAAAAGAATAAGTAGGAGCTTGACAGTCTGGAAAATGGGAGATTACAAAAAAGTCAGTAGGTAAGTTGGTCAATGTGAATAGGCCATCTGAGTTTGCTGACTGATACTTATCAAAGTTAGGCTTCTACCCTCTCACAGAGACTGGGAGTCAGTGGCCCTATTGTCAGGTGTTGACTGAAATAAACAGTAAATTATTTTGGCAGACTTGAGCTCTCCCAAACAGGAACTTCCCAGGTATATGGCTTTGAGCTTGTAGAAACCTGCTAGAGTTTGTTCCAGTCTTGGGGGTGCTGGGAGACAATGAATAAAATTGTTTATGCTGAGAGTCTGCAGTCTTTATAAACCAAGGTTGAGGCCTGGTGGAAAAGAGGTCTTAAGGGGACCCTGAATATGGTCAAGGAAAGAATCTCTGTCAGAACATCATGTACTACAGACTAAGGTGTCTGATACACAGCACTGTCTGACATCAGCCAAGTCTCTAGTCGTTAAGTCCCAAATTATGAATACAAAAGCAAGCCTTATAAAGATGATGCCTTTTACTGCAATCCCTTTATCTTTTATGTCAACCATTTTTTTAACTTCTTGAGAGATGATAACAATTTTAAATGAAAAGATGTATATAATAAATCATTCAATAAATATTAGTTCCTTTATATGTTGAACTTCACTAAGAGACCCTCTGATACCAAATCTTTGTTCCCAAGGGTAATTCCCTCACCAAATGTCATCTTCAGTGAAGCCCTGGACTTTAAGCCTGAAGCTCATGTATATTTACTCCCACACTTCTCTGAGAAAGCTGAGGCCTTTAACACTTCCTGCCTGACTCACAGATGGAAGCCTCAGGCACCTTAAAATAAGACTCCTACTTCAGTCTCCTAGAGCCAGAAAGTCTCTTTACTTTTCAACCCTTCCCTGACCTCTGGGCATTCTCTCCTCCTAACATCCATTAACACTATCAGGCCAGCCTTGGCTTCCAGGCTAACTCAGTGTCCTAGGGCCCTAGGTTGGCAAGAAAATTTCAGAAACATTCATCCCAGTGAAAAAATCATCTTCCTTTGCAGCTGACTACCACCTCTCAAACCCGAAAAAAAACCAAGAAAACCTGATAAAAATCCCCTTGCTCTCCACCATTCTTCTTTGCAAGACACTAGGTAGCTACACTGCAATTTAGTCAAGATTAATTAAGGCCCTAAACCTCTAAAAGTATTAGTAAATTAACTGTGGTTTTCTACTATCAAAAAAAAAAAAATGAGTATTTTGTTGTTCTTGTTTTAGGAGATAATAAGCATTACCTCCTTATTATAAATTCAGGTTTTAGTATCATTGGCTTATAAGAGACATGGTTTTTAGAGAACAAATTCTTTCATTTACCTTACTGTAGGTTTATTTAAATTCTGTTTAATAGCAAAGTGACTTGGATAAAAACTAAAGTGAGATTGCCCCTATGAAATTGTTTAATACATAAGAAAGAATGTACTCCATATCAGAATGCCTAAAATAAAAAAGACAAGAAATAGTAAGTGTTGGTGAGGATATGGAGAAAAAGGAACCCTCATACTGAAAAGGCGGGCCTATGCCGGCAGACTCCATCTTGTTCTGTGTCCTTCACCTTGACCACACCTCCTCCCCTTGAGCAACTCCCCCCCCCCCCCCCACCTGCCTAACAGGACTCAGACCCTTCCCCAGCCAATCGGCTGAGGCCACAGCCATTACCTCACCAACTGCTCCTAGGCCCCAATAAAACCTTTGTCCTTTTGAAACTCGCTGTCTCTCCCCGGTATCTCACCGCTGCGTTGGTGCAGGTAGGGGATTGAGCTCGAGCTAGCTCGAATAAAGGCTCTTTTGCTTTTGCATCGGCCTCGCTCCCTAGTGGTCTTTGGGGATCACGAATTCTGGGCATAACAATACACTATTGGTGGGAATGTAAATTGGTACAGCTGCTGTGAAAAGCAGAATGGAGGTTCTTCAAAAAGTTAAAAATAGAAATACTATATAATCCAATAATTCCACTACTGGGTATTTACCCAAAGAAAACAAAAGAGTAATTTGAAAAGATATGTGCACCACTATGTTTATTGCAGCATTACTTATAATAGATAAGATATGGAAGCAACTTAAGTGTCCATCAATAGATGAATAAATAACATGTGATATATATATGACATATATATTACATGACATATATATTACATATATAACAAAATATTACACAGTCAAGAAAAGGGATGAGATTGTGCTATTTGTGACAATACGGATGGACCTAGAGGATATTATGCTAAGCGAAATAAGCCAGACTGAGAGAGATAAATACCATATAATTTCACTTATATGTGGAATATGAATGAAAAAACAAAACAAATGAATAAACAAACAAAAAGCCCAACCATACATATAAATACAGAGAACAAACTGATGGTTGCCAGAGAGAAGGCAGATGGGAAGGATGAGCAAATTGAGTGAAGGGGTGGTAGATGAAAGTTTCTGGTTATGGAATGAATAAATCACAGCATAAGGAATATAGTCAATGATATCGTAATAGCATTGTATGGTGACAGCTACACTTGTGGTGAGCATAGCATAACATATAGAAAACTTGAATCACTAGGTTTTACACCTGAAACTAACAAAATATTGTATGTCAAATATACTCAAATTTAAAAATTAAAAAAAAAAAAAGAATCTGAGTTACCTCTGAATCCTAATCCAACTCTGAAAAACCCTACCTGGTGTGCTTTTAGAGGATCTACTCCTTACTGCTAAGATGCATTTAAATTTTTCAAATATCTAGTTTTCAATTTTTTTAAATAAATCTGAATATTTAGATTGCCAAAATCTCTATCACAGAAAAGCTAGACCAAGAGAATTCTTTTCCAAAAAGTTATCTCTCCAGAGTTAATCAAGGAGGGATTAATCAAGGAGGAGAAATGACCTAGATGAGTTATTTTGTTACCTTAACCAAATTTTTTTAGAAGACTGTGGGTTAATTAGAATCATAAAATCTCATCCTTGAGTTAAATATTTTGATCTGATCACTTTGGTTGATATTTTGCAAATTCTTGGGACTTGCCCCAAATCAGAATATGTTAAAATGGTGTGTTAAGAATCTGCATTTTTAACAAGCTGTGTAAGTGATTCTTATATCCACTGAAGTTTGAGAACGAGAATGGAAGGAGACAGGCCCTCATATACTGCTGATAAGAGGGCAAGTCAATGGTACTTTATTGGAAAGCAGTTTAGTAGAAACTCTCTCAACCAATCCTGAATTAACTAAATTATTAGATAAACTGACACTGTATTCTTTCTATAAAACACACTGATGGCCTGGACCCATTGAGTCCAGCTACTTTATAGGCTTTATAGGCTACTCTTTGATCTGCTCTTGACATTTTGAATTTTCTTTTTAAAAATTTTTTTTTTCAACGTTTATTTATTTTTGGGACAGAGAGAGACAGAGCATGAACGGGCGAGGGGCAGAGAGAGAGGGAGACACAGAATCGGAAACAGGCTCCAGGCTCTGAGCCATCAGCCCAGAGCCCGACGCCGGGCTCGAACTCACGGACCGCGAGATCGTGACCTGGCTGAAGTCGGACGCTTAACCGACTGCGCCACCCAGGCGCCCCTTGAATTTTCTTTTTATCAAGAGTCAGTGCTTTTTATTTTAACACTTTTATGTCAATTGTACTTGTTTTGCAATTATGTTATTTAATCGTATTATGTAAGAGAAAAGAAAAAGAGATGTTTCCGGGAAAAATAAATGAAATGCTTTGGATAGATTCTAAAGACATACCACACACACAAAAATGTCAAATTAGGAGCAAAATATAGGAGGAGGAATATACATTTTTTTCAGTTTTTGCCCCACCTTAAAAAAAAGGAAACTAAAAACCCTAAACAATTCATTGCAGATGTCATTTATCCAACAAAGATTATGTGGAACTTTAATCATGGGTCCCATTGTCAACAACAACAGCAACAACAATAAATTCCATTGACCTAAAAACAAATTTTAAAATTTCATTCAAATGGGTGAATGAATACATTTGTAATTTATATTTTCTAAGTAAAAGTAAAATACTTAAGATATATGTATAGATTTTATACATATATATGCTTGTCTGTGTGTATAAATATATATAATAATATACATAATATTTTTATGACTTCCCTCTTTAGCCACCTATTTTGATTAATAGGCCATTTACCAGCTTTTATCTCTTTGATTAAGAGGGCTTCTACCTTTCAAAATATGCATGTTCTTTAATCCAGTGAATATATATCTAGGAACTTATTCTAAACAAATATCATTTATCACTTATAAGGATAGACAGGGATAGATATGTAAATATACAGATATAGCTATAGATATGCGTATGTGTGCATGTGTGTGTTCATGTTGGTATTTTTTATACGAGCAAAACTTAGAAGCTTCCCAAATATCCACCATTGGGAGTTTGTTAAATATGTTATCCGTTCAATAGATATTATGGAAAACCATCAAAAACATCAAAATAGATCTCTATATAATAACAAACATTGTTCAGGTTATTCTGTTAAGTGTTAAGTAAACATTACATACACATAGAAAAATGACTAGAGTATTTATATTAAAAAATTCACAGTGGTGGGGCACCTGGGTGGCTAATCAGTTAAGCATCTGACTTCAGCTCGGGTCATGATCTCATGGTTTGTGAGTTCGAGTCCTGCATCAGGTGAGCTTGAGCCCCGCTTCTGGTGGACATGAGCCCCACTTTGGGTGAGCCCCACTTCTCTCTCTCTCTCTCTCCCTCTCTCTCCCCCCACCTTGGGATTCTCTCTCCCTCTGCTCACTTGAGCCCTTTCTCTCTCTCTCTCTCTCTTTCAAAAAAAAAAATTCACAGTGTTTTTTTGTAAGAGATGGTAGAAATTCAAGTGATTTTCCCCCATTCTGTTTATCTCTAATTTCTACAATGAATATGTATTGCCTAGGTACTAAAGATAATAAAAGACAAATGAAAAACGTTGGGGCTGAGAAAGAAAATAATTTCTGTTTTAAAACTGACCAATTCTGATTCTTTGACTACTTAAAATCATATTTATCTTTGTGGACCTCAATAGAAATTACAACAATATTCTCTAAATTTTCTCCTAAAAAGTTGTCTTTAGAACATACTTATCATAATGGGGGTTCTGTGGTTACTTCAACAGATTTTTATCACTGCTTTATATCATTGAAGGGCATTTATTTACCAATGTCAGAAGAGGGAGTGGGGGAAAGACTTTCTTTCTTTCTTTCTTTTTTTATTTTATTTTATTTTATTTTTTTCAACGTTTATTTATTTTTGGGACAGAGAGAGACAGAGCATGAACGGGGGAGGGGCAGAGAGAGAGGGAGACACAGAATCGGAAACAGGCTCCAGGCTCTGAGCCATCAGCCCAGAGCCTGACGCGGGGCTCGAACTCACGGACCGCGAGATCGTGACCTGGCTGAAGTCGGACGCTTAACCGTCTGCGCCACCCAGGCGCCCCTTTCTTTCTTTTTTTATAAGCCATTCTAGAAACCATTAAAGTTAGACATACAGGTATATAAACATTTTTTTTCTCTCAGAAAATATCATTAAACAGCAAAAACAAAAATAGATGAATTTTCCAGGAAAATTAAAATATTTACAGTGGATAAAACCTGTGGTTATCCATGCTTGCAAAATGAACAGATTGCAAATTTTTCTACCTTTAATTTTTTTTTTTGTTTTTTTTTTTGTTTTTTTTAATATATGAAATTTATTGTCAAATTGGTTTCCATACAACACCCAGTGCTCATCCCAAAAGGTGCCCTCCTCAATACCCATCCCCCACCCTCCCCTCCCTCCCACCCCCATCAACCCTCAGTTTGTTCTCAGTTTTTTTTTTTTTTTAAAGACTTTTATTTATTTTTGGGACAGAGAGAGACAGAGCATGAACGGGGGAGGGGCAGAGAGAGAGGGAGACACAGAATCGGAAACAGGCTCCAGGCTCCAAGCCACCAGCCCAGAGCCCGACCCGGGGCTCGAACTCACGGACCGCGAGATCGTGACCTGGCTGAAGTCGGACGCCTAACCGACTGCGCCACCCAGGCGCCCCTGTTCTCAGTTTTTAACAGTCTCTTATGCTTTGGCTCTCTCCCACTCTAACCTCTTTTTTTTTTTTTCCTTCCCCTCCCCCATGGGTTTCTGTTAAGTTTCTCAGGATCCACATAAGAGTGAAAACATATGGTATCTGTCTTTCTCTGTATGGCTTATTTCACTTAGCATCACACTCTCCAGTTCCATCCACGTTGCTACAAAAGGCCATATTTCATTCTTTCTCATTGCCACGTAGTATTCCATTGTGTATATAAACCACAATTTCTTTATCCATTCATCAGTTGATGGGCATTTAGGCTCTTTCCATAAATTGGCTATTGTTGAGAGTGCTGCTATAAACATTGGGGTACAAGTGCCCCTATGCATCAGTACCCCTGTATCCCTTGGGTAAATTCCTAGCAGTGCTATTGCTGGGTCATAGGGTAGGTCTATTTTTAATTTTCTGAGGAACTCCACACTGCTTTCCAGAGTGGCTGCACCAATTTGCATTCCCAGCAACAGTACAAGAAGGTTCCCGTTTCTCCACATCCTCTCCAGCATCTATAGTCTCCTGATTTGTTCATTTTGGCCACTCTGACTGGCGTAAGGTGATATCTGAGTCTGGTTTTGATTTGTATTTCCCTGATGAGGAGCGACGTTGAACATCTTTTCATGTGCCTGTTGGCCATCTGGATGTCTTCTTTAGAGAAGTGTCTATTCATGTTTTCTGCCCATTTCTTCACTGGGTTATTTGTTTTTCGGGTGTGGAGTTTGGTGAGCTCTTTATAGATTTTGGATACTAGCCCTTTGTCCGATATGTCATTTGCAAATATCTTTTCCCATTCCATTGGTTGCCTTTTAGTTTTGTTGGTTGTTTCCTTTGCTGTGCAGAAGCTTTTTATCTTCATGAGGTGCCAATAGTTCATTTTTGCTTTTAATTCCCTTGTCTTTGGGGATGTGTCAGTAATAAATTGCTACGACTGAGATCAGAGAGGTCTTTTCCTGCTTTCTCCTCTAGGGTTTTGATGGTTTCCTGTCTCACATTCAGGTCCTTTTTCCATTTTGAGTTTATTTTGGTGAATGGTGTGAGAAAGTGGTCTAGTTTCAACCTTCTGCATGTTGCTGTCCAGTTCTCCCAGCACCATTTGTTAAAGAGACTGTCTTTTTTCCATTGGATGTTCTTTCCTGCTTTGTCAAAGATGAGTTGGCCATACGTTTGTGGGTCTAGTTCTGGGGTTTCTATTCTATTCCATTGGTCTATGTGTCTGTTTTTGTGCCAATACCATGCTGTCTTGATGATGACAGCTTTGTAGTAGAGGCTAATGTCTGGGATTGTGATGCCTCCTGCTTTGGTCTTCTTCAAAATTACTTTGGTTATTCGGAGCCTTTTGTGGTTCCATATGAATTTTAGGATTGCTTGTTCTAGTTTCGAGAAGAATGCTGGTGCAATTTTGATTGGGATTGCATTGAATGTGTAGATAGCTTTGGGTAGTATTGACATTTTGACAATATTTATTCTTCCAATCCATAAGCAGGGAATGTCTTTCCATTTCTTTATATCTTCTTCAATTACCTTCATAAGCTTTCTATAGTTTTCAGCATACAGATCTTTTACATCTTTGGTTAGATTTATTCCTAGGTATTTTATGCTTCTTGGTGCAATTGTGAATGGGATCAGTTTCTTTATTCGTTTTTCTGTTGCTTCATTGTTAGTGTATAAGAATGCAACTGATTTCTGTACATTGATTTTGTATCCTGCGACTTTGCTGAATTCATGTATCAATTCTAGCAGACTTTTGGTGGAGTCTATCGGATTTTCCATGTATAATATCATGTCATCTGCAAAAAGCGAAAGCTTGACTTCATCTTTGCCAATTTTGATGCCTTTGATTTCCTTTTGTTGTCTGATTGCTGATGCTAGAACTTCCAGCACTATGTTAAGCAACAGCGGTGAGAGTGGACATCCCTGTCGTGTTCCTGATCTCAGGGGGAAAGCTCTCAGTTTTTCCCCATTGAGGATGATGTTAGCTGTGGGCTTTTCATAAATGGCTTTTATGATCTTTAAGTATGTTCCTTCTATCCCAACTTTCTCAAGGTTTTTATTAAGAAAGGGTGCTGGATTTTGTCAAAGACCTTTTCTGCATTGATTGACAGGATCATATGGTTCTTCTCTTTTTTTTTGTTAATGTGATGTATCACGTTGATTGATTTGCGAATGTTGAACCAGCCCTGCATCCCAGGAATGAATCCCACTTGATCATGGTGAATAATTATTTTTATATGCCGTTGAATTCGATTTGCTAGTGTCTTACTGAGAATTTTTGCATCCATATTAATCAGGGATATTGGTCTGTAGTTCTCTTTTTTTACTGGGTCTCTGTCTGGTTTAGGAATCCAAGTAATACTGGCTTCCTAGAATGAGTCTGGAAGTTTTCCTTCCCTTCTATTTCTTGAAATAGCTTGAGAAGGATAGGTATTATCTCTGCTTTAAACGTCTGGTAGAACTCCCCTGGGAAGCCATCTGGTCCTGGACTCTGATTTGTTGGGAAATTTTTGATAACTGATTCAATTTCTTCGCTGGTTATGGGTCTGTTCAAGCTTTCTATTTCCTCCTGATTGAGTTTTGGAAGAGTGTGGGTGTTTAGGAATTTGTCCATTTCTTCCAGGTTGTCCAATTTGTTGGCATATAATTTTTCATAGTATTCCCTGATAATTGTTTGTATCTCTGAGGGATTGGTTGTAATAATTCCATTTTCATTCATGATTTTATCTATTTGGGTCATCCTCCTTTTCTTTTTGAGAAGCCTGGCTAGAGGTTTGTCAATTTTGTTTATTTTTTCAAAAAACCAACTCTTGTCTACCTTTAATTTTAAAAGCAAACTTAAAGTGTCTTTTATATCTATAGCTTTATGGGATCATAATATCATATTTTAAACTCTAATTAAGGGTTTGGACTGTCAAAATAGGAAGAATTTCTCTGAGAACAAGCACACCAAACTTGCCAGCACACAAGAGCCACTCCAGATTTGCAGAAAAACCACAGGCTTCTTCTCTGGCATCCATGCCATGTTTATTTCAAAAGTAGGAAAGCCAAATCAGAGCAGCAATCATCTTTTAACATGATTTATCTCAGTACTCTTTCCTCATTTAAAAAAAAAAATAGCTATTCTTAAAACATATGTATCATTTCTATCTCTTTAGGTCATATATACAAAGTTCCTTCTTCTCTCATTACATATTTTTAGAACTTATTTATTTACATGTTTGAGTTCTTTGCTCTTTTAAGGAAAGTACATCTTAACTATTTAGCTTTAGAAAGCAAAATTCTTTAGGTATTTTAGGGTTTAACATGATTCATTAAAAGGAAAAGTTCTGAAAAATATCTCATCTAGATTTTCTTAGATTTGCAAAGCAAAAAAGATCAGGTCATTACATTCTTTCTCACAGTTGTTTTTGTTATTTATTTGCCAATGGTTTTACTAACATTTAAGATAACTGAATTTTCTAAGATTAATATTCAACATCTGGTTATAATTCTTTCAGCTCTTAGCAATCTGAGGTTCTACCTGGCTGAAGTAAACTTTAAAATCCCTAAATTAGTTCCAAGGTTTTTTCCAATAGCAATTCATCCTTTACTTAAGGTAGTTTGTTGTTTATAATTAGCAGTAAGTTGCAATCTTAAAAGGCAAGTGGGTAATGATAAACATCAAGTTCATGAGTGTGGCAATATCCTGTGAACTCAATTATGTCCCCCTCTCCTCAAAATTCATGTTGAAGTCATAACCCCCAATATGACTGTATTTGAAGACACAGCCTTTCAAGAAGTAACTAAGGTCAAGCAGGTCATATGGGTAGGACCCTAATTGATATGAATGATATCCTTATAAGAGGGAAAGGCATTAGGAATGCACATGTACAGAGAAAAGACCATGTGAAGACAAAGCAACCAGGTGGCCATCTGCAAGCCACGAAGAATGGCCACAGGAGAATCAAACCTGGTTGATTCAAGACCACCTTGAACGTGGACTTCAAGCCTACAAACTGTGAGAAAATAAATTTCTGTTGTTTAAGCCACCTAGTTTGTGGTATTTTGTTATGGCAACCCTAGCAAACTAATACAATATCTGAAGCATTCAAGTATTTTTGAGCCACAAATAAATGCCTACTAATGAGGATAGGAAAAAAAAAAAACACGACTTCAGGAATTCTGCAAATAATTTAACAGAAAATAATAAACTGGTTCCATACACAGTAGCAGATACAATGACCATGTAGGTCTGGATGCTTTAATGACCATGGTTGAATTGACTGCTCCAAAATGGGGCCACATTCAGAGTTACCATCTTAATCACTACATATGAATTAAGACTGAGCCCAGAAAAGATAGAAGGAAATCATGCTACATTTAGTATTAGCCTGATTGGACTTTCTGCTTCAAAGGAGACATTCAGGAGAATACATTCTATTTTTACTAACATTCCAAGACTATGGGACATATAAAAATCTTCCAGTAATATTTTAAGGGTTGTTTTGTTGAAATTACTGAATACAAAATCTGACAAGGGCAAGCCCCTGTCTCAATTAAATTTACTCTTGTTGAGTTTCTTTTGTCATTTTTGACAATTAAAATGTATTTAGCCTATTTGCTGACTATGGATAATGTTGGTGAAGATATGCACAATTTAAACCACATTTATTTATAATCCATGATTTCCCCCACTGATCTATGAATAATTTGGAATAATTTAAATCCTCAAGGAATATACTTTAAGTATAACCCCACTCTTTAAAATTTGTACCTTGTTTCAATTTGTTCTCATACTTTCATGATAACAGTAAGCTAAATGCAAATGCATTTTAGCTCTTTATTTCGACTTTTTAAAATTGTCACGCATTTTAAAATTGAAACACGCATGGGATGTTTCAAAATATGGTAAAAAATCCAATAGGTCGCTTTCTTTATGATCTACTAATTCACATGTCATTTAGTCTCTTTATCAAAGATCCAAAATCACACTGTGAGCCAAGTGTCTGCTCATTCTCCCTCATCTTTCCCAGCCCTGCCTTACCTCAGGGGGTTTGTCTCCCACCCCCACCTGCATTTGTCTATGTTGCAGCAGCTTCTCTGTTGTCACATAGTGGAGTTCAATTCACTTCACTCCTGGTGGCCTCATAATTTCTAGGATCATTGTCCTCCCTCTCTATACCCTGTGGTTCCAGTTACACTGACCTCAGAGATGGTAAGGCTGCTCTTCCGTTTACTGCCTTGTCTCTTAATTCCCTTGCCACTGTCCCCACAACATCCCTAACATAAGGCTGCAGAATGGGTACTATGTTTTTCTGAAGAATTCGGAGAAAGCTAGAATGAATTAAAATGTAGGAAAAAACATAGAACCAGACGCTACATGGTCCAAAAAATAGAAATAAGTGTCCCCTTGACAGAGCAGCATAGTTCCTAGACTTCCTTCCATCACCCTCCTTCAAAGGTCACTTTGCCTCAGAGATCCCCTCCATTTACCTTCACACTGAGATTCTAACTCTACTTTAGAGTGATGTACTGGTCCTAGGCTCTGTACCTTGTGCCCCACTTCCACCTAGAACAATTCACTTGAAGGTAAACATTTCCCCAAAATTGCATTGTTATATCTAGAATAATAGTACTCAGGATCTTCAGCAGAATTTGGGAACTTAAAGCATACACTTTTGCTATTTTACAGGAAAGCTATGCCTCCTAGCTCCCCCTATGGGAATCTAGTAGAAAACACACATGCACCCTCATAGACACTCATGGGCACACATACATGCATCACATGTGTGTGCACAACATGTGCACACACATGGTCACACACATTCACACACATATGCTTGTGCACACACCACCATACCTTCCCCAAAATACAGAACAACCAACCTCTCATCAATATCCTTAATCGCAGAACCTACAGAAGCTTTTAAATTTTGCTTTTCTTTACCTTTGACCAGATCAAACTCTTATACTGGGATTTCTCCCTAATAAATCTCTGAAAAAGGAGAGAGAAAAGCAGAAGGTTTTTTAATTTCTCTCTACAGATCAACTCTGAAGGCTGGGGTAGAACTCACATTTTCATTTGTATTACCCATAGAAATAAGAAGTCCACTTTTTCTAAGAAGGATATCCAGGGGCACCTGGGTGGCTCAGTCGGTTAAGCGCCCGACTTAGGCTCAGGTCATAATCTCACAGTTCGTGAGTTCGAGCCCCGCGTCGGGCTCTGTGCTGACGACTCGGAGCCTGGAGCCTGTTTCAGATTCTGTGTCTCCCTCTCTCTCTGCCCCTCCCCTGCTCATGCTCTGTCTCTGTCTCAAAAAATAAATAAACATTAAAAAAAATAAAAATAAAGAAGGATATCCATATAACTATGTGAGTGTAGGTATAATATAAACATTTGATATACATAAAATGAACACATCAGAAGTAATTTTTCCATATATAAACCTGCCTGTGGCCACTACCCAGATCACAATATAGAATATTACTATCACCGAGAAGTTCCTCCTACCCAGACGTTTTCTCAGTCAACATTGCCAATTCCTTCACTCCCCAAAGTTTTGACTTCTAACACTATGAATTAAATTTGCATTTTCTTGTGTTTTATATAAGGAGACATATAGCATATGCTTTTTGTGCCTGCCTTAATTTACTCAGCATAATTTTTTTGAGATTCATTCATGTGTGGCATATATTAATAGTCCATTCTTTTTTATTGCTCTGTAGTATTCCATGGTATAAATATATTACAATTTGTTCATTCATTCTCATATGTATAGATATTTAGGTGGTTTCCAACCTGGAGCTATTATAACTAAGGCTACTACAAACATTCTTGCACATTTCTTATTGGACATATGCACTAATTTTTATTGCATATATACCTATGAGTGGAATTGCTCTTAGGGTGGGTAGGTAGAAACTGCCCAGGTTTCAAATTTGGTTGAATCAATTTGCATTCCCACCTGCATGATATGTAAGTCCCAGTTGCTCTTTACTCTTGTTAACACTCAACATTATTAGTCTTTTTATTTTTAGTTCATTCTCCTGGGACTTGTGGTAAGTTTTAAGAAACTAAGCATTGTTGTGATATTCTTTTTAATGTTTTTAAATGTTTGTTTATTTGTGTGAGAGAGACATAGCGTGAGAAGGGGAAGGGCATAGAGAGAGGGAGACACAGAATCCAAAGCAGGCTCCAGGCTCTGAGCTGTCAGCACAGAGTCTGACACCGTGCTCGAACCCACGAATCGAATCGCGAGATCATGACCTGAGCCAACATGGGACGCTTAGCCAACTGAGCTGCCCAGGTGCCCCTGTTGTGATGTTTTTAAAAACATTTTTTATTGCTATGAATTTAAAACAAATACCACAATCTGTGGTAGAATGAGAGATTGGAGGATTATGAAAAATAGAGTGATAAGCTTACTAATGCTAGAAAAGTATACCAATGGATAAATATTACTTCTAGGATTAGTAGGAGATGGTGATTAGATTTAGATTTAGATTAATTACAAAAATGGCCATAATTATTTCCCTCCCTATCCCTTTATGAGTCTTTGCAGCTCCTCCTGTCAAGAAGAAGAGTCCATTTTTTCTCTCCTTGAATTTGGGCTGGCTTTTTGACTTGCTTTGGTCAATACTGATGAATTGACATTGTGCCAATTCTAAGCCTAGGCCTCAACAGGCCTTGCAGGGCTCCACTGTCTTTCTCAGAACCCTGCACATTCACTATGTGAACAAGTCCAGGCTAGACCCTAATGGTGCAGTGACAGATCATTTCAAGTCAGGCCATTCTAGATCAGCCAGCCATCATCTGAAACCTGAAGAACTGCTCAGCTGAGCCTAGTCCACATTGTTAACATTGAGAATTATGAGTTAAATAAATGGCTGTTTTTTTTAAGCGTGTGAGTTTTAGGGTGGTTTGTTGTGCTACAAAATCTAACAAATATAGGAAGTATATCACGAGTCCTTGATGAAGAAAAAATTCTTAATTATCATTATGAAAAACTCAAACATAAATTGTTTCTGAGTCCTGCCAATAGTTGCTGCTGCTAATGATACTCAATATTCACTGAATAGCATGTTAAGTACTTACATATTATATCTCATTTATTCTTACCATAAATCTATTAGGTACCTAAATGATTACAGTTGAGAAAACTGAGGCTTGCCTCACAGAGTTGACTCCAAAGCCATCTCCAAAGCTTAAGCTATGAGCCACTGCACCACGAGCTAAGAACTATTGGTTTACTCTAACCCAATACTACTTTTATTGCTCATTACAATTTACAGATAGGAAATTGATAGCCAAGAAAAACTACAATTTGCTCAAAGCTCTCTCTGCTATCTCTTACTCTAGTCTTTCACTAAAATTCTTTGTAGTCTATAAATTATATTAATGTTCATAATAAAAAATCTTCATGGTAGTTTGTAAAAGAAAATATGTGAGCTAAATATCCTTTTTTTTAGTCGCATTTTTAAAATTAATGGTTTTTAATTTACATCCAAATTAGCATATAGTGCAACAATAATTTCAGGGGTAGATTCCTTAATCCCCCTTACCCATTTAGCCCATTCCTCCTCCCAAAGCCCCTCCAGTAACCCTCTGTTCCCCATATTTAAGAGTCTTATGTTTTGTCCCCCTCCCTATTTTTATATTATTTTTGCTTCCCTTCCCTTACATTCATCTGTTCTGTGTCTTATTTTTTTTTAATTTTTTTAATGCTAACTTATTTTTGAGAGAGAGAGAGACAGAGCACAAACGGGGGAGGGACAGAGAGAGAGGGAGACACAGACTCCAAAGCAGGCTCCAGGGTCTGAGCTGTCAACACAGAGCCCAACGCGGGGCTCAAACCCACGAGCTGTGAGATCATAACCTGAGTTGAAGTCGGATGCTGAACCGACTGAGCCACCCAGGTGCCCCTGTTCTGTGTCTTTAAGTCCTCATGTGACACTTGTCTTTCTCTGACTGACTAATTACACTTAGCATAATACCCTCTAGTTCCATCTACATAGTTGCAAATGGGAAGATTTCATTCTTTGTGGTCATTGAGTATTACTCCATTGTATATATATACCATACCTTCTTTATCCATTCATCCATCGATGGACATTTGGATACTTTCCATACTTTGGCTACTGTTGATAGTGCTGCTATAAACTTTGGGGTGCATGTGTCCCTTCGACACAGCATACTTGTATCCCTTGGATAAATACCTAGTAGTACAATTGCTGGGTCGTAGGGTAGTTCTACTTTTAATTTTTTGAGGAACCTCCATACTGTTTTCCAGAGTGGCTGCACCAGATTGCATTCCCACCAGCAATGCGAAAGAGATACTCTTTCTCCGCATCCTCACCAACATCGGTTGTTGCCTGAGTTGTTAATGTTAGCCATGCTGACAGGTGTGAGGTGGTATCTCATTGTAGTTTTGATTTGAATTTCCCTGATGATGAGTGATGTTGAGCATTTTTTCATGTGTCAGTTGGCCATCTGGATGTCTTCTTTGGTGAAGTGTCTGTTCATGTCTTTTGCCCATTTCTTCACTGGATTGTTTGTTTTTTGGGTGTTGAGTTTGTTAAGTTATTTACAGATTTTGGATACTAACCCTTTATCTGACATGTCATTTGCAAATATCTTCTCCCATTTTGTCGGTTGCCTTTTAGTTTTGCTGATTGTTTTCTTTGCTGTGCAGAAGCTTCTTATTTTGATGAGGTCCCAATAGTTCATTTTTGCTTTTGTTTCCTTTGCCTCTGGAGACATGTTGAGTAAGAAATTGCTGTGGCCAAGATCAAAGAGGTTTTTGCCTGCTTTCTCCTCCAGGATTTTGATGGCTTCCTGTCTTACATTGAGATCTTTCATCCATTTTGAGTTTATTTTTGTGTATGGTGTAAGAAAGTGGTCCAGGTTCGTTCTTCTGCATGTCGCTGTCCAGTTTTCCCAGCACCACTTGCTGAAGAGACTGTCTTTATTCCATTAGATATTCTTTCCTGCTTTGTCAAAGATTAGTTGGCCATACGTTTGTGGGTCCATTTCTGGGTTCTCTATTCTGTTCCATTGATCTGAGTGTCTGTTTTTGTGCCAATACCATACTTTCTTGATGATTGCAGCTTTGTAGTACAGCTTGAAGTCTGATTGTGATGCCTCCTGCTTTGGTTTTCTTTTTCAAGATTGCTTTGGCTATTTGGGGTCTTTTCTGGTTCCATACAAATTTTAGGATTATTTGTTCTAGCTCTGTGAAGAATGCTGGTGTTATTTTGATAGGGATTGCATTGAATATGTAGATTGCTTTGGGTAGTACTGACATTTTAACAATATTTGTTCTTCCTATCCAGGTGCAAGGAATGTTTTTCCATTTTTTTTGTATCTTCCTCAATTTCTTTCATAAGCTTTCTATAGTTTTCAGTGTATAGATTTTTCACCTCTTTGGTTAGATTTATTCCTAGGTATTTTATGGGTTTTGGTGCAATTGTAAATGGGATCAATTCCTTGATTTCTCTTTCTGTTGCTTCACTGTTGGTGTATAGGAATGCAACCAATTTCTGTGCATTGGTTTTATATCCTGAAACTTTACTGAATTTATGAATCAGTTCTAGCAGGTTTTTGGTGGAATATTTTGGGTTTTCCATATACAGTATCATGTCATCTGCGAAGAGTGAAAGTTTGACCTTCTCCTGGCCAATTTGGATGCCTTTTATTTCTTTGTGTTGTCTGATTGCAGAGGCTAAGACTTCCAATACTATGTTGAGTAGCAGTGGTGAGAGTGGACATCCCTGACTTATTCCTGACTTTAGGGGGAAAGCTCTCAGTTTTTCCCCATTAAGGATGATATTAGCGTTGGGTCTTTTGTATATGGCTTTTATGATCTTGAGGTATGATCCTTGTATCCCTACTTTGAGGGTTTTTATCAAGAAAAGATGCTGTATTTTGTCAAATGCTTTCTCTGCGTCTATTGAGAGGATCATATGGTTCTTGTCCTTTCTTCTATTGATGTGATGAATCACACTGATTGTTTCGTGGATATTGAATCAGCCCTGTATCCCAGGTATAAATCCCACTTGGTCATGGTGAATAATTTTAAATGTATTGTTGGATCCAGTTGGCTAATATCTTGTTGAGGATTTTTATATCCATGTTCATCAGGGAAATTGATCTACAGTTCTTTTTAGTGGGGTCTCTATCTGGTTTTGGAATCAAGGTAATGATGGCTTGGGTTAAATATCCTTTTTAAAAATCCCTCTCTTTTGGATGCCTGTGTGGCTCAGTCAATTCAGCGTCTGACTTCGGCTCAGGTCATGATCTCATGGTTTGTGAGTTCGAGTCCCGCATCCAATGAGCATGAGCCCTACATCAGGTAAGCTTGTGTCCCTCTTCGAGTAAAACATGAGCCCCTCTTCAGGTGAGCCCCACTTCTCTCTCTCACTCTCTGTCTCTTTTTCTTTCTGTGCCTCTTGTGGGATTCTCTCTCTCTCTCTCTCTCTCTCTGCCCCTTGCTCACTTGCACCCTCTCTCTCTCTCTCTAAAAAACAAACAAAACAAAAAAAACCTCTTTCAACAACCTAAAGGTAATAACAAAATTCCTCACTGTATGGAAACTTTATAAAATACAATTTTAATAGTATAGTTTTGTAGGGAGTACATTAGATATATTTGGTTTATTTGTATGTTTTAAACATCATTTTAGGTACCAGGTAGAAAATGAGAATGTTATATCACTGTAAATATTTTTGCAATTGTTTTGTGATTTTGTTTTTGGCTTTGCAAAGTTATGTTTTAGATTTTAAATTTGGATTCTGGGAATGAGAAGAGAGAAGGCAAACAGTAGATCTTTCTGAGTTTTGGAAATCCTCTGGGATTTCACAAGAGGCTAGAAACCTTAAAGTGCCTTGTAAGTATTATGATTTATTTGTTGAACTAATGAAACACAATAATAATTTAGATATATGTAAATTTGCCAAGCAAAGTTAGCACTTCATAATTCATCTCCATCTTGAGCTGACGAGAACCCTATCAGAAAGAGCTTCCTCAATCTCATAAACATAAATCCATAAATCCATAAATGGATTTAAAATGACAACAGTGCTTCCCATTACAATTTCTTTATTATCTCAAACCACCAACAGAATCATTTGAAAACCAGCATAAATTCTATTGACAGAATGCATTCAGGTATTGTGACAAAAACAAAGTGCCTACTCAATGAGACTTTGTCTCATTTGTTTCTTGCGGTGCTTTGTATTTTGGATACAGAAATCAAGGCTCGGAGAAATTAATTAAGTTGCCCAAAGCTATGACACTGGTAATTAGCAGATTGCAGGTTCAAATTCAAGTGTCCCTGATTTTGGAGCCCATGATCTTTCCATTATAATACACACTTTAAGAAAAAATTTTTTAACGTTCTTATTTATTTTTGAGAGACAGAGTGTTATGTGGGGGAGGGGCAGAGAGAGAAGGAGACACATAATCTGAAGCAGGCTCCAGGCTCTGAACTGTCAACACAGAGCCTGACATGGGGCTCAAACTCATGAACTGTGAGATCATGACCGGAGCCGAAGTCAGATGCTTAACCAACTGAGCCACCCAAGTGCCCCTATGCTACGCAATTTCATTAAACCTACATTAAACAAACTAATTACTAAATGGATATGGATCAATTACAAAGGGTTTCTTGCTCAGGCAAATCAGCAAAATAGCATCAACATGTGTTTTCAACTGGAAAATGGGGGGAAACACCCTACTATAGAAAGTGTTTATGTTAATAAGTTTTCCCCTTCACAGGCAGTAAATCCTAATAGCAAATTAAACATTATATTAATGAGATTGAAACACTGTATTTTCTCTCTCTGTACTATTCTAGAGAAAAATCTATTTTTTGATTATGTCAATTTTCTTGTCCGTCATAAATAGCAATAGTTTTAAAGCTGTTTAACCTCTTAAAACCTGGTAATTTAGATTATAAGAAAATGTACAGAAAAGTTTTTTCTAGTAAAAATTATACTTACCTGTATAAAAGAATACATGATTTATCTGCCTCCCTGCAAAGAAGAGGTAGGAGGGCATGAAGAAATGCTCTATGGTAAATTGGTATAGAATGATGAAGAAAGAGGAATCTCCATATTTAGAGGCCTACAGATTACACAAATTTGTTTTTTGTTCCAATTAGATACCTGAATAGACTCTAATTCCTCCCTCCCTCCCTTCCATCCTTCAACAACCACTTATTAAATATATCTAGGTACCACGCACTGAATTTTGTGTTGGAAACAAAGATAATGAGACTGACTCCTTGTCCTCTAGGGAATAAAAAATTTAATGGGGCAAGACAGTCATGCAAACAAATAATTACAGCTCTGAGTTGTGTTAAGAGTAGAGACATGATCTAAGTATGAGAATACAGGAGAAGCATTTCCTTCAGCTGGGGAGTATCAGGAAAGGCAGCCTGGAAGAAATGGCATTTGAGGGAAATCTTGACATAAATGTTCTAGGCAGAGAAGGCATGGTAAGAAAGCGCCAGGTCAAGTTCAAAAGATTGTGGCTAGAGGGGTCTAAAGATAGGAATTTGCTGACCTTTATCCTCAAGAATAAAAGATGAAAACAAGAGTCAAGTGAGGCTTCCCACAAATCAAAATTTAGCAAATCTGCCAATTTTATTCCTAAGTCAGTGTTGCTCAAAACTTCTTAAGGCAGAGGAGTATGATAGGGATGGGGTTGGAGATGGGTTATAACCTAGAGTAAGTTTTAGGGAACACGAGATATCTGTAGTGTTATAATTGTTATATTAGGGCTTAGGTAAGCAATGCTGCACTCTGAATTTATTTTTATAAAATAAAGTTTAATCAGAACATAGGCACACTGAGCCATGTCTAGGTGGCTCAGTCTGTTGAGCATCCAACTCTTGATTTTGGCCCAGGTCATGATCCCAGGCTTGTGGAAATGAGCCCCATTTTGGGTTCCATGCTAGGCATGGAGACTGCTTGAGATTCTCTCTCTCCCCACTCTGTCCCTCTCCCCAACTCATGTACTCTCTCTCTCTCTCAAAAAAAAAAAAAAAAGAGAACACAGTCACATCATTCATTTACATATTGAATAGAGCTGCTTTTGTATTACAACTGTACAATGAAAAGTTGCAAGACATCGCTTGTCCAGAAAACATATTTACCATATGAACCTTTAAGAGAGTTTATACTAGAGTTATATAGTAACATAAATAAATCTCAGAAAAAAAATTGAGTTAAAACATAAATTTCAATATTATAAAGAATCATGTTATATAAACCTTAAAAAGACATCAAAGTTGTTTGCTATTTTTAGAAATACATGTATTTTTTTTACACTTATTTATTTTTGATAGAGACAGAGCACAAATGGGGGAGGGGCAGAGAGACACAGAATCTGAAGCAGGCTCAGGGTCTGAGCTGTCATGTACATGTATTAAAAGCATAAAGACAGGCCTAATAATAATAAATGTCCAATTCAAGACAATGTTTATCTGTTTGAAAAAGGAAGAGAATGTAAGCAAAGAGGGTTTTAACTACTTGAAATATTTTTTTTTTTCAACGTTTATTTATTTTTGGGACAGAGAGAGACAGAGCATGAACGGGGGAGGGGCAGAGAGAGAGGGAGACACAGAATCGGAAACAGGCTCCAGGCTCCGAGCCATCAGCCCAGAACCCGACGCTGGGCTCGAACTCACGGACCCCGAGATCGTGACCTGGCTGAAGTCGGACGCTTAACCGACTGCGCCACCCAGGCGCCCCTGAAATATTTTATTTCCAAAGCAAGGTGGTGAATACAAGAGTGTTTATTATATTATTCTCTGTATCTTTTTTGTATTACTGATGTATTTCATAATTTATTTTTGTTAAAATTTTTTTCTAATGTTTATTTAATTTTTGAGACAGACAGACAGTGTGAGCAGGGGAGGGGCACAGAGAAAAGGTGACACAGAATCTGAAGCAGGCTCCGGGCTCTGAGCCATCAGCACAGGCTCTGAGCCATCAGCACAGCTCCCGACACGGAGCTCGAACCCATGAACAGTGAGATCATGACGTGAGCCTAAGTCGGATGCTTAACTGACTGAGTCATCCAGGTGCCCCTGTATGTCATAATTTAAAAACTCTTTGGTTATACAAAAAATTAGATGGAGAAGTTATGCTACCGTTCTATTTCCTCAAAATGGCTGCAACAATATCTTCCATCCCATATGTTCTTCTTACATGATTTTGATACCCCTCCCATCAAGAGGTGGGGTATCTATCCTGTCCCCCTGACATTGAGTGGGCTTTTGTGAATGTTTTAGTCAAAAGAGTGTGGTAGAATGATGCTATATGTCTTTCAAACAAAGCCATAAAAAGTGATACAGCTTATACTTTGCTGAGTGCAATTCTCACCCTTGAAGTCTTCAACTACCATGTAAGAAGCCTAAGTACTCCAAGGCAGCCATGCTGTGAGAAAGCCCAAACTAGCCCAAAGAGAGAGATCACATGGAGAAGTCTGAGGGAAAGTCTCCTAGGGAGAGATGCCTAGCTAATCCCCAACTGTTCTAGTCCTCATTGTTCCAGTTTGAGCTGCATCTGATTATAATAGCTTAATGAATTCTGAGCCAGAACTCAGGCTCTCCAACTGAGCCAATTCAGAACTCCTATGTCACAGAAGCTGTGTAGTCACTAGTGCTATTTTAAACCTCTAAAATTTGTTTCACAGAGCAAGTTGTAACTAGCACTGACCCCGTAATCAGAAAGTTGAGCCCTAACTGCCTTCAGTGGGGGAATCTCAGCTGAATTGATCCAAAGACCATCAGAAAGGTTCAGCAATAGGAGGACCAATTTTATAGGGCAGGAAGGGTGCCTGGCTGGCTCAGTCTGTAGCCCATGCTATTCTTGATTTCAAGGTTGTGAATTTGAGCCCCACGTTGAGTGTAGAGATTACTTAAAAATAAAAATCTTAAGAAAAAAATTTTTTGGAAGTCAAGAGAAAACATGTGACTGAAAACATGGATAAATTTTAAGTCTTTAGTGAGAATCCCAGGTCCCCACTTCTATGTGAGCCATCAAAGAACCAGAGACACTATAAGAAGGGTAAGGATTATTCTCTGAACAAAGTGAATGGAGAAGCCTTGACAGAAACAAAAGAGGGATGGCTGAAGAGTAAAGAACTCTGGCAAAAGAGGAAGAACACAGTGGGTCACATGTCCGTGTCCAAATCACTTTCTCATTTGTTAAAGACAAGGTAGACCGGAATGATCTCTAAAGCAGATGTCCACAGTAAAAATCTGTGATTCTATCAAAAAGAAAGAGCATACCCTTTAAAATATAGCTAATTTAAGTAATAAGCCACAATATGAAGTGTTTTTTAGTCAATGGAAATTCTAGTTCACTTCTCATAACGTGTAGTTCTTTTAGAAATAGCACTAGAGATTATAACAAAATCTTCAATTAAAAGGGTATGGATGGGCCATGGTATAAATCTAGGGCTGTAGAGCTGTTACAATCTGTAGACCCAAAGCAACAAGAGAAAGGAAAGATTATCAGAACATGCAAAAGTGAGTCATGTAGAGTAGGCCACTGTGAGAGGAATAGTGACTTCCCAGGAAGGCAACAGACAGCTAGAGGTGAACTTTCAGAGGGGGAAGCCAGAAGAATAAATATGCTGACCTTATTCTTCCAGTTTACTGTCTGTGCTTCCTCCCTACTGGCTAGATTCAATTGGAAACCTGAGAGCACTGATTCCATTGATGTATTCCTTGCCCTTAGACTCCAGGAGAGCAAGCAGATAGCTCTGGTGGAACAAAAGGAAGACCACCAACATAGAGATGCTGATGAAAAGATGATAATCCCACCTTCAAAGAGGAAATTGAAATTCATTATAATGTATATGAAAGTTCTTGAGTTTGAACAGTAGGTGAGAAAACTGGAGATATTCTGTGGTATGAGGAGTCTAGAATAATTAGTTCAAAAACCAATCTTTTTCTGTTTTGCCTGTTTTGACTTGCAGAAATATTGAGTCATGACTGATGGCATAAATTTTAGTATTTACTCTTTATCCGTGAAAATAATTCCTCTTTGATTATTCACATCCAAGTTGTGTCAGCTATACATGTGATAATAAGGTATGTTTATGTCAGAACTGTCTCATATTTTGTTTTTTGTCAGAGAACTTCTATCTTGCTTTTGCAACTTAAGAATTTTCCTAAGCAGGAAAAAGCACTGTAGGGAAAGAGGTAAAACCTTAGTTACAATATGTACTGTGCGATGAAATACAGAAACACATTTTGTTACATACAGAATGTATTTTGTTACATACAGAATCACTATTTGCAATTACTTATTTATATCCTAAGTAACTTACTACACACATAAGCTTATGTTTCCAGAAGTAATTAATTTGTTCTCCACATGACAAATATATCTTTTCTGGGTCTCACACCTCTAAGTCCTGTCCTACCAATCCTTTAGGATCTATATTGACTAAATTAACATAAATCCCATACATTCCAAGTAGATACCACTCTTGACAGTTGTCTTTTCCCCCCAAGAGTTCTCCACTACATTAACAAGGATAAATCCCCTCATGGGGGTGAGTACAGAGGTCTTGACTAGTTCCTCTGTCAGAACTTTTCTACTTCCCTTAAAAACTTTGGACTTATTTTTCCAATGGTCAGTTACATATCTCCATCTAGTTCAGTTTAAGAGCATCACCATTTACCCAGGCCAACTCATTTTTCTCCTAAACTAGAAACTCGGGAATTAGTCTCAGCATTTCACATTTCCACAACCCTCATATTCACACATTTTACAAGTGTGAATGAACAAGGGTTCATTTTCTAGAATATTCTGGAATCTACCCTTTCTTCTCTTAGCCACTGCCACAAAATTTCACTGAAAATGACACAATTGCTTCTTCACTAAACTTTCTGACTTCATTTCCCTTTCCTTTCCCTGTCCCTCAGTTTTTCCCTAAGACATCCTACAACAAACCTTCTACTGTCTTTCCAGATGCATATTTAATCACATTGGTGGGCTCCCTAAAATTTTAGTTTCTCCATGGGGCCCACAAAACCTACTGCTTTGAATGCTAATCTTCACACTCCTCCCTTCTCTATTTAGTCAACCTTTCTCTGAAATGCGATCTCTTCTGACCTGTAAAAATTCATACCCTCAGTCTGTGCTTATGCACTCTCCCCTCTTTGGGCATTCTCTGCTTATCTAAATCTTCTCCATAATAATAGCATGAAAATAATTTATTGTGTACTACCAATGAATGGGTACTATGTTAAACACTATATATTCATTAAATGTTGTAAGCACTATTTTACACTGAGGAAATTAAATAATTTGTCCAAGATCACATTTGAAGTAAATGTCAACACTAGGATTATAATTCAGATCTATCTCAACCCATGAGTTGAACATTTAAATTCTATCCCCATTACAATATAACATCTAACTCAGGTCAAGCTGTACCCCATCCTTACACTCTAGTGTAAGTGTAGTCCTCCTTCTCGCATTGCTAATTACTGCTTAAACTGACAGCAAACTATTTTATGCTAAATGATTCTTTAGTATTTTCATTTTTCTAAATCTTACCTAAACTAGGTTGTAAATTCTCTGTACACAGAGAATTAAAGAAGCTCTTAACATGCCTCCACAAGGGTATAGCATATTCTTTAAAAAAAAAAAAAAAAACGTAATGTTTATTTTTGAGAGTCAGAGTGTGAGCAGGGGAAGGGCAGAGAGGGAGTGGGACACAGAATCTGAAGCAGGCTCCAGGCTCTAAGCTGTCAGCACAGAGCCTGACACCTGCCCAAATCCTACAAACCATGGGATCATGACTTGAGCCATGCAGGTGCCCCTAGCGTATTCTTTTCATAGCAAATAGCTATCCCTTATTGAGGCAGGTTAGAAGTGTCCTTTACATATCTCCATCATCTCATTTACACATATAATGAATATTCAATATTTGCTTTACTTAAATCAGGAGCAGACAAGATGAATTATATTTAGAGGATATAAGTGAATGTAAAATTTTCAGCAAGAGCAGACACCCAAAATATGTGTATGTATTCCATTTTTTGTGTCTCTTCCATGTTGGGTCATCCTTTTTTAATGTTACTTCTGGACTTCTCTGTACTTGTAATTATTTGAATTGGTTATTACAAAAATGCTGCTCTGCCTTTATGGTAATAATTAGCATCAGACTGAATATTCAAGTTACGGATTTTGGCAAATATAAAGTCCAAATCTTGTGTATATATATATATATATATATATATATATAATTTTATACCTATATCTCTAAAGTATTTCTACTTTCATATGCTCTTTTCCTTCTTATGAAAGCATTTTCGTTTTAAATAAACCCACTGTTAAGCAATGCTGCGATAGGCCTATTCCTGAGAATTTACTCCTGGTAGGATCTTGGGAGTTTTTTCCTCTGAGGGGTGTAGTTCCGCATCCTTTGTTAAGTGTTTTCCATGACCCCTCCATCCCTTAGGTCAAAAGCGCACCAATAAGGAAGGTTCACAAACAACGTCCTGGAGAGCGGCCCACCGGGGGGCGACACCAACACGTCTGTGGCCAGAGGTCCAGGTGTGAGCTCATTGGATCGGAGAGATAGCAGCTGGACCAGCGGCCTGCGGAACTGAAGCCGCCACCTCTGCCCAGCTGTGGAAAACCGCAGGAAGCAGGTTTCCACGTGAAGGCAGCATTCGGGCCCGGCGGGAAGTTAGCGAAGCAGGATCCTGGGTCCTTTCCTGGGCAGCGGGCCCCCGCCAGGCCCCATTGGGGGCAGTGTCCCGCCGAGCGCGGTGGGACAGGCTCACTTCCTTGTGTGCTTTCTCAGAAATCTAGGCCGTGCCCGCCCGCACCCCCATTTTCATGATCATACAAGTGGACGCCAGAGTTTATTTTGGACATGTTTTTGAGATCACAGAAGCCGTATCCACTAGACCTGAGGAGTTGCTCACTCCCAAAACCGGTACTAAGCCGGGAACCCCTGTGGTAGGCTTTGTAACGGCCCGAAACCCAAAGGCTAGAGGGCGTGTTCAGGGCCCAGGTGCAGGCCTAGAGACAAGTAACTGCTCTCGGCAGCCCCGCCCCTCAGCCCGCCCTCCCCGCACCCGCCCATCTTAGTTCTCTCTGGTCTGTAGCTTCTTCCCTCGCTGCTTCCTCTTTAAGGCGGAACCGGGCGTCGATCTCGCGAGATCCGGGTTGGCGCCGTGACCTCCATGTGGGAGCTAGAGCTCTCTATAAGTAAACACTCCGCGCGGCGCAGACAAGGCTTCTTCCTATTTGTGAGGCGGCGGTTGCGGTAGTGGCGTACCCTGCGACTGGTTCCGGTTTCCTTTCCTTCTCGGCTCCGCTGGGCGGGCGTGAGGTCTAGCAGTCACCGCCGCCAGTGGGGCCCAGCGTCTGGTCGGTTTCCTTCGTTTGTGCGCGCGCTCGCCCGCCACCCGCAGAGAGCCGGAGCCTCTGGGGAAGCCGCACGGGCCGGGCGGGGCGCGGCGTCCGAAGAGCAGGGGGAGACAAAGCCGGGCCAGCCCCCTTTCCCGGAGCCAAGATGTGGATCCAGGTTCGCACCATCGACGGCTCCCAGACGCGCACCATTGAGGACGTGTCTCGCAAAGCCACAATTGAGGAGCTGCGCGAACGGGTGTGGGCGCTCTTCGACGTGCGGCCCGAGTGCCAGCGCCTGTTCTACCGGGGCAAGCAGGTGAGGCGTGCCCACCGCACCCTCTCGGGAAGCCCGGGGCGACGGCTGCAGGGCGCCTCCAAAACGCGTGGGCTCGGCGGGCCGGAGGGCTTGGTTCGCAGCGCGTGTAGAGAGCACCTGGCTCCTCCTGGGTTGGGCAGCTCGCGAGGCTCATAGCGCATGCCCAGGGCCCGCCGAGGGGGTGCAGCGGGTCCCTACCAGCTCGTTGTGGAAGTGCGCCGGGAGGGGTGAGAGGAGGGGACGCCCAGAGCGCAGAGACCTCACCCCTCTTTCTCAGCTGGGCGAGAGCAGCTCGCAGCAGAGCCCGCTAGAGCGTCTGGGTTCCCTCGCTTCCCGCGCTCAGTGGGGTCCGGCGCCCCTGGAGGCGGGGAGGGCAGCTGGCTCTGGCGGCCATGCCACGGTGCGGGTGGGGAGGGCTGTCCCGGCTAACGGCTCGCAGTGCTTCCGCGGCTCGCAGATAGGAGAGGGGAAACTTAAAAATCGCTTCCTCTTTGGCACAAGATCCCTAGTTCTGCTTCCTCGCTGTGAAGGGTTTTGAACACACTGAAGATTCGAAGGTTTTCCAAAACTTCTGGCTCCCTTCCTTCACCTTCTCTTCTAAAATTGAAATCTGTCTTGAAGATTGGAGACTTGGGCTGAAGGAGCGAGCTTTTGATGTAATTCGGAATCGGGTTTAAGCTGCCAGGTATAGGCAAGGGGGATTATTTTCAGAATGGAAAAGAGTACGAAAGGCTGTTTTATTCTTCCTGTTCTCACCTTCTAATGTCCCCCTCACCCAAGCTTTTAACACTGCAACTGGAGCATAACCAGCGGTACGTACAAGGCTGAAAGTGGTATTGGCAGTGAGTGAGGGTGTTTGTGGGTGTCTCTAGTAGTACATGCATGGTATGGCCCTGCCCTGACCTATTGAATATTTTACCTATACCAGAAGTCTCTCATGGTCTATACCTAGAGGCAGGTCTCTATTTTGTCTTTGCCTTATTATTATTTTTTAATTCACTAAAAAAGGTGGCATTCTCCAGTTGGGTAGACCACAGTTTGGCTCCAGTTCTGTGGTTTGGAATAAATGTAGCTTGTTGATTTGGTGCAAGTAACTTTTTTTTTTTTTAATTTTTGAGAGAGACAGAGACAGAATGAGAGTGGGTTGGGGCAGAGAGAGAGGGAGGCACAGACTCCGAAGCAGGCTCCAGATTCTGAGCTGTCAGCACAGAGCCTGACACGGGGCTCGAACTCTGGAGCTGTGAGATCAGGACCTGAGCTGAAGTCGGCCACCCAACCTACTGAGCCACCCAGGCACCCCAACGTTTTCCTATAGCCACAAAGAATTTGAAAGGAATATTTTTCTTCTCTTCATAGGTTTAGCTTCAAAAACTACCCAGAAATTTCAGAGTAACAAGATTATGCTCAGAGAAAGTGCCAAGGTTATTTTAATTTGTTTTTATTTTTAATTTATTTAAATTTTTTTTAATGTCTACTTATTATTGAAAGAGCATGAGCAGGGGAGGGCCAGAGAGGGGGAAGCACAGAATCTGAAGCAGGCTCCAGGCCCTGAGTTGTCAGCACACAGCCAGATGAGGGCTCGAACTCACAAACCGCGAGATGGTGACCTGTGCCACCCAGGCGCCCCTATTTTGTTTCCAAATAAGTGGTAGCATCTTTCATATGTGTTTGCAGCTCTTTTATGTCGATCATTTGCTGTTTGACTTGTAAAACACATGTTCAATTTTTAGTTGTAAATCTTGCTTTTGAAATCGTGTATGTTAAACCCCATGTAGCTTTATATTGCTGTACCTCCAGTGATCCCTTTTTTTATCTTTTGGTCAAAGATGAAAATTAGGTTATCAAGTCTTCTGAGTTTTATTTTCTAGGTAGGGATAATAGTACATGAATTCTGGGATACTTAGGTGACTTCAGCACAAGAGAGAAATGAAGCATGAGAATATATTTCTGGGCAACACACCTAAAGTCTAATTATCAAATATGCAAAAAGAGAACCTGCACATGGCTGCCTTGAGGAAAAAGTAGAAATAGAGTTACATTTAGGTCAACAAAGTAGACTTCCAGTAAACCAGGAAGTCAGTTCCAGGTTTAGGGAAAAACTGTTCAGGGTAATTATCCTTTTGTACTTCTTCCCCCAGGACTCTTAACTCACTACTTTGATTTCTTCAGCTCAGTGATAAAGCAGTAGGGATGAGGAATGGACCTTCGGTGCCCCATTGAGTTGAAGACAGAAGGATGACACTGCTCTGTTTTGTTTACTTCTCTGTGAGCTAAGTAGCCATGGCAGTGATTATTATCTCTTTGGAGTTCACAGTGCATGGAGAGAGTAGTATGTCTATAGCAGACAACTACTGGATTGGCATCACAGGGCTTTCTCTCACTTGTAAACTGCCTTTGTGCTTATCAGAAAAAGGCACCCCTTACTACATAGTGAGAAAAAAAGTCATAGATAAATTTATGGTGTCTGTGATGTAAGTGGTACCCTTTCTCCCTTATTCCCCACCCTTTTTGTTAGGACTGTTACTTATAGTCTTTGGTATATATCACTTGTGGATATTTATTATAGATGCTCAGCTCACCCCAGAATTGCAAGTGGTTGAATATAACAAGACCGCATGGGAGATTCTCATGACCACCAGAGTTGAAAAATAGTCGGTCTCCTAATTTCTTACTCTTCAAAGTATGGTCCCTGAATCAGCAGGACCTGCAGCCTTAGCTTCACCTGGGAGCCTCACGCTACACCTATCGAAGTAGAATCCATATTTTTAATAAGGTCCCCAGGTGATCTCTATGCAAATTAAATTTGAGAAGCAGAGTAATTGATTCCACTTTTGTGGGTCAAAATAGCAATTCTGGGCTGTGAGTTCTGGTTAGAGTAGGGTAACCTCACTTGGACATTATTCTGGGAGTTTGAGTGTGCATCCTGGGGATTGGGTCTTTAGGGAAGAGTTAGGTTGATGGATCTCTAAATATTTTGAAAATCCGGAGCTTTCCTACTTTTAAAGGAATTTGTTCCCTCCTCTTTTTTTCATTTGTATCACTGTAGATGGGACATGAACCAAAGCTGAAGAAAAACGGAGTAGTTGCTTTTGCCCCTAGATTCTGTTTTCACATGGATTACAAAGTAAAAGTTTTTGCCTAAAGGGGAAAGAGAATGTGTATGTCATATTTATATTATATATGTGATGGGAAAGATACATAAAATTTGTCAACCTCATGCCCTCTACCTGCATTCTTTATCAGTAACCCCTTTGGAATGAATTCTCCTCCCTTGACTTCTCAGCAATTGTCAGTTGGTGTTTGCTTCCTACTTTTCCCTTGCATCACTTTTCTAGTTCTTACTGTTACCTGGAATTTCTGACTTCAACCCAATACAAATTGAAGACTGCAGTCTGGCAAAAAAAACCAAAAAACAATAATAAAAAAATTCTAGGGCCATTCCTGCCTTTCTAGTATTCTAAGACTGTGCCCCTGTCTTCTAGGATGGCAGTTGGAAACATTTTCAGCTATGAGACATTGATGGACTATAGTTACATGCCTGAAACACATAGGTGTTTATAATTTCTAAGTGACTCAATCTCTTTCTTACAGTATAATATAAATGACAGTGATTCCAGTCTGCACTTTCATTAATTTGGGGGCACTTCACTACTTTTCAAGTAACATTCATTCCAACATTATTCACAATAGCCTAGCTGTGTGGAAGTTACTATGCAATGGCTGATAATCACTTTTTTTTGAAAACTGAATACCTATGAATTAGGGAAGGAGTAGATAATATGGGTAAAAGTGACTCTCCTAGCAAGCATGAATAATTGAAGGAAAAGTTACATGTTAATGTAAACCTAACTTCTATTATAGGGCCTCATTCCTTGATATGCTTCGTGTTTTACTACACACATTGCTTTTCCTTTCAAACGAAATCCTGTTTGAAGCAGCTTATGTTATTTGGACCAATCACTTGGTAGAAACTAGTCAGAGGTATTGAATATGAGAATGTCCCCACTATCGCTCTGACTCTTGTGCCTCAGATTTCAATGGAAAAATGTTTATGGAAGCACTTTGGATTTCCAGTTATTGTACTGCCTTCACAGCTCTCTTCATTTTAGGAAATGTCCTTCCAGTTAATTTGCATGTACTGTACTGTTTTGGTTTGGTTTGCATGCCCTATAAATGTTAACAGAGTTTTTATTTTCTGCTTTGAACACTGTCATAATGTGCAATAGTTGTATGTTTGATCACATTGTACTTATTTAACTATTCCAGAACTAGTATGTTCTCACCTTTTTTGGGGGAAAGGAGTATTGGAGATGTCAAATGAAGGTGTGAATGTATAGTTCTTTTGCTCCTTGAGTTTGTTTTCTCCAGGAATTCCGGATTAGAGGAAGTTGTTGTTTGCTAATATTGCTTACCTTATTTATTTATTTTTTATTTTTTTATTTTTTCAATATATGAAATTTATTGTCAAATTGGTTTCCATACAACACCCAGTGCTCATCCCAAAAGGTGCCCTCCTCAATACCCATCACCCACCCTCCCCTCCCTCCCACCCCCATCAACCCTCAGTTCTCAGTTTTTAAGAGTCTCTTATGCTTTGGCTCTCTCCCACTCTAACCTCTTTTTTTTTTTTTTTTTTCCCTTCCCCTCCCCCATGGGTTTCTGTTAAGTTTCTCAGGGTCCACATAAGAGTGAAAACATATGGTATCTGTCTTTCTCTGTATGGCTTATTTCACTTAGCATCACACTCTCCAGTTCCATCCACGTTGCTACAAAGGGCCATATTTCATTCTTTCTCATTGCCACATAGTACTCCATTGTGTATATAAACCACAATTTCTTTATCCATTCATCAGTTGATGGACATTTAGGCTCTTTCCATAATTTGGCTATTGTTGAGAGTGCTGCTATAAACATTGGGGTACAAGTGCCCCTATGCATCAGTACTCCTTTGCTTACCTTATTTAAAAACAAAACAATCTCTAATCCCTATAAGGACTTATCTGCTTATTGACCTGAGAGACTCCTTAGGCTTATTTGGAATAAGCATGTTAACTAACCTGTGAGATGGTGTCTAATTCCCCCCTGGGAAATTTGTGAATTTTTTGATCCCATATTGTAGTTAAAACTGTGAACATCTGTAATGTGCAGGATTGTGCTAGATGTGTTTTGGGACCACTTGAATTAAAATTACTCATCTAGTACATTTAGTAAGTCTATCAATATTTATGGACAAACTTTCTTTGGTGGATTTTGGAAATATGGCCTTATTGTGTTAGGGAGTTGAGGATTGGTGACAGGAATGATATACAAAGAGGGGGAAATGAATAGTGATTAAATTAGTAATGTTTCTGGGGAAATGATAGTTTTGATATTTATGGAGTTTGGTTTTATTACTGTATCATGGTGAAATAGCCAACTGATTTTATAAAGAAACAAAATGGAGACTTTTAGTTTTCGAGGGTTTCTGTAACAAAGTACTAAAACTTACGTGGCTTAAAACGATAGAAATTTATTGTCTTCTATTTCCAGAGGCTATGAGTCTGAAATCAAAATATCATCAGGGTCATGTTCCCTGGCTCTAATAGAGAATCCTTGTTTCCTTCAGCTTCTAGTGTTTGCCAGCAATCCATTGTTAAGTTCCTTGGCTTGTAGGTGCATTGCTCCATTCAGGTGGCTGCCTCCACATCTTCCTTCTGTGTTTGTTTCTGTGTTCCAAATTTAAACTTTTTTTTTTTTTTAATTTTTTTTTCAACGTTTATTTATTTTTGGGACAGAGAGAGACAGAGCATGAACGGGGGAGGGGCAGAGAGAGAGGGAGACACAGAATCGGAAACAGGCTCCAGGCTACGAGCCATCAGCCCAGAGCCTGACGCGGGGCTCGAACTCACGGACCGCGAGATCGTGACCTGGCTGAAGTCGGACGCCTAACCGACTGCGCCACCCAGGCGCCCCCAAATTTAAACTTTTTATGAGGATGTCAATTACAGTGGTTTAGGGCCCACTCATATGACCTAATTTTAATTGATTACTTCTATAAAGATCCTGTTTCCAAATAAAGTCACATACTGAGATATTTGGGATTAGGACTTCCGCAAATTGGGGAGGTGGGCAAGGTCTCTACCAAAATATGGGTAAGTTGCAAGATAATTTATTCACTATTCATCCTGGAAGACTTTTTATGATACAACTTGACAACCTTTACAAATAGAATTAGAGAACTTTAGGCAAGTGGAATACCATGAACAATAATTGTAATTATTCTTCAATTTTTTTTTGATTAAAAAAAAATTACAGTGCTTCAGAAACATAAAATTTTTAACTTAATGTCTTTATGAACACAAGATCATAAAACCTCTTACTTTCAAAATTCACCTTCCTTTCTTACAGTGGATTCAGATACTGTTAATTAAAATAAATAAGACCTGGTGAGAAATCTAGAGTTTTTCTGCCTGGGTGTTGAAGTCACAGAAGCAATGGTACATTCTTGGTTTCAGTGGCTATCTGTCTTCCTGATAGGTAATACAGAATGATTCTTAAGAATTTATTGAGGTCCTGAGAAGATGCTGACATCAGAGGCCATAAAGTAGTAGGAATGGTTTTAAGTTCACTAAATTGCATTGCTATGAATTTTGTTTTAATAATTTGGCTAGGACATTTGAGTAACTAAAGATGTAGAAAGATCAAATTTTGAGAGAAGCATTTTAATCTTTTTTATTCTTTTTTTCTAGTTGGAAAATGGATATACTTTATTTGACTATGATGTTGGACTGAATGACATAATTCAGCTACTAGTTCGCCCAGACCCTGATCTTCCTAGCACATCTAAACAGACTGATGTACAGGCCAAGCCCTGTTCTAATAGCCCACCTAAAGTAAAGAAAACCCCAAGGGTGGGACTTTCTGGTCAGCCGTCTACATCAACTTGTGATTTTCTTATTGATCCTGGCATTGGGCTATATAAGGTATGTTGTCTTCTTTAGACTTCATAGTTGTGAGAATACAGATGTCTGTTCTCTTTAGAATGTTTCAAATGGCAATCAATCTTATTTGCAAGTAAAGACTGAGCTGTTGATACTTTAAATTTTAAAAGTAGTCTTTAAAAATTGTGAAGTATATAGATAAATGTATATAAAATGTATAAGTACAGTTTAAAGAATATAAAACAAAAACCTGTGTAATTGCAGTGAGGTTAAGTAGAATAATGCCAGTTTTTTTAAAGCCTTCTGTGTGCCTCTCCCAGAACATATCTCCCTCTTATCTGAAGAGGTAAACTATCATGATCGTTTTGTTTTTCTTTAGTGTTACTACTTATGTTATCTCTAAAAAAATGATTTGCTTTGCCTATATTTGAAGTCTGTCTAATGGAATTCTACTTTTTCACAGCTTTGATTCTCATGCATATAATTGTATTTTACTTTTCATGATTACATTATTCTATTAACATGCTACAGTATATTTAATCCTTGATTAATAGATACATTTGGGCTTTTCCCAGTTTCAGCTATTTTGAACTTTTGTGTATCTAGGTGCACATGTTCTAGAATTTCATTTAGGAATTTTTGTCTAGAAATAGTGCTCATTCACTCACAGGATGCTGCATAACTGCTGTCTACTGTGTTCCATTGGTCTGCTTGTGTATTTCTGTGCTTATACTATTCTAAGTACTAGTAGCCTAGTAGACTGTTACCTCCCTACCCCCCATCTCCCAGATCTATTCCTATTCAAGGGTGTCTTGCTTAACACTTGCATGTAAGAATTTTAAAATTAGTTTGCCAAAACTCTGCAGATAAATAATATGGGATTTTGATGGGAACTGAATCTATAGAGTAACTTGGAGAATTGACCTTCATTCTTGAACATAATGTCTCCATCAACTTCGATCTTTACCTCATTATCAGTTTTCTCTATATATCTTATTCTAGTAGCTGCATTTTTAAATGCTATTATAAATGGTTATCTTTTAAAATTGTGATTTGTTTGCATACATATGGAAGTGCAATTGATACTATTTATTGACCCTTGTATCTACCAACTTTTTCAAATTCTAATAAATTTTGTAGAAATAATTGACAGTTTTGCTTCATCCTTTTCTATCCTTAAAACTATTTTTCTTCATTCATACTGGTTGGGACAAATTGGGACCTAGACTCAATTTTTTAGAGCATTTTTAAAGCGAAAATTTAAAAAATTGGTAGCTGAAATAAATTATTTAAGAAAATGCAAATAGAGATAATTTTTGATCTAAGGAGAAATGCAGAAAGTCCATATGTATATAGAATCAAGAAAACCCACCAAGACCTATATCTCCAAAGTACCTGGTCTAGATGGCTACACTGATAAATTACCTTAAACCTCTGTTGTATTATCTAAATTGACCCACATCTTAAAAAAAAGGAAAGCTTCCAGTTGCTTTTTAAATTTAATATAATACTGATGCTAAAACATGACAAAAAGGACACCAGTATCACTACATATTGATGTAAAACCTAACTTATATTTAGCAAATAAAATTATGATTATATGTTAAAAGAACATAATACCTTGACCAAGTATGGTTTGTCAAGAAGTGGGATAGTTCATTATTTGGATTTTTTTTTTTTTAATAGAAGTTTCAAGTATATAGCTTTATAGTTTGCCACCTAAAATTCAGGTGTACAGCTTTATAATTTGATAACACTACAAGGTGATCACCAGAGTCTAGTTACCTTCTGTTACCACACAGTTGACTCCCTTCACCCATTTCACCCAACCCGCAATATAGTAATATAATTCATCATATTAATAAATAAGTGATCTAATCTTAAAAGGGGGGGTCCATTTCTAAATTTTAAAAAATCCTTGGTAAGTGAAACAAGGGGAGTGGATGAATATTTTAAACCATACTTCATATAAT
The DNA here is from genome assembly GCF_028749965.1 of Puma concolor. Taxonomy (NCBI): domain Eukaryota; kingdom Metazoa; phylum Chordata; class Mammalia; order Carnivora; family Felidae; genus Puma; species Puma concolor. The sequence goes on from NC_141679.1 coordinate 32,531,637, forward strand.
AGTGGGGGAAAAGCCAGAAGCCTTCCCATTAAAGACAGGAGCCACAGAAGTCAGTTAATGCTGTTACTTAACGTCTTTCTAGATGATGCAGATAGGCAGGAGAACAACAAAGTGTAAATATTGAAGACAAAGTTATTTATGGATATATGGAAAGACGAAGATAAACCTATTAGAATGATGTGAACTCTTTAAATACTAATAGCTTTCCTTGTTACCATCATTTAGTAAAAGAAAAAAAACTTACAATAAGAAAATGTAAAGTCTGGGAATATTAACATGATATGAGGAAGACATATCAATTAAAACTTTTATGGGGGTGCCTGGGTGGCTCAGTCGGTTAAGCATCCAACTTCAGCTCAGGTCATGATCTCACAGCTTGTGAGTTCAAGCCCCGCGTCAGGCTCTGTGCTGACAGCTCAGAGCCTGGAGCCTGCTTCGGATTCTGTGTCCCTCTCGTTCAGCCCCTCACCTGCTTATGCTCTGTCTCTCTCTTTCTAAAAATAAATAAAACATTAAAATAAATTAAAAAAAAAACTTTTATGTAGTACTCAAAATTTAGACAGAATTATTAATATTGAAAGTCCCCTTTTGGAGATTTCATCCCTCTGAGTAACCAGTATTTTCTATGTTTTTTTCTAAATAAATTTGTTATTTTAGGACAATTTTAGATTTATAGCATAATTGGGAAGATAGTAGAATTTTCCATATATTACACACCTGGTTTGCCCTGTTAACTTTAGCATTTTACATTAATGATACTATGGTACATTAGTTATAATTAATGAACCCTGTCTCCTTAGCTTTTATCTAATGTCCTTTTTCTATTCCAGAATCCCATCTAGGGTAGCATATTTACATTAGTGCGATAGAAAATGGTTGTTGAATTTCCTTAGGTTCCTCTTGGCTGTGACAGTTTTTCAGACTTTTCTTTTTGATGACCTTGACAGTTTTGAGGAGTACTGGTCAGATACTTTGTAAAATACCCTTCTATTAGTATTCATCTTGTTTTCCTCATCATTAGACTGGATTTACATATTTTTGGAGGAAGACCATAGAAGTATAGTGCTATTTTCATCACATCCTATGTAGGGCACAAGCTATCAGCATTCCATTTGCTAATTATAGCTTGGGTTTTTACATCAGTAGTTAAGTTATCCCTGTTGCTATGAACCTTAATTACCTGGCTGAGGTAACATTTGTCAAGTTTCTTCACTGTGAAGTTATTCTTCCCCTACCCCTTTTTCCATGCTGTAGTCTTTGAGGTGAAGTCCCTACCTGTAGCCCAAATTTAAGGAGGGAGTTATGAACTCTACTTCATGAAGGGTAGATTACCTACAAAATGTATTGGGAATTCTACATGAGAGACTGATCTCTTTTCCCCCATTTATTTTTTGTTAGTCATTTATTCACATCAGTAGGGATATTTTTTTCCACATATCCCTTCAGTATACCTCCATTTTTGTGGGTTTTTTTGTTTTTGTTAAAGCACCTTCTTTCTGGCCCTAGAAGTTGCTCCAGGCTCATCTTAGTTATTTCTGCCCCAGCCCTGGAATCAACCATTTCCTTAAGGAGCCTTGATTCTTTAATTGGGGAATGGTATTAGAAACCAAGATCTGGGGACTAGGTATGCTTCTTGCTACTGGAGTATCATTGCTCTTATTACCCTTAGATGCCAGACTAAGGAGGTTTGTGTATGTATGTATAATTCCTGTATATCCATATATCCATAAATATGTATGTAGCCATCTGTATCTATGTTAAGTTTACATTTTGACTTTTTGGCTAAGGGTAACAGTTGAGAAGCTGCTACATTTGACTTGATAGATTTTGGGCAGTGAAGGTATAGAATTTATTTTCATAGGAGGGCCAGCTTATGTATTGTCCAGGTTAAGCTGTCTAGTCAACTTAAATTCTTTCTGTTTAGCATATTTCTCAGTACCGTTCCATGTCTCCAACCAAATTCAGAAGACCATTATGAGAAACTGCTTTTCTCAGCAGATCTATGCATTTCATTTTCAGTATTACTACTTTGCCCACTATTTCTAGCACCTAACTTTTTTTAATACATTTTTTTTCTTTTTCTTCTTTTCTTTTTCTTTTTCTTTTTTTTATTTTTTATTTTTTTATTTAAAAAAAAAAATTTTTTTTTTTCAACGTTTATTTATTTTTGGGACAGAGAGAGACAGAGCATGAACGGGCGAGGGGCAGAGAGAGAGGGAGACACAGAATCGGAAACAGGCTCCAAGCTCTGAGCCATCAGCCCAGAGCCCGACGCGGGGCTCGAACTCACGGACCGCGAGATCGTGACCTGGCTGAAGTCGGACGCTTAACCGACTGCGCCACCCAGGCGCCCCTTTTTTTCTTTTTAAAGAGGATTTTATGTATAGGACACAGGAGTATTTTTTGTCTGTTTTTTTTTTTTTTTAAAGCTTTACATCCAGTGTGGGGCTTGAGTAATGGCCCTGAGATCAAGAGTCATATGCTCTACTGACTTGAGCTGGTCAATCACCCCTCATGTACCTAACTTTTTAAACAACTCTTATATTTCATGTTAATATATAGCGTAGAGATTAAGGTATTCAGTTTTGTCATCAGACTTGCTTTCAAATTCTAGTTCAGCTGCTTCCCAGTGGTACAAATGTGGCAAGTTTTACATGGTCTCCCTTTCCTCATTTAGGAAACACATGAAACACACATGCAAGCTGGAACTTAAACTCTCAAAAGGCTGTTATTTGTAATGTTTAGTCAAAGCTGCATTTAACTTACTAGTTGAAGAGAGTAACAGATTTATTTGCTTTTTTCATTAAGCTTAGTAATTGTCATAGGTATTTGAAATTTTCACTGATTTTTTTTTTTTTTTTTTTGACGTAGAAGTGCTTATTTCTGGGTAATTCATTCATCGAATAAATGGTTATCTAGTATATATTTGTACTAGATATTAGAGATGCAAGGATAAACAAATGATATTGCCCCCTGTTTTCATGGAATGTTGTTAGCTATTAAAACTTTATCTTTGGCTAACCTGAAAACTCTTAGAAGCTGCTACCTTTAAATTGGTTTGTTTTGAATATTTTCCTTTAAGCAAGTCTCATCAAAATTAAATTGTTCCTAGCTCAGTAAAATTGGGAGGGTTTTTTTGCCTTTATCTTGAATTACTGCTTATGTCACTTTTGCTTTGCAAAGATTTTCCTTTCATAGACGTAGGACTGTCTGTAATTAAAATTGCTTTATGGATGAGCAAACAGATTTGGGGCTTTCCTTTTTGCCTAAACTTTTCTTTGGACCTCAAGTGGATACAAAAAAATGCATTTTCAAGTTAGTATCTCAAAAGTGGCATAGGTAAACATTTAAACTTAATACATGAAGATAGAATTTTAATCTGAAATTCTTACCCACCGTCATTCTTGTTTCGCCCTATTGGTAACTGAGCAACATTTGGTCAGTTTCAGACATCTTTTCATAATGAAACTAGATATCATTATCACACTCAGCCTGTGGAAGATTGTGCAGAGGCTGGGTCCATCCGTTCCCATTGTTTCTGAGAGGTGATTTTCTCAAACACAGTGGACTTTTGATACCTAAATAGAGTTTAATTCTGGTTTTTGGATGCAGAAGCTTTGAATGACTCACAGTAGATCCTACTGTTGAAATGACTGTCATCTTGGCCTAAATAACTCTGGAATGATGACGATAATAAGCCCTTTAGAGTTTAGTTAAGTGTGTGGCACTGTTAAATTTTACATATATTCTAATGCTCATTATAGGAAATAAAAGAGGAAACTTCACAATAATTAGTAAAATTCCTGGATACTTTAGTATTTTCTTTTACATATAGTGCAGCTCTTCTTGATTTTTAACCTTTTTGATTATGAAGCGTAATAGACAATACAAAAAAGTAGAGCTTAGTGAAATATTATGAAGTCAATGTCTATAAATACCACCAAATTAGGAAATATAAAGCAGTCCCCCAGGAACTTCCCAGGGGCCCCCTCTTGATTCTTACTCCCTCCTCCCTAGTTGTAACTAATACCCAAACTTCTAAAAAATTTTTTTTAAATGTTTATTTATTATTGAGGGACAGAGAGAGACAGAGCATGAACATGGGAGAGACAGAGAAAGGGGGGAGACACAGAATCTGAAGCAGGCTCCAGGCTCTGAGCTGTCAGCACAGAGCCTGACGTGGGGGTCGAACTCACAAACCACAAGATCCTGACCTGAGCTGAAGTTGGACACTTAACTGACTGAGCCACCCAGGCGCCCCACTAATAACCCAAATTTCTATGGTAATTATTTCTTCACTTTTTATTAACTTTATCCTATTGTTACCCTTTAATAACCTCTTAATAACCTTTAACCTATATTTGCATCCCTTATTTTCTTTCTGAACTCTATGTAAATGGAACCACATTGTACTCTGATTTGTAAATTTTAGAAAACATGATATAATGAGAGAGTCCCAGAGTCAGAGAAACCTGTATCAGCTTTATCACAGTTCCCACTTCTAGCTGTGTATCTTCTGAGGACTAGTGTATTTACTTCTGTACCTCGTTGGAAAATAAGAATGACTTTGTATTATAGTTATTAAAGGAGTTAATGAGCATAATTGTAAACTGCTAATATCTTTACTAAGAAGACTATGGTATTAAGACTATACTGAGGTTTAATGAGTCTTATAATTGGACATACTGATACTTAGCAGAAGGAGGCAAAGTTGTTTCATTTGTGTCTATGCTTGCTAGGTTGGCACATCGTGTGGATTTTGTCACCCAATCTCTTAATACACAGCAAAGTATATAAAGATGCTGAAGTGAGGGAGGTTAAGTAATTTGTTCTAGGTTATATCTAGTAGATGTTAGAGACAAACTTAAACCTAGGTTTATCTGCAGAGCTGGTGTGTTTTAAACAGAACATATAAAGTGCTTAGGAGTACACCTGGCATATAGTACATTTTCTAGTATTTGTTGATATTTCATTTTTTAATGATTTTTCCTTGCCTCCCATACTTCCTTTTTTCTTTTTTTATATCACCTACTTGGATGTGGTAGATTCTTCTCTGAATGTGGCTATGGTTTTTATATTTACATAATTTATATAATTGGGTTTGTTTTGTTTTTAACTTTATCTCATGACTTTAGTTCAAACACCTCTCCCCCATTAATTTGTTTTCCTGTATCTTTACATGTTTTGATGTTTTGACCTCTTTGGGGGAGGTACTTGCTGGCTGAGGATAGATTACCTCTTTCTAGATAGACCGTAAATAACTTGTCAGTGAGCCCACCTTCCCCTCCCACCCACACCATGGTGATAGGAAGATTTTTATATAAGAATTCCGTTTATTTATTCAGGGTAGAGGTGTTTAGATTTTGTATTTATTTTATTGCAGTATAGTTAACACAGTTATATCAGCTTCACATGTGCAGTATAGTGATTCAACATTCTGTATATTAGTGCTCATCATGATGAGTGTACTCTTTAATCCCCATCACCTGTTTGCCTTTTTTTTTTAAAGTTTATTTATTTATTTTGAGAGTGCGTGCAGAGGGTGGGATGAGAGAAGGCACCATGCTTGATCTCATGAACCCACGAATGAGATCATGACCTGAGTTGAAATCAAGAGTCTGATGCTTAACCCAGGCACCCCAACCCATCACCTATTTCATCCATCCCCCGCTCACTTCCGGTTTGATAACCACCAGGCTGTTCTCTGTAGTTCAGTCTATTTCATGGTTTGTCTCTCTTTTTTTTTATTCTTTTGTTCATTTGTTTTCTTAAATTCCACATGAGTGAAATCATGGAATTTGCCTTTCTCTGACTGCCATTTAGCATTGTACTCTCTAGCTCCATCCATGTTATTGCAAATAAGTAATAATAAATAAAGGAATGCAAAGATTTCATTCGTTTTTAATGGCTGAATAATACTACGTGTGTGTCTGTGTCTGTGTGTGTATATACCATGTCTTTATTCATTTATCTATGGATACTTGGGCTACTTCTATAATTTCGCTATTGTAAATAATGGTGGAACATGGGTGAATATAGCCTTTCAAATTAGTGTTTTTGTATCCTTTATAAACACCCAGTAGTGTGCTTTACTGAATAATAAGGTAGTTTTATTTTTAACTTTTTGAGGAACCTCTATACTGTTATCTACAATGGCTGCATCAGTTTGTACTCCCACCAACAGTGCAGGAGGGTTCCCCTTTCTCCACATCCTCACCCACATTGGGTGCTTTTTGTGTTTTTGATTTTAGCCATTTTGACAGGTGTAAGGTAATATCTCCTTGTAGTTTTGATTTGCATTTCCCTGATGATGAGTGATGTTGAGCATCTTTTCACATGTTTGTTGGCCATCTGTATGTCTTCTTTGGAGACATGTCTATTCATGTCATCTGCCCATCTTTTAATTGGATTGTTTGTTTTTTGAGTATTAAGTTTTATCAGTTCTTTATATATTTTGGACACTAACCCTTTATTGGATATGTCATTTGCCAATATCTTTTCCCATTCATTAGGTTGCCTTTGAGTTTTGTTGATTGTTTCCTTCACTATGCAGAAGTTTTTTTATTTTAATGTAGTCGCAGTTGTTTATTTTTCCTTTTGTTTCCCTTCCCTGAGTATAGTGATTTATGACAAATCATATGGCCATACTGAGGAGATACTATGGCCAGTGTCGGAGACATTACTGCCTGTGCTCCCTTCTAGGATTTTGATGATTTTAGGTCTCACATTAGAATTTATTTTTGTGTTTGGTGTAAGAAAGTTGTCCAGTGTCATTCTTTTGTATGTGGCTGTCCAGTTCTTCCAACACCATTTGTTGAAGAGACTTTTTCCCATTGGATCTTTATTCTTCCTTTGTCAACGATTAAATGACCGTATAATTATGGGTTTATTTCTGGGTTTTCTGTTCTGTTCCATTGACCCATATGTCTGTTTTTGTGTCAGCACCATACTAGGTGTTTTTCGGTTTTTGTTTTTATTTTTTGATTTGAGAGAGAGTGCAAGCAGGAGAAAGGAGTAGAGGGAGAGACAGCAGATCTTAGGCAGGCTCCATGCTCAGCACAGAGCCTGATGCTGGGCTTGATCCCACGACCCTGGGATCATGACCTAAACTGAAATTAAGAGTTGAACGTGCAACTCACTGAGCCACCCAAGTGCCCCAGTATCATACTGCTTTAATTATTATCGTTTTTTGTGGTATAACTTGAAATCTGGAATTGTGATACTTCCAGCTTTGTTTTTCTTTTTTCAACATTGCTTTGGCTACTCGAGGTCTTTTTTTGGTTCCATAGAAATTTTAAGATTTTTTTTTCTAGTTCTATGAAAAATGCTGTTGGTATTTTGATAGGGATTGTGTTGAATCTGTAGATTGCTTTGGATAGTCTAGACGTTTTAACAGTATTTGTTCTTCTAATTCATGAGCATGGAATGTCTTTCTGTCTTTGTGTCTTGAATTTTTTTCATCAGTGTTTTATAGTTTTCAGAGTACAGGTCTTTCACCTCTTTGGTTAAGTTTATTCCTGGATAATTTTATTGTTTTTGGTGCAACTGTAAATGAGATTATTTTCTTTAGTGTATAGAAATGCAATAACAACAAAAAGAAATGCAACAGAGTTCTGTACATTGATTTTGTATCCTATGACTTTACTGAATTCATTTATCACTAACAGTTATTTGGTGGAGTCTTTCAAGTTTTCTGTGTATAGTATGTCATCTACAAATAATGAGAGTTTGACTTCTTCCTTGCCATTTGGATGCCTTTTTTTTTTTTTTAACATTTATTTATTTTTGAGACAGAGAGAGACAGAGCATGAACGGGGGAGGGTCAGAGAGAGGGAGACACAGAATCTGAAACAGGCTCCAGGCTCTGAGCTGTCAGCACAGAGCCCGACGCGGGGCTCAAACCCACGGACCGTGAGATCATGACCTGAGCCGAAGTCGGCTGCTTAACCGACTGAGCCACCCAGGCGCCCCCATTTGGATGCCTTTTATTTATTTGTCTAATTGCTGTAGCTAGGGCTTCCAGTGCTAATTTGAATAAAAGTGTTGAGAGTGAACATCCTTGTCTCGTTCTTGACCTCGGGAACAGCTCTGTTTTTCACCATTGAGTGTGTTAGCTGTGGGTTTTTCACATAAGGCCATTATTACTGAGATATGTTTCATCTAGACCTACTTTACAAAGGGTTTTTTATCATAACAAATCCTAACTTTTTATCAATCAGTTCTGAATTTGAACTGGATTACCATGAAATCCAAGAAATTACCATGGCAGTATCCTATTTTCATGTTAATCATATTAAGTACCATCTTCTATACTATATTCAAAACCTAGGCTTTACCTTTAACTTCTTGCATGCATTTTGACACATTCAAATTTGACCTAGTTTAGTATATCCACATAATGTGCAAAAACCTTACTTTTTAATTAAAAGGCATTTTTCCCCACCCAGGTTATATACATTGTCATATGCTTAATGAAAATTTGTAGATCTTGTTTACAATTATAAGTCTCAGGTTGCTGTACTCAAAGGATGTCCTACCTCTTTGAGATAGTAAGTTCTCTTATGTGTGATGTATAAGCAGTGGGAGTATTTTTAGATTTCCTTATGTTTCCTGTTACTATTTCAGTATCCATTGCATGCCACATTTTCTTCTATAATTATGTAGTGCTACATACAATCTTATATTTTGATTTGCTGTGAAAGAATAGTCTCAGTTTATTCTCCCAAGTATGATAGACCTTAACTTTAGTTTTTGTTTTACCTAATGTTGCCTGTAAGAAAGTAAATGTCTTTAAATTTGTCAGTGACTATTGAGGAAGAAAAGCATTTGTGTCCAAATGAATTAATTTATGTAAAGTATATCGTGTTTCAGCTCTGATTCTTATGTCTAGACTGGTTTACCCTTACATCTTTTTCTGTCCTCCTAAACTCTTTGTTCTCATATTATGTCAGATGTTATTATGTCTTTGAAACTTTTCATTTGCTGTTGTATTCATTATTTACAGTACTTTTGGTCAGATATTATACCTCTAATGGCAGTGATTGTTAATATTTTTTCGTTTTGTCTATAGTCTACCTTGTATGTTAGCTTGGTAGTTTGAAACCTTTATATATATACGTATATATTTTATTTATATGTACATATACATGTTTGTTTGTTTATTTATTTATTTATTTATTTATTTATTTATTTATTTATTATTTACTTATTTATTTTGAGAGAGAGAGCAACCATGAGCCAGGGAGGTACAGAGAGAGAGGGAGAGAATCCCCAGTAGGCTTCATGCTGTCAGCGTGGAGCCTGATACGGGCTGGAACTCAGCGACTCGTGAGATTGTGACCTGAGCCAAAGTCGGACGCTTAACTGACTGAGCCACCCAGGCGCTCCTGATAGTCATATTTTCTAACGTACAGTTTTCCTTTTGTCAGATTGCATGGTTTAGTTCTGAATCATCCACTAGACTTGAGTTACATCTATTTTGCATCTTATACATCTGTTCTCTTTTTTATTTTCTTTGTTCTTTGAAATACTAAATAATGCATTTGTTAGTGAATTATTAACAGGTAGTGGAACTTACCCCATTTTATATATATAGGTTCACTAGATTCTTCTCTTTATTCATGTGTATAATTTCCCCCATTTTCAAGTTTCTTCTGTTTAATACTTAACTGTTTTCTGTTGAACTGACTATATAAGTTATCGCTAGGATTCTGAAGAAATTAATGGAGCAAATCAATAACAGGCACAATACTATGAAGTCCCTGCTTTTCACTAAGTGACGTACTTATTCAATGACTTGCTAGAACAACTCTTGGGAACACAAGAATGATATTTTTAAAAGTCTAATGTAGACCCAGGCAAGGAGTAAAAGAAAACATCTATTTCATTGAACGAAATTGGAAGGAAAGTTAATTTTCATATTAGTAAATAACAGATTTCACAGTATAGTCCAAAAAGAATAGTTCTGATCTAATCTTTGAAATTAAACATGAATAGCTGCAAATGTTATTAACCTTGATAATTCTCACAGTAACTTGAGTTATAGTATGGTTTTTGAAGCAATAGATGAAATTAAGCTTCATTAACTAATTTTAAACTTTTTTTAGGTAAATGAATTGGTGGATGCCAGAGATGTCGGCCTTGGTGCTTGGTTTGAAGCCCGTATACGTAGTGTTACTAGAGCTTCTGATGGACATTCACGTGGCAAAACTCCACTGAAGAATGGCAGTTCTTGTAAAAGGACTAATGGAAATGTAAATCATAATTCCAAAGAGAACACAAATAAATTGGACAGTGTACCCTCTACGTCTAATTCAGACTCTGTTGCTGCTGATGAAGACGTTATTTATCATATCGAGTATGATGAGTAAGTGCTCATGCTATTGAGGACTTCGTTCATATTTTTGTTTATAGAAGCAAAGCCTTCCATCCAAGATTGTTTTCAAATAATAGTCTCTCTGAAGAAATCTTTTAGGGGTCATGTTCAGTCTGTTATCCTTTGTTTAATGGTTGTAATAAGGGCTTCTTAATGCTTAGTCATCTCTGGCTCCTAAGTGGTTTGTTGTTTTTGGTATCTTAATACCTGGCTTAATTTAGCATGTAATAGTTTCTCTTTGTCTCTTCCTCTGTGATATTAGTGGTTTTTTTTTTTTTTATATGTATTCAGTAATGTTTTAGAAAGCATGTAATAACATGTAGAGTAGTAGCTTTTAGGATGAGGTTAAGAATGTTGAGTAGCTTACTGAGAAAATTCACATACACAGTTTACCCATTTAAAGGGTACAGTTCAGTGTTTTTAGTGTATTCACAGGATTGTTCATGACCACAAACTAATTTTTGAAGATTTTTATTCCTTCCCCACAAAAACCCCCATACCCAGCAGTCACTCCCTTCTCCCCCTCTCCCAGTGAAATGTTTTTAATTTTTTTTTTTTTTTTCAAACGTTTATTTATTTTTGGGACAGAGAGAGACAGAGCATGAACGGGGGAGGGGCAGAGAGAGAGGGAGACACAGAATCGGAAACAGGCTCCAGGCTCTGAGCCATCAGCCCAGAGCCTGACGCGGGGCTCGAACTCACGGACCGCGAGATCGTGACCTGGCTGAAGTCGGACGCTTAACCGACTGCGCCACCCAGGCGCCCCAGTGAAATGTTTTTAAATGTTCATTTGAAAACTTAAGAACTTGCCTTGAGGGTCAAGATTCTAAAACTGAATTTTTTTTTTTTTTTTAATTACCTATTTTCAAAATCCTGTAAAAGTTACCATTGGGGCAGATTTAGTATTTATTCAACACACTAAATGAACGTGAGTCATCATGATAACCTTAATGTGTGGAAATATTAGACTGCCAAATCTTTATCTAGTATAAGAGTTCAGTATCCAAAACTAGTTGTGATTTTTCTTGCCATAAAATGGTATAAAATACTTTGCTGTTAACCCAGAGTTCCAGGATACCTGGAAAGGGGTCAAAAGTAGATCACTTTAATCTACTTTTCTGATATTTCTTATGGTTTTGGCTAACTTGCCAACGTTGCTTATTTCAAATGAGACTTCTACAACAAATAGGACATCATATAACCAACAACTAGAATGAATATTAAGATCTAGAATTGGCCAGAACTGGCATTATTGGTAAATCAAGGCTGAGATAGAAAGGGTTTGGAGTTGGTGTGTTGGTTGTAATCAGTTTATGAGTTTATGAATGATGTAACAAAGAGTCAAGATACTATATAGGGAACTTAAGCTCTCTGTATATTTGCTATCAATAATTAGAGTTCCTGATTTGCTTTGAGTTTTATTTCTTAGAGAATAGAAGAAATAATCCAGTAAAGCATCTAGTATTGGCTAAATATATTGTACAGAATGGCATGGCAAAGAAATAGGGTATTAAGCTTTAAACACTACGTAAACCAAGGCTTATTAAATTTTCAACAGTTTTAGGGGCTCTTGCTATTGGAGTAGGACTTTTCCAGGGATAGGCCTGAGTTTGGTGTAATTAGGGCACAAATCACTGTACCTCAGCATTGATTTGGCTGGGGTTTTTTTGTTGTTGTGTTTTGTTTTGTTTTTTGTCTTTTTAAAGAAGGAGGTATTTGTCTTCATTAGAATAAATGTTAGTCTTCTCATGCTTATTGGGTTTAGACTTTCTTTTACTAAAATTAATTTGTCCTAAATACTTTTATGTGTTATAATTAAATGTGTCACTGTTGGCAACTTAAAAGATATAATAGTTGAACTATCTTTAAGAGATAAAAGATGACAGAAGCTTAGTGGTAGGTAAATGTCATTTACATCTTTAAAAAGAGAAAAAGACTATATAAAACAAAGTATAAAATAGATGAGCTTCTGGATAAGAATCTCAAATAACAGAAGGTTGGTATAGACATGACCCAATAAAGATGGATAGCAAATCTTGGTAAAGTCTTGTTTCCCATGGTTACTGGAAAAGTAAGTTAAAAACTATAGTAAAGTACATAATCTCACTAAGCTAATAAAAAAGTTCTTGATTCCTTGGATGGAGGATACATTGTGTAGTGCTTTTGGAGTGTATGGTTTATCAGCAGTAATAGAATTTTATTGAGTAGTAAGTTCCAAGTGAATCAGTAGAACATGGCTATTAGATACTTAAACTGGGGGCACCTGGGTGGCTCAGTCAGTTAAGCGTTCAACCCTTGGTTTCTGCTCAGTTTGTGATTTACAGTTTCGTGAGTTCGAGCCCTGTATCGGCTGTCAGTGCAGAGCCTGCTTGGGGTTCTCTCTCCCTGTCTTCCCCCACTCCCACTGTCTCTCTCAAAATAAATAAACTTAATTTAAAAATGCACTGTAAGGATGTTTTATCATCCTTAGATACCTAGAAAATATCTAGAATAAGCCCAGTAATGTTACTGTTGTGCTGGACTGGTTATTCCCTCCTTGGAATATTATTTTCCATCTCTCATGCTTTAAGAATACCAACAGGACCAGGGCGCCAGGGTGGCTCAGTCAGTTAAGTGTCCGAGTTGGGCTCAGGACATGATCTCGCAGTCCCTGAGTTGGAGCCCCCTGTCTGGCTCTGTGCTAACAGCTCCGAGCCTGGAGCCTGCTTCAGGTTCTGTGTCTCCCTCCCTCCCTCCCTCCCTCTCTCTCTCTCTCTCTCTCTCTCTCTCTCTCTGCCCTTCCCCTACTCACACTCTGTCTCTTAAAAATAAATAAACATTAAAAAAATTTTTTAAAAAATTCATACAGCTCATAAAACCTCTTATGGTTTGCTTCTCTGTTTTTATCCTATTTTTCCTTCCCTTCCCCTATGTTCATCTGTTTTGTTTCTTAAATTCCACATGAGTGGAATCATATGTATTTGTCTTTCTCTGACTGACTTATTTCGCTTCGTATAATACATTCTAGTTCCATCCACATTGTCGTAAATAGCAAGATTTCATTCTTTTTGATCACTGAGTAATATTCCGTGTGTGTGTGTGTGTGTGTGTGTGTGTGTGTGTGTGTGTGTACATATGTATGTATATACACACCACATCTTTATCCATTGTCAGTTTTTAGACATTTGGGCTCTTTCCATAATTTGGCTATTGGTAGTGCTGATATAAACATTGGGTGCACGTGCCCCTTCAAATCAGCATTTTGTATCCTTTGGGTAAATACCTAATAGCGCAATTGCTGCGTTGTAGGGTAGCTCTGTTTTTAGTGTTTTGAGGAAATTCCATACTCTTTTCCAGAGTGGCTGCTCCAGTTTGCATTCCCACCAATAGTGCAAGAGCGTTCCCCTTTTAGAGATCTTGATTTCTAAATTTTACCTGATTTCTATGAAGAGAAATCTAGAAAACACCTAGTAGTTTGAATAAGGAAGTATATATGTAAACATGGAAAATGTTTATGGAAGTTATTTTTTTAAAGATTTTATTTTTAAGTAATTTCTACACCCAATATGGGGCTCGAACTCGCAACCCTGAGATCAAGGGTTGCATGCTCCACTGACTGAGCGAGCCAGGAGCCCCTTCTATACCATATGTTAAGAAAGAGTAATCATTCAGCAAAGTTCAAATCCTTAAACATTGTTAAGAGTTTTCATAATCACATGAAAACTGTGTGGTCTTCCATGCTCTTACAGTGTTCCCTCACTCACTCTCGCTCTCCCTCTTTCTCTTCCTCTCCCACTTAAAATAGCGATGTCAGTTTACCTCAGAAACCAAGGTTCTTTTTGTTTTGATTTTTTAGTAAATTATTTTAAAGTATTCTTTTTAAAGTATACTAGCTTAATTTAATAATTATCTTTTTTTTTTTAATTTTTTTTTTTAACCTTTTATTTATTTTTGAGACAGGGAGAGACAGAGCATGAACAGGGGAGGGTCAGAGAGAGGGAGACACAGAATCCGAAACAGGCTCCAGGCTCTGAGCTGTCAGTACAGAGCCCAATGCAGGGTTTGAACTCACAGACCGCGAGATCATGACCTGAGCCGAAGTTGGCCGCTCAACTGACTGAGCCACCCAGGCGCCCCATAATTATCTTGTACAGTGCCTGACACAGTATTATTCTAACAAGTACTCTACCTGGATTGTTTTATATAATCCTTATAAAAACTCAGTGATGTAGATACTTTTTTATGTGTTAAGTGGAAATAACTGAGATTTAAGAGTAACTTGCCTAATGGTGGAATGCTAGTAAGTGGTAGATCCCAAGTCAGGAAAGCACATACTTGGCAACCACTCTACCATACTGTAATTTTGAGAGAAGCATTCTTATAAAATATCTATATATTGCATATAGGGTTGTTAACATAATTAAAATGTTTTCTGTCAATCTTTCCAATTATGATTGCTTTTTGCAGAACAGATACCTTGAACCAAAGTTTTTTACCTGTCCATGAATGCCTTTGTGCCCTTTTTCTCTGGGGATAATCCATAGCTCATTAGTGTTACGCGACATTTAAATAGGTTAAACTGCTTTTAACAGTGTCAAGGCTCTACCGTGGGATTGAAATCAGATGGAAATTCCATAGCATCACTTGGGACTTGCAAGGTAACTTATGCTAGGCTGTAATTAAAAGCTCATCTGGGAAGTGTCCTAGGATAATGTCATTGCTTTCAGCATTCTTTAAGATTTTTCAAGCTATTCCTACCCTGTGGTGCATGCCTTTGAGTACCTTTGCGTAGCCTTCATGATTGCACAGAATCACTGAGCCAGTTCTAAATAAAATCAAGTGGTATTTTAGATAAAAGTAGTTTTTCTATAAGGGAGCAGCACTGATTTTCTTAACTGTATTGATATAGTGATCTATTTCTGAAGGAGTCCCAAAAGTATTTTAAGCAGTTTCAAGATGTAATGGTTTCTGGGTTTTGATGAGAGAGAGTAGGAGATTTTTAATCAAGTCAGTGTCCTGTTGGTATTGAGTATAGGGAGCAGCAATGAGAGGTCCAAACTGTCCTATTGTTATGTGTATTTACCAAAGACTATTTCCTTCCAACTTTCTCTGACATGCCATTTTCTGAATGGATTATAATCAGAAGGAGGCAGAAGAAGTTAGGGCTGTAACTTTATCATTGCTCTTCTGCTTACTGCTTAGAAGAATGACTTTACATATTGATTTCACCTTTTCCTTTTGTTTTTGTTTTGTTTTGTTTTTTTTAGAGTGTGTGTGGTAACAGGGGAGGAGCAGAGGGAGACAGAGAATCTCAAGCAGGCTCCGTGCTCAGCACAGAGCCCAATGCAGGGCTTGATCCCACAACCCTGGGATCATGACCTGAGCCAAAATCAAGAGGCTCAACCAACTGAGCCACCGAGGCACCCTCACCTTTTTAAGTTTATACATTGTCCCTTTACATTAGTGTTTCTCAAAAGGCTGGTCAGCAGCACTTCAGATTCATGGAGGAAAGTTGTTTAAAATGTAGATTCCAGAGAGAGACTAAATTCACGCCCACTCCTGTATAGGGTGGACGTGGGATAGGACCCAGGAATCTGCTTTTCAAATAGGTACCCCAGAGACCTGTTAAGTTTTCAGAGTGGTAGTTCTTTCATAGTTCAGGCATTAGAATCAGAATTTGGTTTGAATTCTAGGTCTTTGGTTTATTGGTAAGTTTTTGTTTTGTTTGAACTCTTGCAGCTTTAATTTCTTTATCTTCAAGTAAATATCTACTTGACCTATGCTTTTTTCCCTAATAACGTTGAAAAGTACCCAGTAATAATAGAATCAAACTTTCTACATTTCATTTATTAAAGCCAGGTTGGTAGATACTCTTAAATAATAGAGTTTTATCTTTAACATAGGTATTTAAAATAATTATGTTGTTTATATTATTAAAATATAACGGTAGTTATCTACCATTGTTAATGCCTTATACAAATGATATTATTACCATGTAATATGTAAAGCCCTACTATAAGCAATTATAAGTTATTCTTAATTGTCTGAGTATGCTTTGCATTTAAGGTGTGACATTTTATTAAGCTGTTACATTACGGTGTAACATTTTAGTAATGTTATCAATTAGAATAAGAAATGCTTTTTTTTTTAAAAAAAATTTTTTTTTTTCAATGTTTATTTATTTTTGGGACAGGGAGAGACAGAGCATGAACGGGGGAGGGGCAGAGAGAGAGGGAGACACAGAATCGGAAACAGGCTCCAGGCTCTGAGCCATCAGCCCAGAGCCCGACGCGGGGCTCGAACTCCCGGACCGCGAGATCGTGACCTGGCTGAAGTCGGACGCTTAACCGACTGCGCCACCCAGGCGCCCCAAGAAATGCTTTTTGCATGCGGTATGACATTAAAGACGTGCTAAACTAGAACATGCCTCCAGGTGAATGATGTTCTTATTTAAGCACGCTGTCTCCAGGAAGCCACGTTTTGAAGGAAAGTTTCAGTGATACCACTTTGTTAATACAGTTTGAG
Source organism: Puma concolor (assembly GCF_028749965.1). Classification (NCBI taxonomy): domain Eukaryota; kingdom Metazoa; phylum Chordata; class Mammalia; order Carnivora; family Felidae; genus Puma; species Puma concolor. The sequence goes on from NC_141679.1 coordinate 32,548,516, forward strand.
TCTAAAATTAGCATTAGCCTACAAGCCACATAAGGAAATGTAGTAATAAACCTATTTTTGAAGAATAATACTCAATTTCCCTTAAATTTAACTCCCCTGTCTTTACTCAGTGGTTGTTTTGTGAGTTGAAAACAGACTTGGCTTTGCTAAACAGAGTTTAGAATAATCAAAAGCATGTACTCTGAAGGATAGCTCTAAAAGATATCCAAATATTTGGAGCAGTGCGAATGTTACTGAAGAAACTTAAGCTTAGGGATTTTTAAAAATTTTAATTTAAGTATAGTTAACATACAATGTTATATTAGTTTTAGGTGTACAACATAGTGATTCAACAATAAACGGATTTTTTTAATAATTTTTTTCTCAATATTTATTTTTGAGAGAGAAGGGGGTGGGGCAGAGAGAGAGAGAAGGAGACTGAGGATCCGAAGGATCTGTGCTGACAACCCAGAACCTAATGAAGGGCTTGAACTCACAAACTGTGAGATCCTGACCTGAGCTGAAGTTGGACGCTTAACCGACTGAGCCACCCAGGCACCCCTAAGCTTACAGATTTTTAAGCTTATCTAAGTAGTCTAAACTCTAAAGAATGCAAGTAGCTAACTAGAACGATTTATCTTACATTAGAGTAAAACCTTGACTTCAGGTTCTGAGAACAGGAAGTCATGTAATATAAGAGAAAGAAGGACACTAGTTTCATACTTTGGTACGTTATAGAGTTGGCCCTCAGCACCATGTAGGTAAAGTTGACCTTGATAGATTCCTATCTCTCTGTGTTTCAGTCTTTGAGGATGTCTTGAGCCCTGTTTTAGAAGTTGTTCAGGCATCCAACATTTTGTAGAATATTTCAGTCGCCTACAGTTTTCCCTGTGCAAATGCTGAAAAAAGTCCGCAGCTTGGGCCAATTTGCAGAGGTTGTCTTCATCCATACACTGGACCTCAAGGGATGGGGAGAATGGTGTTTTGGGGACTGCCTATAGCTGTCTTGAGTACTGGCGTAATTAACAGTTGAACTGACTACAGGTTTTTTGTTTTTTGTTTTTAATTTTTTTTTTTTAACGTTTGTTTATTTTTGAGACAGAAAGAGAGCATGAATGCAGGGAGTGTCAGAGAGAGGGAGACACAGAATCCAAAGGAGGCTCCAGGCTCCGAGCTGTCAGCACAGAGCCCGACGCGGGGCTCGAACTCGTGAACCACGAGATCATGACCTGAGCCCAAGTCGGACACTTAACCAACTGAGCCACCCAAGCGCCCCAGGGTTTTTGTTGTTAAGAACATCAAAAACAGTCTTTAAAAAGCCGGTATTAGCTCTTCATAGAATTCCGTGGTCCTGCTTAACTATCTAGCTCAAGGAAGGAGATCAGAAGGATCTTTTCGAAATATAATGGTCATAGTTTATTACAGTTGATTAAGAGCCTTAGTTATATAAAAGTAGACTTTGTTATTTAATGCGTTACATCTTTCCAAACATTTGTAGACCTGGTATATCCCAAACACACTTAAGTTTGAACATGGTACCTGCTCCTCAATGAAAAGTCGTAAGTACTGTGATAGAAATATGCACCCCTAGCTTTTAGAGTACCTAGGGCTCTAAGAGTACAAGGTAGAGGAGATAACTTTTGTATTCCTGAAGGAGAATAGCAGGGTACCAAGGATAAGTAGGAAACATAACAGGGTTACCTGAGGGTAGATTACTGTAGCTGGAGTGTAGGAGGTATATGGTGAGTAGTAAGCAGTAAAACTAAAGGTGAGTAAAGACTTTTCATTTAAACATGGCAGATTAAGATGGCTGTTTGTCTCCACTTCTTAAACCCTCCTAGAAGACAGTAAAAGAATAGATGCAAAAACCCCAAGGATAACAAATGAAATAGGAATAAAGTACACAGAAAAGAAAGCAGCTAACTTTTGGAAGGTACGAAGCTAATAGGTAAATGATACCTAACTTAGCAGGCTGGAGAAAACTGGAACCTAAAGGATGAGAAGCCAACAACAAGCAACTAAATTGGCATTGAAGAACCTTTGGAAGGCTCAGGCCTTGGATTTACGAGCTACTTTGGAGGTAGGCATATGGAACAAAACTGAGAACAAGAGGATTGGTTAATTTATATGAAAGAGCATTTTAACTACTCCCACCCTGCTCAGAGTTTAAACCAAGGAAGAGGGAGACTGTGTTAGGAAAATAAGAAGTAATGAAAGGAGATCCCAGCATGAAGCTGTGGAACAGGTATAGGCTTACAGAGCACAGAGCACACTAGTCCAGGTTAGACTAGGGTGAGGTCTCTAAAAAAGATGTTTTAAGGCCTGAAAGATTGGTTGAGTGCCTGAAATGTCTGAATGTACAGGAGTTTTAACAACAGGGACAGAATGGAGGTAAAGTAATGATAAATACAGAACAGTTAAGCATTCAACAGAAAACAAAGCTGTGGAAGAAAGGACAGGTATTAAAGCATACTTTATTTTCTTGTGATTACTATTTAATCAACATGTTTTAAAAATCATAAAAAACATAGTTTTACAAAGTTTGTATAATATTCTTAAGAGCAACAAAAAGTTTGGGGTGCCTGGGTGGCTCAGTTGATGAAGCATCTGACTCGATTTCAGCTCAGGTCATGATCTCACAGTTGGGAAGTTCAAGCCCCACGTGAGGCTCTGCACTTACAGCTCCAAGCCTGCTTTGGATTCTCCCATCTTTCTTTCTCTCTGCCTCTCCCCTGCTCTCTCATTCTCTCTCTCTGTCTCTCAAAAACAAACAAACATTAAAAAAAAAACAAAAAAAAAAACAAGAAAAAGTTTGTTGAAGGAGAATGGGATTTAGATCATCAGAGTTGGAATCATGTCTC